>NC_091951.1:130078056-130773056 GCF_031021105.1 Erythrolamprus reginae
TAAGCGGGGAAGCTGGGAGTTGAGACACGTTGCAAACAAATCCATAACCGGCACCCCAAACCTCCTGGTGATCTCCTGGAAGATCCCGGGTTCCAGTTGCCATTCCCCTGGATCTAGTGTCTCCCTGCTGAGCCAGTCTGCACATACGTTCTCCACCCCGGAGATGTGTTCCGCTGAAAGTGATGCCAGATTCCTCTCCGCCCACCTGAAAAGAGACTCCGCCTCTGCCATCAGCCGCCGTGACCTTGTTCCCCCCTGTCTGTTGATGTGGGAACGCGTGGCTACGTTGTCGGTCATAATCAATACGTGCTGATCCTTCACCAGGTGAGCAAAGCTGCGGAGGGCCAGTGACACTGCCTTCAGTTCCAAGAAGTTTATATTGACATTGCAAAGGTCCTGCTGCGACCACAGACCTTGGGCCATTTGTGAGGAAAGATGTGCTCCCCACCCTCGCAGACTTGCATCTGTCGTCACCATGAGGAATTCCTTTTCCAGAAAGGAGGAACCGCTGCTCAAGGCCGGAGACACCCACCACCGGAGAGATCTGCGAACCCTGGCGTTGAGGAAAACCCTCCTGCGAGAGTGGCTCGATTTCTGCTTCTGAAATGGGAGAAGGAACCACTGTAATGGTCGAAGGTGGTACCTTGCCCACGGTAGTATGCCAATGCATGATACAAGTGTTCCCAGGAGCTTGGATAGGAATAGCAGACTTGGGTACTGCTGGAGGCGTAGCTCTCTCACCAGATTCCTGATGGTAGACTGCCTGTCCCGGGACAGAAACACTTCGCCCAGCTTGGAATCTATCATTGTCCCCAAGTGGGCCAGGCGGGTCGTGGGATTCAGGTGGCTTTTGTCCCAGTTTATGGAAAAGCCATGGTCTTGAAGGGTCTGGATGGTCAAATGTAAGTCCCTGAGAGCTTGATCCCGCGTTCTGGACAAAATCACGATGTCGTCTAAATACGCCATGAGGCGTACCGACTGACATCTGAGGTGCGCCGTAAGGACATCCAGCAACTTCGTAAATGGCCTTGGGGCCAAGGATAGGCCAAAGGGCATTGCCCTGTACTGGAAATGTGCTCCGGCGATGCAGAATCTGAGAAATTGTCTGTGAGGAGGAAATATCGGGACATGGAGATATGCCTCCTTCAGGTCTATGGAGGACATGAGGTCTCTGTGGCGGATGGCTGCCAGTATAGACCTGAGAGAGTGCATCTTGAACCTCCTGTATTTGACATAGAGGTTCAAGTGCCTCAGGTTCAGAATCAGCCGCACTCCCCCCGACGACTTGGGAATGAGAAAGATCGCCGAGTAGAAGCCCCTGCCTTGTTGTGCCAAGGGAACCTCCTCTATAGCTCCAATGTCCAGCAAGTGCTCGACCTCTTTGTATAGGAGTCTTCTTTTCTCCCCATCTGATGGAACTCGACACGAGAAACCTGTGTGGTGGAGGGCAGAAGAATTCTATCCTCAGGCCGTGGGTAACTGTGGATACCGCCCAGGAGTCTGAGGACGTCGCCTCCCATGCTGCATGGAAGGACATCAGTCTTCCGCCCAGACAGCTGCTGAGCTCGGAGTCACTTCGTCTTCTTGAAGCCTCTGCTTCCTCCTCTAAAGGGGCAGCGGCCTTGATAAGATCTATTCCTGTCAGCTTGGAAGGACCTGTCCGCCCGAAAGGACCCTTGGCCAAAGGAGCCCTGGAAATACGGCCTCGACGCCTGGGTGCCCATCGAGGAGGGCTCAGAATGAAAGGGCTGTCTCCGTTGATAGGGAGTGAACCTCCTATCCTGCTTCCTGCTTGCCTCAGGCATGACCTCCTTCTTATCTTTATCCTCAATGAGGACATCGTCCAGGACCTCCCCAAACAGTTTCTTGCCTTTGAATGGGGCAGATGCCAGGCTCCATTTGGATTTAACGTCCGTCTGCCATCTCCTGAGCCAAATGAGCCTACGGGAGGCCATGGAGGAGGCCATTGCCCAGGAAGCAAATTTAGTGGCGTTGACCGTAGCATCCGCCGAAAACTCCGTGGCCGTCAGGAGCTTGTTGAGGTCTTGGCGAAGTCTACTATCTTCCGGATTAACCCTGGATTGCAGTTCTTGGATCCAGAGCATCGTGGCCCTGTTGAAGAACGATGCCGCCGAAGCGGCTCGAAGAGCCCCGGCCGCCATCTGGTGAGTCCTGCGTACCACGTTTTCCGCTCTCTTGTCCTCTGCTCTCAGACCCTCTTGAGACTCTGAGGGAACAAGGGAATTGGACACCAGGCTCGTCACCGGTTTATCCACCACGGGGAATTCCAGCAGGTCCTCCATCGCCTGATCAAACGTATAGAATCTGCGATCAAGGTTAGATGGCCCTTGGGTGGCGGCTGGGTTCTCCCATGGGCGCTGGATTGTCTCTCTGAACAGGTGGGAAGACGGAATGTGCACCGTCTCCTGCTTGGGGAAGACAAATAGGCCCCCAGCTGGTTGGGCCGTGTCTGTCGCCGTTGCCTGTTCTCCCTCACCTGCCTGTTCGATGGTCATCTTGGCTTTATTCAAAAGAACCCTGAAGAGGGACAACTTAAAGAGTCCAGGAAAACTGGGTGGTTCAGGGGGCTGCTCATCACCAGAGAGTTCATCCTCTGCCCCACTGAAATCGCGTCTAGATGACCGCTCCTCATCCATTGAGCCTTCCATGGAAAAGGTGACAGGGGCAGTCCAGGGGTCTCTAGACCTCATTGGAGGGAGTCCCACTGGAGCCTGCTGATGCTGTTGAGTCCCTACAGCCACACCTTGGGTATAAGCCGTGGCAATGAGGTCTTGCAAAGACTGAGGCATACTCTGCCAGGCATCATTGGAGCTGCGCAGGCCTGCAGATGTAGGTGTAAAGGTGGCAGCCTGACCAGACTGGGTTGATGGAAAGGCTGGATATGCAGACAGTCCTGCAGCACATTGTCTTTCAGCCCTGGGTGTGGGTGCTGGCAGTCTCACCCGCTCTGGAGACCAATCTCTCTCCGTGGCTGTGCCTACCACCCCTGGCAGGAACGTGGTGGAGGCCATCAAAGGACTGGGTTGACTGGCAGAAGGAACAGGGCCCATTACCTTCTGTGAAGCCTCTAATTGTTTCTCTAGCGCCCGGATGCGCTTCTCTGCTTCCCTCAGAGAGGCCCCTTGAGAGGCCTTAGCCTTCTGGAGTTTCTCCTTCGGAGTGCTAGGCCCTGCCAAGGCCTCCTCTACCAGCTGGCCCGCCTGATCTGTCATATTTTCACTGAAAGGCAGATTGCCTGAGCCGGTATGAAATCGAGGCAAAAACTCCTTAACTGCTCTGACTGAAATTAGAGCAGAATGACAGTCAACTGCCTCTCTGCGCCTGCGTGTAGCTAGGGCAGATTTTAGTCCTGTCAGTAACGCGCCCAAAACAGGCCGGCTAAGCCCCGCCTCGCTGTCACCATTCCTCCTGAAAAAAATGGCCGCCGGCCGGTTGCCCTGGCAACACCCAACGCTTGGGCGCGAAAACCTCCGACATCGGCCTCTCAACAAACATGGCCGTCGGAACTGTCAGGCAGACGGGTGGGAAAGCCTTCACCTCTCCTTGGGCATAGAAGAACCGTTGTACATACCTGAACGGTCTTCTCGATGCACTGGAAGGAGAGTCCAACATGGGTAATTCACCAATCTTATTGGTAGAGACTGAGTTAATTTAAATATTTAAATATGAGGTAGTCACCGCCCCTTAGCAGCCCCCAATACCTCAGTTTTAAAAACGAAGCCAGTTTAAGGAAAACCTGTTTATTGAACAATAACCATATAACCACATAACTGTTCAACTTGTCTCCCAAACTCCGGCGACCTGGCGAAACAACCATGCCGGGTGGGTTTGGACTCTCCTTCCAGTGCATCGAGAAGACCGTTCAGGTATGTACAACGGTTCTTCTCCACTGCATCTGGAAGGAGAGTCCAACATGGGATATGCCAAAGATTACTGCCCATGGGAGGGAAAAGGCTGAGCTACGGTCGCAGGAGTTGAACACACTTGCTGCAAAACCCGTCTCCCAAACGAAGCTTCTGCTGAAGCTACTGAGTCCAGTTTGTAATGGCGTATGAAGGTATTAGGAGACGCCCACGTAGCCGCCCTGCAAATGTCCTCAATGGACGCCTGAGTCCTCCAAGCCACTGAAGTGGCTGCACTTCTAGTGGAATGCGCTGTTACCCCGGTTGGTGGTACTTGAGACCGGGCCTTGTAAGCCTCCTCAATACAGTCTTTCAGCCAGCGACTGATGGATTTAGCTGACACTGCCAGACCCATTGATCGCTGACCAAAGGACACAAACAGCCGCTCCGATTTCCTGAAATGTCCAGTCCGTCTGATGTAGATTTTCAAGGCCCTCCGAACATCTACCTTGTGCCATCTCAGCTCAAGAGGGTGCTGTCCATGTGTGCAAAAGTCTGGCAACACTAACTCTTGAGCCCTATGAAACCCAGAGTTAACCTTGGGGATAAATGTAGGGTCTAACCTCAAAACTACCCTATCAGGGTGGAATATACATAAATCTGCACGCGTAGACAGGGCCGACAGCTCCGACACTCTGCGTGCCGACGTAATTGCGACTAAAAAGGCAGTCTTTAAGGAGAGCAAACGTACTGGAATAGTTCTCATCGGCTCGAAAGGAGGGGCTGTCAACGCCTTGAGTACCAGGGAAAGGTCCCACGTCGGGAACCTGTGTACTGGAGGCGCATGAGTGTTAATCGCGCCTTTAATAAAATCCCTAATCCAAGGATCTTGTGATAGGGAGCGAGCGTGGGGTACCCGGATGATGGTTGCCAGAGCAGCTAAATGCCTTTTCAAGGTATTCGGGGCTAACCCTTTTTCTATCCCTGACTGTAGAAATCGTAAGATTGACACAACCGAAGCCTCCCCCGGATTAAGGTGGTGATCTAAACAAAACTTACAGAAGGCCGCCCAAGTGGCCTGGTATAGTCTTACCGTTGAAGGGCGACGTGCTGCCTGAATGGTGGATATGACCTCGTCGGGCAAGGCTTGCTGTCTCAGACCCTCCCTTTCAAGTGCCAGGCGGTCAGTTTGAACCACTGAGGGTCCGGATGGCAAACTGACCCCTGAACCAACACTACCTCGGAATCTGGAATCCTCCACGGGGCAGACACCGACAGGGCTACTAGGTCTGCAAACCAAGGCCGTCTCGGCCAATAGGGAGCCACCAAGATCATTTCCACCCCCTCCCGAATTGTCTTGTCTAATATCCTTTGAATAAGACACGTGGGGGGAAAGGCATACAGTAACCCCTGGGGCCATGGTGACCATAGGGCGTTGACCCCTTCCGCCCCTGGCGCTGGAAACCGGGAGAAAAACCTCTGCAATTGGGTGTTTGCTGGGGTTGCGAAGAGGTCCACCAATGGAAGACCAAATCGTAGCACTATCTGCTTGAAGAGTGCAGGGTCCAGCTGCCACTCCGAAGGATCCAGAGTGGACCTGCTCAGCCAGTCCGCCTGCACATTGCTGGTCCCGGCAATATGCTCCGCCGTCAGAGAGGCCAGATGAGATTCGGCCCAATCGAAGAGGTCCGTGGCTTGAGTCATGAGGCGATGAGATCTGGTACCTCCTTGATGGTTCAGGTGGGCTTTTGTAGCCACGTTGTCCGTCAGAACCAGGACATGCCTGTCCTGAACCCAGGGAGCGAAGGCCTGAAGGGCTAAGAAAACCGCTCTGAGTTCGAGGACGTTGATATTGACCTGGGTTAAGTCCTCCTGACACCACAGGCCCTGAGCTATATGAGGCCCCATATGAGCGCCCCAGCCCGACAAGCTCGCGTCTGTTGTGATGATCACACGCTCGTGGCTGCGAAGAGGAGAACCCTGGGTCAAAGCTGGGGACAACCACCATGCCAGCGACTGCTTGACTGAAGCTGGGAGTCGCACCTTTCGGTGGGAGTGACTCACCTTGTCCCTCTGGGCCGGAAGGAGAAACCATTGGAGGCCCCTCATATGATGGCGAGCCCAAGGCACAATCCCTATGGCTGAGACCATAGTCCCTAGTACCTTGGACAATGTCGCCAACGGTATTTGCCTTTGTCGACGAAGGCTGGTTACCAATCTCCGTATATTGAGGACCCTCTCTGGTGTTAGCGAGACCGTGTCCTCTGCGGTGTCTATGATGGAGCCGAGGTGTTGGATTGATGTGGTGGGATGAAGATGGCTCTTCTCCACATTGACCGTGTAGCCGTGCCTCTCCAGAGTTTCCCGTGTGAGCGCCAGATGGTGTTGCGCTTGGACCATAGACTTGGACATAACGATTATGTCGTCCAAGTATGCCATAACTCTTATGGACTGGGCCCTTAGATGTGCTGTCAGAATGTCCATCAGCTTCGTAAATGTACGGGGAGCCGAAGATAGGCCGAACGGCATGGCACGGTACTGGTAGTGGACCCCGTTGAGACAAAACCTGAGGTACCGACGATGAGCTGGCCAAACCGGAACATGCAGGTAAGCCTCTTTGAGGTCGATAGAGGTGAGAAAATCGTTGTGCCGAACAGAGGCCAAAATTGACTGCAGGGAGTGCATGCGAAATCTGCGATACCGAATGAAGGTATTCAGGAGCTTTAGGTTTAATATCATCCTGAACCCCCCCGAAGACTTCGGCACTAGGAACACAACGGAATAAAATCCCGTGCCCTTGGCATGTTCGGGCACCTTCTCTATTGCTTGTATGTTGAGAAGGTGTGTTATCTCCAGTTGAAGATGACGTCTTTTGAGTGGGTCTCGCGTTAGTGGACAGGTGACAAACCGGTTTGGCGGGGGCTGCAAGAATTCCAGGCGCAGTCCTCTTGATATTGTGGCCCTTGCCCATTTGTCGGTGGAGGTAATCCTCCAGGAGGCACTGAAGCGTTGAAGTTTGCCTCCTATGGGCTGTAAAGGAGCCAAGTCATTTTGTGCGCCTGAAGCCACGTTGGTTCCCTCTAAAAGGACGCCGAGACTGCTGGTATCCTCTGGGCCTATCCTGAAAGGCCGCTCGGTCCCCTCTAAAGGTGGGCTGGCCATACTGATTTTGGGTGTATGACCTATTACCTTGACTCGCCGAGGAAGAGGAATCCCAACGAAAGGGCTGACGGCGAGCGTAAGGATTGGGTCTACGCTCCTGCCGCCGGTATGCTCTAGGGAGAGTCTTACGTTTGTCCTTATCCTCGATGAGGACAGGGTCCAAGGCTTCTCCAAAGAGCTTCTCCCCTTGGTATGGAGATGATGCCAGGTTCCACTTGGACTTCAGGTCCGCTGGCCAACTCCTCAGCCACAGGAGGCGTCTGGATGCAAGTGACGCCGCCATCCCTCTAGCCGAAAACTTTGCGGCATGGAGAGTTGCATCCGCTGAAAACTCCGCAGCGGCCAATAATTTACTGAGGTCCTGACGTAAGCGACCTTCTTCTGGGCCTAGGCGGGCTTGTACCTCCTGCAACCACATTATGGAGGCCCTATTGAAAAATGAAGCCGCGGTTGCCGCCCTAAACGCCCAGCTTGCCATTTGATGGGATTTCCTTAGCAAAATTTCCGCCTTTCTATCCTCTGGTTTCAAGCTATCGCCCGTCTCAGATGGTACCAAGGCCTTAGATATCAAAGTCATTACCGGCTGGTCTATGGGCGGAAATTCCAGCAGCTTTTCCATGTCATCATCTAAGGTATAAAACTTCCTTTCGATGACCGAAGGGCCTTGAGCTGCTGCAGGCTGCTGCCATGGGCGCTTGATGCTTTGCCTGAATATGTCCGAGGATGGCACATGATCAGTCTCGGGTTGGGGTTCCTTGAACAATACTGCCGAAGGCTTAGGGTCATCTGAGGCCTCAGTAGCCTTGGTTGGACCCGGTAAATCTGCCACCTGCTTAGCCTTATGCAGCAGAATCTTGAAAAGGGGAGCCTTAAAGAGCCCAGCTGTCACCGGAGGATCAGGAGTTGTCTCATCATCCGAAAAGTCGTATTCTTTTTCGGCATCCTCTAGGGGTGACGGCTCCTCCATCCAGGATCCCATACCCGAGGGGGGCGGTGCAGCCCATAGGTTCCTGGGCTGTGCTGGTTGGGGGTGTTGGGCATTCTGTTGCACCCCCGCTGCCATCCCTTGCGAGTAAACATCAGAGATGAGTCCCTGTAAGGCAGGGGACATCTGCTGCCAGGTGTCTGGTTGCACACGCAGCCCAGCCGCAGTGGGTGTAAAGGTGGCAGATGGGGCACTCCTCAATGAGTGGCTGGCAGACCCTGGTCTTAGTTGCTGAGGGCCAGAAGGGGGAACCACCTGAGGCACAAATGGGTGCTGCCTCTCTGGAGACCAATCTCTCTCTGATAAAGTCTCTGAGGGTCTCAAAACAGATTGGGCTGGTGGATCCCTGGCCTGCAATAAGGAAGAGGCGGTTCTTGGAGTTAAGAGGGCTGCCTCCAGTCTCTGCTCCAATGCTTTAATGCGCCTCTCAGCCTCCTTGATAGAAGAAGAGGCTGGAGCCTTAGATTTATCTTTTGACTTCCCCTTGCCTTTATCCTGAGGCAACCCAGTGGGGGAAGAAGTCTTCTCTAAGGTCTTATCCTCCATTACTTACAGTTGACAGTTGTTATTTAACAGCAAGCTGAAAGGACACGTTGACAGACACGACTGTCAATGGCCAAATGACAGCAAAAATGGCGTGCAGGCAGTTCAAAGTTTTTAATTCTGCCCTGCAACAGTTGGTCGCGCCCAGTGATTGGGCGGAGAGCAACCAGTCGCCCGCCCAAACATGACAGGCGCGGGAATCCGTCGCCCGCAAAATGGCGTTCCCGCTCATTCTGCTCGCCTTCAGCACTTCCTGGTAAGGGCCATGCCCCCCCACGCTCATATTGTAAAGCCGACGAGCTAGCCGATCCCAGCGGCTTCTCCGGCTCGGCGAGCGGCTTTTCGGCGGCGGCGGCGGCTGTCAAACAAGAGCCGCCGAACAGCTGAGAGGCGCTGGCTCGGCGCCAAGCCCAACCGCCTTCAGTTCTCGCCGGAACTTCGCTTTCCAAGCTTCCCAGTGAGGGGGACGGACCCCCTCACCTTCAGCTGGCAGCCGGGTATGGCCACTGAGGCCGGGGACCCTGGGCTGAGGTGCTCCTCGGTAAGCATAGTACCCTCTGAGGGAAGGGAAGCTCGAGGAGAGATACGGTGGGGGTGATTCTGCCCGCGGAGGGCAGAGGCCCCTAGAAATTCCTTTCACGATGCACAGCACCTGTAAATAGAAAGGGAAGAAAAACAGAATTTTTTTAATAATTTATTATCATCATTATTATTAATATTATTATTAATATCAATATTATTATTATTAACATTATTTCAGTCTAATACTTCACAGAGAAGAAACTCAACAGTCTCTACACTAAGACTGAGTTTTTAAAACTGAGGAATTGGGGGCTGCTAAGGGGCGGTGACTACCTCATATTTAAATATTTAAATTAACTCAGTCTCTACCAATAAGATTGGTGAATTACCCATGTTGGACTCTCCTTCCAGATGCAGTGGAGAATGAGCCCGACCTCGCACCAGATCGCGCTGTGAGCGGGGCGACCGGGGGGGGGGGCGTGGTTGTCCTGTGAGGCCTGGCTAAGGGCCTCTGGCGCCCTTTCCCCTTGGTATATTCGCCACGGGGGAAGGCGGACCCCCCCCGCGGCGTCAACCAGCTCCTCTCCTCCGGAGTCTACCTCGGAGGTAGTTTCCCCGGGTGCTCACTCCTGAACCCACAAGACAGGCCCTTGTGTGGGTTCTCAGAAAAGGAGGAGCTACAGTCAACTGGATTAGACCCACTGGAGGTCTGAAACCAGAGCTGCCTGAGGAGAAACCCCCAGCTGCACCTGTGGAAAAGGAGAAAGAAAAAGACAAGTTTAATAAATAATAAATCACAAATACCTAATTTAATTAATTAATCAAATAATTCCAAATAACATTCAATGCCTAAACACTCAAAACCAATACTATTGGTAGAGCAAAAAACTCAAAGTCCCTTTACTGTGACTGAGTTTTTAGACTGGAGGGCTAAGGGGGCGGCACCTGCCTAATATTTAAATTAAACTCAGTCCCTACCAATCAGACTGAAGAATTACCCATCCTGGACTCTCCTTGCAAGTGCATTGGAGAATTACCTATTACATGCTACTCACAAACCTATGTATTACATACACATCATCATATACATTTGTAGCTGGCACTTTAGATACATTTATATTATGGTTGAATTGCTCATGAAGAATTACATTTAAGTAATCTTTTTTTTTACTGAAGTGCTAGAATACATTTCAGAGAATTATCTTCAGGGAATAATAAGGTATAATGAGTTTAAGGGAGAATGGACACATTTAATTTACTGATCTTATCTTGAATAATAATGTTGAGAGTTGATTCTTAATTCAGATGGTAGATATCAAACTCTTACAACATTTTTGAATAAAATTCAATTACAGTGGAACCCCGACATAAGAGCTGCTCTACTTAAGAGCAACTCGAGATAAGAGCTGGGAGGGGAGAGATATTTTTGTTCTACTTACAAGCCCAAATTCGAGATACAAGCGCCAAGGAGCTGTCTCCTGAAGCCAAACGCTAACTTCCGCGTTCGGCTTCAGGAGACAGCTGCGAAGCGGCGCATGTGTTTTAAAAGGTTGCAGCCGGCCTGGGGGGCTCGGGGGGGGGGTGCTTGCAGCTTTCTTTCTTGCTCTTTTTCTTTCTCTCTTTTACCTTCCCTTCCTCTATTTCTTCTTTTCTTTCTCCTTCCCACCTTCTTCCCTCCCTCCCTCCTTTCACTCATTCCTCTCTTACTCTTCCCTTTCATAAGTTTCCTTGCTTCCTTCCTCTGTTCCTGTCCCTTCCCCCTTTCTTTCTTTCTTTCTTTCTTGCTCTTTTTCTTTCTCTTTTACCTTCCCTTCCTCTATTTCTTCTTTTCTTTCTCCTTCCCACCTTCTTCCCTCCCTCCCTCCCTTCACTCATTCCTCTCTTACTCTCCCCTTTCATAAGTTTCCTTGCTTCCTTCCTCTGTTCCTGTCCCTTCCCTCTTTCCTTCCTTCCTTCCCACCCTCCGTCCATTCATTCACCCATTCCTCTCTTGATCGCTTAAAGCCGGTCCCTGGTGCAAAAAGGGTTGGGGACCTCTGTCCTACAGGATTGGGTGGCAGAGAAGTTGAACATATGTAAATTTAAAAGTTTAAGAAAGTTTACAAGTTAAGTGAAAGAAACTTCATTATTCATTTATATGTACATGTACATTTCTTCATTAAAAACATGTCTTTCTGCATAATTTAGACTAACTTTGTGAGTTTTTTGAGGGCTGGAACCAATTAAAATTATTTACATTAATTCCTATGGGGAAAAGTCGTTCGAGATAAGAGCTGCTCGACTTAAGAGCCCAGGTCCGGAACGAATTAAACTCGTATCTCGAGGTACCACTGTATACTGCATCTTAATAAATATTAGTGAAGCTTAGAACCTGTGAAGTAAAATCAGTATATATTTCTATTCAAAATAATAAGAGTGATCCATATAATAGGTCAATACATCTTTTTTAAAGTAATTCATTTATGTTTTCTGTGTACAAACATAAATATATAGAGAGTAACATACAGTTTAAGGAGAAATTCCTCAAGGCTCAGGTATGAGACAAGATAAAAACCAAAATATTTGGATCAAGCGAAATATTTAAAAATCATTACGTATCAAGGATTTACAAGCTAAATATCAAAAAGATTTTTATTTTTGAGAAAGAGAAGTGCCAAGGATCTGGATCTTAGAAAAAAGAAATGGTAAATCACATTATTATTACCAGGAATATGATATGGTGATAAAGTGCTTTATAATGCTTATTTTGACTGCTTTCTTAAGAATTCTAGAGAGGTTAACCTTGTTATAATTTTATGATGGCAGAAAGCAAAGAGTAACACCCAAAAATTTTATTTAGTATGTTATTTAATTTCAGTCTAGTTTAACTAAATGCATACTTCATTCCAGCAGATCAACTGTATCATAATTAAAATAAATATTTAGTGCTTCAATCCAAACAAGACAGCTATATCTGTGTCTTTCTAAAAGCATACTTTTCAAGCAGATAAATTTAAATGTATTTCTCAATGGTGTCTATGACAAAGGATGTACATCCATTTATATACTGCTCATAAGTACATACAAGGCAAAAATTGTGTTGTAGCATGGTTTCTAATTATTCCCTTTGTCTCATCCCCCATCCCTGAAAATAATTATTGGATTCTGGATGTGAATTCAAAAATTTAATAAGCTCATATTTTTAAAGTTGGTAACAATGTATCCAGTATCTAAGTACATAGCATTTACATCTAGATCAGTGATGGTGAACCTTTTTTCCCTCGGGTGCCGAAAGAGCATGGGCATGTGCTATCTCGCATGCGCGAGTGCCCACACCCATAATTCAATGCCCGGGGAGGGCAAAAACACTACCACCATCCCCTAGAAGCCCTCTGGCGGCTGGAAATGGCCTGTTTCCCAACTTCTGGTGGGCCCAGTAGGATCGTGTTTCACCCTCCCCAGGCTCCAAAGGCTTCCCTGGAGCTGGGAGAGGGTAAAAACACACTCCATCCCCTTGGAGGCTCTCTGGAAGCCAAAAACACCCTAGAGCTTCTGTGCAAGCCAAAAATCAGCTGACTGGCATTAGGTTTCAGATAGATGGCATGGAATACAATTTCTTCAAAGCAATCCATAGAAAATCTCACCAACACAAAATAAATTTTAGGATTGTATTATCAATGTCACTAATAGTTTATCAGTGTATTTAATAAAAATCTAATAATAACTTCTAATAAGTTCTAATAACTTCATTTTGAAGAAAAGTGGCAGTAAATAGCAGCTAATTGTTCTGCCAGCATTCATCTGGGAATAGAGAAACAAACAGGAAATTGATAATAAATTAGATTAATGGAGAATAAGTTACATTAGAACGTGGATTCTGATTTGTTATTCCTCTAAAAAGATAATACAAGTACAAACCTTAAGTTCAATTTATGAAACTTCAACAACAATATGACAAGATAGGGTTTAGGCTAAGCTTTTATTGTAGGAAAGGTCTTATTTATGGTTCTTTCAGCTTCTTGAAGAAAGGCCAAAAATAATAATAATGACAACATGTTCTGGCATATTTACTCAGAGATAGATAGATAGATAGATAGATAGATAGATAGATAGATAGATAGACAGACAGACAGACAGACAGACAGACAGACAGACAGACAGACAGACAGACAGACAGACAGGATAGGATAGGTAGGATAGACAACAGACAGTTATAGACAGAACATTAACTATAACTCTCTGATCAGTCTTATTCTTGCTTCATAAGCAATGGGCAATGAGGTTATTTATTTATTTATTAGATTTGTAACAATACAAATCTAAAAATTAAAACAGATTTAAGACCCTTAATATAAAAAACAATCATACATCTCATACAGACCATACATAAAGCGGAACGACCCAGGGGAATCAATTTCCCCATGCCTGATGACAGAAGTGGGTTTTGAGAAGTTTGTGAAAGGCAAGGAGGGTGGGGGCAGTTCTAATCTCTGGAGGGAGTTGATTCCAGAGGGTTGGGGCCGCCACAGAGAAGGCTCTTCCCCTGGGTCCCGCCAGGCGACATTGTTTCATCGAAGGGACCTGGAGAAGGCCAACTCTGTGGGACCTGACCGGTCGCTGGGATTCATGCGGCAGAAGGCGGTCCCGGAGATATTCTGGTCCAATTATATTTGCCATCTTGAATTTTTGTTCTTCTTTTGAAGATACACTTGCAAATTCAGTTGGCATCAACCAGACAGACTTTCCCAGAAAGTCTGTCTGTGTATCTTCTTTTGAAGATACACTTGCAAATTCAGTTGGCATCAACCAGACAGACTTTCCCAGAAATCAAATGTTTGTTGCCTGTGTTGCAAATTAAGCATATAATTAAATTATTTCAATTATCGCTGCACTGTTTTCTTATATGGCCTGGTTACTATTAGCTGCATTTATAATATATAGCATCGTGATTATTTTCTTGCTGTACAATTTCAGCATATAAATATCTGGGAGTATCAAAATATTGACACGAAATATTATTTATTAATAGAATGTCCATCTTATCAATGGCTATTCTACAGTGGTTCTAAAACAGCCTTTCTGAAATAATACTGCTTATATAGCAAGAGATCCAGAAATATATAGAATTCCTTCTTTAATTTTGATAAATTAAACTAACAATGCCAAGCTGAAATTAATTGCAAATTAATCAAGATTCAGTTACAAACAATTAAGAGGTTAGTTGCTGGTGATGTAAGTGACGTATTACAGTACAGGCAAATCAACAATGTTTCTTCCCGGCTTTTTCTTTTCAGGGAATATACAGCAAAGATATGAGCATCACTAGTATTGATGATTGACATAAACTTTTAATCCAAAGGGAGTAACATCTGTCACTTGGAGCTGCCTGTCAAAGAAATGCTCTGTTGAACAGGCAATCAAAGCTACTGCTTAAACATGAGGCAGGCAAGATCAGTTGACCTGGTGTATTTCGCTTATATTCAATCACTCATGTTTTTCATTCACTCATATGTTTCACTCAATTGCCTTTACAATCAGAGTTTAGCAAAGGAAAAGTAAAAACAAAACAAAAATATGCATTTTCACTGAATGAATTTACCATTAAGTATATTACAACATCCATGTATGCATATTATCTACATAGAAAGTATTCTAAAAGCACATACTTAATCGTCATTTAATCTCAGGCACACAAATTTATAAGCCTTTTGGGTGGTTTAATATCACTGAGTTTAGAGAGGCACCAAAACTGAAAAAGAACAATCTTATATTCTCTATAGGTCAGAGTAGGAAAGGAACATCTGTTTTGTTTAAAAATGGATTCAAACACCTATATTTAACTCAGAACATTGTTCCTTTGACTGAAAAAATTGTACATATCACTGCTTGCCTATGGGCTTATGGGTATCTCCTAGGCCAATTTTGATAAATTCTGGTTTCAGTTTTTCACTCAAAAAGTCATTGCTAGAATCAATAAAATTAATGTTGTGAAGATTAAAAATGCAAAACCATTATTACCAATTGTGCAGAATATTTTCCCCAAGTTAGAAAAAAAAAGTTCATAATTTAGTGACTCCCAGTATGAACCAGATTTGCTGCATATGCTACCCGTATTTTTATATATTTAAAACTATCAGTAACAGATTTCAATTGTTTATTATGGTGGCAATTTAAAAAATGACTTCAAGCATCAGGTTCATTGTGTTTGCTTAGGGGAGCCTTTTCCTCCCCTCCTGAGGTATTGTGGGTATTTGTACTTAGAACTTTATAAATCTTTTGTCTGGGCTGAATTAGAAACTCCTGCTGTGGCAGAGCTTGATGAGGCAAGCTAAATTACATGATTTGCTTTTGTGCTCTGAAATACTTGCATTATCTTAAATGCCACAAGCTGGATGAAATATCAAATCACAGGATTCATCATTCTATAAAGCAAAGCTGGTCCAAATAATTATTGCAGGAGGGCAAGATCTGTTATGTCTTTCTCTCTCTTTTTCCACACAGTTTTCTTCTTTTTTAAAAAGATTATTTTGTTTTTAAAAATTAAAGTAATACATTCTTTTAAACAAACAGGTCAGACGTTCTGTTCAGAAAACATGTTACTTTGCAAAGAGAATTGTGTCTTGTTGCCAAAGAAACCTTTATTTAGAGATATAGAAACTTTATTTTAGTTTTCTATATAAATCTGAAAAAAGAGTTATCTATAGCCAATATATGCGGTTCAATATTCTGCTGGTTAGATATGCATACATTTCCTCTGATTTTGTCTAATTTTGTATATTTACAATGGAAGAATATTAATTTGGATTTTTATTAGCATAGCCATTAGACATTTATCTATCACAAACTGATGACCCATCAATGCCCAGGTGTTTTTTCATCCAAATCCCACTTGCCTCCCATGCATGTGTGCATGATTTCCCCTGGGGCCCATTTGGGGCCTAGAAAGTCATGCCCCCCCTCCCATGGCCCATTTTTTGCCAAATACACCTCCCTGCAACCAAAACATACGTGACTATTGGCTAGCCGGTGAGAAGTATGCATCCATGTGTGGTGGAGCTGAGTTGGGCTCTGTGTGCCACCTATGTCCCAGGACAAACACACACACACAAAAATCACTCTGAAGAGTGTTAAGGGTGTCTTACCCTCTGCAGTATTTGTCTCCTATGTACCAAGCTTGGTTAAAATTGCTGGAGGAGTTCCAGAGTTATACTTGAACACACACACACAGAGGGGTGTTAGAGGTGTCTTAACCCCACAGTGTTTGTCTCCAAAGGGCAAGTCATATGCGTACCAAGTTTGATTGGAATTGCTCGAGGCATTCAGAGTTATGCTGGAACATACATACATACATACATACATACATACATACATACATACATACATACATACATGTTGTGGTTGGCTCTGGCCCAGCTCCTACCCCAAGGAATGTGAAGATGGATGCAGGGGAAACATCAACATGTCATAGGCCTGTTTTATTGCCGACAGAGTCAGGTAGTGCAGTTTCCTCGGACGAAGAAGGTGAGGGTGACTTGGAAGAGGGGGGCTTGGGACACAGCCCAAGAAGCCAATCTCCATTATCTTCGGTCGATTCGGATGAGGAAGTGTTAGACCCACGCAGGGGCAGAATTATGTATAGAAGAGACCAATTGAAGAAATATTACAGGAGATAAGAGAGGCCACCTGTGTTTGGGTGGGGCTCAAGCAATTAGAGCTGCTGATATAAATAGCAGCGTGCTGGCTTGGCCATTGTGGACGATTATCTGATTGTTGTTTCTTCAGGACTGTGCCTTGCTGTTTCCGGACATTGTTTGTTGATTTTTCACAACTTTGAAACCAAAGCAGAGCAAAGTGTGTGTGTCTCACTTCGTGGAAGAAGGAGGGCTGTGACATTTCTTCACAGCTGCTAACTAAGTTCAGTGGTACCTCAAGATACGAACCCCTCGTCTTACGAACAACTCGAGATACGAACCCGGGGTTCAGAAAAAATTTGCCTCTTCTTACGAACTTTTTTCGTGTTATGAACGCCAAACCCGAACTTCCGCGTTCGGCGTTCGGAAGCTGCTGGGAAGCCCCGCCGCCCGGCTGTCACCTCTTAAAACAGCCTGGGGGCTTCTCGGCGGCCTCCCGAACGCCGAACCCGGAAGTTCGGGTTTGGCGTTCGGCGTTCGGGAGGTCGCTGAGAAGCCCCCAGGCTGTTTTAAAAGGTGACAGCCGGGCGGCAGCGTTTTTTTTGCGGGGTTTTTTTTTTGGTTGCACGGATTAATTGACTTTACATTGTTTCCTATGGGAAACAATGTTTCGTCTTACGAACCTTTCATCTTACGAACCTCCCCCTGGAACCAATTAGGTTCGTAAGATGAGGTATGACTGTATTTAAGGACTGATTTAGAGGATTGTACAGCCTACAAGGTTGTTTTGGGATGAGTTCTCTTTGCAATACAAAAAGTGTGCTTTGTTTCTTTTGAATGTTGTGATAAAAAACATTGTTTTTGAACTTTCAGGTGTGTGTGTGTCTGAAATTTTTACCCTTGAATTTTCGGGAGACTCATACCATAGAGCCTGGCAGAACACATACATACATACATGAAGGAGGAGGAAGAGGAAAAGAAGAGGAAGAAGAAGAATAGGAGGAGGAGGAGGAGGAGGATAGGCAGTAGCCGAGCTGGTGGTTGAGTTCCCCAGACTTGGGATACTTCAACCTACCGTCACTCGGTGAACCCTCAGAAGTGATGCAGGCAACCATGGACCTGATGCAAGCAATTCAGGGTCCGACCCATGGGAGGACAATGACACACACTCAATATGGTATTCCTCTCAGGGCAATGGAGTTATGATCTGAAGTTATAGAGCTTAGACATCTTGTCTTTGTCATGATCAAATCATTCCCTGCTATGTCTCGACCTTACGATTCCAATTCTCCACTGCAGGAGCTTAGGGAATTCCAAGACTCGCTTATACACAATCTGGTAGAGTCTCTGGTAAGGGCCTGGAATATGGCTTCAACGGAGGCTCTTGACCAGATTGCGCCTTTGTAACCTCTCTGTGGCAGTAGATCCTGGAAAGCCTCGGTTTACCGAGGAACTCTGGGGGATGAAACGCCATAAAAGATGTCTAGAGCAGCGTTGGAGGTCCAGTAAATCTAGATCTGACCGAACACTGTTAAAAGCTCATATTAAGACTTGTCTAGTGGCGATCAAGACGGCAAGAAGCTCACATCTTTCTACCTTGATTGCATCTGCGGAATCTCACCGAGCTGCTCTATTTAGGGTGTCCCACACTGTTCTTGACATGGCGGAAGTGGTGGAGCCCTTGAAGGGTAGAGCTGAGGAATTTAATCAGTTTCTCAAATCACTCAGATCCAGATCAATCTGGATTCTGACTGGGCAGGTTCAACTGAGGTGACTGGAGCAAGTCTCAGTCAAGTTGTATGGGATGAGTTTAAACTTGTGATACCTGATGAAGTGGGCAAGGTCATAGGAACTGTTCTTTTCCGGGTCCCATTGGCCAAACAGAGCTGACTGGCGGGTCCATGGGGAAGAGCCATCTCTGTTGAGGCCCTGGAACCAATTCCCCCTGGAGATTTGTACCTCCCCCGCTTTCCTTGCCTTTTGATAGCTTCGCTCCAGCCAGTAGTAGGAATGAGGGATGATTGATTGGTTTTATATTGGGTTTTATTTTATTTCTCTTAATGTTTTAACTGTAATTGTATTGTTCTTTATTCTGTCTATATTTTATCTCTGTAAGCCACCCTGAGTCCGCAAGGAGAAGGGCAGCCTATAAATCTAATAAATAAAATAAATAAGAAGGAGGGGGAAAAGGAGGAGATACATACATACATAAATACATATATACATACATGCTATATATATATAAAAGATGGAAGAAGGAAGACGGAAGAAGAAGGAGAAGGAGAAGGAGAAATATATATATCTATCTTTATGTATATATGAAGAAGAATAGAATAGATCAATAGATAGAATACTAGAAGATGACTAGCATTTGGATTAATACAAAAGAGTACAATTTGCCAACTAAAATATCATAATCTCCAGCCCATAACCTAATATAGATTATAAAATACAGATAGTCTTTGATTTACAACAGTTCTCTTAGTGACCACTTGAAGTTGCAATGGCACTGAATAAACTATTTTATTATGACTATTTTTCACACTTATGACCATTGCAGCATCCTCATGGTCACATGATTTACATTCAGATGCTTGATAACTGACTCATATTTATGATTTTGCCATCTTCTGACAAACAAAGTGATTGGGGAGGCCACGTACATTTAACAACTGTGTTACTAACTTTTAACAAGTGCAGCATTTCACTTAACAAGTGTGCCAAGGAAGATTGTAAAATCAGTCAAAACTCACTTAACAAATGTCCCACTTAACCAGGGGTGGGCTACTGCCCAGACCGGGGGGGGGGGGGCGCAGTGGGGTAGTGAAAATGGATCTCCACCCCAGAGCACCCATTTTGCACTGAAAGATGTTGAAAGAAAATGCAGGGCGTCCTGCATAAGTCACGCCCACAGTGTGGTAGTAGAAATTTTGGTAGCCCTTCACTGCACTTAACCCAGAAATTTGGAGCTCAATTGTGGTTGAAAATGAGGGCTATCTCTATAACCAAAAATAATATAGTCCTAATATAGAGCACGCTCTGGCAGCTGGCCTGGGCCCGGATAGGAGTGCCCTTTCTGGAGGTGGCTGTTGGATTAACAATACTAGGACAAGGGGGCACTCCCTAAAGCTCATAGGTAAGAAAGTGAGGACAATTCAAGGGAAATATTTCTTCACCCAGAGGATCGTTGGTTTATGGAATTCACTTCCAGAAGAGATTGTGACAGCTGTCAGCTTGATAGCTTCAAGGCAGGATTAGACAGATTCATGGATGCCAAGCATATAGATGGTTATTGAAACGGTTGTCCAAGTGCTGCCTCTATATTGGTTGAGGCAGGCAGGATTCCCTTGAGTACCACTTATTGGGGGTCAAGGGAAAGGGAGGGTCTTGCCTTCTCTTTCTGCTCAAGATCCCCATGAACAATTGGTGGGCCACTGTGTGACACAGAATGCTGGACTAGATGGGCTTTGGCCTGATACAGCATGGCTCTTCTTATTAAGAAAGACCTCACCTCTGCCCATGTACTTTGTATTACCTTCCTCCTCATCTTTTAACAGTATTTACTACTGGGCTTGTTTAAAAATTAATGTGTAGCAATTTTAATAAGCCATGCAGAGTCATCTCTGGAGAAGACGGGTGGCACATAAATTTAATAAATAAAGAAATTAATAAATTAATAAATGAAAAATTGTAAATCTTAAAAAATAAAGAAAAATAATTATAGATGCCACCAAACTAATATAACTTTGGCCAACATTTTGGGGATAATATTAACTTTAACTTATTTAATTTACAGTGTTCCTATAGGAGCTGGCTACAAAAGACCTTTCAAAATGTGTAGGGGGAAAATTGAATGGACAAGATTTTCTGTCCAATTTCTTTTAGCAGAAGCAAAATTTCTCCAACAATATCTTATGCAAAGATGTTTCCATTAATAGCAACAATAGCATTTCTACTAAGAAAACACAATGCATAAAAGCCAGAAAGGTTGCAATCTGTTGGAGAGAGTACAGCGAAATACAAGATTTTCGCACAAACTCCACTCTTCCTGTATTCCACTCTCTCAAACGTTTTCTACTGCAAATTGCCCTTTCCTCAAATTGAATGACAACTTCTAAGGGGGGGGTGGGGGGTTGGAAATGCAGAAATTTTGCTTGGTATTCTTTCATAGTTCATGGGAAAACAGTAATGGATAATATACACAATGGAAAAGAAAGTCCACTTTCTGCCTAAGTGCTTTTGGGACTAAAGCATCTATCTGTAGCTAATTACTGCTTTTGCTGGCTTGAGTAAAAGGTAAGAAATGATATAAATAAAAGTTTTGAAGAGAATGTGGAATATCATCTCCTGAATCACATCAGACAATGTTGAGAAGGTTAGGTTCTATTCCTCCTTTTCCAGGCAAATAAACTACAGAAAATCAATCTGTCAAATTTCCTAGGAAAACTGGAAAAACTCTGGAAAACAGTTTCTAGTTGTTTTCTCACCCAGTATTGTGCTGTGTAAGATGCCCCACATTTGGCAAAATTAAAGCAATAAGATTTTATTTTTATTTTCTTCTACTGCTCTGATGTGACGTTAAGGAAACTCTACTTGTTATACAACAATGATGAAAAAAAGTGCCAAAGGCTGATGTGTCCTGGTGTTATGCTAATGAGACATGGTTAAGATAACACATTTATATATCTATAAATCTCCACTACAATAATTCAGGAGCCAGATTAGTGGTGATATTATAGCTCACCAAACAATCTTTCCTGAATTCTCTCTAACTAGAATGTCAAAGCAAGGCAGTATCTCTCTCTCTCCTCCCCCCCCTCTTTTGAAAACCTTACAGAGAAGCCATCTGTACCCTTTTATTCTTTTATTTTATATTTTATTTATTTTTAAGAATACTTAAAAATAAATTCAAATCTCTTTTTTTGTCTGTAAATGTTGTTTCCAAATTCTTTAACTCGTTGAATAATGTTTATGATGTTTTTATTGCATGTGGCGTCTACAGATTTCAATCACAATCCTGTCAGTATAAAATGTATCATATAATTATAAATAAACTAGCCTTAATCTCCATCAAATATATGTAACAATTATTTACTGAGAACCTGAATTCTGCATAGAGTAAATTAAAGATTTCAAACATTTTTTAAAAAATAATTATACCCACACCTTAGAATGAAGCTTTAATAAAGAGCTAGCATCTGGAAAACTTTTTTAAAAAATTAGGAAACTTCTTTACTAATTTTTTTTTTTTTTAGAAAAGCATTCTCTTTAAATATATGTATGCAAATTGTGTATATATGTCTACACGTGTTATATGTAGAAAAATCAGTAAGTTATGAAACATCTTACTGAATTCTTCTAATATAAGCAAAATAAACACTACATATTTGGCAATGAATAACTTTCTTCCTGGTGATACAAGAATTTTATTGATTGGTATTTTATTTTTAAGCAGAAAATAAATAGACACTCTGTAGAATTGATTGGGATTCTTTTTTGTCTCATTTTTATCCTATCATTATGATCCAGACATATTAAAGTTCCATGGAGAACGATGGACCACATGGTTAGGATGCTGTGATGGAGATTAGCAACCCTACATTTGAGACCCCAGTATGCTGCATGGTGGGATGAGCTCCCATCATTTGCTCCAGCTCCTGGGGACATAAAAAAGAGCCTGGGCAACAATAAAGTCTTTCAACCTGGAAATGCCTTACAACAGTGCCTCTGATACAAACAGGGGGATCATAATTCCAAATGTATTATGATAGAATAAATGTTTTTAAAAATAAATTCCCCCATTAATTTAGCCCTAGCATTTATATCTAAAATGTTTCATGTAATTGGTCATTTTTCCTCAGACTTCCTTACAGATTTCTTCCTGTAAGACTGGAGTGGTTGACCATAGAAACATAATGGACCACAAATAGAGAAATCAATATGCTTTAAGGCAGTGGTTCTCAACCTTTCTAATGCTGCGACCCCTTAATACAGTTCCTCATGTTGTGGTGACCCCAAATCATAAGTCTAGCACCAATTCTCCCAACACAGCTTTAAGCTGATTGGCAGGAAGGTTAAAGGGACACCCCCACTGTAAATGCCTAATTGGTCATATTGTAAAAATATGTTCTAAGGTGCCAGAATAGAAGCTTTATTTCCTAACACCATAGGAAATTTGGCTTTTCCCATGGTCTTAGGCGACCCTTATGAAATGATACTTTACCATTATCATTAAAGTCTGCCTCCAGCATTTTTCTAATTTGTTTCTATCTGATATACTGTAGCTACCAGTTGCTTTTTCTGGGTTTCTGCAATGACTTTGGCTTACTTACCGTATATTCTTGGTGTCCTTTGCTTACTCATAGGAATACCTGTACTCACTATCCCCACTTATATTCTTGGTGTCCTTTGCTTACTCATAGGAATACTCACTATCCCCCTTATCATAATAAAGCTTGCATACTCATAATAAACCTTTCCCACAATTAACCTCATTTTGGTACTAATAGATCCTAAATAAAAGGTTTATTAAAAGATTAAGTTTCATTTTATTTAAGCACAAATCTTAACGACATCTCCATATTTTATTGGCTATTTTTTAAGCTTTCCTGTCTACTACACAGCTGTGAAATTTCCCATCTGTAAAAACATCTGTTCTTACTTAATGTGTTTTAGTATGTATGTGATCAATTGCCTATGTATTGCCACCTTGTGAGGCAGATCCTCACTAGAAAATATAATGTATTAGTACAATTTGCATACTGAATACACTTGCAGTATATTGTTGTCTTCAACCAATGCACTTTTTGCATCATAAAAAACATTATTTACATATTTATCCACACATACAGGATGCGGGCAATAAGACATTGCTGATCTCTTTCTTGCACCCTGTTGAACTACTTGCAAAGTACTTTCACTTAATTTTGAAAAAAATATTAGATGTTCTGCTTATTTCAATTGTCTACTGTTTTATAATTCAGGTTGTTTAGTTTTCTCTAAAACTACATACCAAATTATTATTTACTTTTGTATACTTTTCAACAAATCTCAAAAACAAAACAATTCACTTCCACTTCACCCCACAATAGTTTACAGAAAGTTCAACTATATTACAACTGATTAGGAAAAAAAAGCCACTTCAGTTTTTCAGTGCTGTTGACATCATGACAATCCAATCATCTGGTTCTATTTCCACTCTAATGCTGAACACTCATATAAATGGGTCGCTAGGGTCACCCGGCCAAAGAATGCAAGAAATACTCAAATAAACAACTTGTGACAATAAGCTTTAAATGTCAAGAAAGACTGTTGGTTGAATGTTAAACTATTAATAAAAATGAATTCTTTGAATATTATTCAATGTATCTGGAGCTAAATAATTGAAAATGGATTGTGTGTGATGAATAAAAATGCATGTTGAAGAAACACACACACACACACACACACAAACCGATTGAAAAAAATGTAATACATAAAATGTGTGACTGGTGAATGTGTTAAAACAAATAGCTATAGCATTTGACGTGAGAGGTATACTTTATAGTAAAATCATTTTAAATTTATCACTGGCTAAGTTTCTTCCAGCATGTAGTGTCTTCAAGATAGCATATATCAATACTGGGATTGAACTCTGTTTTACTAATTAACATGTTTCTTTATTTAAAAAAAACCCCAGGAACAAATTCTTGTATCATAGCCAGTAAAATGAATTCCACTACTGTATTTTGTTCCATTTAGCACTTTCTGCTTTGTGAATTGAAGTTGATAAAATACAAGTATTACCTTTGCCCAGAATTCTCTTGTATTTGCCCATAGCTGGCAGTTAACAATACCTTGGAAAGTTTCCTGCTTAATCATCTGTGCCTTTGCTTGAATAATCCACAATGTATGCTGGTATTTTTGCAAGTATAAGTCACACAGAGGGTATATCTGAAGGAGCACTGAGACATGAAATTCTAAACCACACAAATGCCTAGTGAGAATTCTAGCCTCCAAACCTGAGCTTTGCCAGAAATGAATCAAGCCCTATATTTAAAATAAGTCTTTCAGGTCACATTATTTTGCTCACAAGAGTACTACTTTATCCATCTCATTTGCTTCAATGGAAATGTAACAACAACACTTGACAATAATAAGAGAGGAGGTCCTTCACTTGTAAAATGACTCATGATGAAACTGCAAATAACCCTCTGTTCTTTCAAGGCTGGGAATTGGAAGACTTTTGCTCACCTCCCTCATTATCCTTGTTATCAGCACAGGAGGTTTCCATAGCAACATTGCATCCAGGCCCTCTCCAGCCGGTCTGGCAGACACACTGCCAGCTGTTCTGACCGAGTGTGCATCTCCCATTGCCATTGCACAAATCAGGGCAGCCATCTGGTTGAAGAAACGAAGAAGATAAGTTCAAGTAATACTGATTTGCACGAATAGTCTACGCTGTAGGAACATTAGACAACATTACTGTACACCCAAAAAGAAAGCTAAAGACTATATCAGTTGGGTAAAGGACATCATTTATTTGAAGTTGACTAAGTAGAGGGCAGACGAAAGTGTGTGAAAATTATATTTAGTCTTTCTTGCCAATAAGAAAGATCTAATAGACAGCCTGTGGCTCATTGGGTTAGCAGTTCAGAGATATTTACTGACTTAAACAAAGAAGCAAAATAACCATAAACAAAGTAACAGTGGGAATGGGCATGACTTCCTGCAAGTTAGAGCTTTGCTCACTGCTCTCTGATGGCTGATGGGCAAAACCTAGCCTTCATAGCTAAGGTGGGGACTGGTCTAACTGATCTCCAGAGACCAGACAGGCTGGTCTACCAAACTTTCAGAGAATTAGGATGACCTGATATACTGAATTCTCAGGGGATCATGTGACAGCATTGAAGTGGCCACAACTTTGTGAAAATGTTAATCCCACAGGAGTCATGGGCCCCAGGTTTTGGGCACATTCTGTAATTTAGTTCAGGGGCCCTTACCTTTTGGGCACCAGGAACAGGTTTCATGGAGAGAGATTTTTCCGCAGACCGGGGTATGTATGCATAGCTTTGGATGCTGCCTGCACCCCATGGATGGGTCTTCACATATTTGCATGGTCTGGTTATTATTATGCCATGGACCTGTACCAGTTATGGACCAGGGATTGGGGACCTCTGATTTAGGTCATTTAAGATTGGTTCAAAATTTTTTGTTTGTTTGTTTATTTGTTTATTTATTTATTTAATTTCTATGCCACCCCTCTCCGAGGACTCGGGGCAGCTCACCACATATAAAATATACAATACAAAATATCTTAATTCAATTAACTAATTAAAAATCTAACCCCCTCTCAAAACCATAAAAAAAACAATCATTATATTCACTCCACATTCTCTCAACACATTCATTGGGCAGGGGGCAAAGATCTAATGGGCTCAGGCCTGGCGGAATAAGTGCGTCTTCAGACTATTACAGAAGGCAAGGAGGGTGGGGGCTGTACAAATCTCTGGGGGGAGCTGATTCCAGAGGGCCGGGCCCCCCACAGAGAAGGCTCTCCCCCTGGGCCCCTGCCAAACGACATTATCTGATTGACGGAACCGGAAGGAGGCCAACTCTGTGGGACTTGACCAGTCGCTGGGATTCATGCGGCAGAAAGCAGTCTTGGAGATATTAAAGGTTAAAGATAAAGAGGCATGAGAGTTTTAGTATCTTTTAGTATCTTTCAATCTTATATTGAAAGCCTTTAAAAATCTAATAAGATTATGATTTCTTCTAATAGCTATACTTTGTTTTCATTATCTTTCAATAACTAGTTAACATAAAATCTTGCTACTTCTTTATAAATATAATGGAACTTCCTCATGGATGAAGCTACTTTATGGTTTTGAGCAACTACTGCATGTAATTGCATAAATTAATAATGAACAGAGATAATTTAAATAAAAAGTACTACAATGTGTGATCATTCTTGTTATTTCAGATAACTATATGCATTTACAAAAAAAATCACCCTCCTTGTAATAGATCAAGCATGCATTTGTATTTTCTAAAGAATATGGTAGAAAACATGAAACAAGCCCTGTCTTCATTTCTCAAATGAAGATTTACAGATACTTAATTTACAGAGAATATGCTGTAAAGCACAACCAACAGTAAAAAATAGCTTTTTCTGATCATTCAGAAATAATCATATCAAAATAAAGAAGGATAGAACAATCCATTTGCTCAAATATAATTCATAGATTAGAAGTAAAATTTCCCATATACTCTTTATGCTCATTGCATTATTTTCTGGTAGAAATCTATATGATCAAGAGTTGTACCTCTTGCAGTAGTTATCTAGATTTCTACAGTCCACATATGGTAAACATTTCACCACAATGCCTACATGTAGTTTTCGACTTACAAGTTCATTTAATGTTCGTTGGAAATTACAATAGCACCGAAAGAAGTAAATTATAACCAGTGAAGGGCTGCAATTTTTTTTACTACTACACTATGGCTGTGGCTTATTTTGTGGGTGTGGTTTACTGGCCATGTGACCAGATAGAAGTGGCTTGACGATCATGTGACCAGGGGTAGCTTAAAGGTCATATGACTGGCTTAAAGGTGGCCAACTTGACGTCACGTACGTCAAGGGTTTGGATTAGTGTTAGGGTGCCTGGACTCTCCTCGCCTCAAAGAGATACAATTTCCCTATCTATTTACTATTACTGAACATCCAAAATATACTATTTAATTCTATGTATATATGCCATATGTGTACATACATATTACACATAGGCACACAAAAATATATCATATAAACTGTATGTGTATGTACACACACACACGCATGCACAGCTTTTCTAAAATTATACACATTCAACCTCATTTACAATGATAGGAAAAACATACCCAGGGCCCAGAATGAAAAAAAAATCAAAACTTTTCTACCAGTTCTGTGTACCTGACCAAAATTTTTCTACTGGTTCTGCATACCTGACCGTACCTATAGGAGCCCATTATAACCAGTGAGCCCATCACTGGTTATAACCATTTTTCACATTCACAATCATTGCAGCATCCCCATCATCACATGATCAAAACTCAGCTGCTTACCAATTGAGTCATATTTGTGGACTACAGTATTGCAGTGGACTATCCTGAGATCACATGATAACCTTTTGTGACTTTCTGGCAAGCAAACTCAATGGGGTAGTCAGATTCATTTAATCATGTTACTAACGTAATAACTGCAGTGCATCATTTAACAATATGGCAAGAAAGGTCATAAAATGAGGCAAAATTCACAAATGTCTTACTTAGTAACATAAATTTGGGGGTCAATTGTGGTTGTAAGGACTACCTATATATTTGCTCTGATTAACCCATAAAACAAGTAGAACTGGCTTATCATAATAACTGATATTTTTTTAAAAAATAAAAATAAAACAATTAATGCCATTCTGACTATACATTTAATCCAAATATCCATGGATAAAACAGCAATAGCAATCAGCATCCTGAAGGTAAATGGTCTCAAGAGATAAAAGAACTAATCATCTAATCCATTAAAAGAAATAGAGAAAGAGAAGAATGAGAAAGGGGAACAGTCACACAATTAAAGTGTTCAAGTCTATCTGATTCCAACAGAGTTTTTCTTTTTAAACCACCCCTCCCATTGCATTCTGCTTTCCAACTTGTATTATTTCCCATTCTATTTCTCCATGAGAAGACCTTTTTTTCTGGATGGAATGCTTTATTTCAAAGCTATCGTAAGACTCAAACAAAATAAAGGGATCTAGCCCAGCCACATATATTGGACAAACTAACAGGAGAGTAAATGCACGTGTTGCAGAACATAAGAATGCATTAAGGAAAAAAGAAAAAACCTCTTCCCTTTTCCAACACTTCAAAACTACAGGACATGAAATTGATTATGACAGTTATATACAGTTATATAGCTATATATATACAGTGTGTGTGTGTGTGTGTATCAAGAATTGTCCTCAAAATGCGATTTCCAGGTGTATTTATAAATGAAGAGGCAACAGCCATTGCGATCTCCGAATGTTTAAAATTTATTAAAAACTGCTAAAATTAACTAAGCTTTCATTAGTTCTCTACTAACATCATTAGAGTGTTAAAATCCCTATTGAAGACAGTTGATTTTATATAATGCTGCTCAATTTGCTCAGATTAATTGATGTTTGCAGATTAGGAGTGATATACTGAGTAGTTGTGGCAGTTGGAGCTTGCAGACTAGTCAGCTGTTTTGTAATGTATGTCTGTTTTGTAATGTATTTTGTAATGTATGTTACACCAGAGACATACATTATAAAACGGCTGACTAGTATGCATTCTCCATATGCCACAATTCTCAGGATATCACCCCTAATCCGCAAACATCAAATAATCTGCATACATCAATTGCATCAATTACTCAAGGCATTACCCCACCAACTAACCAGGAAGTTTCAACATAGCTTGCAGCAGCTGAGCCAGCACTCCACACCCACCCACCAGTATTTATAGAGGGAAGGCAGCTCAGATCACACTTTGTTGGCCCTAGCAAAGCCGAAAGCACCAGCCTGAAGGTGAAGAGTGGGACCTCGTCAAAACGTCATCAGGAATCTCTGAAACGTACACAGGAAGAAACCCGAATATGCCAAGACCTTCATATACACTGCTCAAAAAAATAAAGGGAACACTTAAACAACACAATATAATTCCAAGTAATTCAAACTTCTGTGAAATCAAACTGTCCACTTAGGAAGCAACACTGATGGACAATCAATTCCACATGCTGTTGTGCACATTCAACTTTGTACAGAACAAAGTATTCAATGAGAATATTTCATTCATTCAGATCTAGGATGTGTTATTTTGAGTGGTCCCTTTATTTTTTTGAGCAGTGTGATCATGTGTGTGTGTGTGTGTGTGTGTATGTCTGTGTGTGTCTGTGTATGTATGTATGTATGTATGTATGTATGTATGTATGTATGTATGTATGTATGTATGTGTATATATATCTGTGGCAAATATTTTACCTTTGCACTCATAAATGTTACAAATGCAATTTGTATTTTGCAATCGCAGTGGGAGTAAAAGAAAGGATACCTATTCCTTCAGACTAAAATATTTCTGGGAGTTCTTTTTTGAAAACATTGCTGACTGCAAGAACACTTTTTTTTGTCGGCCAAATATTTCATGATTAGACGTTTCTTGAATGTTTGTTTTCCTGAAACCAGTGATTATTCCTTGCAGAATTATTTGTTTGCATCCTGTGACATAAACAATTTAGTAAACTTCTTTGACTATCATTTCCCGTTACCCTTTGTATGGTCTTGTATTCTTCTTTAAAAAGATTAAAAACATCCCACACGAAGAACAAAATGGTTTCAGGAACTGGGTAAGACTATTCTAAGGAAGAGAAGGACTAGAGGAGGGCATGACAACAGTCTTTTAATATCTAAGGAATTGTCACAAAGAAGAAGGAGTCAACCTATTCCTCAAAGCACTTGAAGGCAGGACAAAGAAGTAATGAATGGAGACTTATCAAGGACAGATCAAACCTAGAACTAAGGAGAAGATTCTTGACAGCAATTAATCAGTGGAATGGCTTGCCTCCAGAAGTTGTGGGTGCTTCAATACTGGAGATTTTAAAGTACAGATTGAACACCTATTTGTCTGATATGGTAAAGGGTCACCTGCTTGAGCAGTGGGTTGGACCAGAAGATTTGGAAGGTTCTTTCCAAATCTGCTATTTCTGTTATTCTACTGTTATTCTGATCTCACTTGAGGCAAAAGTTCCATTCTTTTTAATGGAACCTTATGTTCTTTTTAGTGGAACTTTATATTCTTTACTGATATGTACAGATAATCTTCTCGACTTCCCCTTTCTCATTTATACAACATATGGCTGAGGAAATTCCCCAGAAAACTTTGCTTGATTGTTTCTTGGCTTCCTAATCATCAGCTCCAAGGACACTCAACAAATGCAGAGCAAGGAACAACTGTTGTAATATGCGGGAGCCGACTCTGCATGGAAATTAAAACAACACGTTTTGGAATGAAGCTATTATCATTTAATGCTGATGCCCTCATATCTAGGATATCCATATTCTCAAGAATGAAATTTAAAATCTGATTCCCATTGGAAAAAATAACTGAGTGTATAGCATCATCCTAAACAGATAGACAGTTGCTAATAAGAGATGACACATTTACGATATAAAACCACCTTATTCCAAAATCTGCATCACTGACAAGTGGACATGTAGACTAACAACTAAATTTCCCCAACTTGTGCAGATGAAGTGGTTTCACAGTTATTTTGTTATGGCACTATTCCACAGAAGGACTCTGAGCCAGGGCTTTTATCCAGGAGATCAGCTTGAGGACAAGGACTGGGATTGATCTCTCCACTGTTTTGTGAAAATTTCAAAATAGTAATTTATTAGGCCTATTTCTATGTCAAAAATAATAATATTTATATAACTGATTAATGGGGACATTTTCTATTTGTTCTGGTTGTGCATGTTTATATCTAATGAAGCTCTTCACAAACAAGCTAAGAATTCTGTCAGTCTTTGGTCATTCCATGAAAGACATAATAAAAGGCTACAATACCATCTCAGGATCCCTGCTTGGTTGCCAGCATATTAGTCTCCCATATGTGCCATTTGCTAATGCTTTCTGCTACATCTCAACAAGGCAATGAACCTCAAACCCATTTACTAGTTAGAGGCATTGACATTAAAAAGAAACCCATTCCATCATGATGAGAATGTTGATTCTATTCAGCAAAGGTCACTTTGTGAATGTGTGCATGAATGTCCATCAAAAGTCATAAACCCACACTGTTACACTCTTTGACAGCAGAAACACTTCTTGGTAGGAAACTTATTCAGTAGGATCACATTAAATCTCCTAATGGTTGGTGATCTGACTGTCTGAAAATTTTACTAACACAGTATTAGCAGTAATATCAGTCTGAAATGAGACTTCAGTAAGGTAACTTTATTTGCCTCTCAGTGTAAAATGAGGTTAATAATTGAGAGAGGAATTGAAAAAGAGTTGGGAGTATTTATGGAATACCTTAGAGATCAAAGGAGATGATGTTTAAAAATGCTTCATTGGAAGCATTGCCCTCAATATTTGTTCTAGAGGCATATGTTTCCTGTAAAATGGCCCCAGATATTTGGAACAATTTGGCCCCTCAGGTGAGATTGGATCCCACCTTCCTGATCTTCTGTAAGACTCCTGGTAGTACCCATTGGCCTGGGATTCCAATTAAGGAAATATCATACAGAAGGTGGATGATTGATTAATAACAGTTCCTGCCCTTCCCTATGTATTATTTCCCCTTCTTCCCCATTTAGTTATCTTAGTATGAAGAGCCAGAGTGGCACATACCCCTGTTTAGTATGAAGAATCAGGCCCACACATTAAGTTCCAGGTAAGCTGATGTATTGCTTATGCCTACACACAACAATCTAGTGCTAAATTGATGCTATATAAGAACTAATGGCATTTGAAAGGTGGTGGTGGTGGTGGTGGGTTTGGACATGGATTGTTTGTCTGAATGTAATGACTCCAGGATGATTCCTCTCTTAACTCTGTCTCCAGGCTTTGCTTTTCCTTCTCCTTCACAAACAAATAGAAAATCAATTCTACAAGTCTGCCGCACGAATCCCAGCAACAGGTCAGGTCCCACAGAGTTGGCCTTCTCCGGGTCCCGTCGACAAAACAATGTCGCCTAGTGAGACCCAGGGAAAGTGCCTTCTCTGTGGTGGCCCTGACCCTCTGGAATCAACTCCCCCCAGAGATTAGGATTGCCCCCACTCTCCTTGCCTTTCGCAAACTCCTTAAAACCCACCTCTGTCATCAGGCATGGGGAAATTGATTCCCCTGGACCGTTTCTGCTTTATGTATGGTTTATATGAGATGTATGATTGCTTTTTATATTAAGGGTTTTAAATTGTTTAAATTATTGGATTTGTACTGTTTTGCTGTTGTGAGCCGCTCCGAGTCTCCGGAGAGGGGCGGCATACAAATCTAATTAATAAATAAATAAAATAATAAAATAAATAAATATATATTTGTGTCAAACTCTTTTTCTTATTCCACTCTTTTCTGTGTTGTGAAAATACTTAATTAAGAGGATAACTTATAGTACAGGGAAGGACAGGGATATTATTATTATTTATTAGATTTGTATGCCGCCCCTCTCCATAGACTCGGGGCGGCTCACAACAATAACAAAGACAATGTAAGAACAAATCTAATAATTTAAAAAACACCAAAAACCCCATTATTAAAAGCAAGCATACACACAAACATACCATATATAAACTGTATAGGCTCGGGGGAGATGTCTCAGTTCCCCCATGCCTGATGGCAGAGATGGGTCTTAAGAACTTTATGAAAGGCAAACTGCAGGGAGACTCCAAAACATTAAGATGGTGGTGATAGTTGTAGGACACAAACCTTGTCCCTCTTGTATGTGACAACACAGCATATAGAAAAAGGCATCACTTTGGTCATGAATATTATCTTTATTTTATTTTCACGTACCCCTTCCCCCATCAAGTATTGGAGTATTAATATTTTTTGCCTGCTTCTGCTGTTATTCCCTAGTAAGCAATCAGTCGATATGATAAAATGATTCTATTCCAAAGAGGTTTAGTATACTGAAAAAACAGCAGTAGCTATATAGAAATCAATCAGAAACTGAGGAACCAAACTGCTTTGTTTAATCTTTTCCAAGCAATGTATGACAACAGCAAGCTAACTGGATTAACAGAAACATATAATTAATATTACATCCAACTGTAATCAGCACTCTTTGCAATGTTTATAAGTTATGTTTTTAAGTCTGCTTTCATATCTTCCATCTCTGTTTTTAGATCAGAGGATGTCACATTCTCCATTTCCCCCCATGATTGTTTATTATAATTGTTCTCACATTGGAATATGTCAATTTAAAATAAGTCTTTTGGTCTCACCTAATGGATCATTTTATAACTTTCAGTTGGAGGGTGAGAAAAAGAAGACCCGTTGTACCTACCTGATCGGTCTTCTCGATGCACTGGAAGGAGAGTCCAACATGGGTAATATACCAATCCTATTGGTAGAGACTGAGTTATAATTAGCATAATAATAGCTACCGCCCCCTTACTGATCCCATGAGCCCAGTTTTAAAAACGAAAAAACCAACTTTTATTAGTACAACTAAACTTCAGAACTCCCCATCTCCGACGTCTCTGAACTTCAACTAGTCGGGTGGGTTTGGACTCTCCTTCCAGTGCATCGAGAAGACCGTTCAGGTAGGTACAATGGGTCTTCTCCACTGCATCTGGAAGGAGAGTCCAACATGGGATATACCAAAGATTTTTAAGGCCCATGGGAGGGAGAAGGTCTTGACTGGGACGTTGGAGATGCACACACTTTCTGTAGCACATGTCTACCAAACGCTGCCTCAGCGGAAGCAAATGAGTCCAACTTGTAGTGCTTAATAAATGTCGAAGGCGCTGCCCAGGTGGCAGCTCTGCAAATATCTTCTATCGAGGCCTGTGTCGTCCAATCCGCCGAGGTGGCCGCACTCCTGGTTGAGTGAGCCGGTAGGCCCGTCGGGGGGTCATGTCCTCCCGCTTTGTAGGCTTCCAGAATACAGTCCTTTAGCCAACGACTTATCGATTTGGAAGATAGTCCAAGTCCCATTCTGTGTTGAGAAAATGAAATAAACAAAGTCTCAGACTTCCTGAATGTTTCAGTCCTCCTGATATAAATCTTCAGAGCATGTCTAACGTCGACCTTATGCCATCTTAGCTCTGACGGATGGTCTCCACGCGTGCAGAAATCAGGCAATATAAGTTCCTGCTTCCTGTGGAACAAGGTGTTCACCTTGGGTATGAACGTGGGATCTAATCGAAGTACCACTCTATCTGGGTAAAAGATACATAAATCTGGTCTCACAGAGAGGGCTGAGAGTTCTGACACTCTGCGTGCAGAAGTGATTGCTACTAAAAAGACTGTTTTCAGGGAAAGGAGTCTGAGCGGGATTGATCTTAGGGGCTCAAAGGGTGGTTTTGTCAAGGCCTTAAGCACTATCGTGAGATCCCATGATGGGAACCTCTGAACTGGTGGTGCATGTGCGTTTGAGGCTCCACGTATAAAGTCTCTTACCCACGAGTGTTGGGCTAGCGAACAAGACTCCGGTATCTGAATCATGGTGGAGAGTGCTGCCACCTGTCTCCTTAGCGTATTAGGAGCCAACCCCCATTCTATCCCCGCCTGTAGAAACTCCAGCACCGTAATCACCGATGCCTCCCTGGGATTTTTGCCCTCCTTGTCACAAAATGTGCAAAAAGCTGCCCACGTGGCTTGGTATATCCTACAAGTTGAAGGACGTCGAGCAGCCTGCATTGTATCGATGACCTTCTTCGGCAGATCTAGATGCCTTAATCTGTGCCTCTCAAGTGCCAGACGGTCAGTTGTAGCCATTGGGGATCCGGGTGTTGTAGGTTCCCCTGGCTGAGGGAGATGATGTGGTCTGGCATCCTCCACGGTGGGGTTACTGACAGCGCCATCAGGTCGGCGAACCGCAGACGGCATGGCCAGTGTGTTGCCACCATCAGGACCTCTGCCTTCTCCCGAAGAATTTTCTCTATGACCCTTGGTATCAAGTTTACTGGAGGGAATGCGTACAGCAGTCCTGTCGGCCAAGTTGACAGCAAGGCGTTGACCCCTTCTGTCCCTGGTTCCGGAAAGCGTGAATAGAACTCAGGGTCTGCGTATTCCGGTGAGTGGCAAACAAGTCTACGGATGGAGTACCGAACTTGCACGATATCTGTTGAAATAGCGCTGGATCCAGCCTCCACTCTGACGGGTTTAGTGTAGTCCTGCTGAGCCAATCTGCCTGGGTGTTGTTGATCCCGGCAATGTGCTCCGCGGATAAGGACGCTAGATGGAGTTCGGCCCAATCGAATAGGTTCGCCGTTTCCTCCATGAGGCGATGAGACCTTATACCCCCTTGGTGGTTCAAGTGAGCTCTGGTTGCCACATTGTCTGTTAACACTAGGATGTGTTTGTCTCGTACAATTGAGTGGAAGGCCTGAAGAGCTAGGAATACTGCTCTGAGTTCAAGAAAGTTTAAGTTTATTGGTGTTAGATCTTCTGCAGACCATATGCCCTGTGCCATGTGGGGGCCGATGTGAGCTCCCCAACCATAGAGGCTGGCATCCGTAGTTAGGATCATCTTGTCTTGTATCTGAAAGGTAGAGCCCTTGAGTATTGCAGGAGATGTCCACCATCTCAAGGACTCTCTGACGTTTCGTGGTATTTGGATCCGTTGATGTGAGTGGCTCACCTTAGCTCTTTGTGCCGGTAGTAAAAGCCACTGCAGGGCCCGGATGTGGTGCCTGGCCCAGGGCACAATTCCTATAGCCGAGATCAGGGTCCCCAACGCCTTTGATAACAGAGACATTGGTTCTTGCCTGTGTTGATTGAGGCTGGTTATTAAACGTTGGATATTTACTATTCTCTCTGGGGAGAGTGAGACCGAGCCTGACAAGGTGTCTATGATCGCTCCTAGGTGTAAAAGCCTGGTTCTGGGGATCAATTGGCTCTTCTCCACATTGATGGTGAAGCCATGAGCTTCTAATGTCTGTATGGACCTGTTTAAGTCGTGCCTTGCCTGCGTTGACGACCTGGACAGTATAATGATGTCGTCCAGGTATGCCATCAGTCTGATGGATTGGGAGCGCAGATGGGCCGTCAAGGCATCCAGGAGCTTGGTAAAAGTCCGTGGAGCTGAAGAAAGGCCGAATGGCATGGCCTTGTATTGGTAGTGTGTTCCCTCGGAACAGAAACGGAGGTATTTCCGGTGAGATGGGTGTATGGGAACGTGCAAGTACGCCTCTTTCAGGTCGATGGATGTTAACAGATCCTGTGATCTGATTGAGGTCAGGATAGTTTGTAGAGAGTGCATGTGAAATCTTCTGTACTTTATGAAGATGTTTAGTTGTTTCAGGTTGAGGATTAACCTGCAACATCCTGAGGACTTGGGAACAATGAAAATCATTGAATAAAAGCCCTTGCCCTCCTCCTGTGGTGGTACTGGTTCTATGGCCTGGATTTCCAGCAAATGCACAATTTCTTTTTGTAGTTGCAGCTTTTTTTGCGGTTCTTGAACCCTTGGGCAGTGTATGAACCAGTTGGGGGGTTGGCCTACAAACTCCAGGCGGAGTCCTCCCGACACCGTAGCCAGAACCCATTGGTCGGAGGATGAAGTGTGCCAGGAGGCGCTGAAGAGTTGAAGCTTCCCCCCGATTGGTAGTTGACTGGCAGAGTCACTTAGAGCGGCGGAAACATCTCTGGGTGTTCCCCCGAAAGGGCCGCCTCGAGTTCTGGTAGCCCCTGGGTCTGTCCTGGAACGACCCCTGGTCGCTTCTGAAGGTTTGGTGCGTAAAGTGACCTTGCGTGTACGACCTTTGGCTCTGACCTGCCCCTGTGGAGTTATCCCAACAGGGCCTCTGGCGTCTTGTATATGGCGCCGATCTTCAGTCTTGGCGCCTGCCAGTTCTGGGGAGGACCTTTCTCTTGTCCTTGTCCTCAATGAGGACTTTGTCCAATATATCCCCAAAGAGCATAGAGCCTTGGAAAGGGGCCGACACCAGTCGCCACTTGGATTTTAGATCCGCTGGCCAGTGTCGGAGCCACAGGAGTCGGCATGCTGCAAGTGTGGTAGCCATGCTCCTGCTGGAGAATTTACCCGCATGTAATGTGGCATCTGCGGAAAATTCCACCGCAGCTCGTAGCTTGGCCAGGTCCTGACGTAATCTGCCATCCTCCAGCCCCAGGCGGGATTGCATCTCTTGCATCCACCGGAGAGAGGCTCTATTGATGAAGGATGCAGCAGCTGCCGCTCTGAATCCCCAGCTCGACATCTGGTGTGCCTTTTTCAGGAGTATCTCCGCCTTCCGGTCTTCTGGCTTCAGACTTTCCCCTGTTTCTGAAGGCACCAGGGCGCTGGAGACCAATGTCACGACCGGCTGGTCTATGGGTGGAAACTCGAGGAGTTTCTCCACCTCGTCGTCGAACCTGTAGAATCTACGTTCCAGGTTAGATGGACCTTGAGCCGCTGCTGGGTATTGCCAGGGGCGCTTGGCTCCCTGCAGAAATATGTCAGATGCTGGAAAATGTTCCGACTCGGGCTGAGGTTCCTGGAGCAAGGCGTCTGGAGTCTTGCCTGCATCCTCTGCTGTCCTAGTTGTTCCAGGTAGATTCATCACCTGTTTAGCCTTAAATAATAGAGTCCTGAACAGTGTTGGCTTAAACAGGCCTACTGGTTGTGGCTGTTCAGGGGTTGTTTCATCCTCTGAGAGGTCATACTCGCTATCGCTGTCCTCTCCAGTGATTGGTTCCTCCGATAAGGACCCCAAACCCGAGGGGGGCGGTGCTGACCAGACTTGCCCTGTTGCTGCTTGTGATGGCTGCTGACCAAATTGATGGGCCCCAGCCGCCATGCCTTGAGAATAAACATTTGCAATAAGATCTTGCAAGTCGGGTGGCATATCCTGCCAAGTGCTTGCCTGTGCTCTTAGTCCTGCCGCTGTGGGCGTGAATGTGGCAGACGGGCCCTGAGAACTCCTTCTAGGGTAGCCAGCTGACCCAGGTCTGTTCCATGAAGAGCCTGGTGAGGGCATGATGCGGGGCAATGCAGGGGATTGCCTGTCAGGTGACCAGTCCCCTTCATCCATCGCTCCAGGTAACCCAAAGGTAGGCAGTGTGGTGACTGGATAAGGTGTTGAGACTTGCCTCTGGGTCAGTGGCACAGCTGAGGGGGAGGCTTGTAGGGCGGCCTCCAGCTTTTTCTCTAGGGCCTTAATGCGTTTTTCGGCCTCCTTCAGGGATGAGGCTGAGGCTGGGGACTGTGAAGTCTTTGACTTCTCCTTGGCTTTCCCCTTAGGCTTGTCTTTGGCCAAGGTGGGGGAGGTTGCCCTCTTGTTCCCTGATTGCTCCTCCATGAGTACTCACACTTTTTGTGATTTCGAGGACTCTCCGGTGTTCAAGCCTTGAGAGCCTCGTTGCTCAGCAAAAAATGGCTACCGTCTTGTAGCCCAATAGCGCCTGCGCACTGAGGCTTGGTGACCTCTTCGCGCCTACCAGCTGCAGGAAGGGCTTCCATTTGGCGCCTTTTGGGGTTGTGCAAGCAGCAACCCAACATGGTGGCCCCCATGCCGTTCGCGGCTTTTTTTTTCCCCTGGGGGGGGGCGCTGCAGCTTCCAGCCACTCCGCGGCCAGTGGCAACTCCTGCCGCTTCCCAAGCGGCGTGCCCGCGGCCTCTCCGGCTTCGCCGGGGTTACCGGCAGTCGCGGCGGCGGCTTGTTCGGCGGCTGCCGAACAGCTGAGAGGCGCGGCTCCGCTCTTTGCCTGGAGCCCGAGCAACAGCGCCTTCGAGCTTCCCAGTGGGAGGGGTGGACCCCCCCACCTTCAGCTCGCAGCCCTGGTCTGGCCATGGAGGTCAGAGACCCCAGGCTGGGTGCTCCTCTATGGGGTGTTCCCTCGGAGGGAATACAAGACCCCTGAGGAGGATCGTTGGGGGTGTTGCCCGCGGAGGGCAGAGACCCCGTTCCTCTGTTCCTCTTCGATCTTCTCAATCTGAAACACAAAGAACAGGATTAAACAGGTCAAACAACAATTTATCTAACTATTTTAAATCTTTATTTAAACTCTTAACTGTAAGAGCAAAACTCAGCATGTCTCTACTCTTGGACTGAGTTTTTAAAACTGGGCTCATGGGAGCAGTAAGGGGGCGGTAGCTATTATTATGCTAATTCTAACTCAGTCTCTACCAATAGGATTGGTATATTACCCATGTTGGACTCTCCTTCCAGTGCATCGAGAAGACCGTTCAGGTAGGTACAACGGGTCTTCTTTTTCTCACCCTCCAACTGAAAGTTATAAAATGATCCATTAGGTGAGACCAAAAGACTTATTTTAAATTGACATATTCCAATGTGAGAACAATTATAATAAACAATCATGGGGAAAAATGGAGGGTGAGAAAAAGAATTGAAATGTGACACTACAGGCTTTGCATAAATCAAGAACATTCAAAGTCAACTATTTACAACAAACATTTTCTTGCTTGGCTTTTCTGTGAATCACTGGAATTCTGGAATTTATAGAAGCAGCTAGTTAAAACATGCAACTTACTCCTAGGTAACAAGTGGTGTTAGAAATCCAAATTCAAATCTATTCGTTGCATGAAGTGAGCAGAATCTGTTTGGCAAGTGCTTTCTATTCCTCATCTTCAGTAACATTTTTCTGTTGAAGTCAAATCCATTCTCTCTCTCCTCCTTTTTCACATGGAATCATTGGGCAAAGTGGTTCAATAATTGTCACAAAATGTATAGTACAGGAAACTAACTACCATTGTAATATCTCTAAATGATCGTGCAATTTTCTTTGGATTTATTAATTAATCCAAAGATTTCTTAAACTCTTCTGCTGAAGATAAAAGAAAAGCTGAGGGGTGGGAGAGACTGAGAGTTGGAAACATCAAGTATTGGAAGCTGGCTTTTCAAAACGGCCCCCCTCCCTCCCTCTCTCCCTCCCCTTCCTCCCCCTCCCTCTCTCTTTGTATGTATTTTCTGTGGGACTGTGATGGCGAAACTGAGGTTGGTGGGCATGTGGGGTCAGGTTAGGTCTAATGTGCATGTGCGCACCGGTCAGCTGATTTAGGAGCCTTCTAAGCCCACTGGGAGTCAGGAAATAGCCTTTTTTCAGCCTCCGGAAGGGGTGGGGAAGGCCTGTTTTTTGCTGTCAATTTCCAGAGCCTTTCTAGGAGCCTCGGGTGGACCAAAACAGCCTTCCCCACCACCCCAGAGGTCTTCCCCACCACCCCAGAGGCTGGAAACATTCAGTTTGCCAATTTCCGGTTGAACCAGAAGATCTGGTTTTTGTTTTTTGCTCTCCCCAAGCTTCAGAGCTTTTCTAGAAGTCTGGGGAGGGTGAAAATGGCCTCCCTCCAGAAGCCAGAAATGGCCCGTTTCCCAACTTGAAATAGGCCATTTCTAGCCTCTGGAGGGCCTCCAGCAAGGTTGTTTTTGCCCTCCCAGGGCTCCTAGAAAGGATCTGAACACTGGGGAGAGTGAAAAACAGGTGCACCATTGCATGCCAGGAGGAGGGGTCACACGCGCATGCATGCCCCCCCTCACATGGAATTATGGGTGTGGGAATGCATGCACGCAACCCCCACACCCTCCCTTTTGGCACCCAAACCAAAAAATGTTTGGCATTACTTGGTTTGGAGAAACCAAGCATCCATGGCCATGCTTTTAATTTGTGGCCTGTAGGCCTAGGAATAAGAAAAATACCACAAATTTCAGAGCAGGTAGCAGAGTCATTGCTCTCATCCCCTTCCTTTAATTCTAACATCCCAACTTTGGCTGTTTTTTGCTTCACAGGTATGTATTTAACATGCTTTGTACTGTTTCCTCTAGAAGGGATATACATTCCTCAAATTCTCTCTCTTCACCTTTGAGTTCTTTCACCACAATTTGTATTCCCTTTTGTTTTCTGTTTTTTGTTTCCTGAAAGAAATCTTTTTAACCTTTACAGGATTCTGGACTATTCTAAAAGATCAAGCCAGCCATTTCTGTACTCCGTTAACCCTTTTATACACTCCTCAGTTTTGTAGTTTTTAATGTTTGAAGGATTATAAAGAAACTTGTCTCTTCTGTTTTTCCTGTATACCTCTCTTCTACCAGTCTCCTAATCTTTAAAAAGTTTCCCTTCCTGTAGTCAAATGTATTCCCATTTGCAAATATATTCCATCCTTCCAAGGTGCGTAAAATTGAGGACCCAGATTGTTGGAGGCAATATGCTGACTCTGTAAACCACTTAGAGAGGGCTGTAAAAGCACTATGAAATGCTATATAAGTCTAAATGCTATTGCTATTATGGTTACTATTTCCTAACAGTTATTCTTACATTATGTATCAAATTTCTTCAAGTTTTTGTCTTCTATTCTACTATGTCTTGCTATTGTCACATCAATTAAAACACATTTTCTTTTCAAGCACAGTTAAATGTGGTGTGATTTGCAGTTATGAAGTCCATCAATGTTGCTGTATGGATGAAGGACCTGATTGATTGTCATTACTTTTCTGATCTTCCTATCCAGGGTTCTAATCCTGCTTGAGCCCAGTCCACTATTCCAGGTATATATCTAATGACTGGCATTACCTAGGTGTTAATTGCCTTGATGATTTTTTTCCTCCATTGAACTTTAAGATGTATTCATTACTCACCTTCTTGAAATTAGTGTGCTTAATGTTGTCAGCTTCTATGATGCTCAAGGATCTGCAGTGATCTTCTTCATCCACATTACCAATATTATTTCCATCGAGCATTTTAATTCCTTTTACCTGGTGAGCATGACACATTTCTCCAGTCCAAACTCCATATCTTGGCTTTATATACAAGCAATATTGAGCAGAGATTTGCATTAAGATGGTGTTTTTCATACAGCTTCAAAGCATTAATGTGAAGTAGGTGGGATAACCTGGCAGATGTTTTTGATGTTTGATAGTCATAGCATGATTTCTTCAGGATTGTTGAAAGAGATACCAGTGCAATGATAAACAGTAATGGTGATACTGAGTCTCCCTAAACAATTTCTCTCTGGATGATAATCTCTCCCAGCTATCACAACCATCTGAAAATTGTGTCTTCAAAGCTTCTGATGTTTCTAGTAACTCTTGTTATCTTTAGGCAATTGATTATCTATTTCTTCTTTGTCAAGTAAAACTGACAAAGAACTTGACTGGTTCATTGCAATCTCTCCATTGATGGATTGGTAAAATGTTTCTGATTCGATTGAAACTGGAGATTCTGCTTATAGTTGAAATTTGAGCTTTGTATCTGCTGATCTTCTTGGCTTGGTTATTTGCTACAGTATTGATTTTCTTCGCTTGCTGTTTGCTACTATATTATTTTTAGTGCTTCATTGATCTTTCTTGTTTCTGGGCCATGTTTCTTGACTAGGTATTGTTTGGTCTTCTTGTTCTTCAGTTTTACCCCTACCTTGAAACTAACAACCTACTTTCAAACAAGCAATTCGGTTTCAGGAAAAAATTATCCTGCAATCTACAACTACTACACTGCAAAAACATATGGACTTTGTAACTTGACTAGGGCAAAATAATAGACATAATTTATATAGACTTCTGTAAAGCCTTCAACTCAGTGGTTCATGATAAACTACTTCTGAAACTGAAATCATTTAATATCTCTGGACCCCTACATGACTGGATAACTGTATTCCTGACAAAAAGACAACAAGTGGTCAAAATAGGGAGCGGTCTATCTAACCCCGTCCCTGTTAATAGCGGTGTACCGCAATGCATCATACTAGGACCAACACTCCTTATATTCTATATAAATGACTTTTGCGATCACATTACAAGCGACTATGTTCTCTTTACCAATGATCTAAAACTCTTCAACACCACCAACAATACTGCTATCCTCCAAAAAGATCTTGACTCTGTGTCAGACTGGTCAAGCATCTGGTAACTCCAAATCTCAACCAACAAATGTTCTGTCCTGCACACTAGCAAAAAGAATTTGAACACCAAATATAAGCTGCATAAACAAGACCTTGCAGATGACCCTCATTCTGTCAAAGATCTTGGAATATTCATATCAAATGACCTAAGTGCCAAAGCCCAATGCAACAACATCGCCCCAAAAGACTTCAAGAGTTGTTAACCTAATCTTACATAGCTTCTTCTCCAATTTGCCATGATAAATGAAGTCTATGACAACAAATTTTGGAAACCCCACAAAAAGAAAGATTTTATCATATATAGTATTATGTAAAAAAAAATCTCAAAAGTACATCAGGTGTACATCAAATCTTCAAAAAAATTAAAAATAAAATTCAAACAAAACCATAGATATTTTTAACAGACATTTTTAACAGATTCCAGAAAACAAAAATGAGAAATATCACAATTTCTCACAACTCTCTTGTATATGCTGAAAGCTGCAAGAACAAACTTGGTCTGACACTAGAAAAGAGAAATCTTGCTGACAGTATCAGATTGGGGGACTAAAATTGGAGAATGCTTGCAATGGCAAAATGACATTAATAGACGTTTTCACCAAATTCAAGCAGGAACAGCTCCCTTACATATAACACAATGTGCAGCAAACCATTTTTAGATATCTGGAATTGGGTTTCTAGCATTTAAACAGAGACCAGCAATAATCTTTCATGTTCATAGTAAAGAACCAATATCTAAATTGTGCTCAGTAGTTGGGGACACAGATAGAAGGAAAAGTAGAAATGCATTACTGGAAAGATTTTTTATAATGCTTTTAGTCTATATTTAGCATTTTTCTTTGTTTTATCTTTTTTTGCTATTAAACTATACAATTATTAAAATATGTTTAATACAGCAGATACTACTTTGGGAACTCCCATTTTAAAATAGTATATATTCTATGTAAAAAACAATAAATATAATCTAAATATAAATTTAATTTCATTGCTTATAAATCTTCATAAACAACATATGACAAAATGTATAGGGTTGGAAGGGATCTTTGAGGTCTTCTACTCAAACTCCTGCTCAGGCAGAAACCCCTATACCATTTCAGACAAATGGTTGACCAAACTCTTCTTAAAAATTTCCAGCGTTGTAGAATTCACAACTTTAACAACAGAACAATTAATCAGTGGAACTACTTGCCTCCAGAAGCTGTGAATGCTCCAACACTGAGCAGGGGTTGGATTAAAAGACTTCCAAGGTCCCTTCCAACTCTGTCATTTTATTCTATTCTGATAGCCCCATATCTCAATAAATGCTTTGTTTAATTAAAAAGGACTAAAATGAAAAGGCTATTCAAGGAAGAATTAATGGGACGCTGAAAGAACTTTGAGAATCTGTAGGTACACAGAATAATTCTCTCCCCCAAGCTATCTATACAATGTAAATTGTAGGACAAGAACCTGAATCTGTATCACATTTATCAGAAAGAGAATGGGAGCAATTAAAATAAGTGGAAATAACATGACAAAATATTCTAGGATATCGGGGAAGAATAACTGGTCATATGGGGCTACCTTTGAAAAGTGTTCGGAAACTTCAGATCGTGCAGAATGCAGCTGCGAGAGCAATCATGGGCTTTCCCAAATATGCCCATGTTACACCAACACTCCGCAGTCTGCATTGGTTGCAGATCAGTTTCCAGTCACAATTCAAAGTGTTGGTTATGACCTATAAAGCCCTTCATGGCACCGGACCAGATTACCTCAGGGACCGCCTTCTTTGGCACGAATCCCAGCAACCATTTAGGTCCCACAGAGTGGGTCTTCTCCGGGTCCCATCAACCAAACAATGTCACTTGGCGGGACCCAGAGGAAGAGCCTTCTCTGTGGTGGCCCCGGCCCTCTGGAACCAACTCCTCCCAGAGATTAGAATTGCCCCCACCCTCCTTGCCTTTCGAAAGCTGCTTAAAATGCACCTCTGCCACCAGGCATGGGGGAACTGAGATACACTTCCCCCTAGGCCTTTACAATTTTATGCATGGTATGTCTGTATGTATGATGGTTTTTATATAATGGGTTTTTCACTGTTTTTAGTATTGGATTTTGTTATATACTGTTTTATTGCTGTTGTTAGCCGCCCGGAGTCTGCGGAGAGGGGCGGCATACAAATCCAATAAATAATAATAATAATAATAATAATAATAATAATAATAATAATAATAATATATTATTGATTCTAAGCATGTCTATCTGAGGTATCGCAGAAAACGTAATGATAAAATTGCTCACATATTAGTCCTTCCCCAAAACAGCCATTTTCCTTCACATTAGACTAGTTAACAAATTGTTGTAAACTAGCCAGTGTGACACCAGTTGTCAGAATATATCCAGGGGAGATGTGAATAATTATAGTTAACAATATTCTGGGCAAATGTCTAGAAATGGTAAAAGGCTTTTATAAATTGCTAACTGGTTAAAAAAAACCTGTAGCAAAACCTAGGAAAACATGGACAATTTACTCAATAGAAATAAGTAAGAAGCAGAGTCCCTCATAGACAATGTTAAGACTTATTTTTTTTAAAAAATGTACATCAGTCAAATATCTTAACATAGAGTATCTAGGTTTATGGAGAATATCAAACTGTTCATGCTGGTAAAACCTGCAAGAGTTGTAAAGCATTCCAGAAGAATTTCTTTAAACTCGATGAATGATTAACGTGATACATTTTAACCTGAGAAATTAATTGCCAGAGGACACGATGATGCCTTTAAAAGAACTATCAGACTTGATATTTAGGGCTATTTTTATTGAGGGAAGCATACAGTACTTTCAAATATAAATTAAAGGTGGAACACGTATAAATATTCCTATCTCTTGCTTACAATGTAAAGCCATCAAATTGGTCACCGTGAACATATGTTTAAGATTAGGCCATCGCCTCATCCAGTAGGTTTCTTACGTCCTTATAATCTTGTTAAAAATATCTCAGGAAAATTAATGTTTGTATGTAAGACACGGCGGAGCCAGTGGTTAAGGTACAGACAAAACCCCCCAGGAGACTGAGTTCTAATCGTATCTTAGGCTCAAAACCTAAGGATAGGTTCATCTAAGATGGATAACCTCGAACCATTCACTCTCAGGTTCAAAAAAAAGGCAATGGCAAACCCCTTTCAAAATCTTGCCAAGAAAACCTCAGGAACTAGTTTTGACAGTCACCAGTAATCAGTCACTTGAAGGCAAATGCAAAGTGATGGAGGACTACACTGTATCTTTGAGGATTACTTTTATTATAAGGGGCGTGCCTAGGTGCACCAGTGTGCCTTCCGTCCCCTGTCCTAATGTTTGTCTCTTAGTATCATGTATATAAACAAACAAACAAATAATTGAACAACTACAGTGCTCTCGGTAAATCCAAAATGTTAATAAACCTCAAACCTGAATATTTCAAAAAGTAAAAATGAGGTTATGACTTTCTTTGAAGAATATCTTAGGAGAATATCACAATTATTGGACAATTATTAGTGTGAAGAATAATTATGCAACTAAATGAAAAATGAAAATGTTTCCATCTTACTCATTTATTTTCATCTGTTCAAGTGAGAATAATAAAGAAATAACTCAAAATTGACAAATAAACAGTTCTGACAGTATAGCCACCCTTCTTTTCAATAACAGTCATAAGCCATCAATTCATGGAGTCTGTCAGCTTCTTGATCTGTTGATGATAAACTTTTTGTGCAGCAACAACCACAGCTCCCAGACACTATTCATAAAGGTGTACTGTTTTCCTTCACTGTAAATCTCCTATTAAAGAAGGGCCCACAAGTTCACTACAGGGTGAGGAAAGGGGGGCATGTCATTATTCTTTCATCTTTAAGGCCTTTATCAGCTAGCTGCGTAATGGAGTACTTTGATGCATGTGATGGAGCTTTGCAAAAAAATCATTGTATTTTTCAAAAATGCAGATGAAAGAGTCTTCTACAAACTAGTAGTAGGCTTGTGAGTTGATTTTAAGTCCACCTGAAAAGGTCTAACTATCACATCTTCAGTAATACCGGCCCATACCAGTACCCCACCTCCATCTGAATCGATCTCCACCTTGCTGGCATCTGTGCCCATTACTGATCCAGCCATGAGCCTATCCATTTGGTCTGTGAAGGATCTCTCTAATCTCATCAATCCATAAAATCTTTGCAAAATCTGTCTTCAATATTTCTGGGCCCAATCTTGTTGTTTCAACATGTGTCTTGTTCAGTAGTTGTAGGATTTCAGCCTTCCTTACCTTGGCCATGTTTCTGAGCACTGAGCACCTTGTACTTCTGGGCACTCCAGGTAGGTTGCAGTTCTGAAATATGACAACACTGCAGGATAATAGGTCCCTGGGAACTTCATGTTTGATTCTTCTCAAATTTTTGGCAGTTAAGGTACATCTTTTTCTCGCAACACATCTCTTCCAATCCTATTGACTATTTGCAACAAAATGGTTGATGGTTGGAGGTCTTCTAATTCAATCCCCTGCTTAGGAAGCCCTAATACCATTCTGGACAAATGGCTGTTCAATCTCTTCTTAAAAATCTGCAATGATGGAGCACTCACAACTTCTGCAAGTAGCCCATTCTACTGGTAAATTGTTCTCATTGTCAGAAAATTTCTCCTTAGTTCTAGGTTGGGTCTCTCCTTGATTAGTTTACAGCCATTGCTTTTTATTCTTCATTCAAGTGCTTTGTAAACTAGGTTAATCCATCTTTTTTTGTGGCAGATCCTCAAATATTGGAACACAACTATCATGTCACTCCTTCTTTTCATTAGATTAGACATAACCAATTCCTGAAACTGTTCTTTGTATTTTTTTAGCCTCCAGCATCATTGTTGCTTTTCTCTGCATTGCTTCCAGAGTCTCAACATTTTTTTATATATTGTGGTAACCAAAACTGGATGCAATATTCCAAGTGTGGTCTTACAAGACCTTATAAAGCAATACAAGCACATCATGTGATTTTGACTCTATCCTTCTGTTAATCTGGGACTGGGGCAACATTGAATAAGTTGTCTTCTGCATACCTTCATATTATATTTCCCTGCAGTCTTCTCTTTTCCAGATTAAACACTACTTCCAGTTACTCTACATTTGCTTTATTCCTTTCTAGATATGACCCAGTTGTTAATGTTTTTTCTAAAATGTTGTTTCCAAATTCAATATTTTAGGTGAAGAACAGAATAGATGGAACAATGGTATGAATTGCTTTAGGCAGGAGAAAACTGGACTCAGTTTTAGGGAAATTCATCTTTTGAACTATGATTTTCTATCTCAGCCATTTCTTTATGAAATATAAGCTGTTCAGTTTCCTTTCACCACCAGCCTTTGGCTCTCTGTAGTTGCAACATTGAGAAGTTCAGGTATACAAATTTGTTTGCCACTAGCATGTTGAAGGTTAGTTGTAATTGTCAAGAAGTGCCATGTACTAACAAGCTCTATAATGTTCTTCTGTAAAATGGACAGTCTTGAAACAAGAAAAAAATGCATTTGCACTACACAGGCGCTAAAAGAAACAAGCAGTTGCACTGCCTAAAATGTGCCTCGAAGACATTTTATTTTACCTCTTGGTATGTCGTGTCTAATGTTTGAACAACCAAAATGATATACTATCGAGGGACGTATTACTTGGTAACATTCCCGTTTCTTTTAAATGCAAAAAGATATTAATTGTGAACTCTGTCTCTTCTTCAAGGGAAATTGCAGAATGATCAACAAACCACAGTGGTCTAAGTCTCTCCTCCCCCAAGAACATCTGAGCAAGATGAAAACATGAACAAAATATCTGAGAAGTTTTTACTACAGTTGGGAATTAATGGACATGACTTTGCTTTTAGTGCAAAGAATAGAGAAAGGAAAACAAAACAGGCTTGAAGTTGCTAGGAAACCGCACCACAAGCCAAGTTCATTCCATTTGTGCCTATATAGAGAATACATACACAGTCATACACAAATACGCACACACACATTCAGAGGGTTTCATTAAAAAATATCATAAAGCATAAACACAAGTACCTAGATAAACAACAATGTGCTCTAATTATTTATGTTAAAAGTAGTTACTTTGCATGTTGTGAGGGTTTTTAAATCCTCCCTTCAAAACTGTATTAATAAAGGATAAATAGAGGCTTGACAAATAGAGATTCCAAATACAAATTAGGTAGTAGAACTTGGATCTTTTAAAAATGTAACAAAACAAAACAAACATCCTACATATTATATATGTATAAATATTTATTTGATTGGCAACAGGACAAGTTTTGACGATTAACACTGAAACTTTTCTTTCTCCAAAAAGTACATTTAGGCAAGTCCCAGATATTCATGCAATCCTTTTTGAGAACTAACTGCATTTAAATATGTGCCCACTTTTTCTATGCAACACTTCTGTCTGTATCCAAATTCCTATTTCTAAAAAGGTTCCTAAATATACATAATGGTGCCTATGAACATTTAGTAATGATGGAAATCTTGAAAAACTGACATAAAATCCCCAAATTGAAACAGAACTAACATTGTGATGCAAAGCAGAGTCTCAAATCTACAGGTGCTCATTCTCACACACGGAGTTTTGTTACAGCAAGGCCAGTCACAGCTGGAATAGCTATCTACAGGCACAGAATAGCATGAAATAAAAGTGGGCATTTTGATCATTATGCAGACTAGATTCAAGGTTTATAAGAACCAGGAAACTTCATATCACATAACCGCAGCAAATCTTTATGTTGGAAATACCATAATGAAATATGTGCTAAAGCAGCACCGAAATAGTAGTCCAGTAAAATCAAATCAATAGTTATGATTAATTATAAGAACAATGACATATTAAGAAGGTCCATGTCATACTTGCAACGTATTTCGCTATTGAATGATTGAAATTACCAAATTTAAATACTGAATTAATTGCTGCAAATTTGTGGCACCCAAATAATTCAATCATCATGCAGCTTTTTAGTTTCATCCGTAGGAAAAATTCTATTTGGTAATTCACCTCTATACAGAGTGGAATGCCACCCCTCCTAACCTATCCTTTGATGTCATATGTTGTGCCAGATGTCTTTGACAATTTGAATGTTGATCATAGATGTTTACAAAGGAACAGCTAAACGTAATCAGTTCCTTGGGCTATGTTGTTTATTTTATGTATTATTGCAAATGCCTCTATCCAAAAGCATGGGAATTGTAAACAAGCTCTGATACAATTTGTGTATTGATAGTCCATAGTTGAAAGTTGAGGCTCTATTCCAGTTTGGGATTTCTGATTATTAAAAGTCAAGTATGACACTCTCCATTTAATGCTTTCTATCCTTCCAATTTATATTTCCAACTTGAATTTCAGACATTGCTTAACAATAAGTAGTCAATAAGTAATACCTAAATAAACGGATGGACGGAAGGATGGAAGAAAGGAGGAAAGAAGGAAGGATGCATCTACTTATCACATATAAATATCTAAATAAATGGAAGGAAGGGTGCATCCACTTACCACATGTACATATTTATACATACATCAAACAAATATACACTATTATTTTATTTTCTGTTTGTGGGTGACAAAGGAGTGAATTTAGTCTTGATAACTGGAATTTGAAACTCACTTTGTCATATCCTTCTGCTGCTGCTAAATCAAACATCTCAGTGAAACCTTTTTTAGAATTATTGATAAGATACTTTTTCTTTCTATCTAGAACACAATGCTAAAGCATTTCCTTCTCTTTCGGCTATTTTCTTCAATCCATTATCTTTCCTTCCCCTTTTTTCCTCTTTTTCTATTTTCAGACAAAGCTATAGATATTCTGTACGTACAGTATGTGGGAATTCTATACATTTTTTAAAAAATCCCTTCAAACTTTGCTTTGGGAAAAGGTTTTAAACTTTATTTTTATCCTTGTTCTTAGCTACAGAGTTGATCTGATTCTGTGGTTATTCCCTTATAGAGGATCTGTGATGCTCTCTCTCATAAAATATTGGAGAAGTGCAATTCTTGGAAAAAATACTTAGAGATCAAAGTATTTAATACTTTTTTTACTGCATTTATAAACAATTCAAGCACAACCAATACTTCTTCCTTCTCATATTTTCTATACAACAACTTTGTGAGATGGGTTGGGCTGAGAGAGTGACTGGCCCAAAGCAGAGGTGGGTTTCCTGAACTGGTAGCAATCTGCTGTTGATGTCCCAATGATGTGACAGAACTGTGTTTTTTTAAAATTGTTTAGATTTCCCTCCCCATTTTTTTTCCTTCTGAACATGCACAGAAGCTGAATTTCCAGCACTATGCATTCGGTCACCATCTTGGTTTTGGTTTTTGTGGGGGGGATTTTTTAGGGGGTTTTGCCACTGTGTATGGGCATGTATGCCCAAGCAACATGGCCATGCAGCAGGGAGAAGCGAATTGGGAGTGAGGTGAGTTAGAACTCACCCCTGGTCCAAAGTCATTCAGTTGCCATTCATGTCTAATGCTCAACTAACAATCACAACCTTCTAGGAGGCTACTAGGAGGCTACTACTAGGAGGCTTCCTAGTAACTAACAACTAACAACTAACAATCACAACCTCCTAGATGCCTCAACCGCACATTATTTTACTATAGTTTTACAAGAACTATACAGACTAATTCTAGAAGGAAATAAACTGAAACTATGCTGTTATAAATCATTTCTAATGCTCAAAGACCAACCTTTCAAATATAGCAATATATTTGAGTACAGTGGAATATGGATTCAATTGCAGATTATTTTCATATGGAGGAGGGACAAAGTAGTGACGTTATCATAAATGATCTCTGGCTGGTATTTATTTTGTGTGCTTGCTTATTTGGGGGCATTAGAAAAGCTTAATTTTACTGGAATATTTTCAGCCTCTGAATGCGAGTAAACTATATTGCTCAAAAAAATAAAGGGAACACTCAAATAACACATCCTAGATCTGAATGAATGAAACATTCCCATTGAATACTTTGTTCTGTACAAAGTTGAATGTGCACAACAGCATGTGAAATTGATTGTCAATCAGTGTTGCTTCCTATGTGGACAGTTTGATTTCACAGAAGTTCGATTTACTTGGAGTTCTATTGTGTTGTTTAAATGTTCCCTTTATTTGTTTGAGCAGTGTACATTCCTAGCGACTGTAAGCTGCTGTAAATAAATACATTTCAAATATATTGTAAGTGACTGTGAATAATTACATTCCAAATGTAAATAAGTTGTAAACTATGTATCTAGGGACCTAAGACCATTTGAATATATTGAAAGGATGAAAGATTTGGATCTTTTATTTGAACTCTGGGCAGAATTCTACAGATGCATCTATGGAAAAGGCCACCTGGTATTTTTCTCTGTTATTGTTCAGGGATCCTAGCAACCAAAAGTGGTCATATTGCTTCTCTTTGTTTCTCTATGTTTAGTCATCTTTTTCTAACATCTTCCTGCTGTTGTTTCATATAATTAAGTTCTGTTAAGAACAGATCTTATCAAACACTGTCTTCAGTACTGGGTTGCACAGCAATGATGAGCATGAAAAGCAAAACCATCATTTTCGCACTAAATGCGGATTAGTCCACAATATTGTATTTCCATAGTTACATATGGTTGTTAAAGTTGAACCATGACATAACTAGCATATTTATTAATTCAATTTCTTTATTAATTTGATCTCTATGCCACCCTTCTCCTGAGACTCATTTACAGGTACGAGCATAAACTAACTTATTTGAGCAAAGATGTTGTAAAGGCTCCTGCATATACTTTGGACAGAAAGGTGACAAACAAGCAAGTTATAAAGCCTAAAAAAATAAGACATTTCACTGGATGGCAAAATAATAAAGTTCTGCCTTATTTCTTTCCAATGATTTCAAAGGCAATTATATTGTCAGAATGATCATTAGTAAAAGAAAGCAGGGTCACCAAAAACATAGTGGCTGGACACCATCAAAGCTGACACCAGCCAGAACATAAAACAGCTGAAAGAAGCTACAAAGGATCACAAAATGTAGAGAGACCTGGTCCATGGAATGCCTAACAATTGGACATGATTGAACAGAGTATTATCAGCATAATACATGCAATTGTTCAACTGCCAGATTTGCGTATAAAATGAACTGTGAAATGCCTAATGACTTACTGTGTAAGCTAATGATGGCAGTCTTCTTGGGTTTCTCCATCAAAGCTTTGACAAATTCCAAATCTATTCTTTCTATCTACTGCACCTCAGGCTGACTGGTTGCAACACCTGAATTCTGAACATTATTGTAACTAAAATGTTACAAAAAGGCAAAACAAGAGACAACAGTTGTAAACTAACCAAAGAGAGAAGCAACCTGGAATTAAGGAGAAATTTCCTAACGGTGAGAGCAATTAACCAATGGAATAGCTTGCCTTCAGAAGTTGTGGGTGCTCCATCACTGGATTTCAAAAAGAGACTGGATAACCATTTGTTTGAAATGATATAGGGCCGTGATGGTGAACCTATGACATGGGTATTACAAGTAGCACATGGAGCCATATCAGTGGGAATGCGAGCACATGCACTTGCTGACCAGCTGATTTTCGGGCCTTCTGGGCCCACTGGGAGTCAAAGAAAAGGCTGCTTCCAGCCTCCAGAAGAGGTGGGGAAGGCCTGTTTTTTGCTCTCCTTAAGCTCCAGAGCCTTTTTGAGAGCTGGGGAGGGAAAAAATGCCCCCCCCCCCTGCCCAAGGCCCTCCAGAGGCCAGATACATTCTGTTTGCTGACGTCCGGTAGAACCGGAAGTTCTATTTTTTTTCCCTCTCCCCAGGTTTCAGAGCTTTTCTAGGAGCCAGGGGAGGGGAAAAAACGACCACCTCCCCAGAGACTCTTGGAGACCAGAAATTGCTTCTTTCCCAACTTGAAATGGACCATTTCTGGATTCCAAGGAGCCTCTAGGAGAGGGACAAGGCCATTTTCACCCTCCCCAGGCTCCAAGAAGGGCTCTGAAGCGTGGAAAGAGTGAAAAACGGGTGTGCCATCGCATGCTGGGGGCAGGGCAGGGTGTCTCATGCATGCACAGGGGCATGGAATTGTTACCCCCCTTTTGGAATGCAAACAAAAAAGGTTCGCTATCACTTATATAGGGTCTTCTTCCATCTCTGTTTCAATTATGTTGTTATCCCATCAAAGCATCACTACTGAAAAAAGACACTGAGCAAAACAAAGCAAAGCAAAGCAGTGAACTAGTCTCCTTGGCTCCCTCATTTGGGTTCTTAAACTCTATCCTTTGATTTTTCTGTCTCACCCTCCTGAGAGACCCTGTTTGATAAGCTGCTTTCATCTACTTATATGGAGGGGGGAAATCTCTGCACTTTTACTGAAGAGAATGGAAACTCTCCTCTCTTAGCTTTCTTGTCTTTATGCAGATTAGTGGAGTGACTAGGGTGTGAGAAAGGCAAAATTTCCTGTTAGCATGAAGGTACTGTTTCCTGTTTCTGGAAGAGGTTGTAAAGCTTTTATTATGTACATAAATGTCAACAAACTAATTGAGAGTTGGAGACAAGGAGAAAAAAAATGAAAAAGGAAAATTATAATGTATCATGCAGGCTTTACTCAGCCCACATTCTCACAGATGTTTTACGATTCCCTCCTCCCACAGCATGATCTTCCCACACACATGGAGTTGGAGTTTGTTGCTTTGCTGTCCATTAAACTTTAACATGCCACACTTTAAAAATCATAATTACTTGTAAGTTCGCCTGAAATTCCAGCCCCACATGAAAAGCCTTCTAGTGTAGGTGCCGCCCTAAAAATCCAGACTGTAAGTCCTAACCTTGCCTTAGCCATGAAAGCTAGCAGGATGATTATGGGCAAGTCACTCTTAGTCCAGTAAGCCTTGCACAGTTGCGGCTGTGGGGAAATAGGAGGAGGAAAGTATAATAGGCATGTTTGCTGATTTCAGTGACAATGTAATAAAGGTGGGTTAAAAAAGTCAAATAAATAATGTAAAAAGTCTGCTCATTCTCGACACTACATTTTCTGTTTTGCTACCCCTATCCTCCACTGCTCCGATCATACCATCAACCATTAAATTTCCTTTCTAGGGGTTAGAAGCAAATATTAAAATTTTTGTTTCTCTTGCTGCCATCTACTGTAAATGGTTATCTGGATTTGGGCAACTAGTAGTAAATTGGTGGAAGCATTTAGCATTGGGGATCAGAGTTAGGACTGTAAACTAAACTAAGAACATTGTGTGAACAGAACCGAAGATTTAAGGCTGCTGGGAATTGTAATCACTGGGAAGGGAAATTTGTGCCAGGTCAGCCATGGAAATATAAATACGAGTCCTTTCAGCTGCTCTTCCATTGATAAGCATTTAGTCAAAAATAGCCTAATCAGTTTTAAGGGTTTGTGTAAATGGACCAGTCAGCTTGTTAGTGCAGTCATGAAAAAAGAAAAAGAAGTGGCCAAAAGGTGATTGGGGGTGGGTGGGGTGGTGGAAGAGTGGGGTCCCTGAAAGAATTACATAAAATCAATGGGGACAAAAATAGGACATGTCATTTCTTGCCACCTTGCCCATTCCCCTCAACATGCTCTACATTGCCAGCACCAGCATCTAGTAAATATTGATTAGGGTAGCTATAATTGTATGTTTTCCTGTAATTCTTTTGTGCTTGTGTCTTTCAGAATGGGCTCTCTCCCCATTCACTATGCTGCGTTTAATAGCCATATGTCATACATTAGACAGGCGCAACCAGAGAAGAGCCTAAGAAAATGGTGTTAAAGTGCAGGCGGAAGGGCTGCTTCACATAAAACAGTTCAGTGTATAAAGATTAATTCATGCCCTTTTAATTGGATAAGAAAATGGATTGGAAGCCAGGGAGGAAAAAAAGGGCCGGAAGGGATTATTTTATCTGCCAGTATTTCCAGTAGGCAATCTAGATATCTTTTTTCCCCTAGACTTTTCATACCATTGTCAAAGGCCTTGTAACTGAATGTAACTGGAGCATGGATGACTGAAGCAAAGCTATCCCTACCATATGGGTTACAGTTGATACCTTAGCCTCAGGAAATAAAAAGACACTCCAAGCCATAAAAGCCATCTGTGCTTTTAGTGAAGCTGCTGACCATCTCAGTATTCAAGTCTTAACATTGAGATGTTTCTTAAAATGCTTAAGGATGTAATCCCTTGGTCCCTGGGGAACTATATTAAACTTGGAACTCCTGCAGAAATTTTGGAGCTTCAAAAGCAATAAAGGCAAAATGTGAGCCAACTGAGAGACACGTTACAGACAGATGAAGAAAGGTTTTAGATCCACAAGAGCCAAAGAGTTCCCAGCTGTTAGACATATCTTGGAGTTGGACTCATTATTTCCTCCCCATTGGTTCCAGTGGGATGGAAATTGTCAATCGAGGAGAAAAAAAAGTGTCAAAAATAGGTACAAACAACCACTGTTCCCTCTTTTCTGACTGAAGTTGGGTTAAGCTTCAGCTTCATTCTTCCAGCTTTGAATCTTCCTGCCTTATTTGTAGCAGTGCCTTTCATTGGATGTCAAATATTAACAATTTGGAATCTAGAGACAGTAACTTGTTGGCAGTCTTGCAATTGTTCCTTGGCTAATTGAGCTATGCAACAAGTTGGTAGCAAAAGCAGTGAATAAATATCATGTATCAGAAAATATAGTGCAATTGTAGTTAAGAACATATGAGGTCACAAACCTTTCTCACGTTGGTAAGGGACTGTTCAAAGAGTTTAGTCAGCATTGTAATTTAACATGAAACAAAAAGGGAAGAATTTATATTTCTGTTCTTTGGGCTTTTGCAGAATGTCTGCAACTAAAATTATTTTGCTGGGATATGGGCAAATCAAAGTGGCTACAGATACATGTGTATGCAGGAACAATCTGGGAAAGCACAGACAACAGCACACCAACCTTTCCAGTGATGGATGATTTAATGCTTCGAGGGGCATTTTGCTCTTTCTAGCACAATTTATAAACCCTCCTTTCAAAAGTCTTGCATAGACTCATTACTGCTCTGCAAGACATATACAAATCCAAGTAAACACCAAATGTTACTTTTTAAAAAAGAGATGTGCAGCTGGTTTTTTGCAATAGTATTGAATAATCAATAATTTCTGTGGATTGTATCTGCTCATTTCTAATTAAATAAGAGCATCTCTTTCTTTTACTTGTATTCCTTCTCCTGCCTAGCATTTAAGAAAACTTGAAAAGCTGGGCTTGAGAGTACATACACTCATATATAAAGCATTCTCTTTTCATGTAAGCAACGCAATACAAAATGCAGAAAAAAAGCAATAAATAGTAGACCAAATAAATTAAAGGTAGACCAAATAAATAAAAATATGAATTAAAGAAAACTGTGTAGAGCTAAATTTTGTTTATGCCAACACTATTCATTCTGTCTCCATACAAATTATTTTTGTTTCCATCACATCTATAAACCACTTCATACAGTAAATCACTTTTCATTCTGTAAACATCTTTTGTTCCACCTACCCAATACTTTCTTAGTCTTCTCCTTTCCATTCCTCTTTCTTATATTTGTTTTGCAACTAAATTTTAATTCATTCGCACCCTATGACCAAAATTTGTCAATATTTTTTTTTGCACTAGATAAGTCCACATCCATTTAACATTCATCCATTCTTAGTATTAACTATTATAATTTTACTACAAACATCAATTTCCATAACATTCAACTTACATTAAAGTTTCTCTTAATGTGATCAATTCTCACTCCCATAAAACAGAGCAGATTGAAACATGCTGTTACATGTACTGATCTTTTTATTTCTTTCAACAAACATTCATTCTGTACAATACATCACATGCCCATATTTTTCGGAGTACAAGATGAACCTTTTTACCCCCACCAAAGAGGGTGAAAATTTGGGTGCGTCTTATACACCGAATGTAGCCCCACCCAGCCACCCCCACCCTTTGGCCTCTGCCTCCCAGCAATTTACCTCCTTGTGGCAAACAGAGCAGAGCCTGTTAAGCCAAACAACTGATTGAGGCTGCAGGCAGGCAACATGCTAAAACTGAAAATGAAACTAAAGCTGCAAGGAGGCAATTGTTGGGAGGTAGAGGCAGAGGCAGGATATTATTTTCTTGTGCTAATCAGACTGCTGAAACTAGATGCAAGGAGGTAAATTAATAACTATGAATGTTTTACAATGTTCAAATTATTAGACTTATTTTTAAAAGACTGCTTTATTATTGTTCTAGACAACTTAACAAAATGAAGAAGCTTTTTAAAATAAATGCTTGATTTGAAGAGTCCCAATGCTTTTGTATTTTCTTTTAAATAGCAGAGAATAATGTATACTTCCAGAAAGCCACATCAAGTTTAACAGCATCGGTACAAGTATAGTCTGAAATGTAACAGTGTCCTGTTTTATTATTAAGATAAAGCAGCTGAGTTAAATCCTGACATAATCATGTTTGGAGTAGATCTGTTTAAATAATTGGGACGAGTTAGTGTGACTACATTTAAGAAAACTTGCTGGAATTAACATACTACCATTCTCCTATTCTTTGCTATTTCTATGGGTCAGGCCCACCTGCACAGAAATACAGAGCAAACAGTGTATATCATCTGTACTTTTTGTGGCTACTGGGAGGCAAATTGCTGGGAGGCAGAGGCAGAATCCCCCCCCCTCTTGTTTTCATCCCCCAAAAGTAAGGTATGTCTTATATTTCGGTGAGTCTTATACTCCGAAAAATATGGTACTTATTACTTCCAAAATGTAAACATGTAAATTTTTTCCATCCATTTCTCCATCTTTAGTAAGCATTCTACCTAGATACACAAATTCAACTACTTGTTTTAAGCGTTTTTGTCTATCATTTTGTATAATTTGCACTTCTTTGATCCATTTACTCTAGTTTGATAGTTTGAACTATTTTCCAGGCTCATGTTTCTCTCTAATACTCTCTAGTATTCCTTGAAAATTATTTGGGTTCTCAACTGACCGTCCATCTTCTGTTCCTGCACAATCATAACCCTTCGCAATACAAATCTAATGTTATCTTGAGCGTATAAGCTTTAAGCAATCAAGGAGACATCCTACATTCTTGTCTTGTTTAGTATTCAATGGCTCAGTATTGAATAATTTGTAAGCATTCAATTTATTTTCACATATTCTTGCTTCCATCATAAACCACTTTTATCACATTCAACAATCAACCTTCAACTCCATATCAATGCAGAACATTCCATAATTCAAATTTATTCACTTTATAAGCTTTCTCTAAATCACAAAGCATACAATAAATGTCTTTTCCAACATTCAGACCTTTCTCAGCAACGTGCAAAAAAGCAGCTCTGGTTTGCTCATCTCCTCTCCGGCATAAAGCAGCACTGCCCTTTCCAATTTTCTAACTTTTACATCCTTTTTAATCAGAATTCTGTCATATGTCTTCCCTTGGATGCTTAACAAACTAATCTCTGCGTAGTTTTGCACTGATTCTTGCTATCTTTCTCTTTATATAAAGGAGCAACAACCACATTTTCCAATTATCAGGTACAGGTACAGTCTTCACATGTACACCATTGAAGTCACACAACTAGTCCATAGGAAAACCACACCCACATCTCAACAGTTCTCCAACCACACCATTTACATCTCAAGCATTACCATTTTTCAATGTTATCAAAGCATTTGCCTTTTTGTTTACTTTCATTGTATTAAAAGTCATAATCTTTCCTGGTCCTTAATGGATAGACCGATCATATCTTTTACATAATGCTTTTCAGTGAGAGGCAGAAAGTGTAGAGTAGATTACCAATCTTGTGTTGCACCTACATCACATGCAACATTCCCTGCTGAAAGTCAGAAGAATGGCAGTCAATTTTTGTTCATCTGGGCTATCTTGTATCTTGGGTGTGTGTGTGTATGTGTGTGTGGACTTGAAAGGGTAAAACATAGAGGAAAAGTAGAAATACTGCAGCACAGCTAAGAGAAAGCACTCCGTTAAAAATTATTAGAAAATATTATTTTACTATGGTAAATGGAAAGTAGCTATAAATAAATAAAAAAGCAGAAACTGCCTTCAGAATAAAAATAATATTGTTTCCTACCCATTCAGTATCTCCACAAGAACATCTGGAGCCATGGCTTCTTATAGGGACTCTAGTGAATGTCATATCCGGAAAGAATTCCTTACTGTACTTTGTGGCCAGATCAATTCTGTCACCTTTTCCTTACATCTCATCTACACCATGTTGAAAAAGTACCTTTTTCTTGCTTATTCTGGATGTCCCATGCCCAAGTTCTTTGCTCATCTCTGCCCCACCACCCATTCTGTGGAGACATTTAGTCCAAACGGAATACTGCTTAGGAGGAGTAAACTGAAGTATCTGATTCTACAGCTACTTAGAGAGATGATGGAAAGAAGGATATGAACCTCTTCTAAAAGTTCTCTCTGCAATATCTTCACCAATTAAAGCCTTTGGATTGGTCTTGCACCCAGCATTGGTAACAATTGACATTTCCCATTCTTGGCTGCGGGGAAGACTTGCAGAGATGGAAGCCGTTCATTAACCAAATGGCAAAAATCAATCTTCCCTTTCCCAAAGCTGAGGATAAAAGTTCCAGTCTGATGGTGAACATTCTCCCTAACTCTTTCATCTTAGATGGTTGAGTACTTAGAGTTGTTATGGCCGTGGCAAATGTGCTGTTCAATGAGAGAGAGAAAAAAAACAAGCTCATTGCCCCCAAACCAAATAAACGATGACTGCTTTGAAAAAGTGAAGATTTTTACACTACACAGCAAATAAACCGTGAAACCCCCCCCCCCCCCAAAAAAAAAAAAATTTGTCTGAAACTAACTGCATTCCTAGGCAATGAGGAACTGGTAGTTGAGAGTACTACATGCAGTGTCATAAGCACTTTGCAACCAAACTGCTAATAAATAGACACATTTACTTAAATCTGTTAAGTAGGCACAACATCCACATTAAATAGACTAACAGCAGTCCACAAGTCCACTTCAGCTAGAGCCCTTTCCTCTAAACCCCTTATCTCAGTGCACCCCATTTTCTGTACTTAGAAAAAAAAGAAGAACATCTGCATCTCTCTCAGAGATGAGAGAAAGTATAGTCAAGGACTTTGTATTCTCGTCAACTAAACAATGCCGCTTGGCGGGACCCAGGGGAAGAGCCTTCTCTGTGGCAGCCCCGGCCCTCTGGAACCAACTCCCCCCAGAGATTAGAATTGCCCCCCACCCTCCTTGCCTTTCGTAAGCTACTTAAAACCCACCTCTGCCGCCAGGCATGGGGGAACTGAGATACTCTTCCCCCCTAGGCCGTTACAATTTTATGCATGGTATGTCTGTATGTCTGTTTGGTTTTTATTATAATGGGTTTTTAATTGTTTTTAGTATTGGATTATTATTATATGCTGTCTTATTATTGCTGTTAGCCGCCCCGAGTCTTCGGAGAGGGGCGGCATACAAATCCAATAAAAAAATAAAAAAATAAAAAAATAAATAAATTCCATGGAGCAATCACTCCTATCTCTTTTTGAATGGAGACAGATGTGTGCTACTGCTTTTCCAACATAGAGAAAGATTAGGATGTAACAACGATATGGTATTGTTACCCCTGTTTTTGTCTGGCAGTGTGTTGCATTCCAGTTCTGAAAGGACTCCTAACCAAGATTCAAAGATGGCCATGTCTTTTGAAAAAAGGCTGCCTTAATCTAGCTGAGAAACACGGGCATAAACTCAGCTATTCAGGGGACTAGTTTCACATCTGAACAATTTTACCTTTTTATATTAATGGCATGATTTCTCACAATGAAGGAATTGGTTGTAACAATAAATCATATTCCAAGGATCTATAGAACTTTGAAACAAACATATTAAGGGCTAGTATTTGTAGCAGAGTGCTGTGCCGTTGCTTTTTTTCATAATAATGGAGTGCAAGGTTATTAAGAAGCTCAGGCTTGTTGTGTTTTGTTGCTCTCATGCTAGCACCTTGACTAATATATTTTATTCTGAAAAAGCTTTCAGGGCAAAACATTAATGGCATCTAAAATCAAAAGGATGTGTTTATAATACACAGATCACTCATACTGGATACATTAAAGTTCCTAATGTCTGGGTGCTTTAGCTACCTGAGATAATCAGATCTGCCCTCATGCCCAAAGCCTGAGAATTAGTACAAGCATTGGGCTGCCACCCATCTAGGTTACAACCTTTCCAAAAAGCGTGCACAAGTTAGACCAAGCCCGGAGAGGTACTTTGTTTCATTATCTGATGACTCTTTTGCTAATTGTCTAACACATTAACCTGGAGGGGATGAGCTCACACTTACAGTACCAGGTATTTCACTGTTGTTGTCCCACTTTTCTGCCTGGATTGTCTAAAACAGGGGTCTCCTTTGCTGGCTAAGGAACTGTGGGAGTTGAAGTCTACAAGTCTTAAAGTTGCCAAGGTTGGAGACCCCTGGTCTAAGATGCAACTTTACATCCCATGAAAGACCCATTGGTGTTCTTGTTATAGTTGCTGCCCAGCTGCAGGCATCACCCTAAATAACTCATGACAGCTTGCCTAGTGAAAGTAAACAGACAAGATTGAAAGGTTCAGATCTTCAACCAACACTTGGCACATCCAGGAACCCACCTCCCAAAGTGGGTAAAAGTGCTTCTGTGTGGGAATGATTAAGGGACATGAATCTGGACGGAAAGGGCAAAATGTGAAAAAGTTGCCAATTTATATTCAAAATAAAAACACAGTTTTTCTCATGAATTCTGGGTTATTATAATCCTCAACAATGATTCCAATATAAAAAGTAATTATTTTTATCATTATTATAAATTTAATAAATAAATAAAAGTCATAGGTAACAATAAATGAATATTAAATTCTTTGATGTGAGAAGTTTCTTTAAAGTTCTCATCATCTTTTAAATCTATGCTAGGCTTCAATTCTACATTTATTTTCAGTCGCAGCCTGGTATACCTGAACCTTATTAATTGTACTGTGACTGTTTGGAAATCTACCCTATCTAAAAATTTGTCTAAAATCCAGCATACATTTATGAGAAGTAGCTAATCCTAGGCACTTCTGTTCTATTACTTATGTACAAAACAAACTGTGAATCAATTGTTTCCTTATTTTTTCCTTGTATCATGGGGATAGGGTATTGCATTACAATTTCTGTCATTCCTAAAAGGCTCCTTTAAAATAATCAATAAATCATAGAGCTGGAAGCAACCTTAGCATATCATAGAGTCCAACCCACTGCTGAGAGCAGGATCTGCTAATTAATACATTTGATTTATTTATATGTAAGATTTATCTGCCGCCCACCTCGTCTAGATGAGATGTTGTTGTCTTACATTCATAGTAAATGATAATTGTTCTGTGAAGTATAGAACACTTAAAGAGAAGCCTATTCTCTTGATAGACAGGGGGATTATTTTGCAATAATGGAGACAGGAATTGATTACAGGATTCTGCAGGGGGGGAAATTGCATAACCCAGCCAAATGAAATAACATTTAAAAAAATAAATATCAGGACATTCAACATTTCCCAAGGAATGGATCCCAAACCTTGTAAGATATTTAAACAAACGTTTAGGTATCTCTAACAAGATTTCAGAAAATGTGAAGGATAGGTCCCTAAGGGTATCACAAACGATTGCAAAATATTTGGGGACTAAAAGTTTTGCTGATTTCCCATAGACTTTGGCTACGTGTGGCTTTACACATCAAGCTTAACAATATTTTCTTGCTTTAAGCCTACTCAGTTAAGGGGAATCCAAACACTGTAATTATAAACCATGATCTGTGGTTTGGGGTAACATGTAAATCAGGCAACTCTGGCTTATTTAGCCACCCATTATGAAAGAGGACAGCTATTGAACATAGCATGATAATTTCAGCCTTGATTCTTTATTATAATTGTGAACAAAGATAGGGCTGCAGTTTTCATTCGTAATCTACTTTCTCATAATCTTGCAGTGTAAGAATGAATGCTTGTAAAAACCAGGGCTTTAAAATGCTTGGAGGATCAAAAACAGAGCAATTTGATACACTTCTTTGTCAGAATCTTTTCATCACCATCCCACCGTGGGAGGGGTGGAAGTGTGTGTGAGAGAGAAAACACCCTCATTTTATATTAAAGAGGCCTAGAGAGATTTAATGTACTGGCGCACAACCAAATACTTAGGAACAAATTTCAGGCAAAGTCTTCTTACATGGATTTTATTTTCAGATCATGTACTATAATAGGTTTGTAGAAAGTTAGCATCCACTCCCCTTCTAGAAATATTTTGAGAAGAGCAGGATAAAATATTGACTCCCCCAGGCTGTTTCCCGTTTTACGCAAGGTTTGTCTGAGATGTATGATTGTTTTATGAAAAAACAATCATACATCTCAGACAAACCTTGCGGGTTTTAAATTGCTTTTTATTGTTGGATTTGTACCATGTTGTGTGTTGTGAGCTGCTCCGAGTCTCCGGAGAGAGGCGGCATACAAATCAAATTAATAATAATAATAATAATAATAATAATAATAATAATAATGATGATGATGATGATGATGATGATGATGATGGTGGTGGGATCATAAGCCGGAAAAAGTGGTCAAAAATGAGCAAGCAAAACTACTGTGGGATTTACGACTTCAGATTGACCGAATTCTGAAGCATAACACCCCAGGCATTGTGATCGTGGAGAAAAAGAAAGTATGGATCATCGACATCGCAATCCCAGGAGACAGCAGAATTGAGGAGAAGCAGCTAGAGAAATTAGTGAAATACGAAGATCTAAAAATCGAGCTGCAATGACTCTGGCATAAGCCCGTGAAAGTGGTCCCAGTGGTACTTGGCACGCTGGGTGCAGTGCCGAAGGATCTCAGCGGACATTTGAAAACCATTGGAATTGACAAAATCTCCATCTGTCAATTGCAAAAGGCCGCTTTACTGGGATTGGGAAACATAATTCGCCACTACATCACGCAGTCCTAGGTGCTTGGGAAGGGCCCGACTGGTGATGAAATACAAAATCCAGCATCGTGATCTCGTTTGCTGTGTTGTACTATAATAATAATAATAATAATAATAATAATAATAATAATAATAATAATAATAATAATAATAATAATTCCCCTAAAAGAGAAATAAAAATCTTAAGGAAAACAGAAACGCAGAGCCCTAGCTCCCTCCCCCCAGCAAATATTTTATTCCCATTCAGAAAGATCTATCTACAAAACAAAAGACCTTCAGTGCACAATCTCCTAAGGACATTGCATCACCATCCAAACATCAACCAAACTTAGCTCAGACACCCGACAGAGGCAGCTACAATAGCCAATAGAATACATGTACTTGCACAGGAACACAAAGTTCTAGTGCAAAGCCCAAGAGAAAACATAAAAGCCATCCACTCTCAACCCCATGTGGTCAGCTGTCTGGAACTCATGGGTTTGGGTGGTCCACTTCATCATTAAACCATCTTTCCAATCAGCCTCCAGACTCTATTTTGTCTCCAGTGACTTTCTCCTGGCTTGGAACTGAACCAAATTGATATTTCTTCTATGTTGAACTAGATTAATGAAGGCAGAATTCAATAGATAAAATGAAATTTCATAGAAATTTCATAGTGCTTTCATATAATTATGTCCATTATTTCTTCTGCTACCTTATATAAAGAAATACAGACTGTATGCTTCATGGACGCAGTGCATGTACACTTTGTTATTCTGTGTGCATTTATGTCCAAAATATTGGCTATGATTATGAATTGTGAGCCTAATACATATACAGAAATAATAAAATCTGCTGAACATTGGAAAGGATTTTTTAATATTTTATATTATAAAACAGTGATAGTGAACCTTTTCCCCCCGGTTGCCAAAAGCATGTGTGCACATGCTATTGTACCCCTGCAAGTGCCCACGCTCATAATACAATGCTGCCCCACCCCATTCTGTGCATGCACACATGATCCCTCCCGCTCCCATGATTCTCAACTTCAAGTGGGCCTAGTAGGTCCATTTATCACCCTATCCAGGCTCCAGAGGCATTCTTGCCCGGAGAGGGCAAAAATGCCTTCCCTGTTCCCCCGGAGGCCCTCCAGAGGCTGAAAACGCCTTCCCAGAGCCTCTGCGCAAGCTGTAAATCTGTTGCCCGGCACGCACATGTGCACTGCAGATTAATGAGGGAAATGGCTCGCGTGTCAGCAGATATGACTCTGTGTGCCACCTGTGGCATGCATGCCATAGTTTCGCCATCACTGCTATAAAAAGTCTGAATGCACATATAAAGAGGATTTTACTTAACCAATAGTTTCTAACAAACTTCCTTACAATGCTTGTTATATATTTAAACAATTATAAAGATTATCAATATCTATATTGTGGATTGTCAACAAGTGTACATGTGTATTCTACCAAAAGATTAATATTTGTAAATATTTTGCTACTTCCTGTTTATTTAATACTGTAAACCATTTTACAACCAAGAAAAAATATTTTTGGCCTTTTAAACAAACAATTGATTTTTTTTAATCAATTTATCAATTTATTCAAGTATGAAACATTCCATGAGGGACCAAGAGAATCAAAGTTTAAACACACAGAGAGAAGAAAGAAGATATGAGCTGTTCAGATACAGAACAAAGATAAATTAAATTCCAATGAAAGTAAATAGCTGATTAGTTATTTTTCTATCTTACTAAAAAGTTGCCACATTTTAAATGATTTCCCCCCCTTGACAGTTTGCTATAGTCTTTGAATCAGTCTTATCTGAAAACTGGCTTTTCAGCTAACTGCAGTATTGCCCACCTAATAACTTTTGGATGCAAAATTATCACAAATGTTCACAAGGAGTTCTGAATATATTTCCCAATGTTCCAACTACTGGTACCAGTCTGCAGCTCATTGGGAATTGGGCCATGCAAGCGATGGGCAAGCGCACAAACTTTTATTTGTGCATGCACAGGTTTAGGTGGTGTGCACAAAACCATCCCTTTCTCTCTACCACCCCTTCCTATCTCTAGAGACACAAAGATTGGGGATCGCCACTTTAGGATAATGTATGAAACAATATTATTACATTGATAAAAACCAAGCTTTTTAAAGAACTGTTGCTGGTTATCTACTAACCATATACTTAGAATCCCAGACAGAGACAAAATACAATAATATGAAACATTTCCTCTAATTACTATAAATTTTAGGCCTCAAAAATTCTAGACCAGGGCTGGCAAACTCGCGGTCTGTGGGCTGGATGCCTCACATACTGCCTTGCCCTTGGTCAGTGAAGGGAAAAAAAGTCCTGATACGGCGTATGGCACCACCATGATGATGTGGGTTTGACACCTGTGTCCTAGACTGTTACAAAGCTATACAAAATAAACTGTAAGTGGTTGAACAAAAGTATCATTGCTCCTGGGTTGAGACAACCCTGGAGCAATAAAAGCCAACAGAGATTTGTAATAAATAGTGTTCTGCCGGGCTCTATGGTATGAGTCTCCCGAAAATTCAAGGGTACAAATTTCAGACACACATACACACTTGAAAGTTCAAAAACAATGTTCTTTATCCCAAAAATTCAAAATAAACAAGGCAGCCTTTTTGTATTGCAAAGAGCACTCTTCCCAAAACAACCTGGTAGTCTGTACAATCCCCTTAATCAGTCCTTAAGTACTTAGCTAGCAGCTGTGAAGAAACGTCACAGCCCTCCTTCTCCCACGAAGTGAAACCCAAACACTTTGCTCTGCTTTGGTTTCAAAGTCGTGAAAAATCAACAAAGTCCGGAAACAGCAAGGCACAGTCCTGAAGAACAACGATCAGATAATCTTCCACAACAGCCCAAGCCAGCATGCTGCTATTTATACCAGCAGCTCTAATTACTGGAGCCCCACCCAAACACAGGTGGCCTCTCTTATCTCCTGTAATATTTCCTCAATTGGTCTCTTCTATGCATAAGTCTGCGCCTGCGTGGGTCTAACACTTCCTCATCCGAATCAACTGAAGATAATGGAGATTGGCTTCCTGGGCTGTGTGCCAAGCCCCCCTCTTCCAAGTCACCTTCTTCTTCATCCGAGGAAATTGCACTCCCTGACTCTGTCGGCAATAAAACAGGTCTATGACATGTTGATGTTTCCCCTGCATCCACCTCCACATTCCTTGGGGCAGGAGCTGGGCCAGAACCAACCACAACAAAATAGTGGTAATATCTCCAAAAGAATATATACTCTACATTAATGTACTATAGGCAGAAGTCAAAAAATCAGTAAATTACAGCAGGGAAAAACAAAGGGCGAGAGAGAGACTCCTAATAGGACCTCTTCTTATCATACTTATCTCTTAAAGGGATAACAGCTAAAAATCTAGGTGACTCATTCTCATCATTATATCATCAAAGCAGCTGGTCAGCTCTTAAATCACTACCCTGACAAAGATACAAATCAGGATTCAACTTACCATATTTTTATGCAAATGGATACATTGCTGTTCCTACTAATGTGTGCAGATCTTGAGGGTGGAAGGAAATCAACATATGTTACATAAAAGATGGTGTGGAAATGTCTCAGCCAAATACAGTGGTACCTCTACTTACGAACGCCTCTACTGACAAACTTTTTGAAATACAAACCTGGTCACGGAACAAATTAAGTTCGTAAGTAGAGGTAGCACTGTAGATGTTTTTCTTTCTACATATTTTTAAGAGTTGTATTATTTTATCTCTCCTTTTTTGTTTCATCCTTCCACCTTCTTCTGCCACAGATCTTGGCCAGAAATCTCTTGGGAATAGCATTGCTATTTTAGTTTATATAAAATACAGATGTGCTATTCTTTATATAATCTTATGCATTTTCACATTATAATTGATGTTTTCCATAGCTTGACTTTTTTCTACATCAGTTCCTCAGGACTATGCACACTATGTGTGTCTATTGATGCTTGATTTGATATCTGAATGCCAAGCTTCCATTGATTTTCTAGACTTTCTGGCTTTAGTTTGCTCTAGGATGCTCACATAATTCCCCAGGTGAAACTATGGTTGAGGCTGTCCATGTGCTACGAGATTAAAGAATTATCTTCAGACATCAGGTTGGTGTTCATGCTAGTCTTCTGCTTGTCTTTCCTACATAGTGGCTCCAGAAATTAAGACCCAGAGAAACAGGGATTAAAAACAGACAAACAATAAAGCAAAAAAAAAAAAAAGCTTAATCAAAGAATCATCAATGAGAAAATACTCCTGTCATATTGATAGGACAAGCACACTGCACACTCACTAGTACTGGTGGCATTATCTAATAGGCTAATGAAATATGTGCAAGCAAACAACTAAGCTCAGAGAACACCAGTTCAGCCCTGAGCTACATATAGTCTCTTATTTTGCGATAATCAGAAATATGTAGATTGGTATTACAATGAAGAATCAATTAGCAAGACGAAAAAGCAATTGCGTTTCCTCCTATGATATCCATTAAGCAATTCAATGAACCTAACACTCAAGACTTTTTTCCCTCTGCCCCATTTTTTAAAAAAATAAATCAATTTCTACCAGAACAAAGAAAGCAGCAACACATTTCATTTGTTTTCCCCGTGCCGGTGTAACTCTTAAAAGCAGATATAAACAAAAATGTAGTCTGAAATCAATGCTGCATTTCAGAATTTATGGGGAACAGAAAACAAAAGGTTTTCTTTTATTATATTATCTGCACTCTGCTACCATTACTAAATGTCTTTGAAACTAGATCAGCAGGGAATATGGCTTATCAGAATGAAGCTGCATTTCTGTTGTCTTGTGTTCTAATTCATTTTTCCCAAGGAATAAAATGTAATGTAACACACACAGGAAACAAAAACAAGAAACAAAAAACAAAACCCCCAAAATTAAACAAAACAAAATCCCAACCATAAGTACTTTATCTGATGCAGATTATTTACAAAAATTCTGAAATCCCTGCTTTAAAACTGAATGATAAGCAAACATTCTGCCTACTGCCATAAGGCTTTGCACTATATGAGACTAATTTCTTTATTGGCTTCCAGAGGGGGATTTATTTATTTATTTATTAGATTTGTATGACGCCCCTCTCCGTAGACTCGGGGCGGCTAACAATAGTGAAACAACATATAACAAATCAAATATTTAAAATAGTTTAAAAGACCCTAATTTAAAAACCAAACATACACACAAACATACCATGCATAAATTGTATAGGCCTAGGGGGAAGAGAATATCTCAGTTCCCCCATGCCTGACAACAGAGGTGGGTTCTAAGGAGCTTACGAAAGGCGAGGAGGGTGGGGGCAATTCTGATCTCTGGGGGGAGTTGGTTCCAGAGGGTCAGGGCTACCACAGAGAAGGCTCTTCCCCTTGGTCCCACTAAACAACATTGTTTAGTCAACGGAACCCAGAGAAGGCCAACTCTGTGGGACCTAACTGGTCGCTGGGATTCGTGCAGAGATATTCTGGCCCGATGCCATGAAGGGCTTTATAGGTCATAACTAACACTTTGAATTGTGACTGGAAACTGATCGGCAACCAATGCAGACTGTGGAGTGTTGGTGTAACATGGGCATACTTAGGGAAGCCCATGATTGCTCTCGCAGCTGCATTCTGCATGATCTGAAGTTTCCGAACACTTTTCAGAGGTAGCCCCATGTAGATAGCATTACAGTAGTCGAGCCTCGAGGTGATGAGGGCATGAGTGACTGTAAGCAGTGACTCCCAGTCCAAATAGCACCGCAACTGATGCACCAGGCAAACCTGGGCAAATACCCCCCTCGCCACAGCTGAAAGATGTTTCTCTAATGTGAGCTGTGGATCAAGGAGGACACCAAAGTTGCAGACCCTCTCTGAGGGGGTCAGTAAGCCCCCCCCGGGTAATGGACGGACAGATGGAATTGTCCTTGGGAGGCAAAACCCACAGCCACTCTGTCTTATCAGGGTTGAGTTTGAGTCTGTTGACACCCATCCAGACCCTAACAGCCTCCAGGCACCGGCACATCACTTCCACTGCTTCACTGACTGGACATGAGGTGGAGATGTAAAGCTGGGTATCATCTGCGTACTGATGATACCTCACTCCATGCCCTTGGATTATCTCACACAGTGGTTTCATGTAGATATTAAATAGAAGAGGGGAGAGGACCGACCCCTGAGGCACCCCACAAGGGAGCAACCTAGAGGTCGACCTCTGGCCCCCCACTAACACTGAGTGCAACCGACCGGAGAGGTAGGAGGAGAACCACTGAAGAACAGTGCTTCCCACTCCCAACCCATCCAGCCGGCGCAGAAGGATATCATGGTCGATGGTATCGAAAGCCTCTGAGAGATCAAGAAGCACCAGGACAGAGGATAAACCCCTCTCCCGGGCCCGCCAGAGATCATCCATCAGCACGACCAAAGCAGTTTCTGTGCTGTAGCCGGGCCTGAATCCTGACTGCTGAGGGCCTAGATAATTGGCTTCTTCCAAGGACCGCTGGAGCTGGAGAGCCACCACCTTCTCGACAACCTTCCCCATAAAGGGAAGGTTGGAGACTGGACGATAGTTGTTGAGAATGGCTGGGTCCAGGGAAGGCTTCTTGAGGAGGGGGTGCACAAGTGCCTCCTTGTAGGGATCTGGAAAGGACCCCCTCCCCAAAGAAGCATTGACAATCTCCTGGACCCAGCTCTGTGTCACCTCTCTGCTGGCCGAGACCAGCCAGGAGGGACACGGATCCAGAAAACAGGTGGTGGAACTCACAGCTCCAATGGCCTTGTCCACTTCATCAGGTGTCACCAGATCAAACTCTTCCCAGACAGATGGATAAGTATGGGCCCCACTTCAACTGACTTGTTGTCAGTCGACTCTGTTATCCAATTAGAGTCGAGGTCTGCTCGTATCCGAGCGATTTTATCAGTAAAAAACATGTTAAAGTCCTCGGCACTTCTCTGCAAGGGCTCCCCAACTCCCCCCTGGTTAAGAAGGGAGCGGGTCACCCTAAACAAAGTGGCTGGGCGGGATTCCGCTGATGCAATCCAGGCAGCATGATACGCGCATCTTGCCGCCTTGAGCGCCACTTTGTAAGTCTTAATGTGAGCTCTTACAAGTGTTCGATCGGATTCGGACTTACTCTTCCTCCATCACTTCTTCAGACGTCTCTTCTGGCGTTTCAACTCCCGGAGCTCCTCATTGAACCATGGAGCTCTACGGGGTCTAGTGCCGCGGAGAGGTCACAACGGCACAATCCGGTCAAGAGCCTCCACTGCAGCCTTGTTCCAGGCCTCAGCAAGAGACTCTACTGAACTGTGGATGAGTGCATCTGGAATAACCCCAAGCGCCTTCTGAAAGCCCTCTGGGTCCATCAGGCGTCTGGGGCGGAACAACCTAATCGGCTCCACCTCCCTGCGGGGAAGGATTGGAGCCAGGAAGTTAAGCCGTAGTAGAAAATGGTCCGACCATGACAAAGGCAACACTTCTAAGCCCCTTAGTATCAGACCATTACTCAATTGCTCAGAGAGGAATACCATGTCAGGTGCGTGCCCCCCCTCATGAGTTGGACCCTCTACTACTTGAGTCAGGTCCATGGCTGTCATGGTGGCCATGAACTCCTGTGCCAGTCCAGAGGTTTTGCCGAGTGAATTGAATTAGAAAATCCTAAACACACATTCTGCCCTGTTTCCTTAAAGGGAAAAACAAAGATGTTTCTTTGACGGATACTCACAATATGCTGAAAAGTTGATGGCAATGTGCTGAAAGAACTAAATACCCCTTTCCAGAATTCTCAGTGATGAAAACAAAATAATGTTTTCTCCTTTGCCCTGATGTCCCTTTGGTTTTATGAGAATTACAATCATCTATAAGAGTTACTGTTTCTGCATTTGCACATTCGGCATTTGCAAATGCAAAAAATAAAATAAAATAGCAGTTTAAAAATCCATCCTTGTGGGACTCCATCTAGAAAAGACTCAAGCAATCACTTCATGTAAGTCTTTATTTTGATTTTACAAATCAAGCAATCACTAGCTACTAAAGAAAAAAAAGAAAAGAAAAAGTTCTAAACAAGTGGAAAGGTTATTTTCTATTCTTCCTTGCTTTTTAAAAATCCAGTGTTTTGGGGAAATAAATCATATTGTTTTTCTAACACACACACACACACACACACACACGCACGCACGCACGCACGCATGTATGTATGTATGTCTATAGGTATATGTATATTGCACTATTCCAAATAATCAAGTTAATAATTCTCTGGAGTGAACTAATCTTATGCATCTAAATGTATTCTTTTCCAGTTCTACAATAGAACTGCAATGGATTGTACTCCAAACTCCTGCAAATAACACACACAAAGCTTTTGTAGAATTCTGTGGGCAAAATTAACATGTACATTCCAGAATTTTATTAGAATGTTGCTCAGATAGAAGAACCACCAATAGTGTTTCCATTAATTGTGTACCCAAACAAAAATTTAACCATCTTCTTTCCTGATGAGTTTTAGTTTGAACTAATTCAAAATTGAATGCATTTAAAAAATCTTAATTTAACAGAGTAATTGGGTAGAAATGTCCCAAAGGTGCTTTTTCAGGAGGCAATTGGGCTTTCTTGTTTTTCTTTTGAAGACATTTTAAGAACAATAACAACAGAGTTGAAAGGGACCTTGGAAGTCTTCTATGCATCTTAAAAATTACTTGATAATTTTTGCATCTTTAGTAATAATTTTACTAAGCTAGACAAGGTCATATACTTTAATAATAATAACAACAACAACAACAACAACAACAACAACAACAACAACAAGAGTTATAGGCAGATGGTTATTCAACATCTTAAAAACTTCCAGTGTTGGAACATTCACAACTTCTGGAGGCAAGCTGTTCCACTGATCAAGCCTTCTGACTGTCAGGAAATTTCTCCTTAATTCTAAGTTACTTCTCTCCTTGTTCAGCTTGCTTCTTGTTATATCCTCCAATGTTTGGAGAATAGGTTGTGGCAACCCCTGTGATATTGGAACACTGCTATAATGTCTCCCCGGTCCTTCTTTTCATTAAATTAAACATGCCCAGTTCCTGCAAGCATTCTTCATATGTTTTAGCCTCCAGTGCCCTAATTATCTTTGTCGCTCTTCTCTGCACTTTTTCTAGAGTCTCAACATCCTTTTTGCATCGTGGCAACCAAAGCTGAATGCAGTATTCCAAGTGTGGCCTTACCAAGACCTTATAAAGTGGTATTAACACTTCACGTGATCTTGATTCTATCACTCTCTGCCCCACCGTGTACTCCTGCCACTGTCAGGGAAGGACTACTGCCAGGGGCGAGGGGGGGGTGGCAGCAAGGACAGGGGGGGCTGTGGCTTCCTTGTCTCCCTGCCCAATTGGGTTTCCACTGTCCAGTTGGGCTTCCGCTGTGGCCCCAGGCCTGCTATTCCTCACTAGCCTCACCCCCTCACACCTGGCGGTGGTTATTCTCACACTGCCTTTTCCCTGGCAGCTGTAGGAACATCAGGCTGGGGTTTTCCTTCCTCCCTGATGGAGGCTTCACCTTCTCTTTCATGAAAGGGGTTTTGCTGTGGCCCCAAGCTTTTGGTGCTGAAGGAGGGAAACCCCTACCTGCTGTTCCTGCAGCCGCTGTGGAAAAGGCAGTGTGAGAACAGTCACTGCCAAGCGCAAAGGGGTGGAGTGGCAGGCACAGTGGGATGGGGTTTCCCTGCCCAGAGCGTAAGGCTGGCAGGAGGAGGAGCAGCAGAGGTGATAGACCATTTGCACTGGAGAGGTTTGGTGCAGGAGATTTTCCAGGGCTAAAACGGGATAGGGGCATGTGCACATGGTGCATGCACAGGGATGTATACATGTGCAGTGTGGGGCAGATGCACAGGGGAGCATGGTGTAATAATGCACACATGCATAGGTGAGGGCTGCATTGCATTGTGCATGCCAAAATGTGCATGCATTATCACGTGTACATGCACACATTTTTGTCATGAAACCAGAAAAAGGTTCTCCATCACTGTTCTAGAAGATAGGGGTTTTGAGGGATGGGAGGAGGTTCTCTTTTACTGCTTCAGCCAAGGGTGGTTATAAGAATCACTATTTGATGAACAATTGTGCCACTGATTCTGTGACTTTGACTTAAGTGATAAAAGGAATAGACAGCATTTTCAGCCAGTAATAGAACCACTGAAATAAACATGAGGCCGAGCAGATAATTTGCACTAATATTAGAAGAAAATGTGCTAGACAGCACACATATATACACACAAAGAAGGTTAAGGTCCTTTTTATAGTTCAGATTAGTATCTTTTCTTATGTTTTATTTCTTAGTAAAAACCATCCAGTTTTACTCCTGCTTACGTATGTTCCTATTGTAAGCCAAATCCAGATTTTTCACTGGGAAATAATTATTACTTCGTTGACATTAAAATATTGATAGAATTTTATGATATTAAATTCCTACAGAAGATATTTATACACAAAATACCTGAATATTTAAAAGGTTTATTGGGAACAAGCTTTAAAACTCTGAACCTCTGATGTGATTTAATAGCATTGGACAGTCTAACACCAGAATTAATTTCCACAGTTAAAATACCTCTGTCATTTTGTCTCCGACAATATCATGGAATTCGCTCAACTCACTGAAACAGGTGCTTGACACCACAGGTATAAAATAACACAGAAAATGACATTGTTGAAACATTAATGGTTGGCTGTTGCAGTGAATACACTTCAGAACACCAAACTCGAGCTGTCCTTTCAATAGCTAGATAAGCAGCTTGAGCAAACCTAACCCCCTCCTCTTTTGGGGGGCAAGGGTTATACAGATTCTGGAATTGGCAACAGAATCAATATAGTTCATGTAGAAATTCCACCAAAGGAAAGAAATACTCTGATTTAGGTCAGGAAGTCATTTACAGATATCTGCAGGATGCACGTCTTTGAAGTCCTGGATGAAATGCAAGCTGTATGACTGAAAAATAAATTTATTGCCTTTTCAAAGTGGACTAGAAAAGAAATAAGGTCATATATATTCCATCCTGATGGTAGAAGAGAAGAGGGGGGAGACTTACAGTACGCTGTAGCAATTTCTAATCATGACTAGAAGCACACACTAAGGAATGTGAAAGAAAATTGATATTCATCCTGGAATGTGTTGTACCAGCTCCTGAAACAGCATTCGTTTTTACTCTTTGTAAAGCCTGCATATCATTAATTATGTTTATCACACAAGCTGATAAAAAGATTTTCCCTCCAGAGCAGACAGAAGTTGGAGAAAATGAAGGATACTTCATTCGATAGATCAGAAAGGTTTAAGGATTTAAGTTGCTTGTTGAAGAATCAAGTTTTGAAAATATTCAATTATTACACTCACACTGAATGTGTGTGTGGGGGGGGATTGTGTGTGTGTGTGTATTTAAGATGGCTTAAATACTAATTGATACAACAATCATTCTCATCCTCCTGAAATTTTAGATCACAATAATGAGAAATATATTTAAATATAATATAAAATAGATTTGCATTTAGAATGTGAAATAGATTGTTCAAAAATTCTGATGCTGAAAATCATATTAATATACCGTAATTACAAAATAATATAGAAGAATAGAAATACCAGCATGGGAAATTGCTGTAGAGCTGATTGCCGACTCTGACTTATTTTCTAAGGAACACTGGTACAAGTCCCAATACATCACTTGCAATAGCTGGATTACATACTATTTTTAAAAATTTTCAGCATAGATTAGGATGAGTCCTTTTTTAAAATTATTCTAGATATATCTCAGTTTTGTAGAGCCAGAATGCCAGTACCATTAGTTTGCAAATGGTCTGTATCTATTTGTGATTTAAATTATCTCTATCTTCTATTTTAAGTTCCTGCTGGTTTGTTCTTTCAATATATTGATTTATTTGAAGTATTTTAAGTGACCTTCATCTTCAACAAATATCATAAAATCAAATATGACAGAATATTACAACCAGGTGCTGACCATGCATAAGGGAATATAGGAATTCAACTGGAGTAAAGCTCCAATGGGGAATTTACTAACGCAATGACAACGGCAGCTGGTCTATATCTGCCCAAGAACAGTTAGCTGTTGGAATTGCTGGACCTAATTAAATGTAAAATAAAATACCTGTGCTCTTATTATCTTCATGGCTGCCTAACCACATTACATTAGTCAGTATCACTCATCACTTCATTGAGGCAATGAAGATTTGGACAGTGGATATGTGCAAAGGTCTTATATGAAAAAGACTTAGCTGAATCAATTCAAAGATTCATCCAGCAGGTGACTGACACATGTCACTTAATGTTATGCCGGGCTTAAAAATTCAGAAAATCCCAGTTTAGGGTTGTCCAAGCAACACAATTGTTATACTAGCAATATACGCTGGAACAGTAACGGCTCATCCCCCATCTACACAAATCGCACCTCTAACCCACTCAACGACCAAACTCAAATCGACTTCACTATAGACCGCGTTGAAAAAGCAATATGAGACCTCAAACCTTCCCTATCAGTCGGACCAGATGGTCTTTGTGCATACTTCCTAAAAAAGCTTTCCTTTACTATAGCTGAACCTCTAAGCATTATATTCCAAAAATCCTTCAGGACCAGCACACTTCCCAAGCTATGGTTAAAAGCATTAGTCATCCCCATCTTCAAAAAAGGAGACCCTTCTCTCGTTGATAACTACAGACCAATATCACTATGCTGCATCTCATGTAAATCAATCAATTACTCTTCACTTAGAATCTAATAACCTACTCTCTAACAAACGATTTAGATTCAGAAGGAAATTATCCTGCAACCTACAACTACTTCACTGCAAAAACATATGGACTACTACTAGTTTAAGGAAAATCCATTGATGCAATTTATATTGACTTCTGCAAAGCCTATGAATCAGTGGTCCATGACAAACTACTCCTAAAACTTAAATCCTATGGCATCTCAGGATTCCTCCACAGCTGGATTACAGCATTCCTGTCAAACAGACAACAAGTTGTCAAAATTGGAAATGCCATTTCTACCCCCATCCCTGTTAAAAGTTGTGTTCCCCAAGGCAGCGTACTAGGACCTACTCTTTTCATTCTCTACATCAATGACTTCTGCGATCATATCACAAGCAACTGTGTTCTTTTCGCCGATGATGTAAAACTATACCACAGACAACACAGCTATTCCTCAAAAAGGCCTTGACTCCATCTCAGATTGGTCTAACACTTGGCAACTTCAAATATCAACTAGCAAATGCTCTGTCCTCCACATCGGCAAAAAGAATCCGAACCTCGTATACAAACTGAATAAACAAAATCTCACAAACAACCCACACTCAGTAAAAGACCTTAGAATACTAATATCAAATGACTTAAGTGCCAAAGCCCCTTGCAACAATTTTGCCAAAAAGGCTTCTAGAATTGTTAACCTGATCCTACGTAGCTTCTGCTGCAGCAATCTCACACTACTCACCAGAGCTTACAAAACTTTCGCCAGACCCATCCTCAAATACAGCTCATCTATCTGGAACTCATATCACATCTCGGACATCAACACCCTCGAAAATGTCCAACGATACTTCACCTGAAGAACCCTTCACTCTACCACTTGAAACAGAATATCCTACGAAACTAGACTTACAATCCTGGGTCTAGAAAGCCTAGAACTACGACGCCTTAAACATGATCTAAGTATTGCCCACAAGACCATATGCTGCAACATCCTGTCTGTCAACGACTACTTCAGCTTCAACCGCAATAACACAAGAGCACGCAACAGGTTCAAACTGAATATCAACTGCTCCAAACTTGACTGTAAAAAATATGACTTTAGCAATCGAGTTGTCGAAGTGTGGAACTCATTACCGGACTCCATGGTGTCAATCCCCATCCCCCAACATTTTTCCCTTAGACTATCCACGATTGACCTCACCAGGTTCCTTAGAGGTCAGTAAGGTGCGAGCACAAGTGCACTAGTGTGCCTTCCGTCCCCTGTCCAATTGCCCCTCCTATATTTTATATATCTTTTCTTCCATTCATATATCTTTTCCTCTATTCTTCATTGACATATTCTATTCTCATATCTTTTCTTCTATCCTTTCCCTGATATTTACTACTACATGTTTTTATTCTCTTTACTTTCAATTTGTATTGGACAAAATAAATAAATAAACAAAATAAATAAATAAAAAACTTAGCCTGAACTCAATAGGCCACGTGAAGTTTTATAGACAACTTGTTTGTACTAGCTGCAGTACAATTATTTATCAGAAATAGGCATATGACACTTCCACTAATCAATCACACTGAAAACAAAACAAGTTTTTTCTAATCTCTATACATGAAATCAAAATGCATTTTTAGTTATATGAGAGCCTTAATGGCCGTGACATCAATTTGCAATGGCTATTCTCTATCTTGAGCCTATGTGAAGAGACACCAGCTAAAGACAAAGGCAAAATGGTGTCTCCATATTCAGTTTCCTCTAGCAAAATTATAGTAATTGACCGTTACTTTAGAGCTTGCATTAGGACAGCATTGTCTACTACATCTGGAGAATACAAAGTAGACCACATGGCACAAGCAATGATGCTTGACATTGCTTTGCCATCTCTGTCTCCTAGCATCTGTTGTCTGGAGTGCCCATCTTACTTTGATTAATATTAGGGCCAGCTTTTCACACAGGATAACTGCGTTTCAGTATAGATACATTCTACACCTCGTATGTTTTCCAATAACAAAGGAAGTACAACATTATCCATATCAAGCAGGTTTACATGATGATTAGGCAGCCCTATAAACCTAATAAATAAACAACTTGGTTTCTATTGTTTTAGTAGAAATCACATTTCTATTTTTATCAAACCATGTTGATTTTCTAACTTTTCTCCAGATTAAATGGAAAAACTTAGAAATAGAGAACTGAAGGTTTTTGATGCTCTCTCATTGCCACCCGGCCATTTTTGCTGAATTGCTGCCTTTGTCAGAGACTGCGCTTTTCTTCTTTCTTCTTTTAAAAAAACCTTCAAATCCTATTCCATCTCTTCCAGAAATTGTTTCTGCTTTTATTGCTATTATTGCCATTACTTTAAGAAAAGCAGTTAGGGGTGGAAAAAAGTCTTCAACACATAGAGCAATCTAATAGGACAAAACTATCCAGCGGTGCTGCGAGTGAATCTGCTGGTCTACTGGGTACAGGCATAGATATAGCACATAGAAAAAACTGCAAACAATAGTCTTGATGAAGTATACAGGCTCTCCCCACAAGGGAACCTTGGTATAATTTTAAAATATCTACAAGGAATGTGTTTTATTCTGATCCATTCAAAACACTATCTACCATAACAGGTTGTGGTGCTTTGCATAGTAGTAGAGAAATTTAATGCCGAATAGTCAACTGTGGAAGAGAAGGCCAAAGATATGAAAGCATAATTTTAACATCTTTTTTGTTGAAAACAAGTATGACGGTACCAATCAAATATTCCATATTGACTAGCTACTGTTTCAAAACACTGAATATGGGAATTGATTTCTTCCTAGATATTCTTTTCACACTGTGTCAGCATTGCAATTAACATCTAAGTTTAAATCAGAGTCCAAGGAAAATACTTCCTCAAAGTTCCAATTTATTCTTAGAGCCATCTTGGCACGTCTCTGGGGAAACCCGGATCTGATTTCCCCAGGATTTCTACTTCCAGATTACAGTTTATTTTCCTGTCCCACACTCACACGTTCATCATAAGGACCACTAATCTTCTGCCACCAGGTCCCTACACACCCATCTTCTTCCCGCCCAGTGCTGATAAAAGATGACCTTGAAACTCTAAAAGGAATTTATTTTATCTACCTCTAACTCTTCATGCAACTGCCCCTCCTCTCTTCCCACGGCAAGAAACATTCCAAAAGAACATAGTATGTTACAGGCCAACGCCTCCAAGCATTCTGGCTTCGACCTGACACACTGTTTATTTATTACTGTTGGCTTTCTTGAATGCTCAGTTGAACCCAAGCACAGTTGGTAAAATTCCATCAACATAAGGCAAAATTAAATGATCTCCCGTCCCCTGTAGATCATTATTCTTCTGGAAGTCAGGCTTTTGGCATAGCTTCGAGGAGCAGAAAATAAATGTAAAACTATCTCTTCCTGTTCATACTAGCAATATGTTTAATCCTGACACTCAATATGATAGTCAATAGATTCTAATGGTCTGAGCATGGAATATGTTTTATTTTTAGCTCGCAATCATTGGGTAGATAATTTTATTGAGCTATTCACTGTGGCTTAGCATCTTTTTGATAGTGAGCTGTAAAAAGGCTCATCCCAATGTATATGAAAATAAGGCTTTTTGTTTCCATGTATCAATTTACACTTACCTACATTTCATTGACCATCCACTCAATGCCCTTTCATAGGCCGTCCACTCAATTAATGAGATCCTGTTGGAAACCTTCACAATCAATTTTTGTTTCAAGCATCCTGAACAGTTTAGTATCATCCACAGACCTGGCTGGTACACTATCTATCCATGTGTTCAGATAATTTATGAACAAAAAAACACCAGTCTCAACACAGATCCCCAAGACACTAACGCAGATTCTTCATACTTCAAAAGCTCCTCATGTTTTACTCGCCTGTCAAAAATAAATTAAATATTTTCATAGTTGGGCTAAAATTCACATAAAATCATTTGAGTAATCAGATCAAAATATATCAATTTTTGGGTGCACAGTAATGTCAAATTAACAGTGCAGTCATGTACATGGTTACAAAGAAATAAATACCATTGAATTTAGTAGGACTTATTCCCAAGTAAACATGTATAGGATTGCTACCTAATACCATAAAATCACAAACAAATACAGAAAAACACTTTTAAAAACATAGACGCTTTCACAAATTAGAAGAACAAGATAAACCTTTTAGGAACAAGGATTGATTATATACAAAGCTCAAATAAACTTAGAGTGGTCCTCAGATCTGATTCCTTGCAGATAAAGAAACCAGTCTGCGTCAACTAGAAAAACTGGTTTCAGTAGCAAGTAAAGTGTAGGCTATAAACCTCAGTATTACCTTGAAATATGTTGAAGACAGACATGTATTCCAATTTAAGTGTCTTTCCCAAAAGGTTTAGCTACCCAAAGAGACTGAGACACCTAAATAATAATAAAAGACACAAGTCTGACAAGAACATTTTGTTTCAAAAGAAAAACAATTAATTGGCAACCGGGCAGTCCTTTTAGAGTCTCTAGTTGCTATTATACTTTCAATTCTTATTTTGACTATTTAATGCTATATCAGTATTTATTTTAAAGGGTATTTTGATAAGACTACCCCCACAAGTTGGGGGAATTCCTATTCTAAGTTCACATTTTACCCAGAGAGGTTTCCCCCCCGCCTTCCAAGTTGAAGACTAAGTATCTGGTCAAGAAAAAGGCATAAAATAGGATGCTACACAATGGACTGCAACTATTATCAGCAGTTATCTGGATTCTCTAGGAACAATCTGCACATTGAAGCAAGACCTTTAGTAATTTGTGTTTAAAATTCAAAATAGTCACACAGATCTAAAACAATGTGTATTTGTTATTACTTTCTAGGTTGACATATAACAAAAGCAATACAGTTGTGTTAGGACTGGCACCCTGCATGATGCCAAAGCTATGCTGAGCGGCCCACTGTTAGAGAAGGGTAGACCATTGTGTTGTAGCATTGCTTCAGCCCTCCCATGCTGTGTCCGTCTATAGGCAAACACCATGACCACTGTCACAGCATAATACATGGAAATACTAGGGAGCTATTTCTGTAACAACAGGAGGGCAGTTCCCTCTCAACTTGACCCCTGCTCTTGATGGCTATTGTGGTGATGCACTAAGAATGAAATATTTAATAAAGAGATAGTTCAGAAAATGGTATAGCTAAGGAAAATACGGGGCAATGGTTAAAATAAACTCTTAGTTAAATTGAGTGGAACAATCCCATCAGTAGGATACCTACAGGATAATGTACATTGTTGCAAGTTTTAAACCTGCTACCACATATGTGTATGTGTAACATATTTTTTATGATTATATATATAAACTCTGCTTTAACATTCAGAATTAACGATTGGAAGCAGATGAGTCCATAAAGGGACAGCCGGTTGCCATACACAATTGTAACTATGTTTCTACAAGTTATGAAAAGAAAGCAATATGTGCCTGTTTCGGTGGCTGTCGTTTGCCTACCAATGGTGCAGTGCTCCCCACTCCAGCCCTCTCGGCATTCACATTTTCCATCTTTACAAGTCCCATGTTCTGTGCAGCGGGGATGACAAACACGTTGGTCACAGGCTATCCCTGTCCAGCCCTCTTCACAGCGACATGCTCCGCCAATGCATACGCCATGAGTGCCACAGTCTACAGCACATACTTCTGGAGAAGAATAAGAGAAAGAGAGAAATGGAAATGACCCAGTATTGCTTATTACCCAGTATAGTCTATAGTCATGAAAACCAATAGCATTTTGAACACAAAAGTGATTATTATTTTTCTTAATTTAATTTGCTTATTGTCTGACTCCCAACAACTCTGGGTGGTTGTGTACTTTTGTTGCTATAAGCAAACAATACATGATAGAAACTTCTACAAATGAGATATTAAATATGTTATTATAGCACATCCAAGTGGGTATTTTGTTGAGAAAGTCAACCAATAAGAGACCACAAATTAAAATTTCTGATATACTCCATTGCCTTATGTATTTCCAAAGGTGAACACAATTTTAAATAACCATTATGGTAGATGTTAACATTAACTAAAAGTTTCAGAAACACACATCTTCAACACCATCATAAAATAGGATTACAAAAAAAAAAAAAATACAAGAGGTGAAAATCAAAACATTGGAAAATAAATCTTTTTTATAATGATTCGATTAACCATGGGTACATTGTCATTTACATAGCATTTCAGAATTCTGCCAAGGCTAAAGGATAGTTTGAAAACAGGATAAAGGATAGCTTAAACATTAAATGCTCAAAATCACTGTACTAAATGAACAAATTTATCATTCCTACATTGTAAGTTGTATGCAGGATTTGGGGTGTCTGAATTTACATTGGAATACCAACTCTTAATACAATAGCTGAATTTGGCCAATGTGAATTATCTCAAGTAAGTACCCAGAGATCATCCAGTCTATTGGATATCAAAACTAAATTTTTTGGTTGAAAATTATTTTTTTCCTTACCAACGGAGCAGTCAGGACCCATCCAGTTGGGATCACAATTACAGAGGCCTGTGTCGGAGAGATATGTGCCATGCCCACTGCACTGATCTGGACATTGGGCACGTGGAAGTTCACAGTTTAAACCTCCCCAGCCTGGGCTGCAGAGACATTCTCCATTTACACATACACCATGGTTGGAACAGGATGGATCCAAGCAATCAACTGGAACAAAGCAAAGCAAAACAAAACAAAGTAAGTGAAAAAGGTCAGTGCACTGAACACACAGTCTGAATTGACATCAGTTGATGGATCTGTGCTCAGCAGGTTCCTTGCTGTTGAAATGGACTGCAGCAAGCTTTCTCAGTTGTTTGTTAGGATTTTCTGTGAATCTGAAAACATAAAGAGCTTGCTATGAAGAAATTTCAAGAACCAGGTAGTGTTTTTAAAAGGGAGGGGGAGGGGCAGAGAAGAAATTATTAAAACAAAATAGTAAGACTGTTTTAAGACCAAAGAAGAAGAATATACTGTATTTTTCAGGATATAAGACACAACTTTTTCCTCTCTAAAAGAGGCTGAAAATTTGGGTATCTTTTATACTCTGATGTAGCTTTTTCCAAGCTTTTCCCCCAGCCCTAACTAGGTTCTAATGATCTTCCCAACTCTCTACTCCGTCTGAAGAAGGTTTTTTTTCCAGCCCTAAGTCTTTGTAGGCTTGTTTACATTCCTACTTCCCCAAGGCTTTTTCAGCCCTAACATGGTGCTAACAATCTTCCTGGCTTGCAGCATTTTTTTATTTCTACTCCATCCGAAGCAGTTTTTCCTTCCCTAAATCTTCGCAGGATTGTTTTCATTCCTACTCCCTGTGAAAAAGGCTTCTTTAGCCTTAAACTGAACAGACTGAGGACACTAGGTAGATATTTTTCCTATTTTCCTCCCCCAAAACTAAGGTGCATCTTATACTCCAGTGTGTCTTATACTCCAAAAAATAGGGTATATTCCAAATAGATACCAAACACTGGAATTTTTAAACAATTTGTCAATAATCCCGTAAACTTTACAATGAGACAAACATAAACAGAAGAAGGTTACTTAGCTGCTATGGTATTCTTTGTATTTGTGTATTTAGGCTTCGGAAATTTGATGAAAGGAGGCAAGGAAGTTTGTGTTCTCACTGTCTTTCTCTAGTCAACTGAGGTCCAAAACCTGAGAATTTTTTCACTAAAAACTCCTTTTTTCCCCTTTCTCATGCTTTCCACTGTACAGTTTCCTTTGCTTCTATCTGTCAAGTATTTCTTCAACATAACTGGCATAAAAAAGTACTAAACAGCCACTCTTCATCCCCTTTACTTAGCTTTTTTCCCAGTACTATACTTGGAGACCCTTGTTGCAACTGGAACACAATGGTGGCATCATAAAACAGCTATGAAAGTAGTTAGATTTTTGAATAAGAATTAAAGACTAATACAGGAAGTTGGTAATGGAAGGTACACAGAGAGAGAAAGAGAGACAGACAGAGAGTCAGACAGACAGAGAGACAGACAAAGAGACAGACAGACAGAGGGAGGATATGAAATGGTACTTATATAATTGTTTATTTAATAATGTTGCATGAGCATACCCCCCCCCCCCCCCGCACAAAGCAACTTTAGCTTCATTAGTTCCATCAATGAAGTGACTTCCTATCATGTTGGATTTCGGTTTTCATAATTCTCAGCATGAACGTCCAAATGGAAATTATAGGATTTAGTTCACTGCATCTTGAAAGCCTAGCTTAAAGAACAAATCCGCAAAATGCCCTGTAAATTCAAAGAGAAGCAGACAAATTTTCAGATATAGGTAGTCCTCAACCTACGACCACAAAGTTTGAGCTTAAAGTTGAGTCCTGTTAAGTCAGTTTTATAATCTTTCTTGTCACAGTCATTAAGTGAATTGTTAAGTTAGTAACACGACTGTTAAGTGGATCTGGTTTCCCCATTGACTTTACTTGTCAGAACGTCACAAAAGGAGATCACATGACCCCGGGATACTGAAAACATCATAAATATGAGCCATTTACCAAGTGTTGGAAGTGTGATCATGGGGATGCTGCAACTGTCATGAAAAATGATCATGTCTTTTTTCAGTGATGCTGCAACTTTGAACAATCACTAAATGAACTGTTGTAAGTCGAGGACTACTTGTATTTAAAATGAATAAGGCCATGCCTATCCTTGAATGTCTGAAAGAGGTTTTGATAGCATTTAGCTGAATAAAGCACGAAAAAAATCCCTTAAGAAGTTTGTATTAAATACACCATGGTCTGAAGGTCTCCCTGTAGTGATACTGGTGAAGTGCAACCAAGATTCCCTCTTCACAGGATCTGTTTCGAATGCTTTGAACTGGATGTATAGGCACATTAAATCGCAAAGCACTCAGAATAAAACAATGCTTTAATGGTTCCATGAAGCAGATGATGAAAAGAAAACACTTGGGGTTTAAAATGCCTTCCCAGTATCTAGAATGACAAATGGAATATCTTTTGCTGTCTTTTGTTGAGCTTCATTTATACATGCTTTAAACAGATTAAATATTCCTTTAAAAGTAGGATATTTACCATACTGGACTATTTTCTGTATTCTGAAGTAGAAATTAGCTTTTGGTGGTTTGGAACATTTCGTTCTAGTGTCAAATAATTGGATGAAAAATATATGAAGTTTCACTGGAAAAACTATTCACTGATTGTAACAAACAGAAAAAGAAGCAAATTTTAACATCTGTATTATGTCATCTAGAACAACTACAGGTAGTCCTCATCTTACGACCAAAATGGAGTCCTACATTACAAAGTGAAACAGTTGTTAAGTGAGTTTGCCCCATTTTAGGACCTTTCTTTCTACAGTTGTTATATTGCATTTGTTAAGATAGTAACACAGTTATTAAATGAATCTGGATTCCCCATTGACTTTGCTTGTTAGAGGGTTACAAAAGGGGATCACATGACCTTTGGACATAAAGATGAACCAGTTACGAAGCATCTGGATTTTTATCATGTGACCATAGGAATATTGCAATGGTTGTTAAGTGTGAAGAATGGTCATAAGTCCCTTTTTTCAATGCCATTGTAATTGCCATTAAATAAACTGTTGTAAGTCAAGGACTATCTATATTTCAATTAGAACCAATATAGATTCAATTTTATTGTCTGCATACAGTTTTTGTATATATAAATGAATGGCTCTGTTGGTTAAGAATAAACTATTACATTCCAATCCAAAAATGGAAATGTTATCTATCATCACTGATTGGCTCATGCCCATTCTGCTCTTAAATGGGAAGAAATAAATCTAATACAATATCTTATTGTTTCCTTAATGACATTTCCTTCTAGGCCTCTGATGGTGAACCTATGGCACACGTGCCACAAATGATACACGGAGCTATATCAGTGGGCACGCAAGCTCAGATCAGCTGATTTTCAGGCCCTCTGGGCTCACTGTGAGTCAGGAAACAGCCTCTTTTTAGCCTCCGGAGGGGATGGAGAAGGCCCATTTTTTGCTCTCCCCAAGCTCCAAAGCCTTTCTAGGAGCCTGTGAAGGGCAAGAACAGCCTTCCCCACCCATCCCCAAAGGCCCTTTTAAAAGCAGAAATGGCCCATTTCCCAATTTGACATCGGCCATTTTTGGCTTCCAGAGGGCCTCCAGGTGTGTGTGTGTGGGGGAGGCTGTTTTTGCTCTCTCCAGGCTCTTATAAAGGCTCTGAAGTCTGGAGAGAGCAAAAAAAATGGAACTTCCAGTTCAACCATAAGTTGGCAAACAGGTAGTTTCTAGCCTCCGGTGGACCTCTGGGGGAGGGGGAAGCTCTAAAGCCTGTGGAGTGCAAAAAATGGGTGTGCCATTGCATGCCGGGAGCAGGGGAGTGTCATGTACGTATGCATGGGGGGCACATGGAATTATGGGTGTGTGCATGCATGCATGGACGTGCCCCCCCACTCCCTTACAGCCCCCTTTTGACACGCAAATCAAAAAAAGTTCACACTCACTGCTCTAGGTTATGGGTCTCCAAACTTGGCAACTCTAAGACCTGTGGATTATTTCAATTTCAAATTCTGGCTGACGAATTCTGGGAGTTGAAGTCCACAAGTCTTAAAGTTGCCACGTTTGGAGATCTTTAATCTAGACAAAATAAGATTCAAGAAAAAAGCAAGGAGAAAAGACATTGAAGCTTTGGCCAGAAGACCAAAATAACTATAACTCAAATTATTTGGTTTTCAGAACCTGATAGAATTTCTATCTTAATAATGTCTCATTTTGTTGCTTTTCAAACTATAGTTATTATTTGACTGCCCTCTCTCCCTTATTTCCAAGAAGGAATCACTTTCTTACACACATTCTCCTTGCTAACAAATTTATTTTTGCTGCACGCTTGTTAAAATTATTTTGTCCCGATTCTATTCTTTGAGTGCCACTCATTATAATCAGAAAATACATTAGAAACCAGTGAAAGAGCCTATCACTATCTCCAAGGAGAGTCAAATGGCCATTTCAAGATATACTACAAAAGTAGAACAGTACAAGTGGCCATACAACTGCACTTGTAAGAGAGCTTTCTACTGTAAAATTAAAGCACTAGATGGACCTGCCACTTTTACACACTTTTAAATAAGTTTTATATATATTTTCTTGGAATTAGCATGAATAAATGTCTCATCAAATTAAACCTCTCATCAAATTATGTGGCAAAATTAATTTACACCCCCATTTACAGGATGGAGTATAACTTTGGTAATAAAATGGAAAGAATAATTAATTCAATCCAGATTAGCACAGAAAATTAAATCCAACCTTTTTAACACATTCTGGGCTCAGTCTTTGTAAACAGCAATGGCTCATGCCCCTAGTTGTACCACAAATTCTTTTTTTGTTTTGTCCAATACACAATAATACACAATGAAGGTTATAGAGGATATATACGAGTAGAATGTATCAGAGTATAGAAGAGAAAATATAGGAGTAAAATATAACTAGAGAGAATAGCAGAAAAGATATAAGAGATATAAGGGATAGAAGAGATAAAAGAGATAGAAGAGAAGATAAATGAGATATAGGAGGGACTGTAGGTCATGGTACGGTAGGCACTTTGGTGCACTTATTACAATGATCTAGCACAAATTGATTTTATAGAAGATAAAGTTGAAAACGCACTATGCTTCCTAAAACCATCTCTATCTATTGGACATGATGGGCTATGTGCTTACTTCTTAAAAAATCATTCCTCTGTCTGAGCAGAAGCTTTAAGCATAATCTTCAAAATATTTTTCAAGATCGGCTCTCTGCCCAACCTATGGTCATTAGCCACGGTCATCCCTATCTTCAAAAAAGGAGACACCAGCTTAGTCAAAAATTGTAGACCAATCTCTTTATGTTGCATCACATGCAAAGTTATAGAATCAACCATAAACCAATCTATTACCTTCCAGTTAGAAACAAACAATCTACTCACTAACAATTTGGTTTCAGGGAAAATTTATCCTGTAATCTGCAACTCCTATACTGCAAAAACATATGGACTATACCAGTTGATCAGGGCAAAGCAATAGATGCAATTTACAGAGACTTCTGTAAAGCCTTTGATTCAGTGGTGCATGACAAACTACTTCTAAAACTGCAATCTTATGGCATTTCGGGGGCCTTGCATAAATGGATAACTGTGTCCCTGTCAAACAGGCAACTTGTGGTCAAAATATTGAATGCTATATCAGTTTGCAAGATGTGTTCTCTTCACTATTCAACACTACCAACAATGCTGCTACCCTTCAAAAAGACCTTGATTGTGTCAGAATGGTCAAACAAATGGCAACTTCGAATCTCAACCAGCAAATGCTCGGTCTTACACATTAGCAAAAAGAATCACAACACAAAATACAAACTGGATGGACACGACCTTATAGACAACCCTCACTCTGTTGAAGACCTTGGAGTACTCATCTCTAATGATATAAGTGCCAGAGCCCACTGTAACATCATTACCAAAAAAGCATTAAGATTGTTAACCTAATCTTGCATAGCTTCTTCTCTGGAAATATTGTACTTTTAACTAGAGCATACAAAACATTTGCTAGACCAATTCTCAAATATAGCTCATCTGTCTGAAACCTGCACTACATATCAGATACAATTGGGAATATCCACAGATATTTCACGAGAATATCCACAGATATTTCACGAGAAATGAAGTCCTTCATTTCTCTGTTCACAACAGAACACTTTATGTGGTCAGACTTGAAATGTTAGGTTTAGACAATTTAGAACTATGCCGCCTTAGGTCTGACCTAAGTGTAGTACATACAATGTCCTACCCCTCAATGACTACTTCAGCTTCAACCGCAATAATACACAAGCACATACAGGGTGCATTCCAAAAGTAATTCAATTATTTTTTTAAAGTAATTTATTGAACAGATTTGCACAAACACTTAAAATTCTTCAAAGTACTGTCCCATGGCCTCTACACATTTTTCCAGCGACTCTGCCATGACTGGTACGCACCCTGGAAGGCGTCTTTGGGGACCTCTTGCAAGGTCTTCGTCACGGCTGATTGGATCTCTTCTATGGATGAAAAATACGCCTTACCACAATGCGCTACGAGTCTGGCCAAACATCAGGTGTCAACGCTGCCTTCCCTCCATAGTCCTGATGTCACCCCAGCAGACTTCTTTTTGTTCCCTTGGATTAAGGCAGCCTCGTTTTTCGTCCATAGAAGAGATCCAATCAGCTGTGACGAAGACCTTGCGAGAGGTCCCTGAAGACGCCTTCCAGGTCACATACCGGTCATGGTAAAGTCGCTGGAAAAAATGTGTAGAGGCCCAAGGACAATACTTTGAAGAATTTAAAGTGTTTGTGCAAATCTGTTCAATAAATTACTTTTTAAAAAAATGCATTACATTTGGAACGCACCCTGTAATAGATACAAACTTAAGGTAAACCACTCCAATTGCAGAAAATATGATTTCAGCAACAGAGTGATTTAAAATAATACACTGTTAAATTCTAAACCAAACATTTCTGAAAGGAACTCTAAATACTGATTACTATATATGCCACTTAATTATATATTACTGTTTAGTTAAAAGAAGAAAAGTGGAAGCCGTGATTCTTTAATTGACATTAGACATCATCCTTGGATTGAAGGAGAAAATACATTAGGTTAAGTGCATTTTGTTGCAAGGAGTTCAAGTAGTTTATGATAAATTTATTTGGCATTACAAATTTAATAATCTCTGTTTATTGGTTTCTAATAATTATCTTATTTTCCTCCAATATCATAAAAAGCATATGTTGTAAATTTGAACCTTCCCTTTGTTTCCTACTTCCTTCACATAACTTCCAAAACCCATAAAAATAATTGCTAATGGCTTTCAATTTCTTCAGGTAATCCCCTTAGAAGCCAGAAGTATACTTCAATATATTATACTGATTGAAATTTATTAAAATATTATCTATTTAATTCCCCTCCAGACAAGAAGCGCAGGAATGTGGGGTTTTTTTTGTATGTGTAGTAGATTTGTGTTTAGAAAGGACAGGGAGAGAGAAAGGAAGGAGGGAGACATTCTCTTAGAGAGAGTTGTGATCTATAACTTTTTATCTTCCTTCTAATTTTGATTATACCTGTCAATACAATTCTAGCCCCTATTTGTGCTAATCCCTTATTACAACTTGAATAACATGCCCTTCTGCTATAATATTTCTAAAGATTCGATACTTTCCTTCACAGAACCAACATTTCTTAGAAACTAGAAGATTACTTTCAGGCAAGCAGGAATAAAATTTTAATCCTTATGTCGCTGAAGCTTTCCAAATGAGATCAGTGCCACAAACAGAAAGCTTGACCTTCTCATTCTTCTTGTTCTCTTATGAACTAAGATTGCAAGACAGAAGTTCCTACTGTTACCAAAGAATATAGATGCCTGTCACAGACCTGTCTTTCTAAGTTTTTATTTATTTTATAGATAGACTTGGCCCTTCTTATTCTGAACTCAGATGATCAGGGCAAGAGTCATCTGCAGGAATTGATTGCCACTGAAACTCAAAAACACATTGAGTATTTGCTCTGCTATACCCGAATAAGTGACAATTTTCTGTCTTTTACAAATGTCATATTATAGTAGTTCAGAAGGAAGACACTGGAAACCTCTGTAACAAATTGCAAATGATACTAAATATAACATAAAAAAAGGAGCTAGTATTATCAGTGAGTGATTATGAATGAGTGTTCATAAATAGATAATTAACAAGAAAAAGAAAGCAAACACACTGTAAGATATAGGAAAACATACAATAAAACTACTATGCCACAGATTGTATTTCAAATGTAAAAAATTTGTATAATAAAAATTATAAATGTATTAATTTATGGATGATCTCTGGTGGGCCCGGGACAGGGTTTATCCTCTGTCCTGGTGCTTCTTGACCTCTCAGCGGCTTTCGATACCATCGACCATGGTATCCTTCTGCGCCAGCTGGAGGGGTTGGGAGTAGGAGGCACTGTTCTTCAGTGGTTCTCCTCCTACCTCTCCGGTTGGTCGCAGTCGGTGTTAGTGGGGGGGGGGGTTGTCAGAGGTCGACCTCTAGGTTTCTCCCTTGTGGGGTGCCTCAGGGGTCGGTCCTCCCCCCCCCTGCTGTTTAATATCTACATGAAACCTCTGGGCGAGATCATCCAAGGGCATGGGGTGAGGTATCATCAGTACACTGATGATACTCAGCTGTACATCTCCACCCCATGTCCAGTCAGTGAAGCAGTGGAAGTGATGTGCCGGTGTCTGGAGGCTGTTGGGGTCTGGATGGGTGTCAACAGACTCAAGCTCAACCCTGATAAGACAGAGTGGCTGTGGGTTTTGCTTCCCAAGGACAATTCCATCTGTCTGTCCATCACCCTGGAGGGGGGAATTATTGACCCCCTCAGAGAGAGTCCGCAACTTGGGCGTCCTCCTCGATCCACAGCTCACATTAGAGAAACATCTTTCAGCTGTGGCGAGGGGGGCATTTGCCCAGGTTCGCCCGGTGCACCAGTTGCGGCCCTACTTGGACCGGGAGTCACTGCTCACAGTCACTCATGCCCTCATCACCTTAAGGTTTGACTACTGTAATGCTCTCTACATGGGCTACCTTTGATGAGTGTTCGGAAACTTCAGATCATGCAGAATGCAGCTGCGAGAGCAATCATGGGCTTCCCTAAGTATGCCCATGTTACACCAACACTCCGAGTCTGCGTTGGTTGCCGATTAGTTTCCGGTCACAATTCAAAGTGTTTGTTATGACCTATAAAGCCCTTTATGGCACCGGACCAGAATATATTTGAGACCGCCTTCTGCCGCACGAATCCCACCGGCCGGCTAGGTCCCACAGAGTTGGCCTTCTCTGTGGTGGCCCCGACCCTCTGGAACCTGGAGATTAAGATTGTCCCCACCCTCCTTGCTTTTCGTAAACTCCTTAAAACCCACCTCTGCCGTCAGGCATGGGGGGACTGAGATATCTCCCCTTGCCTATGTAGTTTTATGTATGATATGTTTGTGTGTATGTTTTTTAAATAATGGGTTTTTAGATTTTTAATATTAGATTTGTTATTTTAGACTTTTAATATTAGATTTGTTACTGTATATTGTTTTATTACTGCTTTGAGCCACCCCGAGTCTGAGGAAAGGGGCGGCATACAAATCTAATTAATACTACTACTACTACTACTACTACTACTACTACTAATAATAATAATAATAATAATAATAATAATTTCCTGCTATAATGCCTGCCCTCTAGAACATTCTCCTCTCAGAGTTGGCCTATTAGTCTTTCAAAAGAACTTGAAGACCTGCTAATATGCCTGCAAGTATGCAAAGTATGAAAAGAGTCCCTTTCCTGGCTATGTTGATGCTGACAGATCGTAATGGTTGCTATTTGTACTTAATATTTTCTTTTTTAAAATTAATATTTTATTGATTTTTATAATATAAAACACACACACAACATATTACATATAACATGTGCTCAGTGATCCCACCACCAGACAATCTATCATACCCCACCACCAGTTGGGGGTATTTCTTGTATAAATCAATTAACCCAAGAGTGAAATATTTCTTTACATATTATAGAGTGATTCCAACTTGTTTCTTATAGCTTGGTCTCGGATCCTACTCGCCATATATCGTCTTACCTTGTCCCATCGCCCCATCAGCTGTTGCAAGTCAGTTTCATTAATCGAATTCATCCTTTTATCCATAATCTCAAATTGAATGTGCTCCACCACTATACTAATTTTGCATTGTGCATTTTGTCGCATCTTTCCACCCCAAGACTATTACCGCCTGAGCGCTTTCTATCGCTGCTTGTTTTATTTCTCTGTATTCTCCCATCTCACTACTTTTTTACTAATACTGCCATTTTCTTAGTAATCGTCCATCTTATATTTAATATCCTATTAATATCCTCTTGTACTTTTTGCCAAAAGTTCTGCACCACTGGGCATTCCCAGACCATATGCATAAACACTCCTTTATCTTGGCACCCATGCCAACAGATCCCTTTAACGTTCTGTTGAAAGTGTGCAAGTTCAACGGGTGTGTAATACCACTTATGTAATATTTTCCTTTTCATTTCCCTAACTCTTGTATTCTTGATTTTCCTTATATTCTCTACTGTATTTTCCATCTCTTGCACCTCTACTTGTATCTCATTTTGCCACCATTTAGTCAATCCTTGCATCACATCCCCATCTGACTTCACTAACATCTTATATATATTGCTTGCTTGCGCCTTAGTACCCTCAGTTTTTTCTCTTATTATTTTCTCTAACTCTATCTCCTCCCTAAATAGTGCTTCTTTATTCTCCCTTTCATTCAGATATTTACATATTGCATTTATTTGTAGCCATCTTCCCTTACCCAACCACCATTCTATACGATTTCTACTTGACCTCCCATCCTTCTCATATAACTGTTCTATCTTAGTTATCCCTCTTGCCTTCAACTCTCCTATACCCCTATTTAAATTTATTTCATTATCTTTATTTATTACATAAATCGATGACAATTTTGATTTATATAATCCCATTTTCCCCTGCCATTTTTTCCAAATTTCCATAGTCCCTTTCATGGGACCTATTAGTTTATTTAAGTCACTCCTATTCCACTTTATAAAGATTAATTCTCTATTCTTCATCCTGTTTATCTGTTTTTCCAGTTTCACCCATTTATTCTCGAATAATTGCAACTCCACTAATCTTTCAATTTGAAATGCTTCCCTATACAGCTCCAAACAAGGAATTCCCCATCCACCCTCTTTTTCGTTCGCTATTAACCACTGTTTTCTTATTCTTGGTCTCTTATCTTCTTCAACCCAGTAATTAAGTTTTTTGTCCCACTCTCTAAACTTGGATGCTGGTAGCGCCCCCCCCCCGGCAGTACCTGAAACAGATACATCATTTTGGGAATTATCATCATTTTCAAGGCCCTTATTTTAGAGATTCTCCTTAGCTTTTTCTCTTTCCAGCGCTTCATCTGTTTCAACATTTTCCTCCATATTAATCTATGATTCACGTCCTCAATTTTAGCTGGATTTCTCAATAACCAAATTCCCAGATATTTAATTTTCTTTATACTTAATATTTTCTTTGAATTGTGTTTGAACTATTTTAATTATTTTTATGTTTGTTGGCCAGTAGAGTCAAAATGTGAGATGAGTGATGACACTAACTAAGTAGGTCTACAATTTTTGGAAAGTGTATATCGAAACCTTTTCCAAACAGGATTATAAAAATGGCAGAAAAATGTGTAAAGAAAAGATGTATTCAGGAAGAAATTCCACTAGAAAAGTAAGGTTCTATTGGCAATAAACCAGTTATCTAATAGGAAAGCCGCAGGCAGAGATTAAATACTCTTTGAACTCTTGAAATCTGCAGGAGAGATAGTTAAAATCCCAGCACTTCTATGTTAACACATACGGAACAATACTGTGTGGCTTTGAAACTAGAATAAATGGTATGTGTGTGTGCAGATACACATACGCACTGTTACTTATTTACTAAGAAGTATATGTCATTTCAGTTTTTCTCATCATTCCTATCACCCATTTCCTCCCATGTTGACTGTATGACTATAACTTGTTGCGTATATCCTAAGATTTTTATTAATATTGCTTCTTCATTGCTTATTTTACCCCTATGACAATCATTAAGTGTTGTACCACATGATTCTTGACAAATGTATATTTTATGTTATGTACGTTGAGAGCATATGCACCAAGACAAATTCCTTGTGTGTCCAATCACGCTTGGCCAATAATATTCTATTCTATTCTATTCTATTCTATTCTATGTGACTCTGAATGGTTTAAAAAACTCCAGATATAGCAAAAATGTTAAAAAGAAAAATATAATCTGATATAATAAGCAACTACCCAATATGACTGCCATACAAATAAAAACATATAATGTACAACATCTCCTTGAAGGGAACAAAGGGTCAAATCTTCCTGTTAAAGGTCCCTTGGAAGAGCCAATAGTCATCCAAAACCATAACTCGTATACCAAAGCAGTTAGACTCAATAGATGTGCAAAATACTGAAACAATTGTACCAATTATCATGGAAACAAAGTTTGATTTTGTCAGAAAAGGAGATACGTAGCAAGAACATGGGGATTATGACGAGATTCTGAGTTTCTGTATCAAGGGAGGTCAGGTTAAACTCATCTGTCCTATCTCTATTCTGGCAAGCAAGGAATATTTATTCAAACAGTGAGACAGTGAGACTTGCTGCTTTAGCTTATTTCTTGCTGAATTTGATTTTAATCTAGAAAGTGACATTATATTGTTTCCCATGCACATATTTTATTTTATTCAATGACTATTTAAAAAACTCCATATCTTAAACATTTCAGATTTATCCCATTATATTGTCAATTGTCACAAGTCCATTTTGGATGGGAAATGATATGTAGTTCTGATCATTATGATACATAAAGGATGCTGAGATCCTAGAAAGTGTGCAGAGAGGAACAACAAAGATGATAAAGAGTATGGAGGCTCAATCATGTTGATGAATAGTTGAGAGCTATGTATGTCTAGGCTTTGAAGAGAAAATTTCGGGGAACATGATAAGTGTCTTCCAGTATTTGAGGAGCTGTCACAGAGAAGAGGAGGTTGACTTATTCTCCAAAGCACTCCAAAGCACAAGAAGTATGGGGTAGAAGCTCATTAAAGCTCATTAAATCATCCAACCTAGAAGTAAGGAGAAATTTTCTGACAGTAAGAACAATTAATCAGTGGAATTGCTTGCTTCCTGGAGTTGTGGGTGCTTTGTTACTGGAGTTTTCAAAAACAGACTGGGCAACCTTTTGACCAAGACTGCATACAATTTCCTGCCTTGAGCAGCAGATTGGACCAAAAGACCTCCAACCCTTTGATTCTGTTTTCTATTTATTTATTTTATTTATTATTTAGATTTGTATGCCGCCCCTCTCCGAAGACTCGGGGCGGCTCACAACAAGATAGAACAAATCATAAATAATCCAAATAACTTTAAAAGATTTAAAGATTTAAAAGAACCCCATATACTAACAGACACACACACAAGCATACCATGTATAAATTAAACATGCCCGGGGGAGGTGTTTCAATTCCCCCATGCCTGACGGCAAAGGTGGGTTTTAAGGAGTTTACGGAAGGCAGGAAGAGTAGGGGCAGTTCTATGTTCTATTATCAGTAAGAAAAAAAAATAAGAATTGAATTTTCAAACATAATCAGGCATATTTTTTCAATCTGTTTCAGATTGCTGTAATTGATATGCAAAAACCCTCCCTTCCTTCCTTCATTCTCCTGGTTGTCCAGATTTTTACAACTGACATACAATAGTTTTGTATGTCAGTTGTAAATAAAACCTCTAGTTTTACTAACTATTAAAGCAAAGGATTTCTTAATATTTCCTTCTCAGCAGTTGGCTATATATTCCAAACCCTTCAGATAAAAACAAACTATTGAAGATATGAAATATTTTGTTCGTTTTTATTTACTTTCTACTTGTTATAAATATTTTGGGTTGTTATTTCTTTTTTTTTTAAAAAACCTTGCTTTATTGATTTACCTATCTGGACTTCAAACAAAAACATCATTAAATGTTGTACTGCTTTTCACTAGGGCTTTTCATGGATTGAAAATGATTTGGAAGATGCATGAGAAGAGCACCTGTCTATTACCTTTCTTCACACTTCTTTGCACAAGTGAAAAAGAGTTGTGGTTTCTTTAAGGAGTTCACTACTTAACTACTTCCAACTCAGGCAGCAGTTGGATTGATTTAATATATAGCAGAGAGGTACTGTGAGGTTTATAGTACTTCCAAATGCTTTTCAAAACATGCAGAAATGTATTTTTCTTTCATTAATCAATTTAATAATTGATTGTTCCCAGGATATCACATCAAGAATACAATTCCAGATTGCACAATTATTAACCACCCATGACTTTAAGCATCATATGTATTTATTTAATTAATTAGCTTTATATTTATTTATTTATTTATTTATTTTTATTTTTTTATTTTTTTTTTATGCCGCCCTTCTCCTTACTCAGGGAAGCTTACAACATGTTAGCAATAGCACTTTTTAACAGAGCCAGCATATTGCCTCCACAATCTGGGTCCTCATTTTATCCACCTTGGAAGGATGGAAGGCTGAGTCAACCTTGAGCTGGTGATGAGATTTGAAATGCTGACCTACAGATCTACAGTCAGATTTAGTGGCCTGCAGTACTGCACTCTACCTGCTGCACCCCCTCGGCTCTTATGTCCTGTAAGCCACCTTGAGTTGCCATGTGTGAGTTGACAGCAAATAAATGTTATAAATAAATAAATATCTCTTTTTTCTCCAAAGCTCAAAATGAAACATTCAAATTTATCCTACAATCATATAAGATAAGATAAGATAGAGAAGGCCCAAATCCCCCAATAAAAAGTCTAATTAAAGTTCAATTAATGCTCAGGCATAGGACAAGACATAAGCTCTTTATCTTGCTAAATTGTAACCTGTTGTACAGTATATATTACTCTTTATTTTGCTAAATTGTAACCTGTTGTTCAGTATATTATGGGATAAGGTATAATGCACTTACAATAGAAAAAAATAGATTGTTAAAAAGAGAAGTACAGCGGTACCTCTACTTAAGAACTTAATTCTTTCCGTGACCAGGTTCTTAAGTAGAAATGTTCTTAAGTAGAAGCAATTTTTCCCTTAGGAATCAATGTAAAAGCAAATAATGTGTGCAAACCCATTAGGAAAAAATAAAAAGCTTGGAATTTGGGTGGGAGGAGGGGAAGGAAAAAGAGGAGGAGGAGAGTCACTGCAGAAGGAATAAGGTGAGGTGAGGGGAATAAAAAAAATCCCAAACTTTAAGGCTTAGAAAAATAATAATAATTTAATAATAATAATTTATTAGATTTGTATGCTGCCCCTATCCGAGGACTTTGAGGGGCAAGGAGGGACTCTGAGGTGGCGAGGAGGAGCACGCACCTCCAATACACCTTGTGTGAGGCTGCCTCCCATACACTGACTGCTGCTGCTGCTACCTGCTGCCTCTTCCTTCCCATGCTGAAGGACTCCCCTCTCCTCTTGCTTGCTCGCTTTGAAGCCAGCACCTTTCCTTAGCTGTGGTGACTCCTCGGCTGCCCAGAGCGAAGGGAGTGTTTCTTTTCTCTGGGCGCTGGCAGAGGTTTATTCCCTGTCCAAGTGCCCAGAGAAAGGAAAATGCTTCGTTCTCTCTGGACTGCCAAAGTCTCCTTAAGCGCCACCAAAAAGCTCCTCTGGAAGCCCAGGTGGCCGGTATTAAAGGGGGAATGGCAGGAAACTGACCAGGCGTTCGTGCCGCTCTCAAATTTCCTGGGAAATTTTTCTGGGCTCGGGTTCTTAAGTAGAAAATGGTTCTTAAGTAGAGGCAAAAATATCTTGAACACCCAGTTCTTATCTAGAAAGGTTCTTAAGTAGAGGCACCACTGTATTGGGAATTAGGCACTGGTACTATTGAAATGACAGTTACAAAAAAATGTGATTAACCTATGCATAAGCTTGGAAGATTTTTGCTGTGTCTGTTCTTCAGTAGAAAGAAGTTTATTTTACAATCTCTTACATGGTGTGTTAAATTTGGGTAAAGATTTCAAAACCTCTAATCCTACAGTGTTTTCTGATTTCCATTGGTCTGGGCCTCATCAGAGTGCTCAACAGCTTCCGCTCTTAAATTGGGAAGGGATGTGTGTGTGTGTCATATAGCTTTAGGTGTTATATTAGGTACTGACCAGTAGGGTGCATTGTATGATTGATTTTTGTCTTGATTGAAAAATATGAGACCATGTAGATTGTAGAAAAATTTCCCCAATACCTCCCTTTTGTAAGTTAGGAACTCTCAGGCCAAGATATCTATAAAATTAAATTCAGTGTATAATCAACAAGGGATAGCCTGTGGGTTTAACTGATGTTAAAGGGTTCAATACAGAATATCTAGTACGAAGCATACTTATGCCGAAAATGTACTCTAATAAATGAAACCGATGCCGCAGTGCTTCCTACTGGTCAGTAGCTAACATAGGTATTGTTTACACATAGGTAACCCAGATAAGATTAAACCTATTATATCTTTTTTTAAAAAAACAACTTTTGGAATACTATGATATTATGGGAAAAGCCAATCCCCTGCAAAGATCATTTATTTGAATTAGTAAGCATGTGAATAGTCAATCACACTATGAAGTTTCACAGAATTGAAAAGTGACTTGCATAAGAATGTGTTTCTTCTTGAAGTCCATGATCTTAAAATTATTTAGCATATATAGAAAATCAACATTGTGAGATTCAGAATACATAGGATCTTTGGGGCTAGGGTTATTAGCTCAAACCTAATAACAGAGTTTTCATAGTTAGTTTCCACCATTAAAAATGGTCTTAAAGGTAGAATACATATGTTCAGTCACACAAGGACAAAAAAGGTCAAGGCATTTTTCCAATACTGTGTCATGCAAAATTCCCTTGGGCTAAAAATTATACTTGGAAAGTTAAATACCTTTGAAAAATTGCACAGCTTATAAAGCTGACAACAAAAATACTATTAAACTAACCTAATTTGTTAATTTTACTCACTTTCTACCTCAAATTGCACCAAATGAAGCTTGACAAGTTAGCTATTTCAGGGTGTGTTGGGGTTTTTGTGTGTGTGCAATTTTAATAAAGCAATAGTATATGCAGCAAAAATTTGTGTATCACATATATCGATTTCAGTGCCATGGCCATTTCAGGTAAATTGTTTGAACAATATGACTATGATGAATATCTGAAATAAAAAGCTAACGGGAAAAAAAGTGCTGACCTACAGTATCCAATTCCATTTCATAGCTAGAAAGTAGCATATGAATCAACCTAAGTCCATTCTTTTCAAAAGCACAAATCGATAGTGAAGATTTTTTTACTCTTTAATAAAAAAATCAGATATGTTTATTTGTTTTGCTGTTGTTGCTATTGTTACATGGAATCAACATTTTAAATTAATAAACAATTGCCTAAGAATTTATTTTATATGCACCTAATCTAGTATCTCCTAAAGAATTTTGCATAATCCCAACAAAATGAAAGTTATTTTGAAGATACAGTGCCAATATTATTGAATCGTGGTTTATTAAATTATGCGTGGAAAAGGCTATGTTAACCTTTCTTGTCATTTTTCTGAACGTTCTTTATATGTTTTTCATTTATACATGCTTCTAAAATCCATTGATCTTTCTAATTCCTTATCCTTTCTTGCTCCTGATTAAATCATTTGTTCATTCTTTCTGAACACCCAAATATATAGAGGTCAAACTTTAGCAGTCACAGAGAGACTTTAATAAGAATAGCATTTCATTTATGTCAAGTTTTTTTTTTCCCTCCTGGAATTTCTAAAAGAATTGCACTACCTACAAAGATAATAAACCTGTTACAGTTTACAGCATTTCTTTTCTTGAGGAAAGAACTTGGAGATGAAAACTAGTTTGAGGTTAAAAACAGGATGAAATAGGCTTGTACAGGAAAGCTAAAAAATAATCATAAATGTAATTATCATATACTGCATTTTTCCTATGAGGACAAGTTTGTTTCCACAAATAATTTTGGTGAATTGAGGAAGAATCCATCTTACATTCAATGAAAAGAATAATATGGAAAAAGAAGAACAGATGGTAGTGCCTTTGAAGGTTAGCTAGTTTTGGGAAAGGAAATTTACCCTTAACACTTTTTGAAATTCCCACACAGAGCTTCACTTTTTAAATTATCTCTTCCCTGCATCCTTTCTATTCATTTTTGTTCTCCCCTTTTGCTTTCCTGTCCCTAGACACCTTCTCTTTCTTTATATCTTACATCCATTTTCACTTTTATTTTTTTCTTCTTTTCTACTGAAAATAGGAACAAAGGTTTGCATTGCACCTTTGTATATTTTATAGTATAAGAATTGTGTGTGTGTGTGTGTGTGTGTGTGTGTACATAACAGAGATATTGGGTGGTATATACAGGTAAGAATGAATTCATTTACCCTATTTTACTTAAAACTAGTTTTGATTAATAGTTATGAACATTGATCATATATGTTTATACCACTCACACAAATGCATACATGTACATGACAGTGCACCCATGCACAGATTTATCGGAAGAGGGAAACACCAGTATCATGAAACTGCTGATCAAAGAATATCAATATTCTTTTGGGGTATAACTTTTGTATTGCATGCCACAACACAATATTGTCTATTCCATATTGTCCTATCTTACCAAGTAGACTATGGTCTGCTTTGCCAAATACCTTACTAAAGTCTAAGTAAGTGATGTTCATGGCATTCTCCTCATCCACTCATTTATTCACTTTGTCAAAGTGACTAAATAAAGTTTTTCTAGCATGATCTGCCTTTGACAAACTGATTCTGGCTTCTAGTGACTGTCTTCTGGAATGGTTTCCATTTTAAACATTACAGGGGTCAAAAATTAATTGTAAACAAAATCACACAAAATATCCCACTCCTGGCCATATTTGGTCATTTTAATTTAGTTAAAACTTTTTGCTCTCCTGTTCCTGGCAATCCCCACTCCTTTTGCAGAAAACTTTAGCTACTTAAATGTTCAATACAAAGTGCTTTTTAGAATTCATTAAATTGCCTTCCTTTCTGTGTACCATTTACTTGCCTTTAATTCAATGTGATTGTATGTAACAAGAATAATTTACTCTACATGGGGCCTCTAAGTGACATGGATACCTGTAGTCTTTCAAATCTGGCTCCTCTTCTTCTGAATTAATTATGACTGAAGTGTTTGCTTTTATAGGTTTCCAATTATGTCATTTTGTATACCATCTTTTTTATTTGTTTTGTTCTGCATTTTGCACTTTAAAAATGCTCAATCAATAAAATCCATACCCCCAAAAGAAAAGAAAAGATAGATCCAGACCCCACAACAAAAGAATCACTCAGGTTTACCTGTGGTGTGTTATTTTGCAATGGCTCAAATTATTAGGATCCTTAAGTACATAGAAAGAAAGAAGCATATACTAGTAAATACAAATCACACCAACTGGTAACACAGACGATGCTAAATTCCTTAGCTTCTGCTCCAGGACTATTATATAGTAGTTGTGTATCAGAGCATTATGGAATTTTTCCTTTTGTCCTCTTACCCTCTCTACTCAATACAAGGTGAACAAATGTAGTTTGTATAGTAGCATTTACCTTCCTCACAGTTTTCGCCTTTGTATCCTACAGAGCAAACACAGTTCCCTTCAATGCAAGAACCATGGCCTCCACATGACGGATCAATACACTGGCTGATAGGTATGTCACACTCTGGCCCTTTCCAGCCACTGTAGCACAAGCAGGCTCCTTTGGTGTATTGTCCATTGCCGCTGCACAGAACTGGACACGCAGCTGGATAATTGAATGGAAAAAGGAAACAAAACAGCATGTCAATATCCAACTTGTATAAAGGTATGCTGACTTTACTAGCAAGAAATAGACTTTAAAAGGTGTTTGAATAAAAAAAACAATACATGCTGTTCTAAATTACCATTTGAGATAATTTAGGCTTTAGGTTTCTAGAGATGCAAAATATTTTTGCTGAAGCATCTTCATCTTGATAAAAAGAAAATATCCACTGTTGGATTTAAATCAAACTTTTATAGTGTGAGAATTATTTCAATAAATACAACCATTTTCATAGTTGCCACAGTTGCCATCATTTGAAACCAATTACATTAATTACATTAACAAATCACTATATAAAATAATATACCATATTTTTTCTGAGTTTAAGATGCACCTTTTTCCTTTCAAGAGGGGGCTGAAAATTTGGGTGCATCTTATAATCTGAATGTACCTTTAACTAAACTTTTTTTCAGTCCTAACAAGGCGCTAACAAGTGAAGTGATCTTCTGTTCTTTACTAGCTAAGTGCTCCCTCCAACAATCATCTGGGATTCTGGGCTTTAGAAACCTTTTTTCAGCTCTAACAAGGTGCTAAACAGTGAACTGATCTTCTGTGCCTTGCTAACAACCAATCTTGTGACTTTATTAAGAACTAACAAAATGCTAACGAGTGAAGCTAGCGAAGCGATCTTCCCTTTGCCTGCTTTTCTCATTGTTTCTCTCTCTGAAGACAGAGAGAAGTGAAGTGTTTTAGATAAAAAGCAAGCAGCAGTGCTCAAAACCAGCAGACTAATCTGCCGAAGCTGACAAAACTAAAGACTAACTGATGAATGCCCTTTAGGCAGATTATTTTTTTCCCTATTTTCCTTCCCAAAAACTAAGATGTGTCTTATACTCCGGTGCGTCTTATACTCCAAGAAATATTGTATGATTGGGCCTATTGACAATCGCAATATTATCTTTGCAGACAATTTTTTTCTATGTAATTTTGATGTTACAACATTAAGTATAAATATTACTTTAAGTATTAACGATAGAATAGAATTCTTTATTGGCCAAGTGTGATTGGACACACAAGGAATTTGTCTTTGGTGCATATGCTCTCAGTGTACATAAAATACTGATACGTTATAATTCTGAAAGATTGACTAAATTCTAAGGCAAAATAATATTAGAAGATGCTATAGTACAGTGATTCACACCTTGATAAATTAGAACAAAGCAAGCAAAGCTTCATTTACAGACTTTCTTGTCACAACACTAAATATTGCTCAGAGAAACTTTAATGTAGCTTCCATGATTTAAAAGAAAACTCAAGTCAACTTCTTAAAAACCCAGCTTTGTCCAGACATATGGATCATTTCAAGAGCCATAACCCATATATGCCCCTTGAAATAATGATTTTTTTTAAAAAAAAGTGGAACTACCTGGAATGTTATACCATTCACAATTATTATACCATGCAGCCAGGGATGGGGAGGGGGGGAGGAAATGCAGTAGGGTAGCAAAAATGGAGTTTCACCCCAGAACACCCAATTTGCACTGAAAGATGTTGAAAGAAACTGCATAAGCCACGCCCACAGTGTGGTAGTAAAACTTTTGGTAGCCCTTCACTGCATGTAGCCATTTTCCATTTCCATTCAAAAATGGATAAGTCTTCTCATATATTATTAATATTTTGTATCTTTAAATGAGTGTTAATTCCTGGTGAATGTCTGGACAAATCCCTGCATTTTTCAGGGAAAATTTCAGAAGTGGCTTGCCCTTGCATGCTTCCTAGGGCTAAGAGAGTGCAACTGGCCCAAAGTAATTTTGTGCCTAAAGTGAGATTAGAACTCACAGATTCTGGTGCCTTAACCACTACAATATAATAATCATAAAGTTAATCTCTAAAAAATTAACGAGCTAGTTATTTGGGTGGGAGACCACTAAAAATATCTCAGATCTAGATTATTTAAGAAGAAATCTTATAACTTGAATAAATAATAATACCAAGTTATTCTGTGTGATATACTTCTATGATTGCCTAACTATATGTATGGAATGAAAAAAATGACTGAACAGAATGGAAAGCATTAATAGCTTTATCTGGTTTATGCTTATAACACAAACTTCCAGTATAGTACTTTTCCTGGAATTCACCATTGAGACACAAGTCATCTTTTTTTTTTTTAAAAAGGGCAACCAATTATATTATTAGTTGTTTTTTTTTAAACTCCTTTGATTAAAAAAATGATGGCATCAGAACAAAATACTATTACATTTCCTGTTAGAAACATATTTGGTTAGCAGTTGCTGCCATAATGAGGATTGCCAAGATTTTGATTTTGATTTTATTTATTTATATACAGTGGTACCTCAAGATACGAACCCCTCGTCTTACGAACAACTCGTGGTACGAACCCGGGGTTCAGAAAAATTTTGCCTCTTCTTACGAACTTTTTTCGAGTTACGAACCGGCGTTCGGAGACTGCTGGGAAGCCGCGCGGCTGTTTTAAAAGGTAACAGCTGGGCGGCGGGGCTTCCCAGAAGCCTCCCGAACGCCGGTTCGTAACTCGAACAAAGTTCGTAAGAAGAGGCAAAATTTTGCTGAACCCCGGGTTCGGTTCGGGAGGTTGCTGGGAAGCCCCCCAGGCCGGCTGCGACCTTTTAAAACACCCACGCCGCTTCGCAGCTGTCTCCCGAAGCCGAACGCGGAAGTTCGGCTTTAGAGTTTGGCTTCAGGAGACAGCTGGGAAGCGGAACGGGTGTTTTAAAATGTCTCAGATGGCCTGGGGGGCTTGCCAGCACCCCCCCGAACCCCGAATCCGGGTTCGGGGGGTGCTGGGAAGCCCCCCAGGCCGGCTGTCACCTTTTAAAACAGCCGCGCGGCTTCCCAGCAGTCGCCGAAAGCCGTTTTTTTGCGGGGGGGTTTTTGGTTCCACGGATTAATTGACTTTACATTGTTTCCTATGGGAAACAATGTTTCGTCTTACGAACCATTCGTCTTACGAACCTCCTCCTTGCACCAATTAAGTTCGTATCATGAGGTATTACTGTATTTGTCAAGCAATTATAGGATGGTAATTTGTACAAATAAAACATTAGATAAGTAATGATAAAAACTAATGATAGAAGACAATAGAATAGTAGGACAGGGACGTTAGGCACAATGGTGCGCTTATGCATGCCCCTTACAGACCTCTTAGAAAAGGGGAGAGGTTAATTGTATATAATCTACAATTAAAAAAAGGAGATCCTTTTTTAACAAGCAACTAGTCCCATCTAACTGGGCAAAGGTCAAGAAGGAGGTATAAATTGCTACTGTTGCACACAAAGTTTAAATGTGTGTATGGGAATGGGAAGAAGGGCTCTACTTATTACTGGAAGGCAAATTCTCATGCTCCTATCTTTGAATTAAAGGACTATGAAGGAAGAAGTTAATTATTTTTCAAACCACTGGACTGACATGCAATAAATAGAAGTATGGACTGACATGCAATAAATATATTGTTAGTACTTTTCATGCTGACCCACTGAGAATCCCTCCTCAAGAGGATAATTAAATCTCCATCTCCAATAAGTCAGACCAGATCATCCCTTTAATAGGAATTAAACTGCTGGTGGTATGATATTGGATATATTTTCTCTAAGGAGAGAAACATCAGATAGTGTTTCCTAATCTCCTTTTTTCCTATTGTGATATTGCATTTTCTTAAGATTTGGACATCTAATCACAGTATGCAGCATAAAAGAGTTTAAAGTATAGCATATCCTTTCTTTGCTTAGACCTAAAAAGACAAATTCTTTGAAAGATGATGTTCTTTTAGCTCTTCAAGTTCTTTTGAAGAGGATTATCTGTCTAACTTGGTCTTTATTCTTACAGATACCAGGATATGTGCAATACATGAATAATCAGCCAAATAAAGCCAAATAGTATGACAACTAATAAGTCAATAAACAACACTGTCGTAATTGCCACTAGAGAGCAACACAGCCAATAGACTTACCTTAATTAAAGTATTTAGGCAAATAGAGAAAGTTTACCTAGTGTCAGAATCATTGCAAAATTAATACCAGCTTTACTTCGGAAAAAGACAATGATCCAGCTATGAGATTTTTTTTAAGAAAAGGTCTTTTACTTTATAAACTATTTTCCACAAGAAAGGTTATTTTTGTTTTTGATTCTGATTCAAGTCAGTCTTGACTCCAGGCAACTGCCTGGGCCAGTCCTTGCTATTTTCTTGGAAAGATTTCAGAAATTATTTGCCATTGCCTGCTTCCTAGGGCTGATAAAATGGTTGGCTCAAGGCCACCTAAATCAGAGCTAGAATTCTTAACCCTCAGTTTCTAGGCTGATGTCTTAACCATCACACCAAATAGGCTATCAATAAAAATGTGTGGAATTAAACCCCCACAAAGTTCTTAAAGTAAAATACAGACTTATTTCAAATAATTGGCTACTAAGATTGTTAAGGTTTATATGGGGGAAAGTAGGACATCCAAATGAATACAATATAGTTTAACCAACATAAATGACAAGCACTTTGTCACAAGCTGGTCCTGACAATCCAACTGGGACATTAGTATAATTTCCCAAACCAAAATTCTCCACCCGATCCTGAAATAGCTGTAGCTGGACCCAAGTGCCAAAGATTAACTAAGTAGATAGAAAACACAAGAACCAAAAAATCAAAACACTGGATGAAACCATTTAGGTCGCTGAATATAATATTATTTCTCAGTGTAAAGCTCAGTATAAAGCATCCAGGGAATGACTAGCCGCCACCTGAATACATCTAACGGAGGAGAAAGCCTCATGTCTTTAGGTAATTGGCGCATTGTAGAATCTCTCTAATTATCCAGGAGCTTTTTGTCTTATTATACAAATTCCTAAATAAATATTTAACACTGAATTGAGAGTTCTCTCATCTCTTATAATAATACTTCTGTACTTTTGCTATCCATCAATATATTTTGCAGAAAGATGTACTGTATATTCTCTTATATCCCTGATTTTTGGGAACAAAGGTTCAAAGTTCTCATCATACTAATGAGAGTTGGGCTAGAAATACAATATCTGAAAAGTTTACTCTCCTGTGCTATCAAGCTAACTAGGTGTTAGCAGGCAAGGCAGAGAATCATAGGACAAAAAACTCATCAGGTGTGTTAAATCCCTAATATTCAAAAACCATGTGGGGAAAGCAGCACACGCTGACTTAAGCACTAAAGTATGGATGCTTTAATTAATCCAGGGTGAATTTAATTGCTTTAGCTAAGTGGAAATTGGGTTAAAAATGATGCAGAGCGTGCTGGGGTGTCTTAAAAATCATGACATATGAGTTGGATGAATCGATAAATTAAAAGTGCACAGATGTTTTAATTAAACCCAAAGAAGTTAACAAAAATCACTAGAGACTTTTAAGCCTATGTTTAATTCAATTCATTTTAAATACCTGTAGAGATATGAGGATGCCTCCATTTTGAGCATTATAAAAATTCCCAATCAATAAGCGCTTAAGCTGCCCTGAATATTTTTTTTTAATGACAGAAGGTGATTCATTGCATATAAGACCTTCCAGTACAGATAGGACAAAAGCAAGTGATATGGAAGGCAAATTTGGATAAATCAGTTGCCTACAATGGTATCAACCCAGAAGAGAAGTAGTGATCTTGTGCAGAATATCATTACTTATATGTTGTGATTCCGTCTGAGGCTCCTCACGGAACGGCTGAACCTCTGCCGGCTCCCTGCTCAGAGGGGGAGGATGAGGAACAGGAGGAGGAGGAGGAGGCCCAGGCAGAAGGGGAGGAGGAATATCAGGCCGAGGGAAAGGGAGAACAGCCAGAGTCCCCCGGGGTGGAGTTCTCCCCAGCAAGCAGCCTGGAGTCCTTAGATGAAAATGCTCAAGCCATCATCGATCACAGGCAGAGAAAAGCAGAACAACGAAGGGGACAATTAGCCAGGTACTTCCAGTCCTAAATAGGTAACAGCTGGGTTTGGGTGTGGTTCTCCCCAGAAAGGCTGAAAAGGCAGACCCACCCTTCCTGTCTTGTGGAGTATTATCTTTGGGAGTCCTGGGACCTGGCTGTGATCTTTGGCGTCTCTGATTCTGACTTGTGGCCTTGAAGGCTGAAACCTTGGGGAAAAAGGCGTGGGGGCTTATTCTCTACAGTGGTGTGTGTGCCAGCAAGAAGTCTGCTGTATTGTCTGGCCGTCAGGACTTTGCTGTGAAGCCTCATAGCCTGCCTGTTGGGAAGAACAGGTTTTTCTCTGTGTTTATTTTTCAAACTATAAAGTGCTTTTGCTTTTACCAGCGTGTCTGGCTGCTTTTTCCAGTTGGTGTTGAAGTCTGGGGCCACCCAGACAGAACATTATATAATTAATTTCCAATATTCCTTAATGCTTATCAGTTTCTGTTTGGTTGGCTTTAATCAAAATGTTACAGAGTAGCCAGCATTTTCTTATGGATGAAGGTAGCAAGGTGACAGCATTTAAATTTAATTACTGTATGGCAGTTATTATTAAGTTATAAACTTAAGATACATGCTATCTGTTTCTTTTATAACTTGAATATCTGGTATTGAAGATATCATGAAATGTTAAGCAATGGGAAATGTAAACTTCAAGAACACAGTGGAGATGAAAGGATGTACTGTACTGTGCTTCTGTATTGTATAGACAGTGAAGGGCTACCAAACGTTTTACTACCACACTGTGGGTGTGGCTTATACAGGATCCCCTGCATTTTCTTTCAACATCTTTCAGTGCAAATTGGGTGCTCTGGAGTGGAGCTCCATTTTTGCTACACCACTGTGTTTCCCCCCCCCCCGACCGGGCAGTAGTCCATCCCTGTTGTTTTTCAATAAATCACAATTTAGAGGTGAGAGGCACTAGTTAAACCGAATGATGTGATTCTTCAGTCTGATTCTTTTATCTTTGTCTGTTTCCCCCATAACCCTAACCCCTGGCAGCCTTAGCTGCCTTAGCCTGACTCAGCAGTGTGGCACAAAATGGTTTCTTGGCTTACCTCATCTTTGGACAATGATGCAACAAGAAGCTCCTTTGTACTGTGCTGCTAGGCTATGCTGGGGTTTCCTGCAAAGCCTTTTGCATACAAAGCCCAGCCCCAACCTGACCCAGCAGCACAATGCAAAGAGGCATTTTTGTGGTACAAAAAGCTTCCTAAGGTACTTCAACAGCACAGTGAAAAGAGCCTTTTTTAATGGCACAAAGGGTTTCTGTGAAAGGGCATCTGCAAAGAGGTGGGCTTTACACTATGAAGGGTCACCTAGAGAGCTCTAACGGTGTAGCACAAAGAGTTTATATTGTGAAGAACCTTTTGTGAAGAAGTAGGCTTCGTACCTCAAGCGAATTCTTTTTGAAGTCCTTCACAGAAGTCCTTGGCAACATGAAATCCATCAGGATCCAGCAGTTCAGCCAGCCAAACCCCAGGTGCCACTCACAGTTGCCATTGCCACCCAGCACTGTGAGGCCCTGTGGTGTCCCAGTGCTGTGTGATCTGACCTTCACTGTCTTCTTTCTCCCTCTGCTAAGGTAACATGCCCACCCTGGCCCTTAATGAGGAAATCATGTGGGACATCTTTTCTAAATATTGAAAGAAAACCACAGCGTGTGGCCTTGGGAAGAAAGCCTCCCGTGGCCAACCACTGCCTCATAAAGCATCATGCCAGACATGTTTGATCAGCAGCAGGACGAAAAAGACAGTAAAGATAAGCTAGGGTACCAGGAGCTATGAAGTGCAGAGAGCTCAAAGGATATACAGTACTATAGGTAGGGGAAGTAAATGGGAGATGGGAGCTGTAACACTTCTGTAGTCATAAGTGCAAATGTCTATGGAGATTCTCAGTTATCCAGGTCATGGTTGTCCCAAAGGTGCTTTTTTCAAGGGGCAACTGGGATCTTTGAGCTGAATAAGCTTTGTTGTTGTTGTTGTTGTTGTTGTTGTTGTTGTTGTTATTATTATTATTATTATTATTATTATTGTTTATTAGATTTGTATGCCGCCCCTCTAAGTAGACTCGGGGCGGCTCACAACAGTGATAAAAACAATACATGGTAACAAATCTAATAATTAAAATCTAAAATAACAGTTTTACATTAAAAAGTCTTTTAAAAAAAACCCCAATAGATAAAATACATACACACAGTCATATCATGCAGAAAGTTACATAGGCAAGGGGGGGGATGTCTCAGTTTCCCCAAGCCTGATGACAGAGGTGGGTGTTAAGGAGTTTATGAAAGGCAAGGAGGGTGGGGGCAGTCCTAATCTCTGGGGGGAGTTGATTCCAGAGGGTTGGAGCCGCCATAGAGAAGGCTCTTCCCCTGGGTCCCGCCAGACGGCATTGTTTAGTTGACAGGACCCAGAGAAGACCAACTCTGTGGGACCTAACCGGCCACTGGGATTCGTGCGGCAGAAGGCGGTCTCGCAGATATCCTTTCTTGGATGAGAAGCAAAATGTCTTCAAAGAAAAACCAGAAAGCCCAGTTGCCTCTTGAAAAAAGCACCTATGGAAAACGTAAATTGTGGCCAAGTGCCTAAATTTTGAACATGAGGGTGCTGCAGTGGTCCTAACTTTGAACTTGCTTGTTCAAAACTGACATGACTTTGGTCACTGAACAAACAGGTGTAAGTCAAGTATGATAGAACTTTCTCTAGATGTTATTACAGTGCATTCAATGAAATGAAGATGGTGACAGGAGAAACATCTTTACTGTACTTTGTGTTTGCTTGGTTTAGAAGTAGCAAATTCCATATGCAACGAAGAAAGATTTCTGCGAGTGCCACAGCAATGTTCCTGATGAAAGGGATGGTATTTAAAGTGGAGATCAGTCGTTGGATCTTAGATCCTGGTTGGAGAAATCTCTCCTGAAACACCATGTCCATACCTGGCAGCTGTTCCTTATGAGCAAACTGCAAGAATTGAAACTTTGCAGGTGGTTTATGAGCAAATGAGAAATAAGGGATATAATCTAAGCTCACAGTCGTAATACAGCCTTTTATGGACCAAAAGCTCCAGCAAGCCTCATTCCTTAATCAACTTTGTGGTTACTTTTTACTGCTTTGTACATATCAAGGCCCTTTGGAACTGCCAGTTTTTATTGCATCCATTAAGCAACTCTCACTTCTTCAAGAAAGAAGTTTTAAATATGATTTTAAGGACTTGGAAGAATATTTCTGAAATAAACAGCAAAAGGGTGTCTAGAGTGTTTATTCTGGAAAGTTAAAAACTGACTAAGGATCCAGATAGATTTGGAATAAAAAAATAAAATTAATTATTTAAAAATCCTTCCCATGGGAAATGTATATATATGTTCTTTGAAAAAAAACACATAATTGTTATGAAAAGTTATTTTCCTATGATTTAGAATAAACTATAGAGTATGTAGCATGTAAAAAGCAAGTTAATCACTACCTTTTGCACAGTCTGCTCCATGGTAGCCAGGAAAACAATGACAGATTCCGGATACGCATTCACCATTCCCATGACAATTGCGTGGACAGTCCTGTACAGAATCTGAAAGACAGAAATCACTGATTTGTCAGTTGTTTCTCCAGGTTAACACGGCTTTTGATCTTCATGCCTTTAATAAAATTTCAACATCTGAAATTCACTTCACAATAATTAGAAATAGCCTGAACAAAAAAGAAAACATTAACACTTCTTAACAGTACATTTTCTAAATATTACTAAAGACTCTGTCTGTTTTTCTTTTTAGTCCAGTAACTATTTTCTCTCTGTGGGGGAAAAAAAAAAGAATTTACTGCACTTGAAGGCATTTAGCAGCCCTATTTTCCATTTGAGGAAATGCAGAGGCAGAGAGGTCTCCTCGGTTATATAATGAGTCCAAATCGCACATTCACAGCTAGGGGCCTCTTGTACTAATGATTAAAATGAGGCATTGTATTTTGGTAAGCGGCTGCAATTGTGTATTATGACTCAGAGGGAGTCTCTTATATATGGTGTGATTTCTTTTTATATTCCTTGTAGCTTTTCCATGTAGTAATTATTATAGTTGGACAATAATTCTATGGACAAAACATGTTAAAATGGCAGCTTTTAACCATGTTTTCCATAATCTTTGGATTGGAAACAACCACAATACTGCAGCATCCGTCTGTTATTAATACTTTTGCTTTTATTTTGTCTGCGGATCTTCAGCAATATATGTGTGGCAAAGAAAATCAATATGCTGAGAAAAGCCAGAGAGCTATAGTAAATGTCTCTCTATAAACTTTAACATCCTTTAACACCTGAAAAGGAACAGAAATATGTTGGAGTGGTAATGCTTCCTCTTATGCATAGCTGGTACATCAAATCATATATTTCAGACATAATGGAAAGGTCCAATGATTTCTTTCCAAGGAAACAAAGCTCTGTTTCATTATTCAAAAATAACTTTTGTGGTTTAATGTTTTTCAAACAGTTTATCTGCAACAAATTGTACAATTAGACTTCCAAGGACACAAAAGTTCTCATAAGCTAATGAAGCCATTCTATAAGAATACCAGTTAACTATTGTACTGAAAATAATTTTTGTGTCCTTTTTCCCTCCTAACTTGCTGTTATAAACTTGAGACCATGTTCTTTTAGGAGGGAATAATAACAATAACATCAACAGCAACAATAACAATATCATCACCATCATCAAAATATTTATACTGAAAATTATATATTTTAAGAAAGTATATCTGTATGTATCTATAAACAAACAATCATTGGTATAAAAGGAAAAGTAGAAGAAAAAGAAAATCAGAGATTTTGTTTAGAATGACTCACAATAATTATCAGAATTTTTATATTAATAATAAATTATTATTAAAGGAAAAATGATAATAGAAGGAAAAACTTTTAAATTTAGTTAATTTATAAAACATTTTCTAGTTCTTGCAGATATAGAACAGTATTTCTGTATTTTTGGATGTATTTAGCTGAAGAATAACATCTTCTGACATTTGTTCTTTTATTTAATATTGCTATATATGGCTTGATGGTGAAAGTAATGGATATGTGTCAAAGAACCTCTAAACTGAATAAAATACTGTACTTTTCTTCCTTTTCAGGCAATTACTATCATCAAGAAGTCTACCTAACTATTATACCTATTTCTTTGGACTTGCTCATAAACTGTGACTCTATTCCTGGCAACACTATCGAATATAGCTCCATGGAAGGAAATGTTGCAATTTTAAAATTTTGCATTTCTAGCAGATTGCTGATTCTCTGAATATATGAAAATATTGCAACAAGGGCTGGATTGTATATATTTCAACATGTATGAATTACATGGGTATAGAATTCTTATACTATTCTATCTCTTGAATATTCTAACTCAAGGTGGTTTACTGTTAGATAGTGTGAATGGAAGAGGCAGACAGAAGTGGCTTCAAACAACAGGCTCTTTATTTGGCAACTATTTACAACCCAGCAAAGACTCTTTCTGACAGCCAGCCCTTTTATTCAGACAGTCTAGCCAATCAGCAGTCAGCATTTTCCCTCCACAATGTAGGACCTGACTAAAGCCTATGTGCTGAGAACGTAACATTTATACTAATGAAATATTTCAAAAACAAGCAAACAAACAAAAAACCCAACCCAGCCAAAAAACAAAACTCTGTGAATTGCTAGCAACATACCTATTTTAGTTTATTATTGTATTGTATTGTATTGTATCGTATTGTCTCATATCGTATTATATTGTTTATTTTTTATTTTTATACTGTCTTTCATTATTTTTTTAAAATAAATAATACTAGTATGAAATAATAGTTATTGTTCCCCTTTCCTTCTATTTTCCCCACAACAACTCTCTGCTGTTGGTTGGGTTGAGAGAATATGACCAGCCCAAACTCACCAAGCCTGGTTTTATGCTTAAGGTATGGAAATGAATTCACAATCTCCCAGTTTCTAGCTTGATGCCTTAATCACTAGACCAAGCTGCTCAGTGCTATAAAAGATTAAAATGGAATTGGTTAATGATATAACTAAGCAATGTCGCCTGGAGGGACCCAGGGGAAGAGCCTTCTCTGTGGTGGCCCCGGCCCTCTGGAACCAACTCCCCCCAGAGATTAGAACTGCCCCCACCCTCCTTGCCTTTCGTAAACAACTTAAAACCCACCTCTGCCGCCAGGCATGGGGGAATTGAGATTCTCTTTCCCCCTAGGCCTTTACAATTCTATGCATGGTATGTATGTATGTATGTATGTATGTATGTATGTTTGGTTTTTATATTAATGGATTTTTAATCATTTCTAATACCAAATTACTATTGTACACTGTTTTATTGTCGCTGTTAACCGCCCCGAGTCTCCGGAGAGGGGCGGCATACAAATCCAATCAATCAATCAATCAATAAATAAAAATATTCTTCTAGATATTACAAGTATTAAAGAGTTTAAATGCTGAGGGAGAACATATATAATATCACACCATAGTTCCCCGAGTTTATCAGAGGTGAAGTCCAGCTAGAGGTTAGCAAAATCACTACGTCTGTTTGAAACGAATAAGATATGTTTGAATGGTAGCCCATGTAATTTAATCATATTTTACAGCCATAGCCAAGAATGCACAGCCATGGCATACTTACCCAATATAACAGTACTGAAAGAAACCACTTCTTTATCTTTGCCGTCATTGTAAAAAGCAAGGTGCCACAGACCCACATCCAAGTACTGAACAAATACAGCTTCATTCTGAACTAGCGTCTGGATACTTCGACGTTCACGAGGAGACTCCACAACACTCCATTTCTCTTTTCCATCTAAACGTTCCATAAAATCATACTACAGGAGAGAAGAAAAGGGAAAAAAATGCACCTGCTATACTTATATTGCATGAAATATGACACAAATATATTAGAATGCTTATTTGCAGTGGAAAAATATGATGCTTAATACTTTTTTTCTTTTTTCTTTTGTTAGGGCAGGAGGCATTAATGAAGCACTTGAAGGTTCAAACCCAGTAACTTGGTCTCTATCCCTCTCCTACTCATATTGCCCAGAGATCTTACACTAATTGTACAGAGTACCAAATAACAAAATGGAAGGGAACTTGAAATTCTTCTAGTCCAATCCTCTGCCCAACCAGGAGACTCTATACCATTTCAGACAAATGGCTATCCAATCTCTTCTTAAAAACTTCAGTGATGGAGCACCCACAACTTCTTGTGGCAAGCTGTTCCACTGATTAATTGGTTTTACTGTCAGGAAATTTCTCTTTAATTCTAGGTTGGATCTCTCTTTGATAAGCATCCATTACTTCTTTCCCTCCCTCAAAGTAGGTCAATCCCTTCTTCTTTCTGGCAGCACCTCAAAGATTGAAAGGCTGCTAGGTCTTCTCTTTGTTAGGACTATTCAGTTCTCTCAATCAAAATAGAGCAAAGGAACTATATCCCTCCATCAGTAAAGGCAAGCAGGTAGACATATCTGTCCAAAACAAACCTGATGCAACAACTGGTTATAGAAATTCAGATTATATGTCCAGTCACTGATTGATGCTGTTCAATACATGTAAAAATAAACTTAATAAAAGAGCAACAGGAATTATTGCATTAACAAAGCACAGCCTGTTTTCTAAAGAGCAAGTATCTCTTACTTTTACAACATTTAGTTTCATATAGTTTCTTAACTATACCTGATTATTAAATATATAGTGCTTAATTTTAGGCCTAAATCTAAAGTTTCCATACTGGTTCATAAAATTAGTATAATGTACTTAAATAGCCAATTGTGTCAAGAATAAAAATCAAGTAGGAATCTTCTGGAAGAAAAACAATTCCCAGCATTCCAACCAATTCAGTCCAAATGAAAGATTTGCGTATGTACATTCACACTTAAAAATGACAGGTTTTTCTGCCATCTGGCCAGTAATTATTTTTCCAAGTTATCTATCCCATTAATCTAAAAAACAATTTTAAATGCAGATGTCTTGCATTCGGCATACTCAGTTAAAAAACCTGCAAGCAGAAAAATGCAGAAAAATGCATTCCAGTCTAGGTAGCAAAGCATTTTTATGGGAAGTAAATATAGTTCAATATAGCATCACACACCCTTTCTCTACTGCATTGAAAATGGGAACTGCCTACATCACATCTGTCTATTTCTTCTCTGTGTATTGATTTTTGCAAATAGAGTAATAGAGTTTACTACTTGACATACAATCAACACATTCATAAATATATGTTATTCATAAAAAGCACGCAAACTTTCTCATTGTAACAAGGCTACAAGGAAAGGAAGGAGTTAAAGACATAGACATATACTTTTGCAATATTTCTTGATTGGGATAACATATTTGGAAGGCTCTTGTTCCCCTGCCTTTCAGAGTTTATTGCTCTTTAGGTGGTTTCTGTATTGAGGGTCAACATGAAAAATGTGTCAAAGAAGATGCAGTAAGCTTTCAGTTCATTGCACTTTCAACTATACTACTGCTAAAAAGACAACACATTAGAGCTGACTTATTGAAAAAAAGCTGCTTAATTTATATGTGTGTAGAACCGCAGGAACAAGAAAACTGCTGAAAAAATGCCCTGTGCACTTTTTTTTATACTTTTCACACTGAGATGTCTAGTCCACAGCTTTTATTTCCTTCCCATTATTCCCAACAGCCAGTAGACAAATGGATGAATAGTCACATGGATAGTGGTTGGCTTACATGGAAGATAAACAATCTCCCAATCTCAAATGATTCCAAACCAGTGAATGCAGGGAAAAATTTGAAAAATTTGAAATAGGTATACATTAGGAAAAACACACACACAGACACACACATCAAAATAAATATGAATTTCAGACTTAACTGTTTCTTGACTCAATTGTTGTAGCAAATGTACCAGGCCCTACTTTTACTTTATTTGTCATACTTTGTTTTGATTATGCTTAATACCTCATAAAGGTTGGAGTTTATAACAAGTTGGATAATTGCTTTGCTTCTGAATAGATATCAGCCTACTACCAGTTATCCTATTACTTATCCTATTACTTGCCCCAGTTCCTGTCCACCTGGTAGTTTGAAGCATGCAAATACAAATAGATTAATAGGTATCACTTTGGTGAGATAGTAACAGCATTCTATTCCCCTTGACGTATAGCCGTGTTGGCAATATAACCATGGAAATTGTCTTTGAACAACATTGATTCCCTTGGCCAAAAACAGGAGATGAGTACCATGTCCTAGACCTGGACAAGACTGACAGGGAAACTTTTAACTTTATATATTTGTTAAGCAGTTTAGCATAAAAACTGCTTTGGTTTATTACTAGACATAAACATAGGAAACAAATCATTGTATAGGCTAACCCAGAATCATAGGTGGGTTTCTCCCAGTTTGGACTGTTTGCTGGAACTGGTAGCAAACCATTGGTAAGATCATGATGCTATCATCAAACCTTTTTTTCAGTGCCGGTCCATGGATGCTGCCATATTTTTTAAAAATTCAATTTTTTGGAATTTTTTCCCCCCAGCACTATGCATGCATCACCATTTTGTTTTCAGCTTTTTTTTAAAAAAAAGGGGGGGGTTGCACTGAGCATGTGCCTACGCACAAAGCGTGTATACATCCACGAGGAGCAGCCACACGGTATGGGAGGAAGTGAACCAGCAGCTAGATAAGGTGGAACCCATTTCTACCCAGAATGGTTAATCCTCAATGACAGTGTGTTTTTGTTTTTTTTAAATGTCTATGCTCTATATATGAACCGTAGATTAAAATTAAATGCCCTCTAAGTAAACTCCAAACTCTCTTTCTACCTTATGTGCTTTTTTGTATTTCTTCATCAAATATTATACTATTGAGTGCACTAGTTTATTGAACATGGAAAAAAAAATTGCAATGTATTCAATATAAGTGAAAATATTTTGAACTTTCAGTTGCTTTATTTATTATAGAGGAGGAGAATAACAACATCAAAAAGTGGGATGAGCTGAATTTTTTATCCCTCGAATTGATGTATAAACTTTTGCTAATGAATTCAATAAAAAAGTGCTTTGTCTTTGTTGTTAAAGTAAACCAGCTACTGACAGAATTCAAGGTCTGATTTTACTTTACCACCTGTCTGGCTGGCTCATTACTTTACATTTATCTGTTCTATTCTATTGAACGTCTGATAAAATGCATTTTATAATGAACTGTTTTTACAAAATGTTCTTGGTGAAAATGTCACTTCCCCCCTAAAGCCAGGCATGAATGGATAAAAGTGAGAGATGTGGACCACACAGTGAACGACTGTAACTTCATCTCTGAAATCAGAAGCAAGCTGTATGCTCTGTTGACATGGAGAATAGATCTTTGAATATATTGCTAATCAGTTCTTACATCTTAAATTCAAAAAGAAAGTTTATTTCAAATCTGACTTTGGAAGGGTGGCTTTGTTTTCTTTTTATTCTATTTCCTACAACTCCTCAGTAAAAGTGTATCTGTAGTCAAAATTCACATGCTGGAACAAAAAAGATAAAATCATATATGATGTTACAAAACGATGAAATTAAGAGTTAGAAACTGAATGAAACTGATCAAGTTTCTTCTGTTATTTTGAAAGGACTTTAATAAAAAGCTCTGCCTACCTGCCTGCCTGCCTCTCTCTCTCTCTCTCCATCCATCCACGGTATCTATCTTCACCATTGCCATCACCATCTATCATCTATCTATACTCTCAAGATTTTAACTGGTATTTTCTTTCCAACCAAACAAAATCCCAAGTTTACTCCAAATTCAACATCATGTTAATGTCTTTAACGGGGTTACTGAGTTGTTAAGCCTTAAGAGGTTTTTTTAAAAGAGTTTTTGTCGTCTTTAGATTTCCTTTCATCTAAGGAGCCAGGGTTTAGATAAGGTATTATAATCTTTTCCAGAGGACATACATATATCTAGTTAAATTTTCCACTTGCTTTTATTTGATTAGAAATTTTTAACATCCCTGAGATATGCACCAAGACAAATTCCTTGTATATCTAATCACACTTGGGCAGTAAAATTCTATTCTATTCTATTCTATTCTATTCATATTAAAAATGTAAGTTCTCTTTATTTTACACCTTTGACTTGTTCCTAAAATGTGTTCATTGGTGGTGGAGGGAAAACAATAAGATGGAAAAGGAGATGGAGAGAGTAATCAGTAACTACTCCTACTCCTGAGTCCTATGGCATTGGTTGGCATATAACTCAAATAAATTAAATGAAATCAAATTAATTATGACTGTTTATATCTAGAACCCTTCATGAGCAGCTGCTCTTACCACAGAAGAAAGCACAATAAAACCTAGAGTTCTCAGACTCTCAAGCTGAAGCTGTGTTGTTGTTGTTGTTGTTGTTATTATTATTATTATCATTACTATTATTATTATTATTATTATTATTATTATTATTATTAATTAGATTTGTATGCCGCCCCTCTCTGAAGACTCAGAGCGGCTCACAACAAGAATACAAAATACAAATCCAATGATTTTAAAAAGCAAAATAGTCAAAAACCCTTGATTTAAAAACACTCATACAACCCAAACAAACCATACATAAAACGGAGCGGCCGAGGGGAATCAATTTCCCCATGCCTGACGGCAAAGGTGGGTTTTTAGGAGTTTGCAAAAGGCAAGGAGGGTGGGGACAGTCCTAATCTCTGGGGGGAGTTGATTCCAGAGGGTCAGGGCCACCACAGAGAAGGCTCTTCCCCTGGATCCTGCCAGACAGCATTGTTTTGTCGACGGGACCTGGAGAAGGACAACTTTGTGGGACCTAATCGGTCGCTGGGATTCGTGCGGCAGAAGGCAGTCCTGAAGATATTCTGGTCCGATGCCATGAAAGACTTTATAGGTCATAACCAACACTTTGAATTGTGACCAGAAACTGTTCGGCAACCAATGCAGACTGCGGAGTGTTGATGTGACATGGGCATATCTGGGAAAGCCCATGATTGCTCTCGCAGCTGCATTCTGCAAAATCTGAAGTTTCTAAACACTCTTCAAAGGTAGCCCCATATAGAGAGCGTTACAGTACTCAAACCTCGAGGTGATGAGGGCATGAGTGACTGTGAGCACTGTTTCCCGGTCCAAGTAGGGCCGCAATTGGTGCACCAGGTGAACCTGGGCAAACGCCCTGTATGGCCCATGTTTCTATTAAGGGGTGAGTAATTTATGTATAAATTATTGGGGTTTGCATTTTCTATGTTCATGTCTTCTTCTTATATCACACTTAATAGGCTGTACTGCTATTTAATTTCTTGGAAATTTGTGGAATTGGTGTCAAACAGTAAGTTATAAATATGTGGAATGCAATGCAGCATTTTAAAATTATTCAGATTACTAACAGGCATCTCAAACTTTTGAAGATGCAGTGAAATATATTTTACTTTGAAGTACTGCAAGTACTAGGTAAACTTTTAAACTTTTAAAATGAGAGGACAGATAAAATAGCGTGCCTCCAGAAGTTGTGAATACCCTGGAAGTTTTTAAGCATTTTTAAGTTTTTAAGTTTTAACTATTTCTGTCTGAAATAGTATAGGGTTTCCTGGCTAAGCAGGGGGTTGGACTAGAAGACCTCCAAGGTCCCTTCCAACTCTGTTGTTGTTGTTGTTGTTTGTTGTTGCTTTATTTAAAGGTATGTCACATGATTAAAGAATAGTTATAATTCTTGTTTTTGTTTATCACCTCTGACCATATCCTATTTTCTCTTTTGACAATACTCTTAATTCTTCTATTATGCAAAGATTAATAGGAAAATAGTCTTTATTTATTTTCTCTAATGACAAACATACTGTTTTAACTTTATAAATTTACTCTGCTGTTGATGGAGGACAAGTTTAGTTCACCCATTTCCAGATATGTGTTATACTACATCGTTGAAAAGTAGGAATTTTACAGTGTATAGTACAGTATTTTTTGGAGTTACAAGGTTAACTAGTTAAATCAAAATGACAATATGAAATTTCTTTTTACTTCTTGCATATGTTCCCATATGGGAACATGTTACACTTTTAAGGGAGCATATTCCTGTAAACAATATAAATATCTGCCAAGTAATTTTAAATAAGTCATGATTTTATTCATAAATATCTGAAGGTTATATACTGAAGTGCCCATCCACCAGTCATTTCACACTTAACATGACAACCTATACAAGTTTACTTTTAATACTTGTTTTGCATTATGAAAGTTGAAACTTTGCCATATGATAAGAGATTGTGGAGAGGGGCAGCATATAAATCCAATTAATAAATAATAAATAAATTGCATTGATAATGTCAATGAAACTGAGTGTAACTTAGGGTTAAATTAACATACTAAAATCTAAACACTTTTATGGCAAATGAACACTTTGGGTTCACCATTTTCCCCTTAGCCTTTACTCGTAATTAGGATAATAGAAAGAGTAACTTACTTTGTCAAAGATGTACTCTACAATAGTTCCACCCCCTTGAGTCTAATATTACATAGGAAAGGTGGATTAATGATATTATATTGACTAGGCGCTACTACTGTATTTTTTTGGAGTATAAGACAGAACTTTTTTACCCCCCCAAAAGAAGGTGACAACTTGGGTGCATCTTATACACCAAATGTAGCTCCACCCAGTCACCTCTACCCTTTGGTCCCTGCCTCCAAGCAATTTACCTCCATGCAGCAAACAGCACAGAGCCCGATTAGCACAAGCAACTGATTATCAGCCACCTGACCCACAGCTGATTCAGGAAGCTGCAGACAGGCCACTTGCTAAAACTGAAAGTGAAACTAGCTGCAAGGAGGAAAATTGCTGTGAGGTAGAAGTAGAGGCAGAGGATTTTTTTTTTCTTGTGCTAATCAAACTGCTGAAACTGGATGCAAGGAGTTAAGTCAATAACTATAAACGTCTGTAGAATCACATTACTAAACATATTACTAGATTGATTTATTATTGTTCCAGACAGCTTAACAAAATGAAGAAGCTTTTTAAAATGAATGTTTGATCTGAAGAGGCTTTTGTATCTTCTTTTAAATAGAAGAGAATAATCTATACTTCCAGAAAGCCACATCAATTTTAATAGCATCTGTACAAGTATAGTCTGAAATGTAACAGTGTCCTGTTAGTATTAAGTGTTAGTATTAAGATAGGTCAGCTGAGTTAAATCCTAACTTAGTCATGTTTGGAATAGATCTAACATGAATGTACAATAGAGATAGAGTGCTCAGGCATCTAAACATTCAACTAATTTTCAGTTCAACAGATAAAAAGTGGAACAAGCTTAAGAGTCATTTACTGAAGCATGTTAGGTATTTTATCACCAGAGAAAACTGTAACTCACAGAGCTATCAAACTTTTTTTTTTTTACCTTTTAATATGTCACTCAAGGTAGCATTTCTGATGGGTTGCTATCCCTTTGATACATCATTCCCTATCCACAGAACTGTTCCTAAACAGGCCCCCAGCTCCATCAATTTGACTGACTAGGCACTTGAAATATTTGCTAAAGAGTTACGGAGATGCTTCAAACTCATTGGAACTGTGTCTTCATATTCTCAGGTTAATCATGTACCTAATTTTCTGATTATTGACTTGTTCCCTCAAAGGATTTTAACTTGCTTTGGCTTATCCGCATTAATCAGTGAGGAACTGTCAAGCTTTACACTCCTTTGCCAAATCAAAATTTTAAACTGTGGGAACATGGCATTTTCATTTTTAACTTTAGAATGCTACCTAATGACAGTTCCAGATTATGAATATAAATCTCGCAAGACATATAGAAAAGCATTTAATGCTGCTTTTATTCTGGGATAGAACAGGCTGTTCCTAGCAGCACATTAAGTAATCAATAGACGCTGCCATATAGTGTTATCCTGTTGTCAAGGTTTATAGCTGCTCATATTTTCTGGGCATATTGAAAGGGCCATTGGTCTTACCTGATATGCTCCTTCTCATAGATGTGTAGCCACCATCCATGATGGGTTGACCTCTTCTGTCAGCCAATGAGGACTGAGTCTGTTTATTAATAATTTTGCCTCTGTCTCCATGGCCCAGTTTTGACAAAGATGAAGCACAGATTCAAGGTGTGGTCATCGGGAAGGTACACAGTTAGAAATCTGGAAGAGTGTTTCTCCGCAAGGAATTAGTTTGTTCAACAGGACCAGGAACCAATATAGAAGAAACAGGCTATCCAACCGGACCGTAAACCAAAGTAAATGGATGGGTCTGGATGATAGCTCCACATCTGCAAGAATGAGCATATCAGGTAAGACCAAAGCCCCTTCTTCATACGAGGTGGAGCTATCATCCATTATGGGACTTGCCAAAGCTAAGTATCCAGCAGGAGGGATGCTGAAGGTCCCTGACCATTACTGAGGGAAGACTTGTTGGAGAACCCTGTGACTGAAGGTTTCCTTGGCTGAAGCAAAAAATGTGTAATGTCTGCTGCTGCTGTCGGTTTTATAAAGATGGACAAAAGAATATGGGAACCTCTAGGCAGCTGTCCTGCAGGCTACCTCCAAGGATGCCTGGGTAGATCAGACATTAGATTGCCACGCTGTGAGTAGTGAACTGTCACCCCTTAATGGTAGGGCGCAGCCAATAAATCATATGCCTTTGCTATTGTACTGCAGACCCACTATCCCACAGTGGTGGAGGACACCTTTTGCCCCAAGGAGGTCGGATGAAATGAGACAAAGCGGGCCTTGGACTTCCTCAGCAGTTCAGTGCATTTGGGAGAGATACGGAAAGCCCTCCTGACATCGAGGGTGTGCCACTTGCGTTTCAGGGATATGGAAGGTTGTGGATGAAAACTAGGCAATATCATCTCCTGTGCCCAATTATACCATAAATTTACCCTGGGAATGAAGGTGGGATCCAGGCGGAGCACCACCTGATTGGTATGAAAAATGCAAAGGTCCTTGCAAATAGAAGGGGTCACTATCTCCGAAATCTTCCTGGCCGAGGTGATTGCCATTAGTAAGGCCACCATAAAGGAAAGAAAACAAAGGGAAGAGGTGGCAGATCATAAAGTGCCCCCGTCAAAGAATTCAAGACTTTTGTCAGGTCCCAGGTGGGGAACCTATAAACAACCAGGGAACAGCCGTTGATGGGAGATTCATCCGAGATTCATCCAAGTACTCTAAGATGAAATTAACAACCTCCTCCTCTTCCTGAAAAGGGTTTCCTAGACTGCTTACCCTGCTCCTGCTAGGCCTATCCTGGGGAAACTTTGTCTAGCCCTGTACTGACCTGGAGCCCTAGGATAGGAGGGAGCCAGGTCTGGGTTGCAGAAGGGCCACTTAGGATAAGGGCCCAAATGAAATGAGCTACTTTATACAGCTGAAGGGAGGACCTTTCTCTTATCTCTGAACCAATATGGGATCCAGAACTGCTCCAAACAGCTGGTGACTGTTGAAGGGAGCCATAGCAAGAAGCCAAGTGAACTCCACTGGTTGTGGACGGCATCCACGAACTATTGAAGACAGGGCACAACCTGGGCTTCCAGAGTATGTTCTATGAACAGGGGATTGGTTAGATAATAAGAGGCCTCTGAGGAGGCAGGCCCTGATGGTCCCAGATTGGCAGCATTTTGTGCCTTAAAGAGGAGTGACTTGAAGAGACTGGGATGGAACAGTCCCAAGGAGAAAGGGGGGTCAGGCATGATGCTCTCATCATGTGAAAGGTCCGGATCAAGCCTGCCCTCTTAATCAGAAAGGAGGAAGCAGGAATTTATGGCACGCTCTATTGGGAGATGAGAAGGCCATTGTTGGGGGTGATTCACTGGGAATCTAGGTCTCCTTCCACAGGGGCTCCCTGTCCTAGAGCAGAAGCACCAGAAAACCTTAGATATTGCAGGCATTCCGCTATGCCCTGTTTGATGGCCGCTGAGATCATAGCCTTGATACTGGAGTCTCTCAGTTATTAAATGTTGGGGTAAAGGAGGCAAATGGCCTGATGGATGTGAGGGCAGCTGTGCGCTTCCTGCTGATGGAAGCCATAGGCTATCCCCAAATGTAGCATCCATCAAGGGGAGGTCACATGTCTCTATGGAGACATTGTCACCATGGTCTCCCTTGAGGCCCACCGGCTAGGGGCTGATGAACCTAGGGCAATATGACTCAAAGGGTTGGAAGCACCCCTGTCCCCCGGGCAGTATAGTCTTTGCCTGATTTGCTACAAACCTTTTGCAGCACTTTATCCCTACGGGACTCATCACACTGTGCCACCTTGCATGGTTTTGCCTTCCCCTCGTAGCTCTTACTAATGTGTTTAGAGTCTTTCCACTTGTCAGCATGCTGCGAGGTGCTTGGACCAGGTTCAGCCAAGGGTTGAGAGGGGTCCAAAGGTTTGAGGCAATTGCCTGTCTCACTTGAGAGGCCTGAGGTCTAGGAGGCTCCATAAAGAAGAAAAGAAAGAAAGAAAGAAAGAAAGAAAGAAAGAAAGAAAGAAAGAAAGAAAGAAATGGCTTGTAAGGCAGGAGGAAAATAGCAAACAAAATGGTGGGCTGTAATGTTGGCAACAAAATGGTAGCTGTGAGTGTTGGAACAAAATGGCAGACTACAAGGGCATAGTCTCCAATCAGGTGGCAGGAGGCTGACACAAAGCGAGGCGGGACTCCACCACCGCCACAACCTTAGGCCCCGCAGTCCTCTAAGGCTCTGAAATGCTTGGAGCCAAACACTGACAAATGGAGGTATCTCCTTAACTGGAGGGAAGCCAGCAAGCTGAAGTGTAGAGGGTGGGCAAAAGCTTCTGTTCTTTCTTGTGGCTGGGTTTTGCTTTATAGCAATGGGCAGGAAGCGGGAATCTGGACTCGACTGCCCTGATAGCAAGTCCTCTCACTGAAATTAGTTCCGGAATCTCCCTCCCAGGCCACTGCCACAAGTAAAATTGCTGCACTGAGCCACTTATTCTTTAGAAAGTGTACTGCTGGGTTGGACAGGTGGTATTCGGACTCGCAGCTGGCAGCCTCGGCCAAGCAGCTGGAGCCTAGGCTCCCTGAGTTGCCGTGCCTCTACCCCAGTAGTCTCTAGTTGCTGATAGTGTTGGGGGAGGAAATAAAACTCAAGACCCAGCTTGATGGCTGGTTACTTCAGAGCACTTCAGAGCACTTGACCACACATCCTGACAGTGGTGAGTACTGACTCAAAAGTGGGCTATGGAGAAAGAGGTGAAATTGTCATTAAACAGACTCAGACCTCTTAGGCTGATGGACGAAGTCAACCCATCATAGATCATTGTTCCATCTACTATGGATAATAGGTGAATATTATTAACCAAAGCCAGGATAAAAGAAAGATTGTTTTGTTTGGTAAAAACCATGACTGCAGACTCCTGCAATGCAAGAGTATGATTAGAAGGAAACTTAAGCAACAATTTGTGGATTCAAACGCAGTAATAAAATCAAACCTCAGGTAGAATTTATGTTATGTATTCTTTGCATTTTTAACTAGGCTAATAGGATAAGATTGAGTAATAATCTGGTAATTTTGTCTCCAAATTTTGAAAAACCTCCCAAATTTAAACTTGTATCTGTAAGAAAATGATTACAAATGTACAATATGGCAAAGCAGATTGTAGATAATGCCTCACATATTACACAAAGAAACCCCTTAAATTAGAAATAAAAATAAAAATCATGAGAACAGGGGTGCTTGTACCTGCTGCTACTGGTGCACTGTACACGCAACATGGGTATTTTTGCGGGCATGTGCATGGTATGCACGCATGCGTGTACACATCCCAACATGATTTTGCTTCCATGCATGCGCAGGAAGCAAAACATTTCTAAAATTTCACATGTGTGCACGTCCCTTTGTGAGATTTTGCTTCTGTACATGCGCAGGAAGCAAAAAAGACCAAAAATTAAAGAAAAAAGATGGCAGCTGCTGAAGGACTGGCCCAGGAGTGGTCACCTGCAAATTGCGCAATCTGATGGCCATTACCCATGTGCAGTTGCTTACCGCACTGGTAGCAACCCACCACTGCGTGAGAGGCTGCTTTCTTCATTGGTGTTTCCAGTTAGGTCTCTTCTCTAACTCAGCACTTACTAGTTGTTGCAATTACCAGACAAGCATAGGAATTCTAGGCCTTATTGTCCTACCCAATGTTGAAAAAGATCTAAAGACACCAAGTGGAAGAAAGCTAATAAAGAAAGAAAGGATTGTGATATTAGTACATGAGAATGTTCCCAGTCCTAGATAGGGCTCTCAATGTAATGGAGGCATGGAAATGCACAGAAACTTTGCTAAATAAAGGACAAGTAACACAAAGATTTTAAAGCCTCTAAATACAATACCTGTACATGGGATGGTGGAAGTCCTCTTCTTATATAGACAGCAAAAAGTGCATCCTTCCCTAAAGAGATATTGAATTTCAGGAACTGTGGCTGTGCAATGTGAATTTGTGCTCGCCAGAATACTCCTTGTGGCACTTCTTGAGTGACCCTCCGTCCGACCTCTGCCTCCCCACTGTCAATGCTATTGTTTCTAGTGGCCCATGGTCCTGGAAGACAAGAGCCAATAAAACCATAGGGCAGTCAGATCAAATATATTTATTTTTAACACTCCTTTTAAAGATGAAATTGGGTGGCAAACGTATATGTCAATGCAAAGCACATAGTAGTTATTAAGACTAAATTTACCATCCTATGCTTTAAAAAGTAATAATGAAAGCAAACTGCTTCTAGTAGAATTTTATCAATGTAAGAATGACAATCTTCTTCTTAAAAATCCATAAACTTGTTCCCTGGGGCATTTAAAATCTTGCATACAGCTTCTCTCCCATTTTTATTTCCAGTGCTGCTCTTTACTGATCAAACATAATAAGAGCGGAGAGTCAGCTAAGCACATTAAAACTCCTTGCTCTCTTTTTACCATTCTAATGTGAACAGAATATGAAAATAAATCCACAAGGGAAAGTAAAGGAATAATTTCAATGACTTGTATTCATCCTGTGTCAAATACCAAGCAAGTGTGTAAGCAATCAAAATATAAAAAGAAATGAATACAGATGAAAGGAAATACACTTAAAGACAGTTAAATTTTCTTCTACCAAAATATTAAGAAACTAAATGTATTGTATATTAGATTGGGTTTATTATATTTTATCATATTTTTACTTGAAATCTTTTGGCTAATAATGTTCCCTAGACAATGCCTTTGGCTGATATATAGTAAAACTATCATGAAACAATAATACAGAAACATTAAAACAAAAACAGAGCACTTGAATTCCTAGATTTTTGCTTTGTGAAGGCCAAAAAGGACACCAACAATAACACATTGTTTTATGTATTTGTGTGTAACTTTTATTTTCTGCTTTAACTGCATGACTTGAAAGTGCTGTAAGAAGAATCATAATTTGCAAATTATGTTATGAAATTATAGTTATGAAACTTTGACATTAATACAAAAGAAGGAAAAATGATTTATAGAATCTGTGGGTTGCTACTGATTTGAAAAACAACCATCCAATCTTGGATCAAATAAAGAAACTTACTTTGGGCATGTGACACAAATGAAGAGAAAATAGAAGGCTTGGTAGGGTTAAAGAACTAGTAATGAAAGAAAACCAGATGGATTGTGGGATCGAATAAATTACCTGACTGCCTTTGGACACACTACAAATTACTGCATTGTTTACAGTCACCAGGCATCCAACTCAGTTGTGGATTCTAAAACCTGTTGCTAAAGGTTCACATGTGTTTCACTTTTGAACATGCACAGAAGCATCTCATATGGGTGGGCAGAGCCTCCCATGTCACACCAGTTTGCAGAACCGGGCCAAATCAGGAGAAACCCACCACTGATTCAACTCCAGGACAACTAAATAACCTTGGATTTCGAGAAACTTTGCCTACCAGATGTGTGAATACTATGTGCATCTTCCTTTCTAAGCTTCTTAACTAATGATCAGATTAAGATATCCAGTTATCTCAAAAAGTTTAAGAAGAAGATTGCTTATTGTGCAGGACTATACCAAGTATGATGTATTATATGGATAGCAATCAGGGCCCCAATAAATTTTTACAATACATACAATACATGAGGGCCCCAAATACAATTCAGACACATTCCCAATTGTTCTCCTTTATTTTCTTAGCTTGCATTCTCACCATAATCATCCCAATTCCTAAGAAAGTAGCAGGCCAATCTATTACTGTGGTATACAAATATCTCACATATTTGCATGTCTTTCCTCTGGGACCAAAATAAATGTATAATGTGATCTGATTTCTATTGCCCCCATGAATAATATATGCCTTATAATATTGGTTTAATTATTTATAGGCCATATCTTAAAGATATTTTACTTTATTTACTTGTATTATTTTATAAAACAGGAGGAGCTGTGGTGGCACAGTGGCTAGAATGCAGTATTGCAAGCTAATTCTGCCCACTGCTAGGAATTTGATCCTGACGGGCTCAAGGCTGACTCAGCCTTCCGTCCTTCCGAGGTTGGTAAAATGAAACCCAGATTGTTGGGGGCAATATGCTGACACAAACCATTAACAGAGAACTGTAAAGCACCATGGAGTGTTACATAAATTTAAGTGCTATTAATATTTATATTGCATATAAATGTATAATGTATAGAAGGAAATGGCAACCCACTCCAGTATCTTTGCCATGAAAACCCATGGACAGGACCCGATACCGCAAAAAGATATGACACTAGAATATGAGCCACTCAGATCCGAAGGTGTCCAATATGCTACTGGGGAAGAGCAGAGGGCTAGTACTAGTAGCACCAGAAAAAGTGAAGCGACTGGGATAAAGTCAAAAGGACATTCAGCTGTGGATGTATCTGATAGAAAAAAGAAAGTCTGATGTTGAAAAGATCTTTTCTCCATAGGAACCTGAAATGTAAGATCCATGAATCAAGGCAAGCTGGACATGGTCAAACAAGAGAAGACAAGACTGAACATTGACATCTTAGGAATCAGCGAACTAAAAGGGTCATGAATGGGTGAATTTAATTCAGATGACCATCAGGTATACTACTGTGAGCAAGAACCCACCAGAAGAAATGGAGTGGCCTTCACAGTCAATAAAAGAGTAGGAAAAGCAATACTAGGTTACAATCCCCAAAATGTCAAAATGATCAGTCTGAATCCAAGGCAGACCATTCAACATCAAAGTAGTCCAAGTCTATGCCCAACCACTAGTGCTGAAGAGAATGAAATTGACCGGTTCTATGAAGCTCCACAGCACCTTATAGTATTATGGAAGCTGCCAAGAAGACATGATAGGAGACTAGAGACAGATCCCTCTGTATTCTGACCTAGGCTTCCTGATGAAATAAAACGTCACAAATGGCATCTACAAGTCCAAACAAATAAAAAGAAGTCCAGCTAAAGTCTTTCAAGGAAAAGCAGATAATACACATGAACCTTGCTCTTCTTCAGCAAACTGCCAATTTGCAGGAAAAACTTGGCAAGTTCAGACAGAAACAAAGCTGAGTCTTGAATTGCAATGACAAGATTTAGAGATGAACTTAGTTGCTTTCTGAAATGAACGCTTTCGTGTTCATTACTTATATAGCCTATGGGAGGGGCAATTATCCCCAAGCCTTACTCCTGAGTAGTCCTTCTCTGGAACTGTTCTTGCCTTCTGGCAGGCTTGAGCATGCATGCATTGAGAACAGGCTCCTGTTGTTCTTCTTCCTTGCTCATAACAAGTTCTGGGGGTGGGACAGACCTCCTCTATGGCCCTGGCAGAATCCTTGCTTCTGGCACTGCACCTTCTTCAGACTCAGGCCTGGTCCAGGTTCCTCATCAGCCTCCTCATTGTCTGACTCTGCTGCCAATTGCCCAGGCTGCTGGCAGACCACAACAGTATGTCTATCATCAATCTATCTATCGTCCGTCCACCCACCCACCCACCCACCCACCCACCCCTCCATCCATTCATCCATCTATCTTCTATCTGATTTTAAGACAGCTGTACCAACTTTACCAATACATGAACTATCCAAAGAACTTAATGTCATTTTCTGACCATCTTGATGTTAGAGTGAGCTATCTACCAAACGTTTCATGTTTTGACTTTGGGACAGATGTAAGGCTGCAGATGGATACATGAGTTCTCCAGAGGCAAATAGAGGTTGTTTTTGCTAATTGCTAATGGATGCTCATTGGTAATTGCTAATGGATGCTAGTTAACATTCATAATTACTCGAACTCTAACTCTAATCAGACCAGTATTTAAGATTAACAGACCAGGCTGTAGATTCTGTACTAAGCATTGTCCTTGACACTGTTCCCAGTTCATTTTTCTAGCATTAGCCACTTTTTGAACGGTAACTAAAATCAATTATGTATTTTATCATCAGTTTTCTTCAGTTTAAATTGTCCAATTGCCTTAAAAACTATAAAATATACAAATTGTTTACTCTTCCAATGCATACTGATGGGGATGTTTCTAAAAATCTATATGAATGCAAATGTTTAATTTGGAGTAAGTCTTATACTGACATGAACATGAGTATGATTTACATGTACTTTCATCCATATAAGAATACAGATTAAATTAGTGCTAACATTTTAGAAAGTAAATCAATTTGCCAAAGTCTTTCGTAACGTTTAGCAAAAAATCGTCTTTGATATGCAACAGTTTTATAATTATGCAGCAGGGAAGTGTGAATAATCCAAGTACCAAAACATACTCTCTTCATCCATTTTCTTTAAGTGCAATTATCACTGCAACAAGTTCCCAGTTTTAAGTTCCAAATTGCCTCTGCTCTTGAGACTTATACTTGCATGCAATGAAAAGCCATTTAAACATACTGTACTGCCAAAGTCTTTATATGGCAAGAGCTGAACACTTTGGCTGAACACTTTTAATCTTTGAATACGTTTTTAATAAACTGTGTCTTTTTTAATTTTCTAGGTTAATGGGTCTTCAGTAATATCAGAGCACAAAAGAAAAGAAAGGGGGGAAAACAGTAGACTACTACACTTGCTACAAATGGAATAAATAGGATTAACGCAATGTCAAATAATATACCTGTGTAACAGAAGTATAAAATGAAAATTCAAAATGAAACAATGAATAAGGGTCTTTCTATTTATTTAATACTTTCCTCCTAAGCACACTATAACAAGACAACAAGAAACCAAGCAATATAATCTGGTACCTTCCCTTGTCCATTTGTTTCTAGAGGGCAGTGCTTTGTTACTTAGCTGAGAAAGCCAACATTCTCCAAAGATACTTTCCATGGTCATATGGCCAACATGACTATGTGCCAAGGGTAAGGTGAGCAGACGTCACACATTTGGCGGGACAGTCCCGCTTTTTGATGATTTATCCCGCGTCCCGGGGCCTTTGAAAAATGTCCCGCTTTTTTTAAAGTTCTCCTACACCGGGGCTGTTGTGGGAGCCTGGATATGGCAGTCCGGAGGCAGCCACGCAGCTCCTCTGCCTGAGGAAGGCTCAGGATGTGCCGGTCGCCTCGGCCTCTTAATCCAGGGGTGGCTTCAAGCGGGGGGGGGGCACTTTGGGGATGGCACTGAGCCCCCAAATGATGTAGGGGGCCTCCCAGAGCTGCCCCTCTGCTCCAGCCCCGCTCTCTGAAAGGGGCGCCTGGGACCCTGCTGGTAATTTGGGAAGGAGGATGGAAATGCCTCCGACCACTTCCCTGGACTGAAATAGCTGGGAAGAAAAAAGAGACCCCTGCCTCCTGCCTGCCCATTCGGTATATTGGTTGCCAATTTGCTCTGGCAGCCTAAGCAGTGGGCTATCCATGCTGGAGAACTAGACAGACATGTGGGATGGAGACAGAGAGAGAGAGAGAGAGAGAGAGAGAGAAAGAGAAAGAGAGAGAGACAAAGATAGAGAGAGCAAGAGAAAGAGAGAAATAGGGAGAAAGCAAGTGAGATAGAGATAAAGAAAGCAAAAGGGAGAAAGAGAGAGCAAGAGAGAGAGAGCAAGAGAGAGGGAGAAAGAGAGATAGTAAGAGAGGGAGAGAAAGAAAGAGAGCAAGAAAGAGACAGAGAGAGCAAGAGACAGAGAGCAAGAGAATGAGAGAAAGAAAGCAAGAGAGAGAGAGAGAGAGAGAGAAAGAGAGAGCAAGAGGGGGAGAGACAAAGAGATAGCAAGAGAGAGCAAGAGAGAGAGAAATAAAGTAAGAGAGAGCGAGAGGGGGAGAGACAAAGAGATAGCAAGAGAGAGCAAGAGAGAGAGAAATAAAGTAAGAGAGAGCGAGAGAGCAAGAGATAAAGAGAGAGAGAGAGAGAGAAAGAAAGAGGGGGAGAGAGAAAGAGAGAAAGGGAGGAAGGAAGAGAGAGAGAAAAAAGGAGAGGAAGGAAGACAGAGAGAAAGGGAATGAGAGGGAAGGAAGGAGGGAGAGAGAGAAAGAAAAGAGAGAGGAAGAGAGAAAGAAAGAGGGAGGGACACAGAGAGAGAGAGAGAGAGAGAGAGAGATTTTTTAAAGCTTTTTTTAGCCCCCACCCCACCCCCGCTCAATGGTTCCCTCTTTCCCAATCTTAAAACACTCATTCCAACATTACACAGAAGTATGGACATCTAAAATTGGATTGGCAGACCTCCTTTGGGACAAATCTCTGTTATTTGGTTGCTGGTGTCTGTACTTGTTATGAGATTATGAATTAACTGTGAAGCAGCTGCCTTATTCACATTTAAAAGGAAATATTGACCTAGACACCTACAGAATGGTCTGCCTTGAAATAAAAAAAATCTTTCTCTCTCTCTCTCACACACACACATACACAGCTATTTCCTTGCTAAACCCTCAACAAAATGCGTATCTTGTGGCTGCATCTGGGCTGCACAAATTATCAAATGATATAAAAAAATGAAAAATTGATTAGACACAGCATTCAGAAAGAACAAGGATTACCACAGCATATGATCTATTAGAAAAGTGGTGGCAACTTTTCCAATAGTTGCTATTGAGTGGAAATAAAAATTCATTCTGGGATACCATCAATTATTATCTTAAAGTAATGTGTGGTGGAGCTATACACACAGCAGCACCGCACAGGCCCACTCTGGATGAATAGTAAGGGAACCACTGTCAAAGCAGTGGAATTTATGCTGATACGATTTCTACTCAACTTGGGGGAAAGGGGGAGAGAGAGGAGAATGTATGGCAGAACGTTCCCAGAATTTATCTTCCTCTTTCTTGGTCAGCTATGCATCCTTTTCTCTGAAAACTGAGAATATGTATGGTCTATTACCACCTAAGGTTTCAGCAATGCTGACTTTGTTTTCTGATTGGCATTCTTACCATTAGGTTTGCACATTATATTCTCTCACTTACAGAGAACTGCTTCCTCTGTCAGCTGATTTTATAGTGAATTGCTTGAGCTAATTAATGTTCAACTCCTTTATGAGCTGAAGGGGATGGAACTTAATGCTCCAATTTCGGGTTGTTTTGTCCCAGGTATTGTCCTAAAAAATGTGAGTTTCAAGTATAGTTATTGATGAAGAAGCGATAGACATCATGATCTCAGGAATGTTTAAAAAATTATTTAAAACTAGTAAATTTTCCTCAGCCCCTGTTGACTTCGTCAAAGTATAAAATTCCCATTGAAGAGATGCTTCCTTTTATGTAATGCCAATCAATTTGGTCATTGTACACGTAATATTGCACAATGAGAGCAATACCTTAATGCACGCAAAGTCAGCTGCATTCGGACATTGTTTGGCAGGATAGATACCCACTGCAGCACACATGCGACCAAAGCAAAAGAGCATGCACGCCTTTACCGAATTTTCACGCTCAATGGATACTCAATGGATTTTATCCAACGATGTATCACATCCAGGGCCGGCAACTCATTGAGGGCACAAGTGAAACATCAACATGGAGGATAATACCATACATAAAGGGTGTGTCCGAAACTGCTGCATGCATTCTTGCATCACATGGGGTTAAAGTGGTGCACAAACCTGACCAAACACTGAGGAAGAGAGTAATGTACCCAAAAGAAGCTCTACCAAATGAGCAGACTTCCTCAATAACCTACCATATTAATTGCAGCAATTGTGCAGGTCATTCTGCAGGAGAAACAGCAAAACAACTAAAAACTAGGGTGCATGAACAAGAACTAGCAATCCTATGCAAGGAACAGTGCTCCCAGATTTGGATGCATATGGAGGAGCATGGTCATGACAGTTCAACTTCCAGGAGACCAAAGTTGTTGCCCACGATGAAACAAAAGGAGGACACCTCCTGAAAGAAGCCTGCTTCTCTAACAATAACTCCCTCAACAGACATATTGACATACCACCGGCATACCAGGCATTAATACACCAAGAAGAATGTAAGGGGGACCAATCACTATGGTTGAATGGAGATTGGGGCAAATTCCCCCCTTTAGGCATATGGATTGGCCCAATGAAGGTGTGATAAACTCTAACCCAGTGCTAGAGAGCATGCTAGAGAGGGGGCCAGGTGAAGACGAACTACACAGACCTATCACTAAAGCATTGGCAAAACAGATGAATTTATTGGATGCAGTGTGTGTGCCTAAAAGAGAGTGGAATAATAATGAAGGGAAGGGAGCTGAAGGATATACCTTCAAAGCAAGGCTTGATAGCCTGGCTTTATCCCTCAGGAAGAGAAAAAGACAAAACACAATGGGGAAAGAAGCAACAGAAATTGCATCATTATCTGTCAGCATGACTAAGGCAGAAACATCAAAGTCGGTTACATGCTGATAATGAATATACCGTATTTTTCGGTATATAAGATGCACCAATGTATAAGACGCACCTAGATTTTAGAGGAGGAAAATAAGGAAGAAAAGCATTCTGAACCAAATGGTGTAATATTAAATTGTTTAATAAAATACCAGTGTAGCAGAATACTTTTTAAAACCATGTATACTTTTTAAAACCATGTACACTTTTTACAAACTTCAAACTTGACAGCTTCAAGACTTGTGGGCTTCAATTCCCAGAATTCCTCCACCAATCATGCTAGCTCAGAAATGGGAGTTGAAGTCCACAAGCCTTAAACATGCCAGGTTTGAAGATCTTTGCACTCCTAACCTCTAACTTGGGAATCTTCCAACTTGTAGCTTTAAGACTTGTGGGCTTCAATTCCCAGAATTCCTCCACCAGTCATGCCAGACTCGGCTCTTTTCTTTTAAAGAGAGAGAGAGAGAGAGAGAGAGAGAAAAGGGGGCGGGCAAATAACCAGTTTCTCTAGAGAAAGAAATGTGTATCTCCCATCAATTGCAGTGTAATTCTGTCTTTCTTTCTGTCTTTCTGTCTTTACATTGCAATTGATGGGAGATACACATTTCTTTCTCTAGAGAAGCTTGTTATTCCCCCACCCCCTATTCTCTCTCTCTCTCTTTAAAAGAAAAGAACCAGGTGGAAAGCTAGCCATCCCCATCTGAACTCACACCCCAGCCGATACCTTCCTCAGAGCTTCCTTACATTCCAAGTAGAGCAATGGAAAAAACCCTGCAAAGATTTAGGGTTTGGAAAACATTCTTCTTTGCAGAGAGTAACAGTGAAAGAGCTGAAAGAAACTAACTCAGAGCAAGTTAGAGTAATGAAACAAACCCTGCAAAGACTTTGGGCTTGAAAACATTCTTCACAGAGAATAAGAAAGAGCTTGGGTACATTAATAGCACCTGGCTAGGGCTGGAAAGAAATATCTGGAGCAAGTAAATGAACACCCCCCCCCCCACAAAGACAGGTTTTGGAATACAATCTTGGCAGAGATTAACAATGAAGGAGCTTGCAAGCTGTAAAAGCTGGGAACATCGTTAGCACCTGGTTAGGGCTAGAAAGAAACTTGCTCAGAGTAAGTTAGAGTAATAAACCTTGCAAAGACTTAGGGCTTGGAAAGCATTCTTCACAGAGAGAAACAATGAAAGAGGCTGCAATGAAAGAGCCGGGAAGATTGTTAGCAGCTATTTAGGGCTGGGGGAAAAAAAGCTACGTTCAGTGTATAAGACGCACCCTAATTATCAGCCTATTTGGGGGAGGAAAAATATGGTATATTTTTTTTCCTGTCAAATCACCTTCCTTTTCATTATCAGCAAAAATATGTTACATGTGTGTGTGTACATACATACATACATTTACATATACATACACACACACATATGATTTTTTTTCTGGAAGGAACATCAACATTCCGCAAATATTCAGGTAATGGACTTTGACCATTCATTTTCTGTTTCTTAGGCACCAATAGTAGATGTCTTTTTCTTTCTTGGTTCTGTCACTACCCACTATCCGGGAAGAGAGATGTTAGGGATTCCCTTAAACTAATCTGCCAAAGTCCTATAAGCTATCTTTCATCACCCAGAATTTGTTTCAAGGAAGCTAGCTGCTTTATATTCCTTCTATTGTCTATGTGGCAACCTCTGCCTGCTCAGCAGAAAGCAGTCACTTAATCACCCACAAAAGGTAATCAGCAATTCTCAAGACACATCCCTTGCAATCAGCAAATATTCAGAAGATTCCTCAGAATAGCTATAGTTCTCTAGTCTTTCCACTCTTCTCTTTGTACCTTTCTCTTGTTGAACTGCATTGCTAAATGCTTAGTAACCCCACTTATAATTGTGCTTGTTAACTGAGAGCTGACCACAAATAGATGATCTTCCTTTCCCATACCTTCTTCAGTAACGAATTGGTTTTTATGCTTCATCAATAGATATTTCTTTAAGCAGGTATCATAATATTTTTAATGTGAGGGAGAAAACAACAGGCATATGCTGTATTTAAATTAGTGATTGGAAGCAGTGTTCTAACTGCTATCCAAATGTATGTGGATCCTAACTCATTCAAGTGGAAATACTGCTAATACATTTGATGGTAATGGTGATTATTTTAGTTTATATTCCAACTTTCTGTTCAGAGTACAGATAAATGAGAGTATCCTAAGAGACCCAACAAAAACAATATATATCTTCAATGCAGTAAGTAGGATTTGCAAAATTAATCAAGTTTGTTTTCAATTTCGTTATCTGCATATTTCATGAGCATGAACTACCCTGCAGTGGAGTTAATAAGAAGTTCTCTGAAGAACTTAGCATGGAGTATGAAAAAAGTGTTACTTCTAGGGGGGAACCTTAGAACCGCCTTTAAGATACAGTTATAAACACAACATGTTGGAAGCTGTGTTGGAGATAGTTATCACCCAGTTGTAGATGTGTATTTATCAATCTGCATGGAAATATTTTTAAAGAATAGGCTAATTATATGAATTAAGTTAAAAAATTTCCTTATTAGTGATGATAAATTTAGCACTTTTAAAGTAATATTTAAATTATATTCCTTATAAGAGAGTTGGATGAAATATGAATGATTACACATACAGCATTAACTGGGAACAAATGTTGTTTTAAAACAACATTTATTGGAATAGAGACATGCATAGGGATACAAAGCAGCATTGATCAAAATCGATTTTGAAAATTAGCAAAATTCAACATCTGAAATATGGTTCCTCTTGTGAAATAATTAGGAGTTGAGCTCTTACCTGAGACATGACAAAATTTAACAAAAGTTAGTGTCAGGTGTGTTTCCATTCAAAGTCCAGGAAAGAAAAAAAAAAACCCCAACTCCATTTGTTTGAGATGAGTACTTTTTCTAGACAAGAAGTGATAGCAACAAAAGGAAAACAAGTTCTGAAGCAAAAGGCACATAAGATGCATATACAAAGTAACCCCAAACCGTCCCAAGTGACACCCACCCAGTCCATCCATCCAATCCCCATGGCCCAAATGTCAGGTGGATGTGTGACAGTTTGGTCTTCCACATCTGGGTCGCCGAAGCCATTGATCCTGAGCAGGCTGTAAACAAGTCCATGATGCCTAGCTGTACCAGGCAGGCAGTGATGAGAAAATTCCTCCCTAGCAATATTTGAAACTTCCAATAGGGCACTCACCAGTACACTGCCCCCTCCCAATTAACTGACCCCCTCCCTCCCTCCGTTACTATGACAGCCAAAGTAAGCAGGTAAAGAGGGAAAGCGGAGGGTGACTGATATCTTCAGTAAATAAATTACCATTAGTGATTATTCTGCATGATTTATTTTATCTCTAGTAAATAAAAGTGAATATTGAGTATTTTTCAAGATTCTACATTTCTTCCTGATGAAGTACAGTTAACACAGGGATTATCTGAAACTTTAGAATGTCTCTGCAGACTTGTACTTTATTGCCTATTAGACAGTAGTCAATAGACTATTGTATATTGTCTAACTCAGTTCATGCCCTACATCAGAGGTCCCCAACCGCCGGTCCGCGGACCGGGACCGGGCCGTTGGAGCTTTTCAGCCGGTCCGCGGCGCCAGGGCCCCCTCGGCCTTTCCGCATCACCAGCGGCGCTCCCCCCGCCAGCCAGCCAAGCCCCGCGCCCGCCGGAACCGGCTCCTCGCTCTCCCCCCCGCCGCCCGCCGCGTTTGCAGGAGGTGGGGAGGGTTGGGCGGCCCGCCAAGGCCAGGAGGGACGCCGCTGCCCCCCCCCCTCCTTCCCTCTCTCCGCCCGCCGCTGCGCCTCCTTGACAACGAGATGCCGGCAAAGGCTTTCCTCAGCGGAGGCCGGCGAAGGTGATATTGAATGTCGGGGGAGAACGGGTATTTGCACGCGCTCCCTATCTCCCTGCTAGCCCACTCGGAATATTCAAAATAAGAAAAACCTTTGCCGGCGAAGGCTTTTCTTATTTTGAATATTCCGAGTGGGCTAGCAGGGGGATAGGGAGCGCTTGCAGCCGCCCGTTCTCCCCCGACATTCAATATCACCTTCGCCGGCCCCGCCTCTCCTCCAAACCCCCTTGCTGAGAGCCCGGGGCGAAAGTGCTCTTGCAAAGGTGAGGCGGGCAGGGCGTGCGCGCGTCATCGCTGAGAAGAATGGAGAGAGAACGAGAGTGAGTGAGAGCAACAGACAGCAAGATAGAGAGAAAGTGAGAAAGAGAGAGTGAGAAAGGGGGGGGGAGAGAAAGAGATAGCAAGAGAGAGAACAAGAGAGAGAAAGAGCGTGAGAAAGAAAACAAGAAAGAGTGAGAGAGAGAGAAAGCAAAAGAGACAGAAAGAAAACAAGAGAGAGAAAGTGAGAAGAAGAGAGAGAAAGAGGGGGAGAGAGAGAGAAAGAGAGAGGGGGGAGAGAGAGAAAGAGAGGGAGAGGGAGAAAGAGAGAGGGAGAGGGGGGGAGAGATAGCAAGAGAGGGAGAGAGGGAAAGGGGGAGAGAGGGGGAGAGAAAGAGAGAGGGAGAGAGAGGAGATAAAGGAAGAGGAGAGAGAGAAAGGAAGAGAAAGAAAGAAAGAGGGATAGAAAGAGAGAGAGAGTGAGAGATGCTCAGTGAGCCTTTCTTTGAAGTTGCCTTTCTTTCTTTCTCTTTCTTGCTTTCTTTCTTGCTCTTTTTCTTTCTCTCTTTTACCTTCCCTTCCTCTATTTCTTCTTTTCTTTCTCCTTCCTACCTTCTTCCCTTACTCTCCCCTTTCATAAGTTTCCTTGCTTCCTTCCTCTGTTCCTGTCCCTTCCCCCTTTCTTTCTTTCTTTCTTTCTTTCTTTCTTTCCTTCCTTTCCTCCCTCCATTTCTTGCTTTCCTTTTCCTTCCTCCCTTCCTTCCTCCCTCATTCCCTTCTTTCACTCCTTCCTCTCTTACTCTCCCCTTTCACACCTTTCCTTGCTTCCTTTGCACCCTTCTTTTGTTCCTGTCCCTTCCCTCTTTCCTTCCTTCCTTCCCACCCTCCGTCCATTCATTCACCCATTCCTCTCTTGATCGCCCCTTTTACGGCGCCGCTGACAGCTAGCTCCCCCCCCCCCCCACCGGGCCATGGAAAACTGGTCTAGCTTAAAGCCGGTCCCTGGTGCAAAAAAGGTTGGGGACCTCTGCCCTACATGATACAGTTTGGGGCTGTCAATAAATTCTACTAATCACACTTGGTATGGCTCTGCTGATTTTTCTCTATTGTAATTTTTCTCTATTGTAGAAAGTAGGATTATTGCAGTTATTTTCACATATGAAAGTTATGGAACTATCTCCTCAATGTTTCACTACTCAATCACTTTCTTAGATTCTATCTTTCAGTTTCTTTTGATTTGATTACAAAATACTGCAACAAATTCCAGATGTTTAAAGTATTAAAATTATTTAAATTGCATATACATAGGACTGACATTGTGGGAGGAAGTTTCTCTCTACAATTTACACAATGCATAAAAAATTATAATCCAAACTTGCTAAATTACTCTAAAATGTTGTGGAATTCTGCAAGTTGAATCAATTGGTTGTGGAATATTCACAGGTAGAGCATGACCTAATCAGATGAAACTTGCCTAATTTTAATTTTATCTTTAATTTGTTTTACTACTGAATGGGAATTGTTTTTAATAAACACTGCTCAAAAAAATAAAGGGAACACTTAAAAAACAGAATATAACTTCAAGTAAATCAAACTTCTGTGAAATCAAACTGTCCACTTAGGAAGCAACACTGATTGACAGTCAATTTCACATGCTGTTGTGCAAATGGAATATTAATTATTAATTAATTAATTAATTAATTAATTAATTAGAGTTGAAAGGGACCTTGCAGGTCATCAAGTCTAAACCCCTGCTCAAGCAGGAAACCCTACATCACCCCAACCAGATAGCAGTCCAATTTTTTTTTTAATAATAATTTATTAGATTTGTATGCCGCCCCTCTCCAAAGACTCGGGGCGGCTCACAACAATGATGAAAACAATATTATAATGGCACAAATCTAATATTAAAAGAAATAACTAAAACCCTATCATATTAAAACCAGACAACACATACATACCAAACATAAATTATAAGGAGCCTGGGGGAAAGATGTCTCAAATCCCCTATGCCTGGTGGTATAGGTGGGTCTTGAGTAGTTTACGAAAGACAAGGAGGGTGGGAGCAGTTCTAATCTGTGGGTGGAGTTGATTCCAGAGGGCCAGGGCCACCACAGAGAAGGCTCTTCCCCTGGGGCCCACCAAACGACATTGGTTAGTCGACGGGACCCGGAGAAGGCCAACTCTGTGGGACCTTATCGGTCGCTGGGATTCGTGCGGTAGCAGGCGGTTCCAGAATTTCCTTTTGAATGTGTCAAGTGATGGGGCATTCACAACCTCTGCTGGCAGGCTGTTGCACTGGTTGATCGCTCTCACTGTCAGAAAGTTCCTCCTTATTTTCAGGTTGAATCTCTCCTTGGTCAGTTTCCGTCTGTTGCTCCTAGTCTGGCCCTCTGGTGCCCTGGAAAATAGTGTGACCCTCTCCTTCTGTGGCAACCCTCAAATATCTGTATCCTGATATCATGTCACCTTTGGCCCTCCTTTTTGCTAAACTATCCATGCCCAGTTCTAGCAATCTCTCTTCGTATGTCTTGGTTTCCAGTCTCCTTATCATTTTAGTTACTCTTTTCTGTACTTTCTCTAGAGTTTCAATATCCTTTTTTGTAGAGGCCCCACAGAGGTTTCTCCCTGCCTTTTCCAGCCTTGTTTCCTCCCAGGAGATTCCTAGAGAGGTCCCACAGAGGCCTTTCCCTGCCTTTTCCAGTTACAGTTTTGGGGGCTTGGATTTGTAAGAGGAAAATGGTTCTTGACAAGAGGCAAAAAAAATATTGAACACCCGGTTCTTATCTAGAAAAGTTCGTAAGTAGAGGTACTTTCTAGTGTGACTTATCGAGTGAATGATAATGAATGTTTTAAAGTGTTTTAGGATTTTTAAAGATTTTTAATTATATTAATTGGATCAGATGTTATACTATGTTTTTATATATATGTTGTGAGCCACCCCTAGTCCTTGGAGAGCTGGCAGCATACAAATCCAACCAACCAACCAACCAACCAACCAACCAACCAACAAACAAACAAACAAACAAACAAACAAACAGGTGTTTGTAGGTAGAGGTACCATTGTACATGATAAAGATTCTTATCTATCCATAGCAAACTGTTCCAGGTTCAAACTAAGCAAATAACCCAATCCATGTTGAGCCAAGAGTCCTAGAATTTCTGCTGACTTTTACCAGCTTGTTTACTTTGTAGTAATTTCTTCCCCCCCCCCCCCAACATTACATTACAGTACACAATGGGGGCTACACAGGAAGAAATAGAATAGTTTTATATAATGTAAATGACATTAATATTTGATAGACCTAGTTGGATAAAAGTTACATTCTGTTCATAGAATGCAAAGACCCTGAAGCACAGCAAGAAATATAATGGTTGAAGCTTCTGGAGATGATATCCTTGAATCATGACATCTCAAAATAGGCACTGCAGGTGTTGCAAATGATTAATCACTGCATCTCTAACATTGCTAAGTAAATAGGAAATATTTGTGGGGGGAAACATATACGTTTAATCACCGGTAATGTAAATAAATTTCAGTTTCCTAAATGTGATGATTTAGCAGTACTGTATAGTTCTTTCTCTCTTTAAATTAGCACAGTTTTCTGGATGAGTCATATAAGTGGGAGTGAGCAACTAGTGAGGTTTTTGAAGAAGGCCTGCACCTGCATATCAATAAGCACCCATGCTAAAAATGGGATGATTTGAAAATCAATCTATTTCAACTGATAACCTAGTCTATATAGAAGTTTCAGTGCTGGGATGGGCAGCCTTAGCCCACTATTAACTTCTCTGTAGTTTTTACTACATAGTTCAGCTTTGCATCTTCTGCCATCAGTTCTATCCTTTCTCTAGTTGTATAAGAAAAACACTGCACATTACTAACCTTTCTCCCTAGGTAGACAGTTCTTTCTGTTTTAAACGGAAATGTTCTCCATAAGGAACACCAAAACAAAACAAAAAAAACCCCTATTTGGAATGAAACTAGATATTTGCATTTACAATAGGTAGAAAAAGCCTTTCTAGACCTTAGTAAAATTCTTGCCATCCTTTTAATCATCCCTAAATTAGTTTCTCGGAATCTCTCTCATTATCTGTCTGTCTGTCTGTCTGTCTGTCTGTCTGTCTGTCGGTCTATCTACTTACCTACCTACCTACCTACCTACCTACATACATACATACATACATACATACCTGCAGTGGGCTACAAGCCGGAACGCTAAATTGCACTTGCTGCAGCGGCTCATAAGTGCTTGCGGGGCCAGCGTGATTTTGCTTCTGCACCTGTGGAAATAGCAAAATTGCACACGGAGCCGCAGGTGTGTCCGTGTTTTGGTGAGGTTTTTTGCTTCCGCGCATGCCAAAACAAAGGTGCACCTGTGGCTCCGTATGCGATTTTGCTACCTCCACAGGTGCAGAAGCAAAATCGCGTTGGCCCTGCAAGCCCTTACAAGCCGCCGCTGCGAGCACAATTTAGCGTTCTGGCTTGTAGCTCATTGCTGCTACCTACCTACCTACCTACCTACCTATTATCTTTACCATGCCTTTAGTTTTTTCCACACTAGCAATTCTGTGAGGTAGGTTGGTCTCAAAAGAAAATACTGGTCCAAGTTCACCCAGCCAGCTCTCATGCCTAATGAAGGACTGGACATCACCTTTCACTATAACTAGATTAATTGGAAGGTCAATTCTCCTTTAGCCTTACTAACTTTCCTCTTTGCTAATTATGTTTTAAGCCTAATTCTCTCCCCTTTCCCTAGTTTTATGCCAGATCAGATCTTCATAACATATGCTACTTGAAACACTCTCAAACTTCCAACTGGCTTCATCAGCATACAGAGGCTGAGGATATGTCAATGACATTCCAAAATAGCTAAAAGCAAAAAATGAAAGGCTCCAAATAAAAAGGGAAGCTCAGTACTTTCATATAATATTCTTGTGGCACAATTTCAAAATGCTACAAGTTACTTGAAGGTTGCTTTACTAAAGGCACTTTGCAGTTGTCATTTTGTTTTCATAGAACTATATAAAGGAGTTTTGGAATGTGTATTTCTTCCTATCTGGGGAAACATTTGAACTCAAACATGTATTTAGCCACGTGTAAGTAAAAAAAGGATCTCTAGTATTCCTTTTAGACAATTGTTATTTACCTTGTACAGATTATTGTTATTATCTGGCATCCATTTCCTATGCATGCCAGACTAAATTGAGAGGGGAAGAGGCCCAAGGCCTTCATTGGTATCTTCCTCTTTGCATTTTTTTTTATCATGCAGTATAGGCCACACCAACATAAGTCAGGCCAACTAATTTAGTCATTGTGGAACAGAACCAAGGATGCAACAAGGAATGAATCTTTATAGATATTTTGTAGGCTTACAATGGTATTTCATACAGACTTAACTCTAAACCATCCTATGAATCTTTATAGATATTTTGTAGGCTTACAATGGTATTTCACACACAGACTTAACTCTTAATTTATCTCTTATTAGCCATTCGAGATAAGAATGCACAGAAAACAAACTCCACAAGTCCTATTTCACTCTGTTGTTGTAGAGCATAATTGAATATTGAAAGCCTACCTTTCTCTTGTACCATGGCTCTCCAAACATAGTAACTTTAAGACTGTGGCTGGCCGTCTGAGGAATTCTGGGAGTTGAAGTCCCCAAGTCTTAACATTGCTAAGTTTGGAGACTCCTTATACCAAAAAGAATCAAAGCAGGGCAATCTTTTTCTCCTCTGCCTCTGGTTTCCTCTCTAGCTACTGTCTCCTCATCCTTGTTCTCTAAGGTAATATTGTTTTGATGACATTCACCTCTTATTATTTTAACCTTTCCCCCCCACAATAACCTTCCCAATCCCCCATGTCTCTTTTTCTTGAACAACATACTGATTTCTTACTTGCTGAATCCAAGAGATTCTGATTATAGTGGTATTGCTATGAAGATAAAAAACAACATGTTTACTATAAATAAGTATGGGGAAAAAACCCACAAAGGCATACACTTGTAAAAAATAAAAAGAAGTTGGTAACAACAGACTAATTTTATCTATTCAGTTTTATCTGGTGCAAAATACATTGCTAGGAATAATTAGATTGCAAAGACAATCAAATTAATTAATTGCAATCAACGAGCTGTAATCAGAAACTAGCACTGCCCTATTAGAGATAACACTTGACTTTCTTCATAAAAATAAGGTCTCTTTGTTTTGGAAAAAAATATTAGAACACAGAGAATATTATATTATAGTCATCAAGACACAATTGTGGTGAACAAAATAAATAAACTATCTGACATAACATATCTTGCAATATCAAACTAAAAAAAAGACAGTAGCAAAAATTCTTCCTGGAAATTAAGGCCAAATTATTAATATTTATTGAAAGCATTTAAATCTATTTTCTAAACAAGCACAGCCTTCTCAACCTGAATGTCTTACATATGTAGCTCTGAGTTCCATAATCACTAAGATTATTAGCTGAAAATCCTGCAGGTTGATATGTACACATCTGTAGACCATCAAGAATAAATAAAGTAGGTTACCAAGTGAGACTTAAAAATTATATATGCCTCCATATAATATGTTCTCAATATCCATAATACACTTTTTACAGATTCTTTTAAAGGTTTATTATTGTCAGAAAGATTTCAGAAACTTCGGCAGTAAGTACAGAGTATGCTAATCTTGAACATTGGGCCCTAGCTAACAAAATGAAATTCAATGTAAATAAAAATAAGGTTTTACACTTGGGCAAGAAAAATCAGCTGTACAGGTGAAACCTGGCTTAATGCCAGTAACTGTCAGAGGGATCTTGGAGACCTAATGGACAAGCACTTAGATATGAGCCAACAGTGTGTGGCAGACACCCCTCCAAAAGCCAATTCAATCCTAGGCTGCAGTTATTACGGGGATAGAATCAAGATCATGTGAAGTCCTTATACAGTTTTACAAAGCCTTAGTAATACCACATTTGTAATACTGCATCCAGTTCTGGTCATAACAACAGAAAAAGTTGTTGAGACTCCAGAAAGAGCGCAGGAAAGAGCAACAAGTATGATTAGGGAGCTGGAGGTTAAAGCATATGAAGAATTATTGTAGGAACTGATTGTCTAGTCTATGTCTATGACTAGAGGAGATATGATAGCAGTATTCCAATATTTCAGGAGCTCCTACGAGAATATTAAACTATTTTCCAAAAGGCAAGCCAAGAAAGAATGGATGAAAACTAACCAAGAAAAGAAGCAACCTAGAACTAAGGAGAAATTTCCTAATGGGGAGACCAACCAGTGGAATAGCTTGTTGTGGGTGCCATAATGTCGATTTGATTATAGATTAGTACATAATATGAATCCAGTTTATTTATAAAATTTTAAATAAAATAAACCATGGTTAGATGTGACATTTAAAGCCAAAACAGGGTGCAGGGATGCGTATATGTGCCCAAACAGGGGGTGCGTACACATGCCCAAACCCCCAAAATGTAATGCGACCAACCCCCACGCATGCGCCTTGCCCCCAGAGATCTTGCGGCAGAGACCTGATGATCAGCTGGGTGGTGGGAAGCACACACACATACATGGTAGAGCTGGCCTGGGAAAATGGCTGTCATGTCCACAGAGAGGGCTCTGTGTGCCACTTATGGTGCACTTGCCATAGTTTCACCATCATGGCTCTAGATGCTTGCATCTTACATCTGTACATTTTACATCTTACATAAACAAAGAGCATTTGCATCAGAGATAAATTCTCTGTGTCTCCAATCCCACTTGGCTAATAAAGAATTCTATTCTATTCTATTTACATTTATGTTTTATAATACCTTTCGGATTATTTTCAACATAAATTGAAGATAACATGTTAACAGTGTTTAGGAAGATGATATGTGTGAAATGCTGGACATTTTTAGAAATTAAGTGATCTTGGCACCAAAACTGTGAACTAGAAAGATTTCCTGTGGATATTGCCAATGTATGTTGCCTGCTGTCATCTGATCCATTTATGAAGCTACTTATGGATTTACAGAAACCACCACAACAAAAAAAGATATTTTAAAAATAATCATTTTAAAATAATTAACCTAAAAATGAGCTTTAATTATATTTTTTAAAATATGTGCTCTTCCTCGTGATTATTCTATTTCGGTTATTTGTGGACCTGTAGTTTTAACCTTTTCAAACTTGGGAACCACATTTAGAAACTACTCCTTAATTTTTTACAGATATCTGCATAGAGATAGTAGTGGCAAGATTTGTCAAGACTGTAAACCACAGTAAGATGTGAACCATCAATTAAAATAAAGGTCAGTCTTGTTGGTTCTTTGTATTTTCTTCTCTGCTTCTTATAGGTGTATCAACATTTTTTTCTAACCAGAACTTCTTAGGTTATGCAGAGAAATGCAAACACAATGTAATGAAAAATTTCTTTCCTATATGAGATATTTTCCCTCTCCCCAAAGTTTGCTTGTTTATTTCTTACTTATATATAGCCACACATCCAGAGAGAGGTTCCAAAGTTTTTACTGCCACTCTATGGGTGTGGTTTATTTTGTGGACATGGCTTGGTGGTCATGTGCTTGTGAGTGTGGCTTTGTGGTCATGTGATTGGTGGGAGTGGCTTTTCAATCATGTGACTGGGTGGGGATTGCTGGGTGATCATGTGACTGCATGGTCATGCGACTGAGTGAGTGTGGCCAACTTGACGTTACTCATATCAAGGTTTAGGGTTAGGATGCCTGGCCTCTCCTCACTTTAAAGGCCTCAATGAGATACAATTTCCTTGTCTATTACTAAAGATCCAAAATATACTATTTAATCTTATGTATATATGCCATATATGTATGTACATATTACACACCGGCATAAAAAAGGTACCATTATCTACTATATATACTGTATGTGTATGTACAGAGAGAGAGAGAGAGAGACAGAGAGAGACAGAGAGACAGAGAGAGAGAGAGAGACAGAGAGAGAAAGCTCTTCTAAAACTACACATTCGACTTCACTTACTACATTTGGAAAAACAGACCCAGAATCCACTTTCTGCCAGACATTTAACCATAACCTCTGTACGTTAGAACATTACAGTCTTTGGAGAGGGGCGGCATGCAAATTTAATAAATAATAATAATAATAATAATAATAATAATAATAATAATAATAATTACACATGCCTTCAGATATAAATTCTTCTTCAGCTTGCACATCACTGTTAGAACCAGGAAATGTCATGGATTGAGTAAAATGTGGTGCAACTCAATTAACAATGTTCTTGCTTAGCAGCCAAAATTTTGGGCTCATTTGTGGTCATAGGTCAAAGACTATCTCTGCCTTCCTCTGCATGTCAGCCTTGTCCTAGTAAACTCCTTCTTTCTGGCAATTTCCCCCTCTATTAGACGCACCAAAATAATCCAGACAATGTAAGGTTTCCTGCTGAAGCAGGGTTGCACTAGATGACCTCTGAGATATCTTCCAAATTGCTGTGCTGTTTCAAAGTGTCTTCTGAAGCCATGTCAAGTAGCAGGGTTTGTGGTGCTTCCTTCCTCTTCTTGTTTTTTCTCTCCTCTCCTTTCCTTTTTCTTTCTCTTTCTTCCTTTCTTTTCTCTCTTTCTTGTCTCTGTCTTCCCTCTTTCTTTCTTTTTTCTCTTTCTCTCTCTTTCTTTTTCTCTGTCTCTCTAACACTCACATACACAAACTTTTCCTCTTTCTTCCTTTCTCTCTTCCTCTCCTTTCTCTCTAACAAACATACATGCTTCCTCTTTCTTCCTCTTTTTCTTTCCTTCTCGCTTTCTCTCTCTTTCTCTCACCCTCACATACATCCTTTCTTCCTCTCTCTCTTTCTTTCTCTCTCTCACACCAGAGCAGCGGCAATGGGAAAAGGAAGAAAGTGTACATCCGCAGGACCTTAGGTAAAAGGCTCCCGTGTATTTCTCCAAACCTTCACCTGCACTATCCCATGCCATTTTCGGACACACAGTTTACTGGGCTCCCTCCATCCCTGTCGCGGTCCCAATGGCTTTAGGAGATGCTGGCACTGCAGGGGCATGGGCAAAGGCTGAGAAGGGTGTGCAACACATGGGAGGCTCCCTGCTGTTCCTTGAATTGTCTGGGATGCAGCTGAGTCCATTGACATGAGCTGGCAGATGGAGGCACCCCTCCCTAGCCAGATCTTTCCGGATGAGACTTAAGGAAAGCACAGCTCATGGCTGCTACATTTCACTGTGCTGCACAATGAAGGGAAGAAACAGCCAGTGGAGAATACACAGAGCTGCTCCAGTCCATGTATTCTCCAGGTCAGTGACTGTTTCTCTCCTTAGTTGCTCTTTATGGGAAATCATTTAGTGCAACACAGCAAAATGCAGCAGCCATGTACTGTGCTTTTTTCTAAGTGTTTAGAGCAGCAGAGGGGAAACAGGTGCTTCTCTCTGCACAGAGCTTTCCAGATGAGACCTGGAGGAAAGCACAGCTCATGGCTCCTACATTTTGCTGTGCTGCATGAAGTTTCCCAGCAAAAACAGTGAAGGGACAGCAACAGACAGTGGAGAGCTGCCGCTTCTTCACAACAGCTGACGACCACTTCTGCTTGCAGCGCCAAGCTGCAGGGAGTGGTGGTGGCTGCGCTGCCAGCAGCTTTGGGGGCTACTTCCTTCAGTGGTTCATTTTCTTACCTTTAGACAGCTCTGTACCTTTTGATCTTTCTCGGGTGTGAAGAAAAGTGATCCTGTGAAGGGACCAAGTATGCTTACTCCATTGCCAGTTTGCTTCCTTCCAGTGCAGTGCAAAAAACTCGGCTTCTGCACATACAGAACTGGTTTAAAAATAATAATAATAATAATTCAACGCTCCCCCCTCCCCCCGATGATGGTGCCCACAGACAGGCACTGACCGAACCAGGTCAGTGATGTCGTTGTGATATCACCAGTGGTTGCTACTGGTTTGGGCGAACTGGTCCAAACCCACCCCTGCAAACATCCAACAGAACATGATTCTGTTAGTGGTGTTAGTGGGGAGTAAGAGGTCGACCTCTAGGTTGCTCCCTTGCGGGGTGCCTCAGGGGTCAGTCGTTTCCCTCCTGCTATTTAATATTTACATGCAACCACTGGGTGAGATCATCCAAGGGCATGGGATGAGGTATCATCAGTATGCTGACGATACCCAGTTATATATCTCTACCCCATGTCCAGTCGGTGAAGCAGTGGAAAAGGAAGAAAAGGAAGAAATGTGTCGGTGCCTGGAGGCTGTTAGGGCCTGGATTGGTATCAACAGGCTCAAACTCAACCCTGACAAGACGGAGTGGCTGTGGGTTTTGCCTCCCAAGGACAATTTCATCTGTCCGTCCATTACCCTGGGGGGGGGAATTATTGACCCCCTCAGAGAGGGTCCGCAACTTGGGCATCCTCCTCGATCCACAGCTAACATTGGAACATCATCTTTCAGCTGTGGCAAGGAGGGTGTTTGCCCAGGTTCGCCTGGTGCACCAGTTGTGGCCCTATTTGGACAGGGAGTCACTGCTCACAATCACTCATGCCCTCATCATCTTGAGGTTTGACTACTGCAACACTCTCTACATGGAGCTACCTCTGAAAAGTGTTCGGAAACTTCAGATCGGGCAGAATGCGGCCGCGAGAGCAATCACGAGCAACACTCCGCAGTCTGCATTGGTTGCCGATCAATTTCTGGTCACAATTCAAAGTGTTGGTTATGACCTATAAAGCCCTTCATGGCATCGGACCAGAATACCTTCAGGAACGCCTTCTGCTGCACGAATCCCAGCGACCGATTAGGTCCCACAGAGTTGGCCTTCTCCAGGTCCCATTGACTAAATAATATTGGCTGGCGGGGCCCTTCTCTGTGACAGCCCCGGCCCTCTGGAATCAACTCCCTCCAGAAATTCAAACAGCCCCCACCCTTCTCGCCTTCCATAAAATGCTGAAGATCCACCTTTGTCGCCAAGGGTGGGGATAATTACCCCCCCTTTGTTATGTTTTCGACCTCTATTGTATGATGGACTGGGTTGAATGTGTATGGTTGTGTAGTGGGGATTTTATTATAATATTGGTTATGTTATTAATGTTTTTAATTGGTTTTAAATTTTTCTATTGGATTTGTAATGCATTGTGTTATTGTTATGTTGTGAGCAGCCCCGAGTCTTCGGAGAGGGGCGGCATACAAATCTAATAAATATAAATATATATAATATAATATATATATTCTGGGTGATGTACAATGAAAACAAATAATAAAACAAACATTGAAACATTCTATTATACAACATCAATCTTGTTTAAAAAGAACTAAGAGTATCTTCGGTGTTATATACTCAACTCATAGCTCTCTCAAATCATTTGTGTTTCCCTGAGATTCCCAAGCCTGTTGGCATAGCTACAGTTTCAGGTATTCTCAGGAGCTTCCAAACATGGGACATTCTCACCTCCTGAGAAATGATGAGCAAGTCCCATAGCAAAAATCGTCTCTCTCCTGAGTATTGCCAGATATAATTCGTGTTTCCCACCAATCCCAAGGGGTAATAGATAATTTACTCAAGAAATATTATGGCTGTAATTCTACAGTGAATCAGCTTTCTAGCCTACTTAAAGATACATACATGCATAGAGAGGTGGGTTCCTCCTGGTTCAGACCAGTTCATCCAAACCAGTAGCAAACTGCTGGTGATGTCACAAAACTGGTTTGGTTGGTGCCGGTCCATGGGCAGCATCATTTTGTGTAGGGGAATTTCTTAAAAGGGGAGGGATTTTTTTCGGGATTTTTTTCCTTCTGCACATGTGCAGAAGCCAAGTTTACAGCACTGTGAATGCATCACTATCTTGTTTTCGGGGGGGGGGGGTGTTCGATTGGTTTTTTTTGTTCATGTGCGCGCACACGCAAAGCATATATGCAACCACGAGGCATGACCATGCAGCATGGAAGAAAGTGAACCAGCAGTAAGATAAGGTAGAACCTACCCCTGCATACACACACACACAAACACACAAACACACATACATTTACATATTATATTTGTTCATATATACTGTTTTTAATTTACTGTTTTTCAATGTGATAGTTCATAGCTCAATGTGCACACCTAACTGGATTGTTCCATTCTATATGGCATTCTGCAAAAATCAGCTTTATTGCAGTGCACCTATTTCTAGGGTGTGATTTCATATTATTATTTTTACAAAACTAATTTCTGGGCACTTCCTCCTCCTGGGTTCTGTCAGTTATGGCAGGTCATTTTGCCCAGCCAAAGAAAGTAAATTCTGAAATAGCTGATGAGGCTAAAGTTTGATAGAAGCCATCTTAAAAATTGCTATCCTGGTAATATTAGCCTTAAATAAATTGAAACAAGAAGAAAAAAATCAGCAATTTCACACTTCCTTTTGCCACCATGCGTTCACTTTTGGGACCCAGGTTGTTGTTGGGTTTTTTTACTACTGCACAAGTGAAGCATATGGATTCCACTATAATACTTTCCCAAGGATTTATTACTTAGTGAAATGAGAGAATTATTTATATTCATAAGGTCTGGAATCCACATCTTTGCTGAATATTTGTTTCTTCTCTTTTTCCTTCCCATCTAAAAAAGACTCTAATATCTTTAGCAGTAGTGGGTTGGTCCCAGTTCGGATCATTTCTTAGAACCGGTAGCAGTGGAAGCAGGAGACTCCACCCATTTGCCCAGGACACTTCTGCACATGTGCAGAAACTTCTGCGTATGCACAGAAGTGTTGTATGCACATGCTCGTGTGTGCACAAAGCAGTGGCAATCTAATTTAGAATCCAACACTGATCTTAAGCCTTGGTCACTGTGAATGAAACCTCTGTCCCAAAAGTGCAGTGTTTTTAAAATCAACCAAATGTTGATCTATTAGTTGAGATAGGAATTGACTAATTAGATGGCCACTCAAACCTAATGTTTCAAGTTAAGCGAAGGACTGGTCAAATCTTTCATGTCTAAAATAGGACTAGAACTCCTAACTTCTACCTTGGAGTTTTAACTACTAGGCCCAACCACTAGGTAACTGGTCTTGATGAATGTGAAAAGATCCTCTGAATTTCCTTGTCAGAAGATAGTATTCAAAATAAGGCTTTTTTCCAAACTGTTAAAATTAAGCAAGGTTGTAGCCCTCAAAAAAACTACTCAACCAGGAAAACTTCAAAACCAAGAACTGTTGCAATCAAATCCTTCAAATGATTAGGTTTCTATTTTTAATGTGCTCCAATAAAATGTAATTATTTTAAATTTAAGTTGGAACACAGGGGCAATTGATTTTAGGTTTCAGAGATTTTTCAAGAGGAAAAGATACAGCTGCGTCCTCACCTTTACCTCCAGATGGCATGGTTGCTACATCATCAGAACCTGGCAAGCCTGTCCTTATTCCATTGTTAAAGGTGTGTCCATCTGCTGGTTGTAGCTGCCAATTTAGCCCAAGCATATGCATTGCTGCAAGACACAGAAAGCCAGGAAAAATAAACATATAAGGTATTTATTGTTGAAGTTGAGAGGGAAAAGGTAACCTATTTAAATGGGCATCTCCTTTCAGACACAGAGACACTCACACACATACTTTACATTTCTTGAATTACCACACAAACAGTAAAAAAAAAACATTAGACAACACATATACAAATGTGTAAATTTCTTATTATAGCATAAATTAATTGCATCTTTCCTTAATTGCCTGCTAGGAAGAATTTATTTAGAACAATTGTTTTTTTCTTTTGGTGTACCAACAGTATTTCTCAATAGTGCCCCCCCCCTGGGGGGGCATGGAGCGATGCTAGGGGGTGCAGGACCTCAGGGAATGTGCTTCCTTTTCCTGCAGGGAGAATGGTTTTTTGCACCAAACAATAGCGCACAGAACAGAGCAGGAGATATGGAGTGCAGATAAGAAACCCTTAAAAGGCAGTAGTAGTTTAAAAAGTAGTTAAAAAAGAGTCTGTACTATTTTGTTAGGGATGGTAAATTATGTTTCTGTTACAGATGAAGACATTATTTGCATAGCACAGACCAGTGGTTCCCAAACTTTTTCAGTCTACTGCCCCTTGGTGCTACAAAGTCATCCTCACTACCCACCCACTTCTTTCAAGTGGCCGTGGCTTGGTGGTCAGGTGACTGGGTGGACATGGCCAACTTGTAGAATGTGGTAAAATTCACTTAACAACACTCTTGCTTAGCAACCAAAATTTTGGGCTCAATAGTGGTCATAAGTCTTTCTTTCTTCCTTTCTTTCTTTCTTTCTTCCTTCCTTCTTATTCTTCCTTCCTTCTTATTTTTCCTTCCTTTCTTCCTTCTTCCTTTCTTTATTTTCCCTCCTTCCTTTCTTTTTCTGTATTCCTTCTATCCATCCATCCTTCTTTCTTTCTTTCCTTTCTTTCTGTCTGTCTGTTTTCTTTCCTACCATCTCTCTCTCTCTCTCTCTCTCTCTCTCTCTCTTTCTCTCTCCCTCTCTCTCTCTCTTTCCTCCCTTTCTCCTTTCTTTACATGTTTATTTTTACGTGAAAGGACCGCCCTTTGCTTGCAGCACCGCTGCAGTGTCCTTTTTCGTAAAAATAACAATGTTTATTTTTACGTGAAGACCTCCCTTTGAAGGAGCTGGGGAATCCCTCCCACGAAGAGATTCCAGGGGCATCAAAGCTCCGAACGACGAACACAACCCCGAACTTTGCCCGAAGTTTGGAAAAATTTTGGGTTCGTATTTGGCATACCGAACACCGCAAAATTCGGTACGGACCCGAATTGTGTGGGTTCAGTTCGCCTATCACTACTCATGACACCTCATATTTAGAACTTCCTTTGATTTCAACTTAAATTGCAATTGCAACTTTTCTTTCCTTTTCTGCTTAAAGCGGTTTGTCTAGATGTCATTTTGCTTTTTTATTTACTGTGTTGTTTATTTAAATCCAGAAAGCTGCTTATAGAAAACCACAAATGAGATTACTTGTATGTATGTATGTACATACATACATAAAGATAGACGTCTTGGCAAATACCCTATGATTGATAAACTTGAGCAGGGAATACAAGATAAATTCTATAGTAATAATATGATCATATTCTGGGATGCAAAAATTACTATGGAATTCCCTTGCTAAGTGCTCCTTTTCTGGCTTCTTTCACATGTAATCTTGTCCCAAACTGGATTGGTGTACCACCCATATTCTGCGATGATATCAGGCTTGCACAGATTTTTTCAATATAAGCTGAATCTTTGCTTCAAAAAATACTCTGGAGACAGTTTTCCAGTGTTTCCCCCAGAGATACAACGTGGGTTGTTTCCTATTGGTGAACTTCCTATCTTTCTGCTCTTCTGCATTACTACTCCCCCTGAAACCAAGGTACAACCATGGCAAACAAGTATGCCTTCGCAACATTATTTATTTATTTGTTGGTTGTTCAGTTGCTCTGAAGGCTGGCTGCTGCATAAATAGCTATTTTCTTTTCCTTTTACTGGAAAATCTAAAGAAGGAATGGAAATGATATGAGTGAAGTATCAGCTTACTTTTAGTTTTTATACCCACTCACTGGCAAGCTAGAGGAGACAAAGTCAACCAGCTGGCTTCCATGCCTAAGTCAGGACAAGAACTCACAGTCTCCTATTTTCCAACCTGGTGCCTTAACCATTAAACCAAACCGGCTCAAATGAACAAGGATACATGAATAGTAGAAGTAGCAGAATAATATTGCAAGGCGAATTAGAAATAAAAATGGTAACTGGGTGGTACAGCTCTCAGATATACTTAATGGAATAGCAGGAGCCAATATTTGTAATATCTGCTCCCAGGTGCCTAGACTAGAGGGAAGCACTTAAATAGGAAAGAGGTGAGCCTGAGAAGTTAAATAAGTCTCTCTGCTTTACTTACTGACTGACTGACTGATTGATTAGATTTGTATGCCGCCCCTCTCCGAGGATTCGGGGCGGCTCACAATATAGAAAACAATATACAATGTACAAATCTAAAAATCCAATAAATTTCACTAGAAAAAAACTTTAAAACTCTACTAACATTTTAATTATTCATTCCCATTCACACCGCAAAACGTACTATATTTGTCGGCCAGGGGACGAGGGTCTAATGGCCCCAAGCCTGGCGGCACAGATAGGTCTGTAAGCTTTTATGGAAGGCAAGGAAAATAGGGGCAGTACAAATCCCTGGGGGGAGCTGATTCCAGAGGGCCAGGGCCTCCACAGAGAAGGCTCTTCCCTAGGTCCCACCAAATGACATTGTCTAATTGACAGGACCTGGAAAAGGCCGCCTCTGTGGGACCTAACCGGTCGCTGGGATTCATGCAGCAGAAGGCGGTTTCGCAGGTATTCCGGCCCGATGCAATGTAGGGCTTTATAGGTCATAACCAACATTTTGAATTGAGTCCAGAAACCAATTGGCAACCAATGCAGACCGCAGAGTGTTGGAGAAATATGCGCATGTCTGGGCAAGCCCATGACTGCTCACATAGCTGCATTTTGCACAAATCTAGCCTGGATCCCTGAGAACTGTCTGATATTTTATGCTTGGAAACTCACAGAACTAAGAACTGACCCTCCAGCATATCAAAACGTACAGCTTGAGATTCAATGCCTCATTATTTAGATGCACAATTAAAGTCAGAATTATTGTCTCCATTGTAATTAGATGGTCTTTGAATTATTAAGGCCACGTACTGAGCTTGCAAGTACTTCACAAGAGCCATCATCATTTAAAATCATATTGTCGTCACCACCACCACTTTGTTGTAACCAATTACATACTAAATAGTTTTATTAAAATTCACATTTATGTCTTGCAGATCAAATAATTGTGGACCGGAAAGCAGAAACACAATGGGCTAATTTTTCAGAGGAGTGCCTCTAGAATCTTTGAATTAAATGTGGCAGAGCTCACAAGTAAAATAAATTTGGAGGCCTCACCTTCAATGGTATTTATGCCTAAGTTCAGGAGGAACATAATTCATGATCACTGAGAAGACCTCCTCAAGAGAGAATGGAATAGCAGGTCTTAGGGGGTCAGGATAAAAGACCAGCTGCGCACAGAGTAGTGAAACCAGTCCAGGCCTGACATCTTTACCTTCCATCCTGTCTAGGACAGTCAGTCATTTTCAAAAATATGAATACAGTGTTCCCTCGATTTTTGCAAGGGATGCGTTCCGAGACCGCCCGCGAAAGTTGAATTTCCGCGAAGTAGAGATGCGGAAGTAAATACACTATTTTTGGCTATGAACAGTGTCACAAGCCTTCCCTTAACACTTTAAACTCCTAAATTACAATTTCCCATTTCCTTAGCAACCATTTAGATTATTACTCACCATGTTTATTTATTAAAGTTTATTTAAAAAAATATTTATTAAAGGCAGATGAATATTTGGCGATGACATATGATGTCATCGGGCGGGAAAAACCGTGGTATAGGGAAAAAACCTGCGAAATATTTTTTAATTAATATTTTTGAAAAACCGTGGTATAGACTTTTCACAAAGTTTGAACCCGCAAAAATCGAGGGAACACTGTACCACAGTGGCAAAATGGCTACCTGATGAAATTTCCTAATAATGTTGGAGTAAGCTAATCGGTCAATAAAAACAGCTACTACCCCGTGCTGGAAAAAGGAGGGGGAAATCAAATAGACCATGATAAGGTAGTCAAAGTGAAATTCATTTCAGCAGCTCTTGCTGTTGACTAGCCACATAAATGTAGAGGCACTAAACAATAATAAAGGGAGCTCCTTAGGAGGCAAGAGATCATGTCCTTTCACATAGAGAGGTCACTGGAGCTTTGTGGGGCATCACTAAACTGTTCTCACACAAAAGTGCCTGGTCAAGGATGAACAGACAATCAATAAGTATTAAATGAAATATGTGGAGTAACATACACATCTGCTTGTGTAAACAAACTAGCCAGCTACATGTTGTGTTGACAGAGATGGTTACCAAGAGCTGATCCTTCCCACCCACCCCTATCCTATTAAGGATCAGCTCTGTCAGCATATAACAAGAGCAGAAATTACACACTTATCATCTCAAAGGAAAAGTGATAAATCTGTCATTATCCAAGAGCTTCAGCAGACACTAGATTTTTTATTTTTATGGATAACAAAATGAAACAGTTCAATCAAATCGGTATTTCGATTATAGGCAAACATAAAATACAATCTGGAAAAATTGCATCTACTTCAGTAATAGCATTGAAACATATAAAGCCTATAAAGTAATTAAAAACTGCAGTAGGACTGCAAATAGAATATATCATGTTTAAACAGTAAGGTCTTGCAATAAAAATTAATATCAAGGCTATGGACTAAAATCATGGGGGTGGGGCCGCTCTGAATGCCACCAAAAGGATATAAGAAAGATAAATATAGAAATAAGAGTTCCCAATAAGTTTATAAACACAACAGTTTAACATGAAGAGTTCAAAACATCTTTCTAAAAGTAACTAATGAGGCACCAAAGGGGGTGGGGACATAATTGGAGTTATAAGTAATTGCAGATTATATAAAGCATGTTTTAATGGTGAAATATTGCTCAATATATTGCTGCTAAATGGCTAAGATATTTTGTTGAGCATTAGGACTGAAGTAAATGAATGCTGTTATTTTTCAAACTTTTGTGTGTGTTTAATAAAACTGACAGGAGATCAGTTTTGGAGTCTGGAAGCTAACTAGTAAAATCGGTCTTGTCTGTTTGACCTATGAATCCTGACATCTGTTTAGAAGTCACTTCTCTTGGCTGCCTCTGAAGACTCAAGAACCTTTAAGCATCAGCAGACTCCTTTAGTATATTCACCCATCCGCATGCCTTCTGAATAGCTTTAGGATGCTTTTATATTACATAGCTTTGTCCTATTAATCTAGTTTCCAACTGTGCAACTGTTTGGATGCTTGAAGCCAACCAAAAGATCTACAGAATAAAATGTCTGAAAGATTTTGTTATAAACATCTTTTTTCCTTAAATTAATTTTTAGAACTACAGTAATTGTCAAAAACATTAGGCTTATATGCCACAGATGATGGTGGTTAAATGGTAATTATATGACAGTATAGTTATATGTAACGTTAGTAAAAGGCGTTTAGTATTAGTACAAAGAGAGGTTATCAATCTAAAGGCGGCCTTAGAGTCCATGTCTATTATTAAAAACAAAACATTGGAACTAATTATGATGGTTTGAACTATAAAGAGAATGCAAGGAAGGCTGCAAATATATACAGGTATAAGTAATTTATATTTAAGAATAGGAGATTATTCTGATTGCAAATTTTTTTTACTATGTATTTTATGTCATAGTAAGTTAACATTGCATTAAAACCCATCAATGTTCATTTGTGCTGATAAATTTGAACTAGGAAGAGAAATCATCTGGTAATTTACAATATAATTTTGCAGAATAGAAGAGAAAAAACCTGAGTTCAAAAATAGGTGTTTTATTCATTATTTTTTTCCATCAAGCCTTATAATGTGAATGGAAGGAATGACTTTTCAAAGCAGTACGTAACTTATATACCCATAAATCTTCTTAGTAGTAATGAAATTTCTCCATCACCGACAGTGTTTTAAAAATTTAGCTATCCATGTTCAATTCCAGTCTTTTTTGCTTGCAAAAAATAATTAAAAAATAAAATACTTGAAAAGGTTATACACACTTGGAATTATATAGCAGGTTTTTTTTTAAAAAAAAACCAGTCCACACAATCCGGTTTCACCAACAGAGAGCATGCTTAAAAAGAGATGGAACAATAGTAACAACCTGTTTTATCATTACTACTTGATCTAGTGCTTGACAGCAAGGAGACCAAACTTCTGTTTTATTCTCTTTTTGTATTTCTTCCCTTCAGTCCTCCTTGCAGAAATGTTTTGATTTTTGTGCCACTTCTCCAATGCAATTTTTGACACAAGAATGATAACAGCCCTGCATGCTGCATTCAGAATTTGATATCTTATGACAAAGCTGTGCAAAAGAAGCATAAAGCAGTGGCACAATTCATCCATTCTCATGACAGTCCTTAGATTGTACAGAGAGAAGAAAATTGGAACAAGACGCATCAGATCCTGAAATCATATACAATGAGGCTGCTTCTGTGGCATCCTTAAGATTCAAGAAACAACTTTCTTTGCCAAGAGATACCTTGAGCTACAAGACCTGAATAGAGAAATAGAGTTTGTTCTTTACACAGGCAAATATATTAAAAATATAGTCTACAATCCAATTACTCATTGCCAAAATACAGGTGATCTTTGATTTACAGCAGTTCATTTAGTGACCATTCAAAGTTACAACGGCACCGGAAAAAATGACTTATGACAGTTTTTCATATTTATGACCATTGCAACATTCCAATGGTCATGTAACCAAAATTCAGACCCTTGGCAACTGATTGTTGTAATGTCCGATGGTTACATGATAACTTTCTGCAACCTTATGGGCAAAGTCAATGGAGAAACTAGATTTACTTACCACTATGTTATTAACTCAACAACTGCAGTGATTCACTTAACAACTGTGGCAGGAAAGGTTGTAAAATTGCAAATGTTTCGCATGTTGGGCTCAATTATGATCATAAGTCAAGGACTAGGTGTATTTTCAGCACTGTATGTGCCACATTCAACAAACAATATAGTGTCAGATAATATTTTTTAACAGTTACCAACTTTATATTTTTTCACTTATATTTTATATTTTAACTGCATGACATCAATTGCACTGCAAGTAATAATTTATGGGTAGTAGAGAAAGAAAGATGAGTAAATGTGTGTGTGTGTGTGTGTGTGTGTGTGTGTGTGTATCAAAAAGGGGTGGTTCCCAACCCAATGTTTCTTCAGTCATTATGAAGCAACGTAATTAAATTGTATCTTGAATAGAAACCTTGAAGGTAGAATTTGCCCCAAATTTACCCTTTTCTCTATGTAAGCATAGAGCCAGCTTTCAGAGCAACAACAGTGGCACAGCCTAAGCCCCACAAAATTCTCTAACATTTAGCCTTCCTTCCTACTTGTCATCTATTAAATAAGAATCCAGACTCTTGCACTCCTATTGCTAGACCAAACTGTAGCTGCAGAAAAGGTGAGATTAAAATGCACCTAAAGAGCAGAAGAAACAGCTATACTTTTACTTGACAGTTTCTCTGACTGTTCTCAGCAGGACTGAAATTGGCTAGGAAGCAGAGAAAGTGCAGAATTGTAAAAGAGATATTTTAGGGAAACACTGGAGAAATATCTAAGAGAGTACACCTTTACTAGAAGTGCATTTGTGCCCAAGATAAATTTTGAACTATTGTAGCATGCTCAAGACAGGATTAAACGTTAGCCCAACTATGTGGTAAAACAGTGTTCCTGCTGTTGTGTAATTATCTGAGAGAGGTTCTGGGTGGAAAATGGAATATCTCTGCCCTCTGCCAACTTTTTTAAAAAGCTTCCATACTTGGAAATACGGTAGCTCTTTTATTATTTCAAGAGAGGAGCCATAGTCAACTTTGCTATTTCAGGAAGTTTAAAATGTGTGAGAAATTAAATAATTAAATTGGTTCTATGAATTAAAATTAAGAAATTAAGGATTAATATTAATAATAATAATAATAATAATAATAATAATAATAATAATAATTAGATTTGTATGCCACCCCTCTCCGAAAACTTGAGGCGGCTCACAACAATAATAAACAATGTACAAATCCAATATTTAAAAACACAATTTAAAAAACCCTTATAATAAAATAATCACACAACCCAATCAAATCATACATAAACCAAAATAGTTAGGGGAGGTGTCAATTTCCCCATGCTTGGGGGCAAAGGTGAGTTTTCAACAACTTACGAAAGGTGAGGAGGGTGGGGGCAGGTCTGATCTCCAGGGAGAGTTGGTTCCAAAGGACCGAGGCCGCAACAGAGAAGGCTCTTCTCCTGGGCCCCATCAGGCGACATTGCTTAGTCGACGGGACCCAGAACTTTTCTATAGTTTTGTTTGGTATAGACATAATAATGACTACTTGAATACCAGAGTGCCAGCATTTGAAATATATTATCTCTTTTCCACAATCTGGACCAAAATATTTTCTTTGGTAGATTATTAAATATCATCATCATCCACCAGCGGAGGCTCCCATATGGACAAACTCCTCCCTCACACGACTCTCTAAAGACAAGAAAGCAAATTTTGCTGGTCTCTGTCTGGCAAAGATGGCGAAAAAACTTAATGTTTATATAGCCAACGGATCCTGGGCTGGAGATTATCCTGGCAAGATCACCTTTATGGCAGGGTCCAAAACCAGCATTATTTATTATATTATTTATTATTATTATTATTAAATAATAATAATAATAATAATAATAATAATAATAATAATAATAATAAATAAATAATAATAATAATAATTGATTATATTCTAATCTCTATGGATTTATTACATTATGTAAAAAATTTTGAAGTCCTTCCTTACTTGGAAAGCAATCATCTACCTTTATGTATATACATGAAGTCTCTAATCAGGCAGATGCCCCTTGCAGACCAATTTATCCTTGCAATTTCTCCAGCAGGCCCAACAAGATGTAGAGTCAAATGGTCCCAACAACTGAACCAAAAGGTGAAAAAAGCTCTATCAGAGGATAATCTTCAAAAACTTCGCTCAGCCTTTATCACAGCCAACCCTTCCCAAAACGTACTAGAATCATATACAAGTATAATCCATAAACTTCAACCAATTCTAGTATATGATCGAAACTTTTCAGCTAAGAGGCCCTATACTACCTCGAAACAATGGTTTGACAAGGACTGTGTGGAAGCCAAGAAAGCTCTCACCTTGGCTTATAAGCGGTACAAAGGTGAGACTGGGAACGGCAACAAAACAAGCCTAAACCATCTTGTTACCCTCAAAAAACAGTATAAGAAACTAATTGCCCTTAAGAAGAGACAAGATGAAAGGTCCTCCTGTGAACAGCTTATTGGGGCTGCAAAGCAAAAGAACTCCTCTCTATTCTGGCATTTAATAGCCAGACACTCAGATAAAATACATACTCCATTAGACGTTCCTATACCTACTAACACCTGGGAACTTTACTTTCAGAGCATGTACGAAGATCCATCTAAAGAAAGTATAAGATCTACAAAGAAGGATTTGCCAAATTGGCCTCCAGTCTCAGAGTCTGAAATTAAATTGCTCATTGGCCAACTCAGGTCAGGCAAAGCCCCGGGAGCTGACTCGGTTACCTCAGAAATATTGAAGAATAACTTGGAGTGGTGGACACCAGTTTTGGCAGCGCTATTCATGTATATTGATTCTACTGGCTACGTCCCAGAGGATTGGGGTTTGGCAATCGTAATCCCAATTTTTAAGAGGGGGAAAAGAGATGACCCTGCCAATTATAGACCAATAAGTCTATTAAATATAATTAGTAAACTTTACGCCAAACACCTACAAGGCAAGCTAAAGGAGTGGCTGGATTCTGAGAATCTGATCACTGAAGAGCAAGCCGGCTTTAGAGAGGGAAGGGGCACTATTGATTAGTGCTTAGTCCTCCGCCATCTTAGAGAAAAATACATCTCAAATAGTCCTGTATCACTATATGCTAGATTTATAGAGCTCAAGGCAGCCTTTGATTCAGTAACTAGGACTAAATTATGGGAGAAGTTGGAAGCTGCCTCCATTGATCAAAGGCTTCTTCATTTACTATGTGCCCTACATACCAAGACGTCCCTCAAGGTGAGGTGTAATATGCAAGGGTCCCTCTCAAAGCCAGTTAAAACTGAAAGAGGGGTTAAACAGGGGTGCATCCTGCCCCCCCTACTTTTCAACTTTTATATAAATGATATGGCAAAATGGTTGAACAAACCAAATCACCCCCCCCCCCCAAATAGGCGACCGAAACATCGTCCTTTTGCTCTATGCAGATGACGCTGTGATCCTCTCCAGGACACCAGTAGGCCTTAAAAGAGCCTTGCGAGCCCTTCTTCAGTACTGTAATAACAATAACCTGAGTATAAATTATGAAAAAACAAAGATCATGGCCTTTGCAAAAAGGCCAAAAATTTACTCATGGTATCTTGATGGGCACAAAATAGAGCAGGTAACCACCTTTAAATACCTGGGGGTGGTCTTTCAGGCCAATGGCTCAAGGAAAGCACATGGAGAATATGCAGCTGCCTTGGGCCAAAGATCAGCGAGCGCCATTCTCAATTTTTTCCTCACAAAGGGAGGTTATTATGTTCCTGCTGCTATCAAGCTTTTTAAGGCCAAGTCGCTAGCTCAGCTTCTTTATGGTTCCTTGCTTGGACCGCCAGCTTCAGCTTTACACTTTACACCACTAGAATTACTTCAATCCAAATTTATTACAGTAATTCTCCAGATGCCACGTTGCGTCTCAAACGTACTTCTGCGCCTGGAGACTGGACTAATAAAAGTCGAAGCAAGAATCTGTATAGCGTCCTTAAATATGTGGTTAAAGCTTAATTTTTTTCCGCAAGGTCTTGCTCCGTTAATCCTTCACGATGAATTTTCCTCCTCATGGATTAAGGCCATTGAGTTCAATCTTCACAAATTAGGCTTCTCCCCAGATTTAATACTGAAGATGAACTATGATCTAGCAGGATAGACCTTACGACAAAGGGTGGAGGACATCAAGACGCAGGAGGACTTGGGTAGAGCTCCGCTGTTTCTGGCCCCAGATGCCACTAGATATGTTGTGGTTCCTGCAAGATACCTGGGACAGCTAGAGTCAGCAAGCCATCGAAAGGCATTTGCTCTTGTACGGTGCCATGCACTTCCATCCACCATTTTGTATGGCAAGTACAAGGGAACTGCAACCACTGAAAGATTTCACCCTTGTGGCTCAGGAGAGGTAGAGACTAAAGGACACATGCTCCTGAGATGTTCCTTTTACACTGACATTAGGAGAAAGCATATTCTACCACTTATTGAGGGATATCCTGGCTGCTCGGACGTTGCCTATCTCCGGTGGTTGCTTGGGCATGAGCAGGCCAGGATTACGGCACAGATGGCCAGATTCTGCGCAGCAGCAGTGGGGATTCGTCGCAAATGTGTGCCTTCATAGCAAGATATGTACATCTCTTGTATAGTTACAATGGGTCAATCTTGGTTGCTCAGCCAAAAGTCCTGTTTCCTGTTCTTTTTCCTTTTAATTATTATTAATATTATATTGATGGTCTTTGACCATAAATAAAATTTTACTTGTGTGTGGTCCATCAAGTGGAGATGCGAAACATCTCTTTACTTTAGAAATAATAATATTACAAGCCTGCCTTTGTCTTACATATCAGACATACATTATAACTTATAAATACATTAAACTATCACAGAGCTTACTACATCAGTCTCAGTGAATCAGCAGAAAGAGCAGAGAGAGAAAATCATGCTTTCTGGCGCCCTCTTATGGCAATTTGCAACACTACCTCTTAAAGCTATAGTACTTCAATGCAGACAAACATTCATTGTTAGCTTGTTTATATATTGCAAACCCAACTGTTTGGTACGTAATACAGTGGTCCCTCACTTTTCACGGGGGATGCGTTCCGAGACCGCCCGCAAAAGTCGAATTTCCGCGAAGTAGAGATGCGGAAGTAAATACAGTGGAACCTCAAGATACGAACCTAATTGGTTCCAGGGGGAGGTTCGTAACACGAAAGGTTCGTAAGACGAAACATTGTTTCCCATAGGAAACAATGTAAAGTCAATTAATCCGTGCAACCAAAAAAACCCCCCGCAAAAAAACCGCTGCCGCCCAGCTGTGACCTTTTAAAACAGCCGCGCGGCTTTCCAGCAGCCTCTGAACGCCAAACGCGGAAGTTTGGGTTTGGCGTTCGGCTTCGGGAGATGGCTGGGAAGCCGCGTGGCTGTTTTAAAATGTCACAGCCAGGCTGGGGGGCTTCCCAGCAACCCCCCCAGCCCAGCTGTGACCTTTTAAAACAGCCACGCGGCTTTCCAGCAGCCTCTGAACGCCAAACGCGGAAGTTTGGGTTTGGCGTTCGGCTTCGGGAGACGGCTGGGAAGCCGCGCGGCTGTTTTAAAATGTCACAGCCACGCTGGGGGGCTTCCCAGCACCTCCCCGAACCCCGAACTTTTGCCAAACTTCCGGGATCGGGGTTGGGGGGGTGCTGGAAAGCCCCCCAGCACGGCTGTGACCTTTTAAAACAGCCGCGCGGCTTCCCAGCTGTCTCCAAACGCCGAACACGGAAGTTCAGCTTTGGCGTTCGGCTTCGAGAGACAGCTGGAAAGCCGCGCGGCTGTTTTAAAAGGTCACAGCCGCGCTGGGGGGTTTCCCAGCACCCCCCCGAACCCCGAACTTTTGCCGAACTTCCGGGTCCAAAGACGGGCTACAAGAATGGTGGGAGGTCTTAAGTATAAAACGTATCAGGAAAGACTGAATGAACTCAATCTGTATAGTCTGGAAGACAGAAGGAAAAGGGGGGACATGATCGAAACATTTAAATATGTTAAAGGGTTAAATAGGGTTCAGGAGGGAAGTGTTTTTAACAGGAAAGTGAACACAAGAACAAGGGGACACAATCTGAAGTTAGTTGGGGGAAAGATCAAAGGCAACATGAGAAAATATTATTTTACTGAAAGAGTAGTAGATCCTTGGAACAAACTTCCAGCAGACGTGGTTGGGAAATCCACAGTAACTGAATTTAAACATGCCTGGGATAAACATATATCCATCCTAAGATAAAATACAGGAAATAGTAAAAGGGCAGACTAGATGGACCAAGAGGTCTTTTTCTGCCGTCAGTCTTCTATGTTTCTATGTTTCTATTTGCTAGGCAGTAAAATAAATTGAGTCAGACACATTATTATTATTATTATTATTATTATTATTATTATTATTATTTATTAAGAGCCGAGGTGGCGCAGTGAGTAGAATGCTGTACTGCAGGCCACTAAAGCCAACTGCTAAATTTGCAGGTCAGCGGTTCAAATCTCATCACCGGCTCAAGGTTAACTCAGCCTTCCATCCTTCCGAGGTGGGTAAAATGAGGACTTGGATTGTGGGGACAATAGGCTGGCTCTGTTAAAAAGTGCTATTGCTAACATGTTGTAAGCCGCCCTGATTCTAAGGAGGAGGGTGGCATAAAAATTGAATAAATAAAATAAATAAATAAATAAATAATAAATTATTTATTAGATTTGTATGCCGCCCCTCTCCGAAGACTCGGTATCTGATGAAGTGATCTGCAGCTCAAAAAAAAATCAGGCCTTTATGCATGCCTTTAAAGTGTACCATGTGCTTCTTAATTTTTTTAGATTATAGACTAGCAGACCTCTCCTCCTCCTAAGAAATTGTCAATTATTCCATGTTAATGTCTGTATTTTTATGCAAAAGGGCTGATATCAGACTGAATCTCCTTATCCCCAGTCCAACTCTTTTCTTCCTACCTTTTTACTCCTTCCCAGAAAGATTTCTCGATAAACTAAAATTGCCTTTTGTAATATTTTGCCTTGTTCAGAGCTAAATAGGCTGGATGCTGTTGCCCAGGAACAGGCTCATGAAAGATGCAGCTTGTTGCAGCTTCTCTCCCCACCCAGCAATGGATCGTCCTGTGAGGCTAGAAGGAAACAAGAGTGTCTGCTGACAGCTTAGCTCAGCTTGAACTCTCATTTTTCACACAGAGCTAATTAAAAACTGAAATTAGTTAAATATGGAAATGACACTTGCAAGCACTTTAGCACAGTACTGGTAAAATCCCTCCAGAGTGCTGCAGAATTACCTGCTGCTACGAAACTCCCCAACTGAATTCCACAGTTAAAAGGCTGAGCAAAAGGGAAAGTTATTACTGAGATTTTCAATTCAGAATGTGACTGTAAAATTCCAAATTAAATTTCATGGTTGCCTTTGGAGTAAGTCAGGATGTTCTATGCAATATGGTGTGCAAGAAAATGTCCCTACATGCATGCTCTGATTATATCATCTTTAGGTACAGTGCTGATTTTCCAAGATTCTAAAACAAGAATGCATACGTTATTCTAGGCATTAAGAAAGCATAAATTCTCTATTGGTGGAAAATCAGACTGTGGAAAGAATGCATTTTTCCAATGTAATAGCAAATACATGCATCCATATCTTAGACTCTGCCAGTTGAAATATATTGCCTTCTGTAATTTTAATATACATCTGTAATAATCCATCAATCTATCACTAAGGATAGATCTGTAGATGCATACAGCAAGATACCTAAAATGATATGTGACATATCCAAACATGCAGTAGACAGAAATTTGCACTGTAGTAAGAATCCAAAGCAGTAATAAAAGTCTTTGAATGTGATTGCACATTCAAGAGATGCTTGCAGTCCTTGCTATGCAAGCAGAAACCCATTTCTGCACATACTGTACATACATAACTTTCAATTAATTGAAGCAATTGTATTTATATCAAACACTTATTTTACACAAAAGACTGTGATTAATCTTGAACAGATGAATAAATTGTATTCATAATATTCAGATTATGAGATTGCCTATACTTCACAAGAGTAAAGGCCATTTTCATTAAGAGGAATTGTGGTTTTGGCATGCAATAACAAATTTGCCCTAAGGAGAGATGGTTTTCACATGACTCAATATTTTCAGGATGCCCAGTAAGTTTCCAGCAATAAAAGTGTTAAGATGTTACTGTTACTTCTATTTTTCCTTAAGGCAATTGACTCCTATTGCCTATCATGATAAATCCTTCTGCAGAAGGACTGGCAAAGAAAGACATTTTCAACAAGAGCCATTTATACACCATAAATCAATTGGAAAAGAATGCCGAACACCAGTAAATGTGCCAGAATCACTTATTTGGCACTGATCTGGGTATCTCTACAATACCAGGCTTTGCTAGTTTACAGCTTCAGTTGACTCAGCTGGAGACACAGGAGTACTGCAGCTGAGGCATCAGACAACTTATGATATTTAATTTTGAATGTGAAATGAATTTGCCCATTTTTTTTCACTTAAAAAAAGTTTCATGCATAAATTGTAGATTACACAGCTCCTTCCAGTATAATAAAATAGTCTGCTGCACACAATTGATATTAGAAACTTGAAGAATTTAAAAAATGTGGTAATTTGTGATCTTTTCCAAATCTTTATAAGATAGGAACATTGTTCCTTAGCCAAATTGCCGGTATTTGCATGGTATGATTTACAAGGAAGACGTTTAAAGGTAATGTTGGAAAAATAAATTTCAAGAAAATATCAAAATTTGCAAGAAAAATATTTAAAATAGTATACCGTTTGTATCAGGGGTCCTCAAACGTTTTAAACAGGGAGCCAATTCACAGTCCCTCACTGTTGGGAGGCGGGATCGGCTGGCTGGGTGTGGCTAGGTGGTCATGTGACTGGGTGGGCATGGCTAAATCATGTAACTAGATGGATATGGCCAATTCAACAGTCCATTAAGCAATGCACACAAATCAAATTTTAATTTGTTTTGCTCTTAGGAGTGTTGTATTTCCTTTTGTTCACATGTTGCTCTTTTGGTTGACTTTTCTTTTTACTAGATCATCTTTTTCAGTTGTTTAGAAGTTTAGTGGTCTACTTCAGGAAATTCAATTTTGCAGTAATTCTTCTCAGCCCCAGCTTCTCAGAAATATGTGTGTGTGTGTGTTTTCGTAGATTTTCACGGCTCCACGTATGAAGGTCTTGGCATATTCGGGTTTCTTCCCATGTTTCAGAGATTCCTGGCGACATTTCAATGAGGTTCCACTCATCATCTTCAGGCTGGTGCTTTTGACTTTGTGCTAGGGTGAAGTTCACTCTAGCACAAATCCAAAAGCAGCAGCCTAAAGATGATGAGTGGAACCTTGTCGAAACATCACCAGGAATCTGTGAAACTTACATGGGAAGAACCCAAATATACCAAGACCTTCATATATGTATGTATGTATATATGTATGTATATATATGCAGATTTTGCCCATTTGTTTTGCCTCTTGGGAATCTGTGTGCCCCATTTTTTACCTTCCCTGCTTCCAGCAGCATTCTGTAGACCAAAATTATTGGCCTTACCTTTGAGTTCCAGGCTGCTGGGTTCGTGAAGGTAAGTCCTGTGCTCAGCCAGAGGGTAGGTGGAGTGATATGGGCAGGACAGCCTCATCCTGTATGGGTCAGATTAATGGCTTTGGCCATTAATTTAGTTTGAGGATCCCTGGTTTCTAACTCTTTGTATAATTATTTTTAATCTTTATGAAATGATGGTTACATTTGTTTCTTAGTCCATGGACTAACTGTTTAAAGAATATAAGATTCCTTAAAGTTTACATTATATTCTTACATATCTTAATGCAAACAATTTCAACAATATCAATATCCAGTCCGATGTAATCCATATTAATAATTTTGGTTTAATAATTGATGGAAATAATTTTGCATTAATAATAATTATATGTTACTTTCCCCCATCCATAATCTAATATGGATGCTGTTTCTTGGATTGCATATTCCTGAAACCCTTTTAGAGCATGCATGGGTGGGCAGATATCAAGAAAAATCTGGCTGTCATCATCAAACAAAAGCTGCAGCAGTAGACATGTCAGTTATGAGTCCTTTGCAAAGCAAAACCAGCATACTGATAGGTTCCACTCATTTAATGAAAATCAGACAGAGCACTGTGAAACAAATAGAATAGAATAGAAATAGAATAGAAATAGAATAGAAATAGAATAGAATAGAATAGAATAGATGTGGTCAATGTTGAATTGTGAAATGCCCATTTGGATACAATCATATATCAGTTTTCTCTGTAGCTATTTTCAGTGTTTGTACAGGAGAATGCAGTCACTAAATGGTTTGTCTTCTAGGACATTAAGCTTAAATTGCTTGATGCCTACAGAACTCAAGCAGAGGAAGGAAAGGGCGATAGATACAACCGGTGGAGTGACAATCCCTGACAGTCATCTGTAAGCAATTTAACCATCTCAAGCAGTATCAAAATGACTCTCTGCCCTTTTGGTAAATTGGGTGAATAAATGAAACTGTAAAGGCTCTTTGGCACAGTGACTTGGCGGTACTCAGGAGTATGTGATAGGTGACGTGTGGGCTGCCTGTTGAATCAAGTAAAATATTTACACTTTAAATGGAAAAATCAAGAGAGTAAAGATATGCTGAGCCTAAAAGGCTAGACTTTACAAAATATTTTGTTTACATATCCTTATGCTATATATGAGCTTCCTCAAGGGCAGAAGAAGCTCAGTATGTACAGAATAATATGATTCACAGGCTGGAGTGATTATATTCTTATTCTGTACAAGCAAATACACAGTGGCTTGCATGATGTTGCACATACAAGTACAGTAATTGTGAATATGATGTCTAAGGTGAGCAGGAAAATCAACAGTGGAAATATTTCCCTCACACTCATAATCAATAGAAAAAGGTTCTGGTTACAGGAGATTAGAGATTCAAGTACTATTAATTTAGTTTTCTCAGCCAGAAACAAAACATAAGACTCTTAATTTTTATCAGCATTAGTCAGAATTCATAAGTAAGCACACCATCTAAGTTTTGCTTATGCAATTCATTGATTATTGAATAATCAATTCCACCCCATGGAACCATTCGGATCTCAAATGTAGGCTTGCAGCTTATCAAGCTAGCATCCTAACTATATGAGCTACTAGGCTCTTCTGAGATCTGTTGACGTATTATAAGTGATTTAAGTAGTCTCTTGTTAATCTGTGCTGGTAAAGACTTCACCCCCCCCCCCCCCAAAAAAAATAACCATTTTGAACTTCTCCTTTTTCTGAATAAAAGAAAAAATAATTATAAGTTTAAGCACATTAAAAATTGTAAATAAATGGCAAAAAAATAACTAAGATTTTGAACCACAAAAATTATAAAGTGTAACATTTAAGAGCAATTTCTTTTGGGAATTAATCATATAAAATCAACATCTTTTCTTGAAAACCAGAATTTGTTTGTTTGTTTGTTTGATTGATTGATTGATTGATTGATTGATTGATATGCCGCCCCTCTCTGAAGACTCGGGGCGGCTTATAGCATATAAAATAACAATACAAAATATCCTAAATCCAATTTTAAAAAACCTTAACTGACTGTTCTAAAATCCCAATTTCTGAAAAACCAGTCACTCACATTCTAACAAACAAACATACATTCCATTCGTCAGCCAAGGGCTGATGTCTAATGTCCCTAGACCTGTCAGCACAACTGGATCTTCAGTCTCTTGTGGAAGGCAAGGTGGGTGGGGGCGGTACGAATCTCGGGGGGGGGGGCTGATTCCAGAGGGCCGGGCCCAGAGCCCCCACAGAGAAGATTCTTCCCCTAGGCCCTGCCAAGTGGCATTGTCTAGTTGACTGGACCTGGAGAAGGCTGACTCTGTGGGACCTGACTGATCACTGGAGCTCATGCGGCAGAAAGTGGTCCCGTAAGTAATCTGGTCTGATGCCATGTAGAGCTTTATATGTGGAAGTTATAACAAAATTAAGAGATCTTATGATTAAAACTTGGATTTTTTTTTGGGGGGGGGGTGGAAAGAAAACAAATACCTACCTTTGATTTTGATAGTACTGTATTGGAATTTAAATGAAATAAAATATTATCACATTTGAAATATTAAAGGGGACGTTTGAAGAATAAGACCAGAAATTAACAGCCACAATGTCAACAATTTCAGTAATGATGACAGTAATTTGAAATGCCATTTTCAGTAAGGTGTCAAACAATTTGTAGGAAAAACAGTGAATGTTGCCCGGAATTTTGACTTAATGTTTTTACATCTTTTTTGTGCTGCTGATTTTGTGCCTGGTTGAAATAGGATTGTAACTCTGTCATACTAGTTATATTACTTATTCCTTTCTGCATAAAGGAAACAGTACTTCAACTGTTTCCTTATTTTCAAAGTACGGTAGTTATTAATGCAATGCTCTTTTTAATATTAGAGATTTCCTCCACAGAAATCCGAAGTATATTAAGAAATGTATGGCATTAAATCTCAAGTCTTCTTCAAGAAATAAAATGCTATTTAAGTTCAATCAATTAATCATTCAATCAATCAATCAATCAATCCAGAATAGAGCTGGAAGGAGTCTTGAAGTTCTTCTAGTCCAATCCCCTGCTCAAGCAGGATACCTTAAACCATTTCAGATAGGTGTTTGTCCAGTCTTTTCTTAAAAACCTCCAGTGATGAAGCCTCTACAATTTCTGAAGGCAAGTTGTTCCACTACCCAATTGTCCTCAATGTTCAGAAGTTTCTCCTTAATTCCAGGTTGCTCCTCTCCTTGATTTGTTTCCTTCCATTGTTTCTTGTCTTACCTTCTGCTACTTTGAAAAATAAGCTGATTTCCTCTTCTTTGTGGCAGCCCTTCAAATACTTGGAATGCTGCTTTCATGTCACCCCTGGTTCTTCTTTTCCCTAGACTGGCCATACCTAATTCCTACAACCATTCTTCATATGTTTTTGTCTCAAGGTCTTTAATTATATAGTTGCCTTTGTTTGCACTCTTTCCAAAGTCTCAACATCTTTTTTGTAATGTGATAACCAAAACTGGATGCAGTATTCCAGGTGTGGCCTTACTAAGGCTTTATAAAACAGTACTAATACTTCACGTGCTTATTTATTTATTTATTTATTTATTTATTTATTTATTTATTTATTCGATTTTTATGCCGCCCTTCTCCTTAGACTCAGGGCAGCTTACAACATGTTACCAACTGTGATGTCATGTTATATTATGTTCAGTCCAGTTTTGATTGCCACATTGTAAAAAAAGACTCTAGAATGGGTGCAGAGATGAGCAACAAAGATAATCAGGGTTCTGGAGGCTAAAACATATGAAGAATGTTGCAGGAATTGAATATATCTAGTCTAATGAAAAGAAGGACCAGGGAAGATATGAAAGGAGTGTTCCAATGTTTTGATTCTATGCATCTGTTTATACAACAAAGGATTGTATTAGCTTTTTTGGTGGCTGCAGACTGTTGGTTCATGTTTAAGTGATTGTCCACTAGGACTACAAGATCCTTCCCAAAGTTACTGTTTCTGACCCAGGTGTTGACTATTCTGTATTTCTGCTATTCTGTACTTGTGCCATTCAAAATCTACTATAAAATAGGTCTATAATTCAAAAAAATATAAAGAACTATATTACTTTACTTTCTGTGTACTCAATATCAGAATAACTAGATACTTAAGTATGTAATACAAAAAGAAATGAGTGACTCAATTTACTGAAAATTATCTTTTTTGTATTATAATCATTTTAGAACACTATGAGGATGATAATATTGTGAACTATAAATAGATAAAAGAATGATACCAACAAGCTGTAAAGGAAAATTGTAAATGTTTTAACTTGTTTTTTTTAATATTTAGAGGTATGTTATGTCTATGTTGTATGTTATAAGTTCATTGCATGTTTTTGTACATATATGTTTGTTTTTAAAGAAACATTAATACAAATATTTTAAAAAATAAAGAATAGTAAGAACTGTTCTCTCAATATTATAAAATTGCCAACTACAAATCAGAAGATAGCTCTCTGTCTAGATGACTCCTCTCTAGTACAACTAGGAGACAAAGCTATCTTGCAACTTAGCAAAATCACAGCAGATACCTGTACAATTAGTGCAGGGCCCCACAAGTTTGTGTACTCTCACTACTTCTCTTATCATTATATACCAATGACTGCAATAAAACAACTCATCTATTAAACTACTGAAATTTGCAGATGATACAACAGTGATTGCTCTCATTTGAGACAACAATGAAATCACATACAGACGAGAGGTTGAGCAACTAGCCTTGTGGTGCAACCAGAACAATCCGGAACTGAAAACACTAAAATCTGTAGAAATAGTGGTGGTAGACTTTAGGAGAAACCCTCCTATTCTACCTCCTGTTACAATACTGGACAACGTAGTATCAACAGTAGAGATCTTCACATTTCTAGGTTCTATATCTCAAGACCTAAAATGGTTACCTAATATGTCATAAAAAAAGCACAACAAAAATGTTTTTCTGCACCAAATATATGACTTTATGCATAACAAAAGACCTTTACCCAATGCTTTAACTTTTCTTTTACTAACAAATTAAAAACTTTGTATACACATGGATGAGGACCTTCAATGTTTTCATCACTGATGCTCTAATTAATTAATCTAAATTTCTAGGTTCTATCATATCTCAAGACCTAAAATTGTTCTAAATTGGATTTATAACTAACCTAAAACTGGGTTAGTTATAATCAGTGACAAAATCTTGAATATTTTAAAAAGTTACTTTTAAAGTTATTTTTTAACTTGAAATGTATTATAGATACTGTTGTGGTTGGCTCTGGCCCAGCTCCTGCCCCAAGGAATGTGGAGGTGGATGCAGGGGAAACATCAACATGTCATGGGCCTGTTTTATTGCTGACAGAGTCAGGTAGTGCAGTTTCCTCTGACGAAGAAGAAGGTGGGGGTGACTTTGAAGAGGGGGGCTTGGCACACAGCCCAGGAAGCCAATCTCCATTATCTTCGGTCGATTTGGATGAGGAAGTGTTAGACCCACACAGGTGCATAATTATGCATAGAAGAGACCAATTGAGGAAATATTACAGGAGATAAGAGAGGCCACCTGTGTTTGAGTGGGGCTCCAGTAATTAGAGCTGCTGATATAAATAGCAGCGTGCTGGTTTGTCCGTTGTGGAAGATTATCTGATCGTTGTTCTTCAGGACTGTGCCTTGCTGTTTCTGGACTTTGTTGATTTTTCACGACTTTGAAACCAAAGCAGAGCAAAGTGTGTGTGTTTCACTTCGTGGAAGAAGGAGGGCTTTGACGTTCCTTCAAAGCTGCTAGCTAAGTACTTAAGGACTGATTAAGGGGATTGTACAGACTACCAGGTTGTTTTGGGACGAGTGCTCTTTGCAATACAAAAAGGGTGCTTTGTTTCTTTTGAATTTTTGCAATAAAGAACATTGTTTTTGAACTTTCAAGTGTGTGTGTGTCTGAAATTTGTACCCTTGAATTTTCGGGAGACTCATACCATAGAGCCCGGCAGAACAGATACCAATAATATATGCCTATAAAATCTAAATATTTTGGGGTTTTTGAATGATACTGTGCAAAATGAGTAATGATAATTAATGTAGGAATTTCTTTCATCAATCTTAACTTTTCCTATTAGTTGTAGAAATAGTAAGTGGTTAACTGAAACTAAGAAAATAGTTGCAAATTCATCTACATTCATTGTAATAGCAGTGGGCTACGAACCCGTGTTTCAGCATGCGCAGAAGAAAAAAAATCTTGGCGAAACATGGACTCACCTGTGGCTCCGTGTGCAATTTTTCTTCCTACACAGGTGCAGCAGCAAAATCACGCTGGTCCCGCAAGAATTTATGAACCGTGGCGGTGAGTGCAATTTAGCTTTCCGGCTCATAGCCCACGGCTGTATCATAGTCATGTCCCCAAATTTCTTCTAGTTATACTAGGCTCTTCTTTAATGAACATATGATCTTGCCCAATTGAGAGAGTAATTTGGATCTCATTGGGCATTCCAGCAATTCAGCTGCAGCGAATGAGTTAAATATAACAAATCTGCAGTTCTGAATATAAAAGAACAGAGAAACAACCCCCCTCCAATTAAAATATACAGAAAAATGATTAGATTTCTCTGCATATTCAGACAGATGGCAAAGAAATATGAATAAAACATTTCATTTCGTTGCAAACAGCAAGTCCCTGTCACTATCTCACTAAGAATGGACATCAAAGATCCTGAAATCTGTGCAAAATTATCTGGAATGAAGAAGTTTAAATATTAAATAAAAACAATCAAAAAGTAAATAAAATTCAAAATAAAATTTAAAAAGTGCCAGGTAAGAATTGGTTAAGCAATCACCTCCTGCCCTCATAGTCTTTTTCTGATAATTGAATTTATATTTTTGATAGTTGTATTTGCTTTTAAAAAGGCTCCTGTCATAATCTGAGTTAAAACCAACCATGATTCACCCATGATGTATGAACCTAGTGCCTATACGAAAATTCCAGAAAAAGATCACACATTCAGATATAATGCTAAAAAGTGTTTTCTCTAAATATTTAAGCAAAAGCCAAGAAGAGCCAAGTAACAAAAGTTTTATACTATTTTTACCATCTCTATTTATATACTCATTGTTCAGTACTGTTGCAGCTTATATGACTGTTGGTGCTAGACTATTAAAGTACAATATAAGTATAGCAATTCTGGAATTTGTGCACAGCTATATATATCAGTGGAAATACATCAGAAAAAAATCAGATCAGTGTGTACACATACAAATGCACACTGCAATTGAACATTACAGTCTTTCAATAAAAGAGACATGTCAAATAATTGCTCAACTAGCACTCAGAACAATTAAAAAAAATAGCATGCAGCATTTGGGATATGAAGGTGGAAATTCAGAGAATGTAGCAGATTGGCAGTCACATTATGCGCACACTGAATTAGCAAAACATTACAGAAACAACAGGAACAAAAATCTGTAGCATGGATTTTGCCACTGTGCTTATGGGTCTCCAGTCTGTACAATTACATTTTCAAGGATGGGAAACCTATGGCTTTCTAAATGTTGATTAAATATAAATTCCTACTCATCATTGGCATAATGGCTGAAACTGCTGGGAATTATAATTCAGGAACATCTGGAGGGCGAAAGCACCCCATACTAGCTTTAGACACCAAACTGAGTCTTATAGATATCCCTTTTATTTTACAATACTTAAATTGAACAACAGAACTGCACAGCAGTAAATCAAGCAAGACTGCAGACCAGATACATATGAGATGGCTTTGGGTGTCACTACATCTTTAACCCTTGGCCTACCTGTCTCTCGAGTGTAAATGGGAGTGTATTATTTCAAAGGAAAACAATTTACTTAAATCTATAATTTTGAATGCTGAAACACTACTTAAAGTAACTACTGCTATTATAAAAATCATGGTTTCCTTTTGCTTTCTATTTGTTAGCATTAATCACAAACAGCATGGCTCCAACTTTAATTTCAATCACAGCATCTATTTCTCTCAGGGAAAAAATAAAGTTCTTATTAAAACATTTAACTTAGGAGCCAGTATTCCTCATGATAAAGTAGAAGCCTTTTAAAGGGAAAATCATTATATTATGAAGTTTACAGCACATCACTTGCAAATTTTGCATCATGTTATTTTTTAATTAATGTAGCAATGCCTGAAGACTCGAGTGATTTTGAATTTTAATAAATGAAAGTCAGAAAAATAAAATAATGCAGCATACAAATTTATCTGGCAGAGATTCATCATAATATTATGAGTTTATATAACGCTAGGGAATATAACTCCATATACTCCCTCTATGTGATATTAAAAAAAATGTGATTTAAAGAACTTACTTTCTCAGCAAGTAAGAATGAAATAGCTGAGCAGTATCTGATGCCTGGAGGAACCTGGTATGAAGGAGTAGAACATGGAAGGCAGGTAAATAAATTTAGAATAGAAGTGGAAAGTTATTGGTGGCTTGTAGCACTGAATGTTTTGGGACATTGATGAAACCAAAATAGAATCTAGTAAAGTTATTCAAATAATATCATAGATTAATAAATAAAGATGGAAAGCATCCTTTACAATATTTTCAATAACTTAAAGAAATTTCATTATGTAAATCAAAGGAAAGTGAGTTCTGCAAAATGCCTTTTAATTTCACAGATGAAGTTTGGCACATTTATGTTATTGGGTGTCATCAAACTGACAGATACAATATAAAGCCAAGATCCTGGGAAGGGCATGGCCAAGCGCCACAGCAATATGAAGTTCTTAGCACTCTGCAGGGGAACCCCAAATCCCTATCACCTGGGGACCTGGTTCAGTCAGAGCCAGGTCGGAACTGCCCTGAAGGAACGGTGAAGAAGAGGGACATTATTGGCAATCTGTTTGGGGTCGGCAAACCCCACAGATAACCAATATAGGACCCTTGACCAGCAGCAGTGGAAATTATCTTGCAAAAGCCATCCAAGCTGTGGCGGCTGTGAACGGAAATATCAATTTATTGTTGAAGATCCGAAGACATTTGGAAAGAGAAACAAAGAAAAGTGCAGGAGAGATAAAGAAGAAGACTAAAAGTTGTGCTGGTGAGTTATTTAGCCAAATTGAAGTTGGAGACTTTTTTTTTTTTTTGCTGATTTCAAATGGGAACAAAAAGATTGGGAAAAAATAAAGAAAAGCAGTGCTAAGTTACAGTGGGAAAATATTAAAGAAAGTTGTACAAGCCCAACATTTGATAACTTTTATATTTGATCTTTGAATTAACTTTGAAGGGAATTATTTGATCTAATAAATTGATTTAATTAAACATCAACATATTAATTAAGAGAAAATAGAATTGTGGAACTAGTGAGGAATGCCACCTGCTGGCTGGAGGAATTACTATAGTGAAAGATTTTTGTGGATGCTTATATAGCTGCTGGCCTTGGACTTTGAAAAAATAAAATAAAATTGACATCTTATCTATTCAGGTTATGAACTTGGAATGAACTTCTATTTGAAAGTTGAAAGGAAAAAACTTGGAAGAAAAGGATTACTTCAGACTATAAACTGGTGAATGGTGGCTTTTGCAATATGGCATTAGAAGATGAGGATCTCACAGTGTTCTTTAAGGATTATTTTGCAGATTTACAGAGATCCCTTTTGGAGTATGAAGAAAAAATTTGAAAAATGTGGAGAAAGCTCTTGAGTGCAGCAAGTATCTTGAAAATATGATTGCAAGGAACAAAAAACAGGAAAATAAAGGGAATTTGAGATTTTGAATGATAGTAAAAGGATGGGAATTTTGGAAAAAAATGGTTGATTGCTATGTGATTAATGGATTAAAAAGAGTAGGGAGAGGATATAGAGAAGAATAAAGATAAAAGGGAATATATTTTTTTTAACATGGACAGACCTATTTACTGGGACTTACAGTAAAAAAAATAGAGTGAGGATACATGTATTGGCAAATTAGTAGGGAATGGAGTACGGAGAGCTGAAGGGAAATTGGGGGGAAAGTTGGAGACACATTGTTTGTGATGTTGTGACTGAAAGAATGGAAATTTAAAGAAAATGGTTGATTCCTATTTGATTATGATATAATGTTATTTCCCCCCTACATATAATGAAAATTCTTATTTCTTTTGCTTTTTGCTATTATATAATGACTCTTCTTTCTTTGGATATATAATGAGACACTCTTATGAATATGCCATTAATTAATATTTTTGATATGACTTAATTAACACTTTTGTTTTGACTTGACTCTTTTCTATATGTATTGAAATACTGTATATTCATGAAATGATTGTTAACTATTTGTAGATATAGTTGATGAGGTTAAATTGATGATCTAATTAAGTATTTTTTTGGGAAAATATAACTATATAATAGTTTGACATAAACTTGATTTGTTGAATTAAATGTAAAATTATGTAACCTGAAAGGGGAAGATACAGTTTAATTATTAAGGAATGAAAGAAGTTGTTGTGTTTAAGCTTTTGGAGTTCAAATAATTTTCATTTTCCCCTATATGGTAAAGGATGTAAGTTAGATATAATGCATAAAATATTTAATATGAATTAATATTTGTTTTGTTTCTATTTTTTTTCTTTTTGAGGATAGGTAAACTTGGATTATTTTTTAAGGGCATTTAATAATAGAAAATAGGGGTTAAAATAACAATGATGGGTAAATAAGGAAAAGATTGAAGTACAATGGGTCAGTTTCTCCCCCCCCTCCCCGGGCAAAAGAAATCAGCTAACAGAGGAAGTAAGCAATAGCGTTAAATTCAACTAGAAAACAAAACAATCTGTGTAATCAGGTGACAAAATTAGAAAAGGAGGTAGCATAAGATAAATGATATATGGCAAAAGTAATGGATATGAAATAAAGTAACAATGTACATTGAGTATTTTAATTTGTGATGGATATACGTTTGTTAAATTGCATTAACGGTATATGATATTGTATGTATGTTTTTGGAGTGGAGAAAACAAATTAAAAAATCTTTTCATGAAGAAAGCCAAGATCTTGCATCCAGAATGGAACAGATTTCTATTAGACTTTTATTCTCTCTCTGAATATGGCTAATGCGCTTTTCTTCTCCTAAGGGAGAACTATAACTCAGTCTTCTAGGTTTAGCCAGGACTGACTCTACATTAGAATACTGCAGTACAGTTAATCAAAAATGATGCACACATAGAGCAGAAGGTTATAGAAAAGTTAGGCTAATGCTCTTAGCAGATGGAGTTTTTAACTGCTAATTAGTCTATATCAGATGACTTTAAGAATCCATTTGTGAAATTCCAAATTCTAAAAAGACCAGTCACTGTTCCTCTGAGTAGTTGTATTATATCTTTTAATGGAAACTGTGTTATGATTGTTCACTTTTCATGCTGATTGAGACCTTCAATTAAATCAATTTAGTCTTTTCACATCTAAGAAATAGATGTCGGATATTTCAGTATAGTATTTGGCCGGTCAGTCTAATGAGTGTTTATTTAGCAAATATATTATTTATTTCATTACTATCAACTGAAAAAGTAACTATTTATCAAAGTAGTTTACACACCAATAGGAAAAATGCAGTCTGCCACCTTTGGGTTTACTATTACAAATTACACAATTTTTTTGAACCCTGAACTGTAACTAAGCATGTCGAGCTTAAACAAAATCAATTTGTTTAAGAAAATTATTCTGCAGCATAAACATGGCATGCAATAATTACTTATTTTTATAATTACACCCCTAGTGCGGAAAAACAGACCTTGGCAAATGACTTTCTTTTATGTTAAATGAAGAATATTAGATTCCTCTGGTGGTGTTTTAATTGAACAACATATGGAGACTTGAATATATAGAAACTATCATAGAAATACTAAGATATCAGTTTGTAGCTACTTTTCTCTCTCTCTTTTCCCCTAAAGGCTCTTTGTTGTATGTAAAAGCAAATTAAAAACATGTTTTAAAAATTAATCATTCAAATGTTGTAAAAAGTTTGCTTAAAAATCCATAAGGGTCATGGTTTGGATCATTTTCCAATTCTAATGAAAAAGACAAAAGTTCCATGTTTCTACAGATTGGTCCAAAACAACATTGGGAAGTGTTGTGGTTCCGTCTGAGGCCCCTCAGGGAACGGCTGATCTCCTGTCGGTTTCCAGCTCAGAGGGAGAGGCTGAGGAACAGGAGGTGCAGGCAGACGAGGAGGAGGAATCCCAGGCTGAAGAAGAGGGAGGACAGCCAGAGTTCCACCAGAGGGAGCTCTCCCCAGCAAGCAGCCTGGATTCCTTAGAGGAAAATGCACAAGCCATAATTGATCTGCGACAGAGAAGAGCTACTCAGAGAAGGAATCAATTGGCTAAGTACTTTCAGCATTAAAGAGGCAACAGCTGGGTTTGGGTGTGGTGCTCTTTGGAAAGGCTAAAAGGCAGACCCACCCTTCCTGGCTTGTGGAGTTTTATCTTTGAGAGTCTTGGGACCTGGCTGTGAACTTTGGCGTCTTGGAATCCTGGTTTGTGCCTTTGACTATTGAAACCTTGGGGGGGGGGGGGTGCCAGCAAGAAGCTTGCTGTATTGTCTGGACATCAGGACTCTGCTGTAACGTATTATAGTCTGTCTGTTGGGAAGAACAGGTTTTCCTCTGTGTTTATTTTTTCCAGCTATAAAATACTTTTGGCTTTTACCAGAGTGTCTGGCTGTTTTTTCCAGTTGGTGTTGAGGTCTGGGGGAACCCAGACAGAACAGGAAGTATGACACAGAAAGGTACTTCCAAACTCACTGAGTCATCCAATACACTTCAATAAAGAAAACATTGTTGATGCTTTGCTGTATATTAATTTAAAGTCTATACTTTAAAATTCCTCAAAACACAAAGTTGACCTTTCAGTGGCAAGTTATTTTAGCAATCTCTGAAAAAGATAATTTATTGCTAAGTTGCTTACTTCTTTCAATTTTGGGGGTCTAAGAACTGAATTAATTAATTACTTAATTTAAAATAAATTAGATTCCATCCACAATTAATTCACAAGGCAAGCTGCAAGTTTTTAGTATTAAATATTGAGGAAGTTGGAGGGCAATATTATGTGTAACTTAATTCAATGTATGTTTTCTTGGAAGCAAGCCCCAGAATTAAATACAGGACTGAGCGTTTAAACAGTAAATTAAAATTTTAAATGAATTTTCAAAGTAAAAGACAAAACAAAACGAACAAACATTAAATTAACAAGACACTACATTTAACACTAAAAGGAGCTACAATTGCTCCGCTCAGTATAGAAGTCTTCTTGATACAGAACAAAAAAAAACTAATTATAGTTTAGATCAATACAGAAAAGTAAACATGTCAATAAAATGTCTCTATCTAGTACAGTGATCCCCCGCTCTTTGCGAGGGTTCCGTTCCAGGACCCCCCGCAACGAGCGGGTTTTCGCGAAGTAGCGCTGCGGAAGTAAAAACACCATCTGCGCATGTGCAGAGGGTGTTTTTACTTCCGCAGCGCTAGCGAGGAGCCTAAGATTGGGGGCGGCGCGGGTGTTTTAAAACATCCCCGCCGACATGAGGGGCTCGCTAGCACACCCCCAAACCCGGGTTGGGGGTTCGGGGGTGTGCTAGCGAGCCTCCCATGTCGGCAGGGATGTTTTAAAACACCCGCGCGACTTTCCAATGAGTCCCGAAGACAAACGCGTTGTCTTCGGGACTCATTGGAAAGTCGCGCGGGTGTTTTAAAACATCCCCGCCGACATGGGAGGCTCGCTAGCACACCCCCGAGCCCCCAACCCGGGTTTGGGGGGTGCTAGGAAGCTCCCATTGTTGGCGGAGACCTTTTAAAACACTCGCGCGGCTTCCAAACCGAGTCCTGAAGCCAAGGGCGCTCTGCGCTTGGCTTCAGGACTCGGTTTGGAAGCCGCGCGAGTGTTTTAAAAGGTCTCCGCCAACAATGGGAGCTTCCTAGCACCCCCCAAACCCGGGTTGGGGGCTCGGGGGGGGTGCTAGGAAGCTCCCATTGTTGGCGGAGACCTTTTAAAACACTCGCGCGGCTTCCAAACCGAGTCCTGAAGCCGCGCGAGTGTTTTAAAAGGTCTCCGCCAACAATGGGAGCTTCCTAGCACCCCCCAAACCCGGGTTGGGGGCTCGGGGGGGGTGCTAGGAAGCTCCCATTGTTGGCGGAGACCTTTTAAAACACTCGCGCGGCTTCCAAACCGAGTCCTGAAGCCGCGCGAGTGTTTTAAAAGGTCTCCGCCAACAATGGGAGCTTCCTAGCACCCCCCAAACCCGGGTTGGGGGCTCGGGGGGGGTGCTAGGAAGCTCCCATTGTTGGCGGAGACCTTTTAAAACACTCGCGCGGCTTCCAAACCGAGTCCTGAAGCCGCGTGAGTGTTTTAAAAGGTCTCCGCCAACAATGGGAGCTTCCTAGCACCCCCCAAACCCGGGTTGGGGGCTCGGGGGGGTGCTAGGAAGCTCCCCATGATGGCGGAGACCTGTTAAAACACTCGCGCGGCTTCCAAACCGAGTCCTGAAGCCAAGCGCAGAAGTTCGCCTTTGGCGCTTGGCTTCAGGACTCGGTTTGGAAGCCGCGCGAGTGTTTTAAAAGGTCTCCGCCAACAATGGGAGCTTCCTAGCACCCCCCAAACCCGGGTTGGGGGCTCGGGGGGGGTGCTAGGAAGCTCCCATTGTTGGCGGAGACCTTTTAAAACACTCGCGCGGCTTCCAAACCGAGTCCTGGAAGCCGCGCGAGTGTTTTAAAAGGTCTCCGCCAACAATGGGAGCTTCCTAGCACCCCCCAAACCCGGGTTGGGGGCTCGGGGGGGGTGCTAGGAAGCTCCCATTGTTGGCGGAGACCTTTTAAAACACTCGCGCGGCTTCCAAACCGAGTCCTGAAGCCAAGCGCAGAAGGCGCTTGGCTTCAGGACTCGGTTTGGAAGCCGCGCGAGTGTTTTAACAGGTCTCCGCCATCATGGGGAGCTTCCTAGCACCCCCCCCGAGCCCCCAACCCGGGTTTGGGGGGTGCTAGGAAGCTCCCATTGTTGGCGGAGACCTTTTAAAACACTCGCGCTTCTTCCAAACCGAGTCCTGAAGCCAAGCGCCAAAGGCGAACTTCTGCGCTTGGCTTCAGGACTCAGTTTGGAAGCCGCGCGAGTGTTTTAACAGGTCTCCGCCATCATGGGGAGCTTCCTAGCACCCCCCCAGCCCCCAACCCGGGTTTGGGGGGTGCTAGGAAGCCCCCCATGCCGGCGGGAAGACCCAGGGAACGTTCCTTCGGCCGCCCAGCAGCTGATCTGCCGGAACGCAAACTCCACCATCTACGCATGCATGCAGATGGTGTTACTTCCGGGTTGAAAACTCGCGATATAGCCGTTTCGCAATGATCGGGGTCGCGATACCCGGGGGATCACTGTATATGCTATCATTAAAATTTTAACTTTTCAATACTTTCCACCAACTATATAATTGTGATTTAAACCAATTCAGAAAAGTAAACTTATCTATAAAATATCTCTATATGATATATTCTGTCTAGTAAATTTAACTATTTAACACTTTATTTTGATATCTTTAAAAGTCTTTTTTTATATTCCACCAGTTATAAACCTTCTGCCAAGTTTTATAAAATTCTGTCTCTACTTGGTTATTCAACCGTCTCGTCATCATATCTAATTCTGCACATTCCATAATCTTCCTAAAGACCTCTTCATCTTTTGGTAGTTTCTTTTCTTTCCATTTTTGTGGAAAGGCAAGCTTTCAAATGTATTAATGTGAATGAAATAAGAATTAAATAATGAAGTAAAAATTACCATCTGACATTATTTAGTTTAAATTAAAACCAGGAATGAACAGGAACACTTTATCAGTCAAGTTTAAATCAAATTATACTTTATAAATAAATCATTATAATTTATTTTATATATATATATATATATATATATATATATATATATATATATATATATATATATATATTTATTATAAATAAATCATCCTGACTTTCTTGCCGCTTCTTCAAAGTTAAATAAGGTGTTGTTCTTAAAGTAATAATCTTATTAAATAATGCCCATTTAAATTTCAGTGCAGAAAATATATCAAAAATAAAACAGCAAGGAAATATATCCTACTATTAATTAATTGTGTCATTCATAACATGCACACTTGATTAACTGTAGCTCCAAGAGCTTGTTAACTGGCATTATAACTTGTGTGGTTCATTTTCTGCTTCCAGCTCAATAGCAATCTGCAAAAATGTTTAAAATACATCTCCACATTATTTTACCTATTTAACTGCTATTTAAGCACTCCTTTTGTTCATAAAAACAACAATTAAAAGCTTATATTATAAAGGAGGCAGCAACTTTTCAGCTTAGAAGATATCTTTAAACTAATACGACAGCTACAGTAAGCTACAAAACAAAACTAACTTTTAACGCAATAGGTTTCTGACTTACAGGAAACACAGAATTTTGAAGGATCTAATCAATCTTTTCTTACTGATTTTGATTTCAGCAGAATATTTTCTCTCTCTAAGCTTTTTAGAACTGTTGGTCCAATTTCACATAAAGGAAACAAAACAGAACCACCCACCCATCTACCTATTTCCCAAAACTGTGGTAAAGCAGAGAAAGGAGAAAATAAATTTAGTGGAATGAACTTCTGAAGAGCCTACAGAACAAGCAACAAGAGTATCTACGCTTGCAAACAATTGTAAATTTAAGTGAGGAAGATTAACAGATTAACTCTTAAGGGATTAACAGGGATCTTGTAGGCAGAGATGGGTTCTAATTACCTCCCTGATGGTTCACTTCCTCCCACAACACATGGGCGCACCTCATGCACAATGTCGAAAAATCTGAGAAAAAAACCCTGAAAACAAGATGGCAACTGCATAAACAGTTGTGGAAATTCAGCTTCTGCCCATGCTAAGAAGATAAAAAATTAAAAAAATCATAATAGTGGCAGCCACAAACCACCACTGACTGAATTGGTTCTGTGACATCATTGCAACATCAACAGCAAGTCGCTACCGGTTTGGGTGGACCAGTCCAAACCGGGAGGAACCCACTTCTATTTGTAGGTCATCTAGTCCAAATCATTACATCTTTTCACAGAATAAGAACATAACAACATAAGAAGAGCTCTGCTGAATCAGGCCAAAGCCCATCAAGTCCAGCATTCTGTGTCACACAATGGCCCATCAATTGTCCATGGGGATCTTGAGCAGAAAGAGAAGGCAAAACCCTCCCTTTCCCTTGACCCCCCAAAAATGGTACCCAAGTGAATCTTGTCTGCCTCAACCAACATAGAGGTGGCATTTGGACATCCGTGTCGGTTGAATAAAGAATAAAGAAAACAAATCATTCTACTTTTATACATGAAAACACGGAGAGTGTTCTGCCGGGCTCTCTGTATGAGCCCCTAATTAAATGCAAAGGTAGCAAAAGCAGACACACGCACGTGAAAAGTCAAGAATACTGTCTTTATCCAAAGAAAAATAGAAGCAAAATACCCTTTTGGTAGTCAAAGGGCTCACCTTCAAAACAAACAGACTTGAATGCAGTGAAAAAACAAAAAAAACCAATTCAAAGCAATTGACAAGTAGCTGTGAAGTTGTCACAGCTACTCTCCTTCAAACATTTTCCAACTCACACGTTTGACTATGATTTAAGTTCAGAGTCCTGATATCAAAGCTCAGAGTCCTTGGAGAATCCGGAGAGTAAAGCCACATCCACTATCATGAACAGATAATCTTCCACACTGAGAGGCCGGCACGCTGCCCATTAGCAGTAGCCCTAATTAATTGAACCACACCCAACCACAGGTGAACTCTCTTATCTCTTGTAATACCTACGTAGCTGCTCTTTTCTATTCATGGCCCTTCGCCTGCATACCTTAATGACTGATTCTTCATCAGAGTCCAGCGAAGATGAATTGCTTCCTAATGGGCTGTCTGCCATGACCCCCTCTGAGGGTCCCATTTCACAGTCACTCCCTGCTTCTGATGATACTTCGCTGTCTGAAGCAGCCGGCAGTAAAACAGGCCTTTGACACTGGGAGAATTCACCTACATCCACCCCCCAGTCCTTGGGGCAGGAGCTGGCCCAGAGCCAACCACAACAGAGAGTATCAAATCAGGAAAGAATAAAGACAGTAAAACACTTTGCTTACAGGGTTATTCATGGTTAAAAACCCAAAGAGGTAATTTTGACAGTACTTTGCTTAAGAAGCAAATTCTTTTACTTGAATGGGGTCTCTTCTAACAAAAGGAACAACGAATTGTTAAAGAATACCGTATTTTTGGAGTCTAAGATATACCTTAGTTTTGGGCAAGGAAAATAGGGGGAAAATCTACTTCCTAAGTATTTATCTGACTACAGTAATACCTCATGATACGAACTTAATTGGTGCAAGGAGGAGGTTCGTATGACGAAAGGTTCGTAAGACGAAACATTGTTTCCCATAGGAAACAATGTAAAGTCAATTAATCCGTGCAACCAAAAAAACCCCCGCAAAAAAACAGCTTTCGCCGACTGCTGGGAAGCGGCGCGGCTGTTTTAAAAGGTGACAGCCGGCCTGGGGGGCTTCCCAGCACCCCCCCCAACCCGGGGGTTGGGGGGGTGCTGGCAAGCCCCCCAGGCCGGCTACGACCTTTTAAAACAGCCGCGCCGCTTCCCAGCTGTCTCCCGAAGCCGAACGGAAGTTCAGCTTTAGCATTGCAAAAACCGACGCTTTGCTGGCAACAGAAGTCCAGAGGTGGGGTTTCCCAACAAGGAGATCCTCAGCAAAATTGCAGCATCGCCAAAACATTAAAATCCTCGAAACCCTACCTCCGGACTTTGCCTCAGCCATTTCTTCTGAGGGTGGCCCACTGTCTTCTTTCCTCGCTGCCTCCTGTCTGCAGGGCTCTTTCCCGAGGGAAAGAACGAATCGAGGTCTCTCCCAGCCTTCCCTTCGATCCGGACAGCCTGAATCCAAGGGAGCATTTTCCATTCTCTGGACGCTGGAGGAAGAGAAGGAACTCTCTAATCCCTCAGAGAAAATGTAAAACGATCTCTTGGATTGAATCTGCCCGGATCAAAGGGAAAGATTCTTTTCTCTTGGGGTTTAGTGAGATCGTTCCCTTTCCCCAGCGTCATTTCTCTTGGTTTCTGAATCTAAGGGAGCGTTTGCCATTCTCTGCACGCTGGAGGAAGAGAAGGAACTCTCTCAACCCTCAGAGAAAATGTAAAACGATCTCTTGGATTGAATCTGCCCGGATCAAAGGGAAAGATTCTTTTCTCTTGGGGTTTAGAGATCGTTCCCTTTCCCCAGCGTCATTTCTCTTGGTTTCTGAATCTAAGGGAGCGTTTGCCATTCTCTGCACGCTGGGGGAAGAGAAGGAACTCTCTCAACCCTCAGAGAAAATGTAAAACGATCTCTTGGATTGAATCTGCCCGGATCAAAGGGAAAGATTCTTTTCTCTTGGGGTTTAGAGATCGTTCCCTTTCCCCAGCGTCATTTCTCTTGGTTTCTGAATCTAAGGGAGCGTTTGCCATTCTCTGCACGCTGGAGGAAGTGAAAAAACTGTCTAAGCGCTCAGAGAAAGGAATCCTTCCTTTTGATCCGGACAGCCTGAATCCAAGGGAGCATTTTCCATTCTCTGGACGCTGGAGGAAGAGAAGGAACTCTCTAATCCCTCAGAGAAAATGTAAAACGATCTCTTGGATTGAATCTGCCCGGATCAAAGGGAAAGATTCTTTTCTCTTGGGGTTTAGTGAGATCGTTCACTTTCCCCAGCGTAATTTCTCTTGGTTTCTGAATCTAAGGGAGCGTTTGCCATTCTCTGCACGCTGGGGAAAGAGAAGGAACTCTCTCAACCCTCAGAGAAAATGTAAAACGATCTCTTGGATTGAATCTGCCCGGATCAAAGGGAAAGATTCTTTTCTCTTGGGGCTTAGAGATCGTTCCCTTTCCCCAGCATCATTTCTCTTGGTTTCTGAATCTAAGGGAGGGTTTGCCATTCTCTGCACGCTGGAGGAAGATAAGGAACTCTCTCAACCCTCAGAGAAAATGTAAAACGATCTCTTGGATTGAATCTGCCCGGATCAAAGGGAAAGATTCTTTTCTCTTGGGGCTTAGAGATCGTTCCCTTTCCCCAGCGTCATTTCTCTTGGTTTCTGAATCTAAGGGAGCGTTTGCCATTCTCTGCACGCTGGGGGAAGAGAAGGAACTCTCTCAACCCTCAGAGAAAATGTAAAACGATCTCTTGGATTGAATCTGCCCGGATCAAAGGGAAAGATTCTTTTCTCTTGGGGCTTAGAGATCGTTCCCTTTCCCCAGCGTCATTTCTCTTGGTTTCTGAATCCAAGGGAGCGTTTTCCACTCTCTGGACGCTGGGGGAAGGGATATGTCTCTTCTAGCCCCCAGAGAAAAAAGCCCAATGTCACTACTTTCTCCCATGGCGTCCTTGTAGCGGGCTGGAGAGCGAGTGAGTGAGCAAGAGAAACGAGCCTTCTCCGGCCAGGCATTGGAAGCTCCGTGGGGGAGGAACAGTAGCCCGGCTGGCGCACACAAGGATTCAGGACCAACTCTAGCTTTGTGAAGCTGGAGTCCTCCGTGCCTGCCTCCGCCTCCTCCTGCTGCTGCAGAAAGAAGCCGAGGGGTGCCCTTCCTCATTGCAGCCACGGAAAGCAGCCTTACTGAGGGGTCGCCTGCTTTTTTTTCTTCCTCTGCCGGCATTCAGGTTCGGTAGAAGGCTGAGAAGCGCCCGGCTGTTTCAGAAGGTGACAGCCGGGCGGATTTTTGCGATCAGCGGCAGCGGGTTCGTAAGGTGAAAAAAGTTCGTAAGAAGAGGCAAAAATTTCTGAACCCCTGGTTCGTATCTCGAAAAGTTCGTATCACGGGGGGTTCGTATCATGAGGTACCACTGTATTTTATCCCTTGGATAGGGCTGAAAGAATCTTTTTCAAAGGGAGTGGGAATGAAAGCAAGCCTGCAAAGACTTAAAGCTGGGGAAAAAACCTTCTCCAGAGGGAATAGGAAGCTGTGAAGATCAGTAGCACCTAGTTAGGGCTGAAAAAAAGAAGCTTAAAAAAACTAATCCAAAGTATAAGACGCACCCAATTTTTCAGCCTCTTTTAGGGAAAAAAAGGTGCATCTTCAAATTCCTTATGTTTCCAATCACAGTTGGCCAATAATTCTATTCTATTCTATTCTATTCTATTTTAATACTCCATAAATATGCTTTCTTGTAAGGGTTCGTGATAACTTTATCTCTTGTTTTGGTAGTCAGTAGCAATATGTTAAAGGGAAAATAAAACTGAATAAAAAGAAAATTATGAAGGCAATCCTGAAACCACAGAGTAATGGTATTGTTTTAAAAAAAAATTAAAGACAAATCTGACAACCTTATCACCAACCTCTAGAAGGAAAAAATAATAATAAAGAGCTGGAAAAAATTAATAATGCAAGTTAATTTACAAACCAATTTTCTATAAAATGGAAAAAAAACCTGAATATATTTAACAGATTAAATATGGCAATTTAGGATAAATAACTTCTGTATTTTTAAGAATATATAGCTGTTTCTACCATTGCTGTATTGCTTAACTCTTTGTAATTAATATAATAGCAGAGAAGTGCAGTTGTTGTCTTCTCTATTCAGGGAATAGAACATGAATTTCTTGTATAAGCATAATATCTTATTGAGGAAAAATATTTTTAATTCTGCACAACTTGGAATGCAAGCCTTTGGTAGCCTGCTTCAATTTACTGAAGATAATTTCTTATCTAACCTGTATGAGAATATTAAGAGCTAGCTTTTAAAATGCATTTTGTCAATATTTAATTAAGGCTTGGTTGATAAAGGATACAAATATTTGAATATTCTAAAACAAATATCTGATTTAAAATATCTCATAATTTCAAAAGGACATTTATTAAAGCTTTATGTAAGATTTACATAGTGTAGAGATATATTATCTCTGAATCAAAAGTTAAATGGATAAGATTTGGTTGAAAAAAATAAACTCAATAATGTACTTATATTAAAGGAATAGTATTGTTCAGAGTCTGCATGTTTACTACAGAATGACCCAAAGAGTGATTTGTTCTTCTGTATGTGTATATGCATACTGATAATAAAGAACGTTGTGCTGCTGGCTGTAATCAAATGTTAATTGTCATAGTATACTAAAGTATTTGAGTATGATAACAAAGCATTTTTGTCTTGCCTTGAACTTTCTCAAATGGCAAAAAGGCTCCCAAGGTGCCCAAGGCTAGAATACGTTGCATCTTCAATGCTCAGAATTTCTTTTCTTTTTTTTCCATCTTGCAAAAGAACTTACTACCTCTGCAAAAGAATGCACTATCCTTGATGGCGGGCGTCAGTGATGGTTTTCTACTGGTGCAATAGGCAACTGGATACTGGTAGTGGCCGTCAGATTGCGCAATTTTGTGCACGACCACTCCAGTGGCAGTCCTTCTGCCACCGCTACCTTTTTTTCTTTAATTTTTGGTACTTTTTGCTTCTTGCGCATGCACAGAAGCAAAATCTCATGAGGGGATGCTCGCACACATGAGATTACAGCAATTTTTCCTTTTGTACATGCACGGAAGCAAAATATCACCAAAATGTCTCTTGCGTGCATGTCCCTTCATGAGACTTTGTTGCATTTGTCTTCAGTGGGATCCATAGCTTATCTGGAAAAATATTTTTCACCTGGCAGGAGCCTTGGCGCGGGGCAGGCAGAAAGTGAAGTCCTGACAGATGGATGGTTGGCCAAGCACTCCCATCCGCCCCTTGCTCCGGCCATTTCAGAGGACCCCCCCCCCCACTGCCTGCTCCGGCTGGGATTGCAGCAAGAAATTCCAGAGCGGGCGGGAGAGGTGTCTCCACAGACACAGTCACTTTCCTTTGTGATCACTGCCTGCTTGAAGCCCCCACCCCCACTACCTCCAGGTCTGGTACTTTTCTTGCAGCAAGGAATCTTTCCAAAAGAAAATTACCAGAGCTGGGGAGGGGCTTTATGGTCACACACACACCCTGGCTTTACTCCCACCCAGGCCCTCCAGGGATGGGGAGTCTAGCAAAAAAAGAGAGCTGCACCGTGCCAAAGCCTTTCCATCTGAGCTGCAGGCAGAGCGAGAGCTTTGTGAGGGGGAAATAGACTGCTTTGGCATGGCACGGCTGGGCTCTCCTTTTCCCCCCTGCTGCTGCTGCCGCTGTCTGCGTGTTCCTCGTTTTTCCTCTCTCCTCCTTCCTGGCCTCAGGAGGTGACTGTGTAAGGCTGGAGGGGAGCCGGACAGGAGAGAGGGAAGCTCGCCGAGGCCAGGAAGGAGGAAACAGGGGAAAAATGAGGAGTACAGATGCAGCAGCAGCAGGGGGAAAAAGGAGAGGCAAGACTGGTAATCCCGGAAGTGACTGCCGCTGGTGAGCTGAAGCTGCGCGCAGTTTCATTTCCATTGGCAGAACGGTTCCATGCCCTGGTGGGTCCAGCCTACCCTTGCTGCCGGCGTTCGGGCCATTGCAGTGCCCAAGCGCCGTCAGTGATTCAAGTATAAGTCGAGGTTGGATTTTTCAGCACATTTTGGTGATGAAAAACTCGACTTATAATCAAGTATATACGGTAAATGTAAAAAAAATATCATAATACGATCTTGGTTTATAATCATCATAACCTTGGTTTATAATCATCATGAAGTACTATATTTTTGGTCTATAAGATGCATTTCCCTCCCCCCCAAAAGTGTGGGGGGAAATGTTTCTACATCTTGCAGACTGAATGTTACCCAAGCCCCACTTACTCGCCAGCCCCTGCCCAGCAATTTGCCTCCTTGCTGCAAATAGCAAACAGTCTGGTCAGCTTCAGCATAGCCTGTTTTAGCATGAGCAGCTGATTTGTGGTTGGATCGGACCTCCCAGAATACCACCTATCATCTGTTCCAGGCTTTGTGGATTGCCACCGCCCATTGTTGTTGCCTATTGCCACCTCTGCCTGCCCCATTTTTGGCCTCTGTGTATCCCATTTTTAACTGTGTGCCCCATTTTTAGCCTTGAGACATCCAATTTTGGGTTCATTCAAGGCAGTGGTAATTGTCACTGTCACCACCATTTAGGGCAGACAGAAGCCAAAAATGGGATGCACAGAGGTAAAAAATGGTGCATATGGAGGTGGTGATAGGTGGTGGTGATCCCCACAGCAATCTCCAGAACAGCTGATTGGCAGTATTCTGGGAGGGCAATCCAACCGCCAATCAGCTGCTCCTGCTAAAACAGGCTGTGCTGAAGCTGACCAGGCTGTTTGCTCTTTGCTGCAAGAAGACAAATTGATGGGAGGAAGAGGCAGACTTTTTTTTCTCGTTTTCCTCTGCAAAAGCTAGATGTATCTTATGGTATGAAAAATAGTGCGAAAAATACTCTACCTAGAGGGGAATAATGTTTTATAGTTTCTATAGACTTTGATTTGTGGGACAATGTACATATTTCTGAAGCAATATACATATTTCTAGAGCATCCAAATGTTATTGCACAAAGGACCCTCTTTTGGGATGCTTGAAGTCTCTTTAATACTTTCTTTAATCATATATCAACACAATTTATACTGCCTGATATAGTTTTATTGGGCTTATATACCCTACACTTAAAGTGGGAAAACTCAGTGCAGCGAGCAGTGCCTTTGCTGCCCTCCGTTATTCTCCTATCTAGTGTCGTCTTCCAGTGGGAAACACCCCCCCCCGCCTATCAGTTTCCAAACAAGCAAGGGGTCATGAATTCTAGAACTTTAGAATTCTACATCCCTTCATTAAATTTACTGTCTAGATCAGTGATGGCGAACCTTTTTTTCCTCAGGCGCCGAAAAAGCGTGGGCGCATGCTATCATGCATGCATGAGTGCCCACACCCATAATTCAATGTCTGGGGAGGGCAAAAATAGCTTCTCCCAACCACGGAGGCCCTCTGGAGGCTGGAAACAGCCTGTTTCCCAACTTCTGGTGGGCTCAGTAGGTTCGTGTTTCGCCCTCCCCAAGTTCCAAAGGCTTCCCTGGAGCCAGGGGAGGGTAAAAACGCCCTCCTCCATTCCCTGGAGGCTCTCTGGAAGCCAAAAGTGCCCTCCCGGAGCCTCTGTGCGAGCTACAAATCAGCTAGCCTACACACACATGAACACTGGAGCTGAGCAAGGGCAATGGCTCACATGCCAGCAGATATGGCTCCGCGTGCCACCTGTGGCACCCATACCATAGGTTTGCATCACTGGTCTAGATCAAGGGTACCCAATGCCTGGGCCATAGCCCACCCCTGTTCAAAATAGAGCTATGTCAGCAATGGACAAGTATGTGTTTGTAAAATTGCACTCACATGAGCAGTTGACAAGTTGTGTGCATAAAGCTCCACTCATGAGTGGCGGGCAAGCATATGCCTGCAAAGATCCATTTGTGCAAGCAGCAAGTTCCACATGCATGAGCAGAGGGCACTTGTGCTCATGTACAAAACTCCACTCTTGCATATACACACTTGCCCATTGCTTGGTTTGTAAAGGGTTTTTTCTTTTTTGTATTTAGATATAGAAGCACAATGTTACTCCAAAGACTTGCTTCAGAATGTTTGCAGTTTCTTCTATTGCTTGCTTGCTTGCTTACTTGCTTGCTTAATGAATGAATGAATGGGACACTGAAATGTATTTTGGGTTTTTATGGCTTAACTATGCAGATCACTAAAAGCCAGAGAAAGGGAATGTACTATAATGGGAGCACCTTCACAGTCAGTACCTGCTAAATTAGGGAGCTTAATAAGAGTGTTTCTCAAAAATAAGGCTGTTACAAGCTTGTATCAGCAAAAGTAAAATCTTAGCTCTATTTCTTTGGTAAATGCCAAAGAATATGAGGAATAAAAGTGAAATTATTAGTGGTTTTCCCAGTATTTTGAATGAAATAATCTCTTGGTACATAATGTCTGGGTTTAGCATGTCTAATATGGGTACAGTGATCCCCCAATCATTGCGAGGGTTCCGTTCCAGGACCCCTAGCAATGATCGGGTTTTCGCGAAGTAGCGCTGCGGAAGTAAAAACACCATCTGCGCTTGCGCAGATGGTGTTTTTACTTCCGCCGCAGCAGCGAGGAGCCGAAGATTGGGGTTTCCCCACCGCCCACGCAAACTCCTCGCTGCCGCTCGCCCGCCCTTCGCCCGCCCACGCCGTTCGCTCGCGCCGCTTCCCAGCTGAGTCCTGAAGCCAATTCGCTTCAGGACTCAGCTGGGAAGTGGCGTGAGCGAACAGCGTGGGCGGGCGAAGGGCAGGCGCGCGGGCAGGCAGGCGGCGGACAAGCCGTTCACTCGCGCCGCTTCCCAGCTGAGTCCTGAAGCCAATTCGCTTCAGGACTCAGCTGGGAAGCGGCGCGAGCGAACGGCGTGGGCGGGCGCACGGCGGGCGCGCGGGCAGGCAGGCGGCGGACAAGCCATTCGCTCGCGCCGCTCGCGCCGCTTCCCAGCTGAGTCCTGAAGCCAATTCGCTTCAGGACTCAGCTGGGAAGCGGCGCGAGCGAACGGCGTGGGCGGGCGCGCGGCGGGCGCGCGGGCAGGCAGGCGGCGGACAAGCCATTCGCTCGCACCGCTCGCGCCGCTTCCCAGCTGAGTCCTGAAGCCAATTCGCTTCAGGACTCAGCTGGGAAGCGGCGCGAGCGAACGGCGTGGGCGGGCGAAGGGCGGGCGGGCGGCAGCGAGGAGTTTGCGTGGGCGGTGGGGAAACTCCTCGCTGATGCCCGCCGCTCGCCCTCCCGCCAGCAAGAGAGGGAAGACCCAGGGAAGCCGCCCAGCAGCTGATCTGCCCGGCGCCATCTACGCATGCCTGGCCATAAAAAAAGGGCACGCATGCGCAGATGGTGTTTTGACTTCCGGGTTGAAAAATCGCGATTTAGCCCGTTCGCAATGATCGGGATCGCGATACCCGGGGGATCACAGTATACGGTTATGAGCTGGTTAGCTAAGCAATCAACAATTTCAAAAGTTTCTGTACAAACTATGCCAGTTTGTTAGGCATCTCCCTCAGAAAACATAGTGAAGGTTAGGCTGACAGAATTTCCTTTTAGAACAATTTATCCATTATTTTTTATAGCTTGAGCTTCCTTTGTCAACAAAGGCATAGCTGAAAAAAACATTATTGGTAATATTAACCATCTCACTTTCCAAAAACAAAATCTAAAAGCATCTCCAGCTGATATTAGCTTATATCAAATTTTATATGCCTTAATAGGAATAAATTTAGGGGTAGGGAGTTAATTGTTTCCTTCCAGTTACTTATTTGTACCCTATTACAAATTCAGAAAAAGAATCAGTCATCACAAATAGAAAAGCAATGTCATTTTAACCATTAGAGGTTAATTCTAAACTATAGACTAGAATTAAGAAGGGAGCTCAGCAAGTTTACTGCAAAATATGTCTTTCAAACTCATATGCCAAAGTGGATTCAGAAGACATCACATCATTGGGAGTAAATAGTATTTTAACTACATACTGTATATAGGTTCAGTTGGATAATGTAATGATGAGGGTCTGTAGCAGTAGTGGGCTTTAAACCCCATTGCTACCGGTTCACATGCATGTGTGATGCTTTTATGCAAGTGCAGAAGTGTCCTAGGTGGGTGGGCGGAGCGTCCCAGGTGAGTGGGTGGGGCCTCCTGCCACCAGTAGAACTGGGCTGAACTGGGAGCAACCCATTGCTGATCTGTAGAGCAACACTGAGGCCACAGAGATCAAAATGACAGTTGCTTTAATGTCATGAAACTATAACCTGGTCTTTAAGTTTAGACTGCAGTTATCTTGTGCATTGCCATGAAATTAACAAAGAACAATAAAGCTTGAATAATTCTGAGGTGTAAAACACTATAGTGTTAAGACCCACTGACCCACTGCTCCCCCATCCCCTTCTTTGCCCAACCCTTAATTAAATCCAGGCACTGAAAGACAAAAGTTTTTATGGCTTTTATACTATATTTTTATGGCTTTTATACTATTATATTTAGGAGTTGTAGAAAAATTTCAGAACTATATCAAGATAAAGTTAGTTAAATTTAATGGTCATCAAAATTAAAAGGAGTGCAAATAATGAACTGATTTAATTAATGTATTGATCTTACCTACAGAATAGTCCTTTCCTATCTACTTATTTATTCTGCAAGCATTTTTTTTAAGATTCTGGTTAAAAAGCAAAACTTTATTTGAAGTCTGTAAAGAATGGACATTTTGACCCACTTCTATCTTGTTCATAATTGTAAAACTCTTGAATGTCTCATTTAAAAGTCATCAGTCAGTTCAATGGAGGTTTTGAGTGAGTGGTCTTTTCTGCTTATATGTAATGAAGTAATTTTGTTTTTAAAATGCTTACATTTGCTATTATCTATGGAAAGATTTGTGGGTCAGCCTGACTAAAATAAATAAGTAAACAAGTGAATGTAAAATAATAAACCTTGAATTAGGGCACTCAGAATAGCAGTATTGATTTGGTGAATCAAACTATCAACGTAAAAGGGGAAAATACATTATGTGAACTACACAGAAGACTTTTAGTTTCCATAGAAATAGAGATCCATATACACAAGTTTTAATACTTTTTATTTGACATATAGCATTTGTGAGAAGTCTCATTTTTCTTCCCTTTCCAAGTAAACATAAAGAACAAACATTTTAAAAGCCGCTTCATTCAGCCTCCTTGAAGGTTACCACCAATATCTTCCTGCTTCAAGTTATATATAAAGCAAATGTTTTAGCCTATGCCTCTGTTTGTGTCTAGCTCCCCTTTTCAAGTAGAACACATTAAAACTCAAGTACAGCAGGACCTACATTAGCAACAGGCCAATTGACCTTTCAGAAAGTCTCTTCTAATCCAAATCAACTTCCAGGAAAGAAATAAATAACAAGCAAAGAGTATTTGTACCCAGCAGGCAAATGAAATACAGTGATCCCCCGTTTATTGCGTCCCCAACCATTGCGAACAGGGTACTTCGCTATTTTTCAACCCGGAAGTCAAAAATACCATCTACGCATGCGTGCCGGGCACGCATGCGTAGATGGCAGCGGCTTCCCTGGGTCTTCCCCCTCTTGCTGGCGTCAGCGAGGAGTTTCCCCACCGCCCACGCAAACTCCTCGCTGCCGCTCGCCCGCCCTTCGCCTGCCCACGCCGTTCGCTCCCCCCTCTTGCTGTCGGGAGGGCGAGAAGCCCTCCCCAGCACCCGCTCGCCCGCCCTTCGCCCTGGCGGAGAAATTCCAGCCCCCACCTGGTCCCGCCCGATCCTCCTCCCTGAGGCAGCTCGCCCTCCCATGGCCGCTTCCTCCACCCTCTATTGCAAGCCTCTCTCCTCCCATATTCTGCCCCCCTCCCAGCTTCCAAGCCGCATTCGCCTTCCTCCGCCACCACCAGCATCCAGCTCCCGGCCAAGCAGCCAGGAAAGCCGAGCCGGGCGTGGCGGGGAACATCGGCGCGGGAGGCAGGAGACGGCCGCCGTCACCGCCATACGCGGTTCGGCTTCCCTGGCTGCTGCTCCGGTCGCCCGATCGTCTCCTGCCTCCCGTGCCGATGTTCCCTGCCAAGCCTGGCTCGGATTCCCTGGCTGCTTGGCCGGGGGGGGGGGGCGCTCGGCCGAAAGGAGCTGGAGACGCAGAGCTGAACACACCCCTTCATCCCCAAAGGCCGGCCTTTTTGTCTGGGAGGGAAGATGACGTGCCGGTGGCACAGGGGCGAGGGGCGGGAGGCAAATCGCTGCGTCTCCAGCCCCTTTTGGCCGAGCCCCCCCCCCTCCGGCCAAGCAGCCAGGGAAGCCGAACTGGGCTTGGCGGGGAACATCGGCACGGGAGGCAGCTTCTGCCGGACATGGGCAATGGGCGGGACAGAGAAGCGGGGAGAATCAGGAGGCTCCTTTGGCAGCTGGGGGCTGCCTGGCTTTGTTGTTTTGGCTGCAGCGGGTGCCAGGCAGCCTCCAGCCGCCAAAGGAACCTCCTGATTCTTCCCGCTTCTCTGTCCCGCCCATTGCCCGTGTCCGGCAGAAGCTGCTGCCTTATTGCTCTTTGCCGGCGGGATGCAAAGTGCTGGGGTGGGAGGGTGTCCTGACAGCCCCCCCACCCATATGCTTCGCCTCCCGCCGGGCAAGAGCGCTCGGGTGGCAACTTCTTCTAGATACGGGCGATGTCCACGCTCTCTCTCGGCGCTTTCGAGCCGAGTCCATGAGCGAGTTCGCTCATGGACTCGGCTCGAAGGCGGCGAGAGACAGCGCCAGGAACGGGCGATGTCCACGCTCTCTCTCGGCGCTTTTGAGCCGAGTCCGTGAGCGAGTTCGCTCACGGACTCGGCTCGAAGGCGGCGAGAGACAGCGCCAGGAACGGGCGATGTCCACGCTCTCTCTCGGCGCTTTTGAGCCGAGTCCGTGAGCGAGTTCGCTCACGGACTCGGCTCGAAGGCGGCGAGAGACAGCGCCAGGAACGGGCGATGTCCACGCTCTCTCTCGGCGCTTTCGAGCCGAGTCCGTGAGCGAGTTCGCTCACGGACTCGGCTCGAAGGCGGCGAGAGACAGCGCCAGGAACGGGCGATGTCCACGCTCTCTCTCGGCGCTTTCGAGCCGAGTCCGTGAGCGAGTTCGCTCACGGACTCGGCTCGAAGGCGGCGAGAGACAGCGCCAGGAACGGGCGATGTCCACGCTCTCTCTCGGCGCTTTCGAGCCGAGTCCGTGAGCGAGTTCGCTCACGGACTCGGCTCGAAGGCGGCGAGAGACAGCGCCAGGAACGGGCGATGTCCACGCTCTCTCTCGGCGCTTTCGAGCCGAGTCCGTGAGCGAGTTCGCTCACGGAGTCGGCTCGAAGGCGGCGAGAGACAGCGCCAGGAACGGGCGATATCCACGCTCTCTCTCGGCGCTTTCGAGCCGAGTCCGTGAGCGAGTTCGCTCACGGAGTCGGCTCGAAGGCGGCGAGAGACAGCGCCAGGAACGGGCGATGTCCACGCTCTCTCTCGGCGCTTTCGAGCCGAGTCCGTGAGCGAGTTCGCTCACGGAGTCGGCTCGAAGGCGGCGAGAGACAGCGCCAGGAACGGGCGATGTCCACGCTCTCTCTCGGCGCTTTCGAGCCGAGTCCGTGAGCGAGTTCGCTCACGGAGTCGGCTCGAAGGCGGCGAGAGACAGCGCCAGGAACGGGCGATGTCCACGCTCTCTCTCGGCGCTTTCGAGCCGAGTCCGTGAGCGAGTTCGCTCACGGAGTCGGCTCGAAGGCGGCGAGAGACAGCGCCAGGAACGGGCGATGTCCACGCTCTCTCTCGGCGCTTTCGAGCCGAGTCCGTGAGCGAGTTCGCTCACGGAGTCGGCTCGAAGGCGGCGAGAGACAGCGCCAGGAACGGGCGATGTCCACGCTCTCTCTCGGCGCTTTCGAGCCGAGTCCGTGAGCGAGTTCGCTCACGGAGTCGGCTCGAAGGCGGCGAGAGACAGCGCCAGGAACGGCGATGTCCACGCTCTCTCTCGGCGCTTTCGAGCCGAGTCCGTGAGCGAGTTCGCTCACGGACTCGGCTCGAAGGCGGCGAGAGACAGCGCCCCCCGGACCCCCAACCCGGGTTTGGGGGGCTGCTAGGAAGCCCTCCATGCCGGCGGCAAACAGCCGCGCCGCCCCCAATCTTCGGCTCCTCGCTAGCGCTGTGGGAGTAAAAACACCATCTGCACATGCGCAGACGGTGTTTTTACTTCCGCATCGCTACTTCGCGAAAACCCGCTCGTTGCGGGGGCTCCTGGAACGGAACCCTCGCAACGAGCGGGGGATCACTGTATCTCTCTCTCTCTCTCTCTCTCTCTCTGTCCCTCCCTCCCTCCCTCCCTCCTCTCTCTCTTTCCTCTCTCTCTCCCTCTCTTTTCTCCTTTCCCCACCTCTCTCTTTCTCTGTCATTGCAGCACTAAAAAATACAGAGTCCAATGATATCATTTATAAGAATTGAGGCTTGTTAAACTGACCAAACAGACAAAAGAATGTTTTTTAAATGTCTAAATTAATGAGCCTCTCATATTAAATATTAACCAGGAAAGAATCCCAAAGTTACAAATCAACCCCCTTTCCTTCTTAAAGCACACAGCCTGAGTATCATGTGTGAGAGCAATTTCACAGAGTCACAAACATACAACTTGATACCAGAGCAGTTTGCTAGCAAGAAAACTGGTTCATCGTGAAGGGAGGAGAATTGAGGCACAAATATTTGAAGCTTGATTTCACTGGAAAGAGGGATTGCTTTCTTTGCTTTTCTATAATAAATCATCTTATCAGAAGACACTGTGTCCTTGAGTGTTTGTTATCTATTTCCAGTCCAGCTTGTCAGAAGAAGCCTGATATGATGGAAACAAAAGTGATGCTGAGCTATATGAGAAAGAAATAGATTTCTTATTTTTATTCTTTAGTGTGCCCCACAAGGAAAAAAAATGGTCCCAGAACATTTTCAGTTCTGCATGGTCATGTGAGTAACATGCATGAGAAGAAAATGGAAATCCAATTTCTACAACATCAGTGCATTCTGCTATCCTCCTGCACCATCTGCTAAGTGTTCTTTAGGAAAAAGGGAGGAGCTTTTGTGGACAGCCTTGCCTTCAGATTAGGGGAAGGCAGACAGGGCAGCTTCTGAAACCAGACTAGAATGAAAAAGGCACCTTATTTTCATTTTTAAAAAATTAGAATCCACACCACTTGACTGCTGCACATAAGCCTCAAGTTTTCCCCTTGATCAGATTTCCTAACTCTTTGCTTTGCTGTCGGCATACTGTATTAAATTGCTTCGGTAAGGGGAAAAAATCCCTTTTCCATTCTTATCCTATATATACTTCAAGTAAAGGAAATTTACTGCCTTTAAATTTTATTCACATTTTACAGAGGGGAAACTATCTTAAACAATATTCCGCTGGTGATAGTTAGGGAAACATTCACATATTATATAGCACACTTTACTAAAAATATGAAAGCATCTTTATAAATCTACTCTATCAATTGTTCCCTTCAGGAAAGTAACTTCAAATGTATGCTTGATATACAAATATTAGATATAACTCAAACAATGCTATCCTCAAACTTGGAAAATGAAATAAATGCTAATAAATATTTAAAGTTTTAAGACCAGCTTAGCAGGAGGAAAATGTTATCACATTATTTGTTGTTAATTAGCTGCAGAATCTTAAGCATCCATTTCTCTTGTCTCTTGTTAACCATGAATATGCTAATTAAAAGATCATCCATAAGCAAGATAAAATCAGAAGGGAATGGTGATGCTTTACTGAATAAGCTGCTAGTCCTTCAGAAAAATAGGTGCCAAAGATTTCATTGCTAATCTTTAAACAGCAGATTGTGTTCTTGCTCTGCATTAAGACATATATTTTTAAATCATTGTTCTGTGATAAACCACAAATAATTATTACATGGTGTGGTTCTGATCTTAACAGAACGACAGAGTTGGGAGGGACTTTGGAGATATTCTAGTCCAACCCTTGCTCAGGCAGGAAAGCCTATTACTATAGGATTAATTATTCAAAAAAAAAAGATTGCCCAATCACTTCTTAAAAACCTCCAGGGCTGGAGCACCCACAACTTCTGGAGGCCATTTGTTCTATTGATTAATTATTCTAAATGTCAGGAAATTTCTCCTTAGTTCTAGGTTAATTTGCTCCTTGATTACGTTCCATCCATCACTTTTTGTCCTTCAGGTTTGAAGGACTTTTGTTCTGGGAATGCCCAGCTGGCTGGGGAAATGCAGTCCCTGGTGTAGCCGGCATCTTGAGGGCCAGGACCTTGCGAGATTTCGCGAGATCCCAGCCATTCCTGTCATTGGCGCTGGCCGATGACGTCGTCGGGGCATGGCTAGCCAGCCAGGGCTGTGCTGGCTCAGAGGCTTCCTTTTCGCCCCAACAACAAGCAGGTGAACATCCGGCGGTGTTCGCTGAAGACTCTGATGGCCATTTTGAGTGGCCTCGTGGAGCAGCCATTTTGAAAGGGGCGAGAAGCTCGGGCCTACAGGCCTTGGCTCCCTCCTCGCAGGGATCTTTGGGGGCCGTTTCGGCCTACCTGTTTGGAACTCTAGTGAGGGGTGGATTGACGGCTGGACCTGTGTGGGCAGCCTGTTTTCCCCCTTCTTTGGCCTTATTAGGCCCATGGGGTGTGTGGGGAGGCCGTCAGGCCTGGTTTGAGGGCTTCGGGAGTTCACCTTAGGTGGAGTGCTGGACATTTTGCCCAGCTTAGCATCTCCCCCTCCCCATTTACGAAGGGAGGTTCTGGTTAATTAGTCCGTTAGTATTTTTGGCATGGACCCTAAAAAACAAAAGGCCTTGCCCTCCACCCCAGAGCCGGCTGCCCAGTCTCGCAGGGTCTTACGGCCCTCGGTCAGGACTCGGCTGGCTAGTGAGGAGGCCCAGAATAGGACCAGGAGGGCGGGGGATAGGCCCAGGGACTCACAGGCAGGTGACTCATCTTTACCTGCTCATTCCTGGTCCAGGGTATCGAACGTCTGGATGAGCTGGATGCCAGGTGGTGGTAGGTTTATCGGCTGGGAGGATCCGCTCCTTCGGCTCCTGCTGCTTTTGGCAGATCCCCGAGTGATATAGAGGCCCAGACCGGGAAGGCCTCCTCTCTTGCAGCAACATCTGGTGCAGTCCCCTTGGGACCTTCTTCGGGGACACCCGGTGCCATGGTGTCAGGTGAGACGGTCACACAAGCTCACTATACACTGCCTCTCCCCTTAACCTGGCAGGATTTCGTATCCCCGGTTTCGGGGAGTGGGGCTACTACTTATACTGGGTTTCCCCCCGCTCTTACCTGTAATCAGGTTTGGGCTACGCCTGCCTATATGTTGGTGGTCATCGAGAGGGAGCCCGTGCAGGCTGCCTCCATGATTAAGAACATTGATCTCATCGCTCGGGCTCACTAAGAGTATGAGGGTACTGCATGATTGCAGTATGATGAAGCCTTCAGGATGCGTGTGGCATTTGAACGCACCCTGCCTTGGGACATGGTGATACCCGATTTATGGTTCCATGCAACTCAGCTTGCGGCGAGCGCACTGACAGTGGCCACTTTATGAAGGCCAAGCCAGTGGCAACTCCTGCGACTCACACTGAGGTTGGGACCGGGGCAAGGGCTGCCCCCTCCATGTCACGATATTGCGGCCAGGGGGACTTATTTTCGCCCCTCCTGCAGATTTCAACACGCATGTGGGAATTGCGGTGGTTCCCACGCCACCTACGCTTGCCCTAAACTCAAGGGCCCCAAGGACGGGAAGGACGGGGCTGAACCGTCCAAATGTCAGCCTCTCCCTGGGGGAAAAGGGCCACAGTCTGGTTAGGATGGAGGTGTTAGAGGCCATGTTAAGGGATTATCACCCACGTAGAAGCAGGGCTGCGCTTCTGCAGGGTTTTCGGGAGGGGTTTAAGAAACCCTATTTTGGACCTAGGTGGGCCTTCATGTCCAGCAACCTTAAGTTGTTGGACATGAGGACATTGTTAGATCAAAGATCCTGAAGGAGGTGGCCAAGGGCAGGGTGTTGGGCCCTTTTGCTTGCCCGCCTTCGCCTGCCCTCCGGGTTTCGCCTCTGGCGTAGTCCCCAAGAAGGCCAGTGGTGAATTTCAATTTCAGGCTGATGACGTCGTGGGGCGTGGCCAGTCAACCCTTTATAAGGGCTGTGTTGGCTCGGGGGCTTCCTTTTCGCCCCGACAACGAGCAGGCGAACACCCGTCCGCCTTCCCTATCTTTCAATGTGCTACAGGGGTCGCCCTTGGGGGGCTGAATAGGATTTTTTGGCAGTCTCGGCATTTACCTGCGACCATTTTTTTGCCTATTCCACACTGCAGTGTGGGAAGGATGGTTAGAGGGTGTTCGTTATTTGATTAGTTCTAATTGGCTTACCTTTGGTCATTGGGTTGGCAGGTTAGGGGCGGAAATTTGGAGGTGTTAGCAACTACGTGTTCTCTGTTAGGCATCCTTGGGGATGATTGGCAGACTCTTTCCAAGGGCTCATGGTGGCTTTTAAACCGGCCTGAGCAATTGGGGAGAAGTTGCCTCTGGGTCTCGCCCATTTCAATTTCCTTTCAGCTGGGATTCAGGTGAGGGCGTGGTCCCCTTCACCTGGATCAGCATAGAGCTATGCCCTGAGTTGCCCAGAAAGTTTTTGTTACGTCATTTCCGCCCCAAATGTTCTTAGTTGACCTCTGCGGGTCCCATTTTAGTTTTGAATTAAATAAATATATTTAATTAATAAAAATGACCCAGCTTAAATCCAGCTCTGTGTCCGCATTGTTACTCCGCTTCCGCTGCAATGAGCTTCGTTCAGGTTCAGCAAGGAGAAACCTGACAACACCAAGTAATAAGTATATTCTTCTGTCTGTAAGGTTATTCGTTGATGCTGGTAAATCTCAATAAGTACAATTCAAAATTTAGAAACTGAGAACCTTTACCTGCCCAACTGTACACACAAAAGCTTCCACACAATCCTGAACATGCAAATAAGAAAAATCATACTTCATGTATAGGAATCTAAACTCATGGGTCCCCTTGATTGAAATCTCCTATACTACTTATGACATTGTTTATAGGAATAGGACAGTGATGACAAACCTTTTTTTCCTTTGGGTGCCAAAAGAGTATGTGCACACACTATTGTGCCTGCACGAGTGCCCACACAATTCAATGTTTGGGGAGGGTGAAAATTGCCTCCCCTGCCGCCCCACAGAGGCCTTCTGGAGGCCAGAAACCACCCATTTCCCAACTTCTGGTAGGACTGGGAGGCTTGTTTTTCATCCTCCCCAGGCTCCAGAGGCTTCCCTCTCTATTCCCCTGGAGGCCCTCAGGAAGCCGAAAATGCCCTCTCAGAGCCTCTGTGTGAGCTGAAAATCAGATGGTCAGTGTTCATATGCATGCTGGAGCTGAGCTAGGGCAATGGCTCACATGCCGACATATATGGCTCTGCATGCCATCTGTGGCACCCGTGCCATAGCTTTGCCATCACTGGTATAGAGTCTTTTTCTCAAACAATGAGAAGATACTGTAGAAGACCTGTAACATTCCTTTTAACTCTGTTATGCTGTATTCTAATGGGAACAATGTGTTTTAATAGAGGGGTGATGATGCTGTCCTCCATTTGTTTTCAGGAAAATTGACTTTGCTTGCCACAGTTTATTGTTACAATCTCAGCATCTTTCCATCCATCCTGGAAGACTAATTCATTTTACACCAGACTGGCCTAGGATTGATTGGATTTTTTGGCTTATTCTTTTCTTAGCATTGGCCTTACAAGCTAATCATATTTACTGGGAGATGGTAAACTAACTGCTATTGCTTTTCTTTCTTAGTGGGATGAAACTGGAGAATGAACTCATATGTCCAAGAACTTTAAGATGTGCCAATCACTAAAAAGGTAATCACATCTGAGGGCAATGTCACTTTCCACATATTTATGTCTGCAAAGCTGGAGATATTCAACTATAATGCTATAATGGAATTGAAAGGAGCAAAATACATAGATATTATAAGAACTAGATGTTTTGAGATCCGAGGAAAACAGTTCAAGACAAACCTGGTCCTTGCAAGTCACACTCAGATGCTTAACTGAACTGTGGTTATATTATAAATACGGTATTCATTTTATACTTGCAACGGTAAATCTTTTTAAACAGTTTTCCTACTTCTTACAACAAACATATTAAAAAACAGTATCCTTCAAATTGCCTATAAAGTTCTCAGTCCAGCATCAACTGAGAACAACCTGACAGATATTAGGATTTGAAACTAATTCCAGGGAGCAGGGAGATGATGATGTTTATTGTATGCAAAATTACCGAAGAGATATTTATTCATTTCATTATAGAAAATTATGCCTAACATTTATTGTAATTCTCTAGCCCCTGTCACTTCCATTACCACATTCTAGTGCACATAGCTACACTCCATTTTATTACCCTTTCTAATTATTATTTTCACACTCTTTATTTCATACCTTCTTTTTACACTTTGTTTGCCTTCTCAGAGTTTTTCTCACTTACCTACTTGCTCTTCTACTTATTCTTGCTAAGGGTATTTGTGGTTTTTGTCGGATTGCTAAAATTGAATGCTAATTGCCGCTTTAATCCATATGCATCAAAATAATAATAATACTGCATACAGATAATTTTTAGAACATGATTTGTCTTATAGAAGTGAAGTGGCTACTTCTGTTGAATGCCACTGCCAGCAGTTTGGCAGGTCAATTCTCATTGGCTCAAGGTCCTTTTCACCTTTCCATGGTGAGTAAAATGAGGACCCAGATTGTTGGGGGCAATATGTGTCAGAATTAGTGATTAATTAAAGTCCGTTTGAACCTTAATAAATCATTCCGGAGGCGATGGAGTGAGAGAGAGAACATTTGTTTTCAAACAAGGTTTCTTTTTATTACAAAAGTAGAAAAAATTAAATATGCCACGAGGGGCAAATAAAAATACGTCTTCACATTATGACTGCTAACAAAGGACTGACAATATAAAATGGAGAATATGAGAAAGACGGATGTGATGCATAAATGATGTGGCAGGATTTTACATCATAATGGGAGGACCTTAATAAAAACACACAGTTAACTATTTAATTACTGAATAACTCTGAATGTCTCTAAATGTCTCTGGGGCTGTCAATATTCAGCGTGACAATATGTTGACTTTACAAACTGTTTAGAGAGAACTATAAAGCACTATGAAGTGGTATATAGGTCTAATTTCTATTGGCGTCATTTCTGTCATTTTTCCCATATATTAAACTGATGGTTTCTTAATCTGTATTTTCTTTAGAGTATCACATGTTAAGTTGTCCCAAAGGTGCTTTATCAAAAGGTAACTGTGTTTTCTTTGTTTTCCTTGATGTTTTGCTTCTTATCCAAGAAGCTTGAATCCAAGAAGTTCTGAAGAAACTTGGATGAGAAGCGAAATGTTTTCAAGGAAAACAAAGAAAGTCCAGGTGCTTTTTCAAAGTTGTTGTAAATTGTTTTGGGTTAACTATCAGTTTAAGACACAGAAAAAGAGAGAAAGGACACTAATCTGATTTAGCATGATAAAGCATTCAAATATCTGAGGGAAGACATAATTGCTCTAATTATGATTAGCAGTATATTGTTTATGTTGTTAAAGATTATGTTAGCTACTCAGATTAAATTTAAATACTGAATTTTGACATGGATATCCAGAAAGTACAAATAGAATCAATCATGGTTCTCCCATGTCGTATATACTTCAGGTTTAATGCTACATGTTAAATCAAAACAATAAAGAATAGGCAACTGATTCTTTCTCCTTTGAATAATCTAGCCGTCTAAACAAGATCACCATCTGGAACTACAGAATTAAAAATTGAGATCATGCTCTCCAAACCAAAAATCACACACAACACTGCCCTCATTGCACCAGGGATATATTAATCATTGTATTGGACACTAATGTCCTGCTGTAGGTTCTCTTCCGCAGGACCCTGTGGGTTTCACAAGAAGAAAGTGGCATCACAGGAGTCAAATGAAGATGCAAGGTATCAGAGGGTCATATCCTACGGGCAGAAAATGCCCTGTAAAATGATGATCTGTACAATGGCCTAAGGAATTTAGAATAAATTCTGAAATCCTTAAATCAATGACATTATCTTCTTTAAACCAGGTTTATAGCATCTAACTCCTTAAAGGTTACAGAGTATATTACTTCTGATTTTTATTCCCTTTTTTTTAACAGGAAACCATATAATTTGCATATGAAGAATTAATCCAGATCTTTATTTAATCAGTAGAGCAACTTTTGCTGTCATTTCTGGTAAGTTGATTTCCCCCCCTCCCCTTTTTGAATATCTCCGGGATCGCCTTCTGCCGCACGAATCCCAGCGACCAGTTAGGTCCCATAGAGTTGGCCTTCTCGGGGTCCCGTCGACTAAACAATGTCGTTTGGCAGGACCCAGGGGAAGAGCCTTCTCTGTGGCGGCCCCGACCCTCTGGAACCAACTCCCCCCAGAGATCAGAATTGCCCCCACCCTCCTCGCCTTTCGTAAGCTCCTTAAAACCCACCTTTGTCGTCAGGCGTGGGCGAACTGAGATATTCCCATCCCCCTAGGCCTATACAATTTATGCATGGTATGCTTGTGTGTATGTTTGCTTTTTTAAATAAGGGTTTTTAAAAATATTTTAAATATTAGATTTGTTACGTGTTGTTTCATTATTGTTGTTAGCCGCCCCGAGTTTACGGAGAGGGGCGGCATACAAACCTAATAAATAAATAAATAAATGAATGAATGAATGAATGAATAAATAAATTAGAATAGAATAGAATAGAATAAATAAATAAATGAATAAATAAATAAATAAATAAATAAAAATTGTGTCTAAATAAATGGTTGCAAAGGAAGAGCATTTCCATTTTCAGGAAAAAAATCTCACTAGACAAAAGTGCAATTGAAAGTTTGAATGCATATTTGAGTGTGTACAATTTTTATTATATCAACATAAAATATAAAAGCATACCAGTGGTTTTTATGTGTGTAGCATAATTTTTCATTTACTTTGGATGTAAAAACAGTATTTATTGTAATCTAACAAAAGGGAGAAATAAATGGGGTGGGGGAAGAAAAAAGGGCCTTAAAAGTGTATTCAGAATTTTATTATGGAAAACTAGTAACCCCTTGTGTATAAGAGTTTGCAACCAACTCAGAGCCAGTTTCTTCAAGTAATATGGAAGTGGCCACAGGGGAGGAATTTATTCAAATGGTTGTGAAGAAGCCAAATGAAAATAATAAGGGCAATGGTTTCCTACATGCATACAATAAAATACTTTGAACAGTACAAATACACTCAGCCGAAATTATCTCTGCATAGGTTAATGGAATGGGAAGCTAATAGTGTTATTTGAAATTTACAGGTATTTCACAAAAAGCTTATAAAATATGTTTCAAATATTTCATTCCCCTTTGATAATATCATAATTTTCAATATGAATACCTGTGCCTTAATACTTCTGAAGCTTGTCTTGCGAATATATACAAAAGTACCTGATTTCAATGAGTTCAGGTTTTCAGCTCTAAATATGGGACTTTCAGAATTTTCTAGATTACATAGGTCCACAGGACACAAAAATGTCAGGTAGCAGTGAACATAGAAAAGGAAAGCCTATACTAATAAAATGAGCCGGGGTGGCGCAGCAGGTAGAGTGTTGTACTGCAGGCCACTGAAGCTGACTGTAGATCTGTAGGTCAGCGGTTCAAATCTAATCACCGGCTCAAGGTTGACTCAGCCTTCCATCGTTCGGAGGTGGGTAAAACGAGGACCCGGATTATGGGGGCAGTATGCTGGCTCTGTTAAAAAGTGCTATTGCTAACACGTTGTAAGCCGCCCTGAGTCTAAGGAGAAGGGCAGCATAAAAGTTGAATGAATGAATGAATGAATGAATGAATGAATGAATGAATGAATAAATAAATAAATAAACTACTGCTGCTTTCCTTAGATCAATAAAACTGAATACAGCAGAAAATAATGTACAAAAGTTATGCAGTTGTCCTCATTTAAGGGCCACCCATTTAGCAACTGTTCAAAAGGTAGTGAATTAATAGTAAATACAACTGGATCTCATACTTAGATATACTGACCGATTTGAAAGTTTGGCTTGATCAAGCAGAATTCTTATGGCAAAGGGCATACTTATCACCTTTATCACCTCGAGGTTCAACTACTGCAATGATCTCTACATAGGGCTACCTTTGAAGAGCATTCGGAAACTGCAAATTGTGCAGAATGTAGCCGTGCAAGCAGTTATGGGCTTGCCCAGACCTGCACATATCTCTCCAACACTCTGTGGTCTGCACTGGCTGCCAATTGTTTTCCGTATGCAATTCAAACTGTTGGTTATCACTTATAAAGTCCTACATGGCATCGGGCTAGAATGCCTGGGGGACTACCTTCTGCCACATGAATCCCAGCGACCAATCAGGTCCCACAGAGTCAGCCTTCTCCAGGTTCTGTCAACTAGACAGTGTCATTTGGCGGGACCTAGGGGGAGAGCCTTCTCGGTGGTGGTTCCCTCTGGAATCAGATCCCCCTGGAGATTCACACTGTCCCACCCTCCTCGCCTTCTGTAAGAATCTCAAGGCTCATTTATGCCACCAGGCTTGGTGCTATTAGATTCTTCCCCCCTGGCCAATGAAAGTGTTGAGAGAATGTTGAGCGAAAGAAATGACTGTTTTTTATGGTTTTGGGGTTTTTTAGACTTTTAAATCTAATTAATTGGATCTAAGATATTGTATATTGTTTATTATACGTTGTAAGTTGACACTTCTTCTCTCGAAGTGTAGCTAGCCATAAGCTTCCCATTCTGGATTGATTGGCCTTGCTTAAGTATTTAATTATTTTAGTGATCCACTCTTCTTTTTCTCTTGCAGTTACTAAGGGTCAAGTGGGAAGGAACCTGAAGGCTGCCTTTTCTGATCAGGCTAGAATCCGGAAGTACTTCCCATTATCTCATAATTAGCATTTTAAAAGATGAATTGGACCAAATAATCAGGACATGTTAATATCTAAGAATGGGAGATTTTTTTTTAAAAAAAAACAGACAATTTTTGTCAGATAAGTGATTTCAGTTAACAGTTATGTGTTACTTTCCAGGGGGGAGAAATCAATTACTTTAAAAATGTAGAAGTTGTAAAGATGTTCCCTTTGAAGTGCCTCTTGTAATACTGAATGTGTTCTGCTTCATTAGAAAATGAATCGCATGCAGCACTCAGATACTGTGACTCTGGCAGTAGCTAAAGAAGTGACAGGATATATAATCATATCAAGGAACAGCTACAGGATGATGTGATTGTGAGAGTGGGAGTGTATCAAGGTATTTCTTGCTTTTTAGCAAATTATGGGAAGTATTATGCAGCAGGTTTACATTAATTTAGCTCAGAGAGTTCACACAAATGTCTCTACAAATGATATTTATACATTAAGAGGAAAGTGAACTTTAAAAAACTCTCTCAATTTTCTGTCAAAAAGTGGATAATGTATGTCTTCTATTTTGTACATAAACTAAGACTGTCAGATCAGAATATCATCTCTGCAAGATTTCCTCCTATTCCCCCCTCCCCCCCTCCAACCCCGGTTTATTTCACATGATGGAAGGCAACAAAATAGTCCCAGCACTCTAAAATTCATCAGTATGAGTCTCAACATATCAATTTGAAAGAACGACCTTAACTATATGCCAAGCTTTTAGTTTCCCTTGAAAATAATACTTCTATTGTTTCCAAAGGAAATTCTAAGTACCCAAAATTGCCATGCTTTTAACACAGTGACATGTTGATGGCCTGATGCTTTTTCAAGCTCAAAGTCTGACTGACAGGAGTCAGAGTGGTTTTAGAAGAACACTAGAAACATAGCATTTTATATTTTGCAAGAATTATTGTAGCAACAAAAATGACAAGGTGACTTTCTAATTCTGTAAGTTTAAAAAGAAAAAAAAAACCTGAAAGCAAATTGAACCAGCAAGTGCTTTCTCTGCTACAACTAAGCAGCAGAAAGGATCTGGTCTGGAGTATGCGTTGATTCTAACTGTTGAAAGTGTTATTCTGCACTTATACTGGTCAGAATTCCCACCCCCCAACCCACTGTTTCTGAGTATCTCAATTTTATACAGCTTAAATACCAATCATATAACTTTTAGGTTTATGGAATTTTTTAAAAAAAATATACATGGTGCTGACAAGGTTTGGACAAGATGCTGATGGTTGCAGAACACAATGTAGTAACATGAATAGCTTCATATGAGGTTAGCAGAATTGACAGAACTATTCCTAGTTAAGGAACTCCAGAAAGAGTGATATTGACCAAATCAATACTTTTGCTTGCTCAACAGCTCCTAATTCAAAGTTATTGCAAATAGAAAGAGTTACACAGCTGTGAAATCCTAATATAGTATGTTTTATACTTGTAAAACATTATTTTTTTTCTGCAGAAATGGTGCTTTCATATTTTTAAATCTTCCCTTTTGCTATTCCTTGTAACTACCTTTTGATCTTGTGTTCTGGCACTTAATTTTCTCCAATATTCAAAATCAAGTTTATTACTATTATTTCCAGATAATACTATTCTAATCCTGCTGAAATAGGTACAAGATTTAATACCCATTTCAGAGATAAAAGATGTTGGATAAGGTTAATTTTTCTGGCCTCACTACCATAAAGTAAAGTGATTCCTTAGGAGATGCTCATAAATGAGTACACATGTACTATTTGTACATAGTAGCACATACTTTGAAACAAAGCCATATACATTATGGACCTGACAAAAACCTTTGTAGGAGCCTTAATGGTGTGAATGGAATGTCCTATCTCAAAGTGCTGGAGCAGTCACACTATCTGGAAGTCTCTAAGAATATGAGGCTTTTTCAGGTTGCCTTGCAGCTACCTGTGCGCAGGTAAAAACACTTCATTGGCTGTCCCAGAAGGCACTTTGTCTGTCTACAGATGAAAAAAACCTTCATAGCAGTTGCCCTAATATTCTGAGAAATTGCAGCTGTTTCAAAAATTCGAAGAGATATATTTTGCCTGTTCAAATGCTTTGAACAATCCATTCGTATTTTTGTAGTTGCTACTTTATATTTTAACCATGATAAGAATTGGAATATGGTGGAAGCTGTTGATTTATTTATTTATTTATTTATTTATTTTATTCGACTTCTATGTCGCCCAATCCCAAAGGACTCAGGGCGGCTTACAACAATATGCAATAAACAACAATTATTTCATTTTGAGCAAAATAAATTGATATAGTTGGTTTCTTACTGCTGGAAAAGTATGCTATCTTCAAAACCTGCTGCATGGCTTAAAAACACATTACAAATTAAAATTTTTGGTTTATTTATCAACCCCCCCGCTGATTGATATGGGCTTTGGCAGCCATGTTGTCAGTAGGAGCCAGCACATGCTGTTCGGCAGTCAAATGTCACAACTGCTTGAGTGCTACGTAGATAGCGCAGAACTCTAGTATGTTGATATTAAATTGTGATTCTGATGGGGTCCACCTGTCCTGGATGATGGCTGACTGGGCGTGGACTCCCCACCATACAGGCTGGTGTCTGTCATAATGATGAGTCTGCACGGTTCAAAGAACAGGCCTTTCACTATAGCAGGAGAAATCCACCACCAGAGCGATCAATGGACATCTGGATACACCAGAACTTTGGCCACTGATGTGCTGCAACAGTTGCCAGAAGGTGCCACTGTCAAAGGGCGGCATACCAAAGAGGGGGGGGGGTTCATGTCTTTGCCATGGCTTTGTCAAATAGAAGGTCTCCTGGCCTGGACCTTTGGTCGGAAGGCACAGAGCGGGAACCCAGGTTGGTGATAACATTCACTTGGATAACATGACTTGAACAGACCTGGTTTAAACAGTACAGAGGAGGCAGGGGGTTGTGAGATGGGACCATCATCCTCAGAAAGATTTAGATCAAGTTGGCCCTCCTCCATGGGCTCTTGTGAGGAATGCCCCACAGAACGATCAAAGGATTAGGAGCAGCCCCGAGTCATCGAAGAGGAGTGGCACAGAAATCCAAATAACTAACTAACAAACAAACAAACAAACAAATAAACAAATAAAATTTTAGTGGCACCTTCTGTGGAGGAGGGAGCTGACTGCCCAGCCATAACAGGCCTGTAGGGACCTGTCAGCCCAATTGTCTCATCCCTGCCTCAGTGCCCTGTTTGATAGCCTCATTGAGAATGGACTGCATGTGAGTAACAAAGGCTTGGGATGCTGAAGGAGCAAGCAGTCCAATGGCAGTCAGGGTGAATGTTGCATAGGGCAAGGACCTGTTGGGAAAGGGACCTGTCCCCTGTCGAGGATGGGACTCCGTTTTACCCCATAGATCAGCATCCGGGATATTAAGGCCTGGGTTATCCAGTAAAAGAGCTACTGAGCAGTCATGGAGATCCAGATCAGCTCGTGCTGGGCCTGCACAGACTTTAGCCAGCTGACTGGCATTGATAAAATGATCAGGCAAGCCTGTGGCTTGACTGCAGCTGTATTTGGCACAGACCTTCTCCAGGGCCCTGTTTCTGTGGGATTCTTCCCTCTAAGTGGCCCTGGAGGCCTTGGACAGGGACTGGCTCTCAGCAGGAGAACTGTGCACCCTGTCTTACCTGGTGGGGCTACCAGAGTGACCCAATTCCCCCTCATGATCTGAGGGAACATGGGCCCTCTTTTGCTGTTAGTGGATTAGGACATGGAAACCTTAGCCTGCCCACTTTTGTCTGACATAGTGGAGGCCTTGAGTAGGCCAAATGACCCCGAAAATGGCTGCCACCTCAGAGACCAACACGACTGTCTCAAATATCAGTCTTTGGCAAAGGCAGCATGACATGTCAGCTGGTGTAAAAGGAGCCAATTGCAGTAGCTAACCTAAAGGTGACCAAAAGGGTGGAACCAAAGGACTCCTTATCACTGGCAAGGCAGTAAGCCACTTGAGCACAAACATTCCTGCTGGCTTGGCTTAGTTATTATCATTATTATTATTATTATTATTATTTGTATGCCGCCCCTCTCCGTAGACTCGGGGTGGCTCACAACAGTGATAAAAACAATACATGGTAACAAATCTAATAATTAAAATTTAAAATAACAGTTTTACATTACAAAGTCTAAAAAGAAAAAAAACCCCAATAGATAAAATACATACACACAGTCATATCATGCACAAAACTAAATAGGCAAGGGGGGGATGTCTCAGTTCCCCCAAGCCTGACGACAGAGGTGGGTTTTAAGGAGTTTACGAAAGGCAAGGAGGGTGGGGGCAGTCCTAATCTCTGGGGGGAGTTGATTCCAGAGGGTCGGAGCCTCCACAGAGAAGGCTCTTCCTCTGGGTCCCGCTAGACGACAATGTTTAGTTGACGGGACCGGGAGAAGACCAACTCTGTGGGACCTAACCGGCCGCTGGGATTCGTGCGGCAGAAGACGGTCTCACAGATATTCTGGTCCGGTGCCATGAAGGGCTTTATAGGTCATAACTAACACTTTGAATTGTGACCGGAAACTGATCGGCAACCAATGCAGACTGCGGAGTGTTGGTGTAACATGGGCATACTTAGGAAAGCCCATGATTGCTCTCGCAGCTGCATTCTGCACGATCTGAAATTTACGAACACTTTTCAAAGGTAGCCCCATGTAGAGAGCATTACAATAGTCGAACCTCGAGGTGATGAGGGCATGAGTGACTGTGAGCAGTGACTCCCGGTCCAGATAGGGCGGCAACTGGTGCACCAGGCAAACCTGGGCAAACGCCCCCTTCGCCACAGCTGAAAGATATTTCTCTAATGTGAGCTGTGGATCGAGGAAGACGCCCAAGTAGCAGACCCTCTCTGAGGGGGTCAATAATTCCCCCCCCCCCACAGGGTAATGGACGGACAGATTGAGTTGTCCTTGGGAGGCAAAACCCACAGCCACTCCGTCTTATCAGGGTTGAGTTTGAGTCTGTTGACACTCATCCAGGCCCCAAAAGTCTCCAGACCCCGGCACATCACTTCCACTGCTTCATTGACTGGACATGGGGTTCTAGCTGCCTGCCCTCCCCAAAGTGAAAAAGGTGACACAATGGGCAGAGCCAAAGACTCCTGTAGACGGACAAGGCAGCAAGCCGCTGGGACAAAGAGACTCCTGGAGCCTGTTTCAGTTCTGGCTGCCTGCCCTTGCGGAAGTGGGAAGGAGAGCGCAAGGCTCTTCTGGTCAGCGTCACCCGAACGAGTAGCTCCTATGACACAGGTAACAAATCCCGGTGAGGCGCAGATAGATCAGCTATGAGGCACAAAGTTGTTAAGGGTGCCCAAAACCTCATGGTCAGACCTGCAAGCTTCAAAACAGATGGGTACTTGTTTTGTCAGAACTGAAAGCTCCCAAGGCCTGCCAGGAAGGGAACCCCCCTTTCATCAGTAAAAGGGGGCCCTTGGCTGGAGGCTTGGCCTCAGGAAATGGGTAGAGCTGCCGCTCTGAGCCGCTGTTCACCCCAGTGACTCCGACAATGTTGAAAGGTGTCAACTGAGGGGGGAAAGGACTCACAAATCACCAACTCCTGACTCGAAGATAGGTGGAGATGACATCTCAAGATGGGAGAGAGACCCACACTTGTCCAGACTGAGGAATGAGTCCAAGAGGAGGAAATGGAAGTAGAAGGGGAGATCTACAATTTGAAAGACTCAGTCCTCATTGGCTGAATGGACAGTGTCATACTATACTTGGATGTTGGCTCCACCCACTATGGAAAACTTTGAATTTTCTTTGTTTTAAAAGATTTGCATGGCTATCCATCTAAAAACAACTCTGGGTGGTTTTCAACTGTAAAACTACAACGATAAAAACATATTAAAAAAGTAAAAATCTGTAACCTTGACCAACCTCTTAGGAAGTCTCAAAAAAACCTCTGCAGGTTCCACTATCCAACCTCAGTGCCTTAATTCTTATCTTTTTTTACTGAGGGCCAATTAAAATATTAGCATACCATCTGCAACTTAATAAAAATGCATCCATATGATGGTACATTTCGCTTGTGGGACTAATATTTGTAAACTCACTCAGGTCTTTATTAGATGTTGCTCTAATCCGGTGTAAATGTTCAATGTCAAGGGGTTGCTACCATTGATCAATCTGACTGGTTTGGCTCATAATATAATTACTTCCAAGACTGAATACTGAAAATAGAAGTATTTCAGTGTCTTCCAGAAGAGGGCAGAAAATATCTTTCAATTATTTCTTTTTTACAAAATTATAAACGTGGCATATAGACATTTTAAATTAGAATTTATAAAATATGTTTAAAGGCAAAAGTGATGGAAAATGCTCTCTGTATGCTAATCACAACAAAACTGAATAGAATTTAACTTCATTATATATTCCTTCTGTTTCCAATTTCTGTCAGGAAATTCAGATAAATTTATCTAGAATCCCAACCACCTCCAATTGGGGCACTATCCATATTAAAACTGTTTTTATCTCTGAACTTTGCTCTTTAATAGCTATTAACATAAATGCCAACAGACATCAAATTGAGATTTTTATTTGTGTCAGACAAATAAGAGAACATTGAAATACTGTACAAATTTACTCAAATGGGTCTAATCATATTTATTAGGGATAAATTGACAGTTCTAACATAAAAGTGCAAAACAAAGTCCAAGGGACATGTAATGGTGTTATTCCCAATTTTCTAGTAAAAATACTACTATGTACTTTGAATTATCTTTCATTAGTTCCTTCACACATATTTTCACCCCAATAAAATTATTTTGATATTTTCTTTCCACTTTTCTGAGTAAATGTATCAGAAACAAAATGTATTGGCTTGCCAGGTACCATGTTTTCACATCATTGGTATCTAAGTACCAATGCCCACTGCAACAACATCGTCAAGAATGCTTCAAGAATTGTTAATTTATTCCTACATAGCTTCTGTTCTGGAAATCTCACACTACTTACCAGAGCTTACAAAACCTTTGCCAGACCCATCCAAGAACACAGCTCATCTGTTTGGAACCCATACCGCATTTCTGACATTAACACCCTCAAAAATTTATTTATTTATTTATTTTATTTATTTTGTCCAATACAAATTGAAAGTTAAAGAGAATAAAAACATGTAGTAGTAAATATCCGGGAAAGGATAGAAGAAAAGATATGAGAATAGAATACGTCAATGAACAGTAGAGGAAAGGATATATAAATGGGAGAAAAGATATATAAAATATAGGACAGACATGTCCAAAGATACTTCACCAGGTGAGCCCTTCACTCCTCTACCCGAAACAGAATACCCTACGAAACTAGACTTACAATCCTGGGTCTAGAAAGCTTACAACTACGACGCCTTAAACATGATCTAAGTATTGCCCACAAGATCATATGCTGCAGTGTCCTGCCTGTCAAAGACTACTTCAGCTTCAACCACAACAACAAAAGAGCACACAATAAATTCAAGCTTAATATCAACCACAATTATGGAGGAAGAGTACTAAAATGCCTTGCTATTATATAGTTATCAAAAGACAAAATTTTAAAGGAAAGATCAGCATTAGAATCAGACAGTAGTACAGTTCACAAGGTGGTTCAGAAAATAAACAATGCAGTCTAACAATGAAAGAGTAGAAAAGAAGAAAGTAATATAAGTGTTTTATGTAAATTCAGTTCATATGAAGAGTATCTATTGTATGGGTAAGAAATAATGTAGTATAATAGGAAGAAAATGGAAGGTATACTATGATATGATTCAGAAACAACATGAGAGATATAGTATAACATAGCATTCAACTTGGAATGTATATGAGATTATTTTCAATATTCATAGAGCTTTACTATGCTGTTATTTTAAAGACATTTTATGGCTTATGAATAACTAATCGAATCATGAACCTTCAAAGTTTATAATTACATTTATCATTTTGATTCCATCTTCTTCTTTTTTCAGAATCATATAGTATTACCTCCTTAAATCTTATCCTTTTAACAATGGCAAGATAAATTTCCAAAATAGTTAATCTGAGAGATAGTGAGCATTTGCTTCCAGTCTTCTAGTTAATTTCCACATCTGAGTGTTGACTTGGATTTAGATATTTTTGGCATTAAATTAATTCCCTAAGCATTATATACCAAATCTTAAAGTGGCTAGCAATGAGCTCTGCTATTACAAGAACCATTGTCTGATTAATCAGAAAAATATAGGTAAATTTTCTTTTGCCATGAATATAATTTAACTAAATAGAACAAAATTAGGGCATTGTCTCTTAGGCAGCATGTTTTTGTTATTTCATTTTTAAAATCCAGTCTTTCTCCTCTCAGTATAAAGAACATGTGATTTTAGAAATAGCACTGTTGATTACTTTTTTGGTTTTGCATGAAATAGAAATAACAGAATTGGAAGGGAAATGAGTAAGAGCACAGTGGACTGACATGAAATTACTCAACAGTTCATGTATAATTTCTTGAAAGATGCAACTTACCTATGAAGTAGGCCAACAGTATAGCAAGCAAGATTGCAGCAGCGATAGCTGATAAAGCAGCACACTTCCAGCTACAATATTTAGAGGGTTTTTTCAGCTTGAATGCATTTCTGGAGAAAGTATTTCTAGGTAACAGTCGGGGAGGTGGTGTGTAAACTGTTCCTGAGGTCAATGGATATCCAGGGGAAGAACTACTGAAGAGAGGAGTTGTTCCAGATGATGTCTTAAACAAAAAATGCCTGAAAGGAAGATAAATAGATCACGGTTAACAGATGTAACACAGCCGAATAATTCATCTATTTGGAAAGACAAAGTAAACTAATAACACACTTGACAAGGAAAGCAAGCTTCTGTTTGCTTAACATTTAATTTTAATTGTAGAATTATGTGTTGACAATACATCTCCTTCATACATCTTGCTCACGCAAAACAAACAAACCATATTACCATCAGTTATGATTAAACTATAATGGATGCTTCCTGGATCACATTATCCCAAAAGAGACATGCGACCTAACGATTTAGCATTATGTGAAAACCAAGCCAATGATCTGAACGAACTACAGTAGCAAAAAGCAAGTTGCTTGATAGTGATTTGAATCCAATTTCAGGGTCTTGATTAATGACTAACTTTTATAACCATATTAGTCTTCCTTCAAATGCCAGCTCAAACAGAAAAGTCATGACTTGAAATACACTCAGGACTCTGTTAATTTAACCTTGTTAAATTTTCCAAGGAAAAGGACAGTAGCAGAATAGAATAGAATGGAATGGAATGAAATGGAATGGAATGGATAGGTCCAGATAGGTCTTTAAACTTTTATGGAAGGAGAGGAGGGTGGGGGCAGTATATACTGTATATGCTTGTGAGATTCATACTTGTGGAACAAATGGGAAGCCTAGTTGCTTTTTAAATACAATTCAGTATATTAGAAGCTAAATCTACCACCTTTAATTATACCAATTATACCCACAAGGCTAATGGAAACCTTATAAACGTTAATACAAAACAAGTTCAGACTCTGGAAAATCTGCAATGCCTTATTATCCAACCAGGAAACCATAGAACCATAAACAGCATGGTTCAGAACCAACAAGCTATGTAGAGAACATTACAGAAATTAAAATGTAATGTTATAAAATCTTAAATTATAATTCAGACTTATAATTCAGACAAAAGACTTTGCTGCATAATGAAAATATATTAGCAATGAATGGGAATAGTGATGTTGATGATATGGATGACAATGATGATGTGGTGATTGTGATGATGATGATGTGTCTGTGTGATTGATGTTTTCTAATTTTCTTAGTAAATTTATACATAAATTGTCAGCAGGGCCACCATCAGGAATTTTGGGGCCCTATACAGCCTAAGTGTCTGGGCCCCCCCGCCATTTAAAAACTATTTTAAGTCACCAAGCCACTCCATCCCCCGGGGATCATTTCCCGCTTCACGCCAAGCGAGGCGGTCCCATAGGCCAGTGTTTCCCAACCTTGGCAACTTGAAGATATCTGGACTTTAACTCCCAGAATTCCCCAGCCAGCAAATGCTGGCTGGGGAATTCTGGGAGTTGAAGTCCAGATATCTTCAAGTTGTCAAAGTTGGGAAGCACTGCCATAGGCTATTTCAGGAACTGGGTTAAGCCGATTGTGTGGACTCATCCAGGAGAAAGAAAGAAGCGGGAGTGACAAGGGAAAGAAAGATCCTGGCATCAGTCAGGCGGAGCGAGGCTTATTTACGGCTCCTTGGCACTTCTCCCTTCTTGTTGACAAAATCATGTGCTTTCTAGCGAGGGGAGAGGGGAGGGGGATCCCACACCCGGCAGCCACCAGAGAGGAGCTGAAAAGGACGAGGGGAGAGAAAAAGCAGGGTACCAGCAGTCAGGCGGGTGTCTTGAGGGGGCACTCCCATCTGGAAGGAAGGGAAGAAAGGTGAGGGCGAGCTAGGAAGGAAGGAAGGAAGGAAGGAAGGAAGGAAGGAAGGAAGGAAGGAAGGAAGGAAGGAAGGAAGGAATGGTAAAAGGGGCGATCAAGATAGGAATGGGTGAATGAATCGACGGAGGGTGGGAAGGGAGGAAGGAAAGAGGGAAGGGACAGGAACAGAGGAAGGGTGCAAAGAAAGCAAGGAAAGATGTGAAAGGGGAGAGTAAGAGAGGAAGGAGTGAAAGAAGGGAGTGAGGGAGGAAAGAAGGGAGGAAGGAGAAGGAAAGCAAGAAATGGAGGGAGGGAAGGAAAGGAAAGAAAGAAAGAAAGAAAGAAAGGGGGAAGGGACAGGAACAGAGGAAGGAAGGAAGGAAACTTATGAAAGGGGAGAGTAAGAGAAGAAGGACTGAAGGAAGGGAGGGAGGGAAGAAGGTAGGAAGAAAGAAAAGAATAAATAGAGGAAGGGAAGGTAAAAGAGAGAAAGAAAAAGAGCAAGAAAGAGAAAGAAAGAAAGAGAATGAAAGAGAAATAAAAAGAGAGAGGTGGAATGAAAGAAATGGAAGGAGGGAAGGAAGGAGAGAAAGCAAGAGGAAGAAAGAAAGCAAGAGAAAGAAAAAAGAATGAAAGAGCAAGAGAGAAAGAGAGAAAGAAAGAAAAAGAAACGAAAGAAAGAAAAAGAAAGAAAGAGGAAAGAAAGAGAATGAAAGACAAATAAAAAGAGAGGGGGAATGAAAGAAATGGAAAGAGGGAAGGAAGGAGAGAAAGCAAGAGATGTTGTTATTATTATTAAATGCAGATCCCAGGATTCCATGCTGCTGCCTTGGAATTCTGGGAGCTTCTCTATGGCACTGAGTTTCCAAAGATCTCCGATTTGAGGCTTGTGGGATGAATTGGGGAGCAAAATTTAGAGCAAGGGAAACTTCAGTGTAGCCTGCTTTCCTTCTGGGTTAACTTTGAGGTTATGTCATGATGAATTTCATGGGGAGTGGAGGGGATTCCTGGGAAAAAGGGCTTTGGAAGGTGAGTCTGCAGACCCCACCTTTCTCTCTGATGGGCAAAGAGGAGGCATCCCCCGAAGAGAGGTGAGGCCCCCTCCCCAATTGGCTACCTAGCCCGATTTCCCTTTGCTGTGTCTGGGGCCCTTTCAGGCGAGGAAGTGTTCCAGGTGGGGTGACCTTCATGTCCCCCCCCCACCAGCGCCCACGGGTCAGACCCCCGCCCAGCCCCTACTTTCCGCTCCCTCTTGCCTGCTCAGGTTGCTGCACCAAGGCGCCCCCGCCCCAGCCCCCTCCTCAGTTAGCCTGCCTTCTCCGCAGTCTTCCGCGGCGGCTTTTCGGGCGGAGGGGACCTGGTTCCGTGGTGGGTCCGAGCCCCCCCAGCCTCCCCCACCCGGGGCATTTCCTCTCGGCGTCAAGGAGGCGCAGCGGCGGGCAGAGAGAGGGAAGGGGGGCAGCGGCGTCCCTCCTGGCCTTGGCGGGCCGCCCGACCCTCCCCACCTCCTGCAAACGCGGCGGGTGGCGGGGGGAGAGCGAGACAAAGATACTATTGTCTTAAAATTACATTGAATGAATGTGAGTTCACTGAATTTTTTTTTTAAATGTAAATGTCTGTGGTTGTCCATTATAGCTCTTCTTTAAAGAGAACAGCTTGACAATGCTGAATTGAGCAAGACCTTATGTTTGCTGAAATGTGGTGCTAATTGTTGACTTTCTGTGAAAGCAGGAGCCAGTCATACAAATTGTACTTTTCTACTCGCCTACATCCTCTTATCTTCAAACCGTGTTTAGCGTTCTAGTAAGCTACTATTCGACCTTACAAACTCACTGTACTGTGTTTTTCATCCCTAAGTCATATTTTCAATTTTACATTAATTTCATTCACCTTTGGTATCAAAAAGAGCTGAAATAAATACTGTATAGGAAAACTAACTGATTCTTAACTTATCTTAGGCAAGGGTACTTCTGAACATTTAAAGGGAACTCTGTTGTATGTTATTCTGGGTATAAATGTAATGCATAAACAAATAGTTTGTCTTGAATTAGCTTATAGTTCTCTGTGTAACATTCAATAAATAATTTATTTTCACAATATGGGAAAAGGAACTAATTTCTAAACAGCCAGACCACACAGAATTGCTTCACTTGTTGTACAAGAGAAATCAAGGAACCAGCCAAGAAGAAAGAGAAAGAAAAAAATGCTATGCTTAATTGCCATAGATTCACACACATTTTTATAGTCTTGAATACACTGAAGTTCCCTACAACTGTATTTTCTTATACACAAAAACAAATCTCAATAGTGGATTACTCTGAAAGATTGCCCAACATTAGGATGCTGTATACTATAAACATGATTCAGAAAGTGTCGATAATTGAGCTTTTTTAGCAGGAGAGAGATGCTGTATTCACATAATGTCTGTATCATTTCTAACATGTGCAAAGCTTTCTTAAACTCTACAACCACTTTTATGTTATTTGGGAACTTACAGAATTGTTTAAATAAGCTTTCATTGATTAAAAATACATATAAGATTTTTCTTAAACAAGCAAAAACATATTGCCTCTCCTTAATCTTTTAATTTTCAAAAGTACCAGAAACTTCTCAAAGAACTAGAAAACAGCTCTTTCTTTATTATGCTTAAGTAATCGGGGAATTATGGCCTGTTGGACCAAGGCTCCCTCACTTTTAGGCTTACATGCATTTCCTTCGTCCACAAACATTTATCCATAGATACAGACAGGCCAATTTGCTACTCTTTCTGGACTTGAATATAATCTATATTCTAGTGGTTTAGTAGCCAAAATGTCACTAGGCAGAAAAACAATAATTCAGGTTCAACACAAAAATATTAAAATAATGACACAACATATGACTCAGGAACATTTTGAAGATTTTCATGAACCTTTTAAACAAAACGTTATCAATTCTCTAATGGTTACACTGTAGTTAACTATTCTCTAAAGATAAACCTTTCTTTCTAATCAATGCTAGTGTTTAGTCAAACTGTCCTGTGTTAAATACTAGAATACTTGCTCATTGGCATCTTGGATTTCTTAATGTTGGACACAGTTGGACACATAGAAACACCTTGTTTGAAAAAAAAAAATGCCTGACAAGAAAATGGCATGTCAAACTTTAAATCAGGTATCAGCCTTTAGGCACACGGTTCTATAAAAACATTAAGTTGAACCTAAAGCATCCAAGTGCATCGAAAAAGATTTTAAAGCAGATAAAGATGCAATACATCACCTCGAGGTTCGACTACTGCAATGCTCTCTACATGGGGCTACCTTTGAAAAGTGTTCGGAAACTTCAGATCGTGCAGAATGCAGCTGCAAGAGCAATCATGGGCTTTCCCAAATATGCTCATGTTACACCAACACTCCGCAGTCTGCATTGGTTGCCGATCAGTTTCCAGTCACAATTCAAAGATTAAAATTGCCCCCACCCTCCTTGCCTTTCGTAAGCTGCTTAAAACCCACCTCTGCCACCAGACATGGGGGAATTGAGATACACTTTCCCCCTAGGCCTTTACAATTTTATGCATGGTATGTCTGTATGTATGATTGGTTTTTATATAAAGGGGTTTTTAACTGTTTTTAGTATTGGATTATTGTCATATACTGTTTTATTACTGTTGTTAGCCGCCCCAAGTCTGCGGAGAGGGGCAGCATACAAATCCAATAAATGAATGAATGAATGAATGAATGAATAAATAAATAAATATTGTTAAGGAATAGTAGTACTTTTTAGAGCCCTACATTATTTTCTGTAACAATGCTCTATGTGTTTTTTTACAAGCAAGGAAAAGCTAATGCCTTCAAAGTCTTCATCAGGGAATTTGTCTTCACCTGGCCAATCAAGATATTGCCATAAGAGACATACATGGTTACATAGCAGGGTTTTGAAAAACAGCAGAAGAAGGAACTCCCACTTTCCCATCAAATTGCTTATACAGTTTGATTTCTGTATACCTGGATGGCCCATAGTGAACAATAATATTTTTAGACTTCACCTACACATATGGACTACTGTATTGTAGCACAAACGTGCAATATTAACCATTTCTAGAAGCAATGACCTCCCAATCTAGCTTCAATTACATTCTCAAGCCCACTGCTGAACAATGGTGAGTTGCTACCAGTTTGAACCGGTTTGCATGAACCGGTGGTGGAAATTTGGCTATGGTTGCCAAACCAGTAGTGAAGGACGGCTTGTCACAGCCCTGAACCACTTCCCTGGTCACCACTGCTTGAAAACAGCTAGCAAATAACCCTCTGCTCAAGCGCAAAGGCTTCACTACCCAGATGTGATGCGTTTGTACACACTTCAGATGTGATGGGTGCACTTCTGAACTGGTAGGTGTTCTGTCTGGGTCACTCTGGAAGCTATGACCAACCCAAAAATGTAAGCCAGACACACCGGTTGAATGCAAACACAGTTTTATAATGGTAAAGAGAAAAGAAGCCAACAGAAAATGTCATTACAAGTCAGGAAAGCACTGGAACTCCAAATAGATACACGAAGGCAATTGTTTATACATAAACACAGGATCCTCAATGCCAAACGAGGCTGTTGCTAACATACACCAACCTCCCACCGGTCTTCAAGACTGCTGGGCCACGAGCCAGGAACAAAAACGCTGAGAGAAAAGGCAGATAACAGCAACTCCACTTTCATAACACTCCACGCTGCCGAAAGAGTTTGCCTGCCTTATAAAGCCTTCCCTGCTAATGAGGACCACACCCCACCCCCTGGTGTTCCTCATTCAACGCTGATAATATCTATTCAGTTGATTCCTCATTTGATCTATGCGTCTCTGTCGCATACTAATGACAGCTTGTGATTCCTCATCCAATGACTCCAGAGAATCCAAGCTACTTGCTTGAGAGAGCCCCTCCCCAGGGCTCCAAGGCCTTTCTTCCTCGTCACTTTCCTGACTGTAATCTCCCCTATCTGACTGCCAAGAACTCTCCTCTCCGCTCTCAGCCTCCCCCGGGCATGGAGCCAGCAGAGATGCAGTTGGTCTTTGATCTGACTCAGGCTGAACCACAACAGTAGGGAAGGTAAGAGAAACCCACCCCTGCTGCTGATACAGATGTATTGGCTTGGAAATAGTGTTTTTCTGCTGTCACATTAATAGTTGGGATTGTCTTTGGATGTTAAGACATTCGAATCATATTTGGATGTTAGCAATCATCAGGACTCCAATTGGCTCAGCATTTACAGAGTTTTGAATACAAGTTATGGGCCACTTGACTCCAAATAATTTAGAGGAGCTTCTTACTTTAAAAAAGTCAGGAACCATTAAAAAATGAAGATGTGTCCAGGAGGCAAACTTAAACACATGAAATATGCTACAAGAACCAAATCACTAACCTCTCCTTAGGCCTTGAGAGAGGTATGCCAAGTGAGATGTGAGGCATACTATACTGAAAAGGGTTTTCAGAGATGCTCTAAGCAGATCCTCCTATGAAACACCAAGGAAGTCCTGCAAAGCTTGGGAAAGCTATTTCCATTACTTGGGAGTAATGGAAATAAATACAGTCTCAGAGCTGTCAAAAAACCCCATACACCATAGAAATGTCACCTGGCTAGAGCAGTAGATGAAAGGGAGGAAGTGTTTAATGAATGGGTTTGTGAATGCCTGCACGTGTTTTCACAGCTTGCAAGAGAAACAGCAGCCTGAAGGTAAGCGATTTGAGGGAGAAAGGAGAGAAAGGGAGGGGCAACTGCACTAAGGAGAGAAAGGCAAGGGCAACTGGTAAATTACTAGTTATTGTCTTAGTGACATTTGATTGCAATTTATTTCTAGTTTAACATACTGCATCTTTCTATTTCTTTTTTGTACTACCATTTGTTCCATTTGCTCTACCTATAATTGAAGATTAGTACAAAGTTTAGTGATTGCTTGTGTAAGTTATATTACTGTCAGCGCATTAATTTTTTTCATGTAATTTTATTGTATTTTATGTCTACCTTTTATTTTTATTAATAATTATCAATTTATGTATGCTTACAGGAGTGTTCTCTGGCCTAAAGATTTTAATTTAATTTGATCCTTAGAGAATTAATAGCAACCATCTGCAAAGACATTTATTTATTTGTTTGTCTGCCAAGCATACATAATATTACAATAAAAGTGTAAACATGTATACATGAGACAATTTACATGAGACAATTTTGGGTACTTGGGAACATTACGACAGGGATGGTAAGCATGTTGGTGTACTTATGCACACCCCTTACATACCTCTTAGAAATGGGATAAAGTCAACAGTAAGTCTAAGGTTAAAATTTTGGGGATTTGGGTAAGAAACCACAGAGTCTGGAAGTTATATTCAAGGCATTGACCACTCTGTTGCTGAAGTCATATTTTCTGCATATTTTCTGCATATCTATTTTGTGCTAGTTTATTGTTGTGGTTGAAGCCAAAGTAGTCATTGACGGGTAGGACACTGTAGCAGATAATTTTATGTGCTACACTTAAGTCAGACCTAAGGCGGTGTAGGAAAAAGGTGTGTGTTGCAAACAGAGGAGTGGGGGAACTGTTCTCATGAAATATTTGCTGACATTTTCAATTGTATTAATGTCCAATATGTAGTGCTGGTTCCAGACAGATGAGCTGTCTTCAAGAATTGGTCTAGCAAATGTTTTGTATGCTCTAGTACAATATTACTAGAGAAGAAGCTACACAAGATTACAAAAAAAACCTACAAAAGATCTCAATGCTTTTTTGGCAATATTGTTACAGTGGGCTCTAGAGATGAATACTATAAGGTCAATATTTTTGAGATGAGTACTACAATATTTTTGAAGATAAGGGTCACTGTGGCTAGTGACCATAGTTTGGGTAAGGAACTAGTCTTGAAGGATTTTTTAAAAGTTATGCTTAGAGATTCAGCCAAGTTTGTGGAGACCTTTTTAAAGAAGTATGCACATACTCCATCAGTTCCAATAGATAAAGATAGTTTTAGGTTGCATAATGCCTTTTTAACATTTTTTTTCTGTAAAATCGATTTGTGTTAGATCGTTGAAGTTGGTTGTGGTACAACTAGGAAATATTGGGCATGAGCCTTCATTCCGTGCATTCATGCAGGGAAAAGCCAGATACACACACACACACACACATACACACACCATATCTATATGAATGAGCATAAGACTGAAAAAACAAAACATAACTTTAATGAAAATAAGTTTTGAATTATCAAGCCAATGTATATGCTGAATAATAGAAGAGTTCTACACACTGTGGAGATCATAGAACACAAATATCATTAGACAGTCCCCTTGTATTAACTTGAAGGTCATAGACTAAACAAGATATTTTTCAATATACTATCAGATTTCTTTCAGTTTTATGTCACTTTGATAACTACTATAATATACAGTACATATTTATTAACATGATCAATAATATTAATCCCATGCTGCCTTTCAGGGGCAGCTTGATTTTGCTGTGTTTTTGGCTGTGAACATAAAAAGCTTCTGAAGTTAATTAATGAGTTCTTACAAACTCTCCTGAGAAAAGAGCTGCAACTCAACCTTGTTTGCACCCCTAGGAGGACATGTCTTTCTATATCAAACAAACATACAGGCAAGAGAAGGAGGCAAGCAACTCAATCTTTAAAATATTTGCATAGGCAGAGTCCCTATCCCTATACAAAACCCAAGCCACCAAGCTAATTCAGAAATCAGAAATCAAACATCTTCCATTTTCCAGAAAGTAGGGTCCTCAGTTAGCAGGGGAATTTTTTAATTAAAGCAATGGTACAAAGCATTCTATCAGATTTAAAACAACTATTTTAAATAATCAGATTTAAAACAACTATTTTAAATAAGCCAGCAAGTCAATGGGTTTAATATTTGACTAAACAAAAAATAAAATTCAATCCATTCAATAGTTAAGCATGGTTTTTTAAAAAACCCAACAACACCTCTGTTTAAAAATAGCTTACTTTAAAAAAAAAAACCCAAAAAGGACATTTTAATCATGTTGGTAATTGCTAAAATATTTATAAAATGATGAAATTACTTTTTATTTATAAAAGAAATGTAAAAGTGAATGATTATGTATAGATTTTAGCATGAAATTTGAGGATCGCCAAAGACTATTTTTTTTAAAAAAATTGTTCCATTTGTAAAGTAACATGTGTTAAGTAGGCAACTGGCCAATCCTTTAACTTTTATTAGGATTTAGGCTCCTTGGAGCACTTCACAGTATTGAATTACTGCCACATTACAGGTTATTCAATAATCTTTGATTTGTCAATTGACCAATGTGTCAAATAAGACCTAAACCTAAATATATTCTATGTTGAACTTTTTATTTCAATCAGGGCTTAGCTAGATGTTATATCAAACAAGAGCAGATGTTGGTTACAAAAAATAAGCACACTATTCCAAGCAAGTTGAGGGAAAAGTTGCAAATGTGGCAGCTGGATATTCCCTCTTCCTACATTAGAAATTATTTTTTCTCTATACATTTCTGAAAGATATATTATTAAATATGAAAATTGGCAACATATCTTTTAGGTTTATGGGCACACATATTTTTAAGTACCTTAGTCATAATATCATAAAATGCCTGAAGATATTTCAGAGCTCTGTACTTGTTTCTTTTTTAATTGCTTCCCACACAATTTAGAACAGCAGCTGATGTGAGGGAATATAAACACTTTTAAAATACTTTTTTTTAAAAAAAAAGTGGAAGAGAAGCATCAGATAAGTACTATGCAATACCCCTAAAGCCTTCTTATGTTTTATAGATAGGTGGTCTTAAAACTAAAAAAAAAACCAGGCTAGGAGGAACTTATTGAAGTAGACTTTAAGGTTTCTTTTTTATATAAGTCCAATGAATGAATGAATGAATGAATGAATGAATGAATGAATGAATGAATGAATGAATGAAATAAATAAATAAATAATTTTTTTTAAAAAAAGAAACATAAATTTAGAGCAGATGTCTGGTTTTTATGTTTTTTTAATCTAACTGAACCAGAAATCAAAATGTCTTAATACTGCATGTAGTTTTGGGTAACATAGCCCTACTGGAACAGCCAAATATCTTACCTGGTCCAGTATTCTGGGTATAAAAATGGTCAAAAAGATACATTCAATTTGTCACAAGGGGAATAGGAAAATGGTCCAGAAAATAAAGACACTGTTCTTGCTTTCTCCTTTCTGCTGTTCATCTGAGCCCAATTAGTAAAGAGAAAAATTACTAATACTACTAACCCCTAATCCTAACCTTCATAGAAAGCTTTCTTCTGAGCCTGCTTTCTTTTCATCGTTCCTTAAGAACTTTCTTGCATGTTGTCAATGCAATAGCCTTTAAGGCATCTGTCTTCAATCTTGAAAATGAAGGTTACCCTACTCTATCATTCTGTTTCACACATAATTAAACTGATTGTCCCCACTATTTTTTAAACCTTTTTCAGCTTTATTGTATATTTAGCAGTGTGAAATACAGAGTGATAAGAGTAAGGCAACACAACACATGAAAAGGAACAAGAAAGAGAAAAAATTGATGAAACTGAGGCTGGAGAAAGAGATAACTTGACAAGAAAGGGAAGAGGGGGTAGAGTGAGAAGATCCCTAGCATCATTAGTTCTTCAAGGCTATTAGTCTTCAAGGAAACATCAGTATTTTTCCTTCCTTCTTTCCTTCCTTCCTTCCTTCCTTCCTTCCTTCCTTCCTTCCTTCTCTTCCCGCCCTTCCTTTTCATTCTTAGCATCCTCAATGTGCATCCTCGCCTATGCATTATTAAATACAAATTGATAATTATAGAGTTTTCGCTTTCTTTCCCAATGATATAAAGCATGGTTTTCAAAGTTGATTGCACCATGTGACATATTGTGACTTTTTTGCGGAGCTGGGGTGGGCATGGCCTGTGCATGACACATCTGGCCCCACAGGCTGCCAGTTTGACACTCCTGATCTAAAGCATGAAATTAATTCATTTAAAATGCTTGCAGTCCACCTACTTTAATAACTTCCCCCTCCCTTTAACAGCAAGCACCGATTGCATTGAAACCGTTCATCCTTTTCTGATCAATCACTACTGGCTCATACTGCATTACATGAAACTTATATATTGCTTTGCCAGAAATATTTTTAACTTTGAACTTGCTTGTATTAAATTTCATCTGTCATACTCACATAAGTTTCATGAAACTTGCAGACATAGTTTTGGAGTTGTTAGCATCCCTTTTTTACACTGTTATCATGAACATTTCATTTAAGTAGAATTCACCACTGTAGTACTTACTCTTTGTTCCAGAGCTCTTATAATTGTACATTGGTCCCTGAGGGGATATTTGAAAGAACTTTATAATTTGAAAATTGTGTACATTTCAAAGCTTTGTTTCATGTTTTTCAGAAGCTTATTAATGTACAGTAGAGTCTATCCTCATATTCTATGGCTTCTGAATTTGTTCAGGGACTTTATAATTTGTTTTATCTAGCACTCTTGAAAGTCCAGCTCTATACTGAAAAATGAGAATTAATGTTCAGTATGTTCTTGAGAGCAGCAACATACCCACTCTACTGTAGAGGATTTTTTAAAAAAAAATCAGTGATAACCAGCTTTTTTGGATTTATAGGCACATTTCAAATTTGCACACACAAGGACTCTTATACAATAGTTGCCATGGGAATTGCCTATTAACAAGATGTTTGTAACAGTGGCCATGTTGAGTCAAACATTTTCATTTACCTGAAGACAAATTGGTGAGATAGTTTTCTGCTTCCCCCCCAGGTTGCCCACAATGTTTCTAAACTCCTTTGCTTGCCTTTCTATTGTTTCTGGACAAATGCTTTATTTCTAAACAAGAACTAGGTGGTAGCGACCCATTTTTCATTTCTTAAGAATGCCTGAGGGTCTGATATGTTATGCTTGCCATCCTGTTTGTTTGTTTTTTATTAAAAATTTAAAATACAGTGGGAGAACAGGACCTGATAAACACCAAAGGATATACCTGTAGATATACAGTGATCCCTCGATTTGCGCGTTCTCGATTAGCGCGAAACGCTGCAACGCGGTTTTTCAAAAAATATTAATTAAAAAAATAAAATATTAAAAAATAAAAAATGAGTCCACGCTAGTTCTCTCTCTCTTTCTCTCCCTGTTGCCGGCGTGGTATATGAGAGAGAAAGAGAGAGGCAGAGGTCGGGCGCATTACCGGGAGGTGGAGGCGGCGTGGGGACGCTGGGTGCCGGGGACTCCGAGGAGGGGGTGGACGTCTGTTCCCTGAATGGAGACCGCCGGCCGCTCAATCGGGCCGGCAGGGAACAGAATGGAGCCTTCCGCGGCGGGGCTGGTAAGGGGGGGAGCCGAGGGGGGAGCCGAGCCCAGCCCCGTGGCATTCGCTTTCCTCCCGCCCGCAGCCGACTGATCGTGGGCTCCTTCGCAACCTCAGAGAGCTTCCTGGTTTTCGTGAGCTTTCATGCCCTGGAAGCTCTCCGAGGTTGCGAAGGAGCCCACGATCAGTCTCGGCTGCGGGTGGGAGGAAGGCGAATCCCCCGTGGGCTCCGTTACATCTTCCGCTGCCAGCCAGGCCATGCTGGCGGCAGCGGAACAATCGCTGGCTGTCAACTTTTCTTTTTAAAACTGGGCAGAAGCTGACTTGCCTCCCCAGTGCTAAAAAGAAAAGTTGACAGCCAGCACTGCGACTGACGGAATGCTGAGCCTCCCGTTTTCTCTCCCCCCCCCTCGCCCCTTCGCCTCCCTGTGTTCCTAGGAGAAGTGCTGGGGATTGAGGCAAGACAGACCTTCTGCTGCTCACCAGCACTTCTCCTAGGAACACAGGGAGGCGAAGGGGCGAGGGGGGGGGGAGAGAAAACGGGAGGCTCAGCATTCCGTCAGTCGCATTCCGTCAGACTCTCCCCCACCTCGCCCCTTCCAGTTTCGGCGTTCGGAGTCCGGCGCTGGGGCCATGCGGGGCCGCTCATCCAGGGGGGCGTGGACTGGCAAGCGGCAAGCGGCAAGTGATCTGGCGGGAAGACCAAGGGAAGGTTCCTTCAGCCGCCCAACACCTGATCCGCTCCGCAGCGCGGCAGCAGCGAGGAGCCGAAGATGGGGTTTCCCCTTTGCCTTTACCCCATCTTCGGCTCCTCGCTGCTTCCGCGCTGCGGAGCAGATCAGCTGTTGGGCGGCTGAAGGAATCTTCCCTTGGTCTTCCCCTCCGCCCACACGCAAACTCCACCATCTGCGCATGTGCGGCCATGAAAAAAATGGTGCACATGCGCAGATGGTGGTTTTTACTTCCGCATCCACTATAACGCGGAAATCGGTTAGCGCGGGAGGTCTTGGAACGTAACCCCCGCGCTAACCGAGAGATCACTGTACATTGCTATACATTGCTAGATATACATTATACTGTTTAACCATGTATATAAATTTTATTGCTGTCATTTATAACCCAACCTTTTTAAAAGGCTATAAAATTGTCCTAAATTGGCCCATAATGTTCTCATTTTATCAACATTATACATTTTATTTATTACATCGTTGGGGCATTCTACTTTATGTCTTAACAGATTTTTGGTAATTTACTTTAGGTTGATAAAGAGTGACTGTCTCAGTCATATATTCTGCTAATTGTCCTTATATGTGGGCAATATAACATTTTTGCTAAAAGATGCTATCTTTATAAATTCTAGCCTAGACCTAAGGAACTGCCAATAATCTAAAATTCATTGCATTAAGTAACAAATATTTTAAAAATACACAAATCACTTCTGGCTGGCAAATGAAAGGAACATGTTCTTGAACCATTCAAGAATAGCCCTAAATTATCTTGCTATTTAAACTTTTCTTTCCGTCCAGATGAAAGAATTGCTAATTACAGTAATGCAGACTTAATTTATACTAATATAAATAACACCACACAGACTTCAGAACTGGCATTAGGACATTGTGCAATTTCTGACAGATACTATTTCAAAGAAAATATATAATTGCGTTTTGGGCTGCCCTAATTTATAAGCCATTTGATTGACACCTTGAAATGGCCCCAACTGTAGTTTTCATCACAAAAGAGCTTAATATAGGGAAATAATGAAGTAAACTTGCATGTAAAAATATAGTGCCATCATTTTAGCTTTCATGAAAACTCTGCCAAAAGTATCAATGTCTTTAAATGGACAACTGCTTTCGCTAAGGTAAAGGTTCCCACACAAACGTGTGCTAGTTGTTTCCGGCTCTAGGGGTGGTGTTCATATCCATTTCTAAGCCAAGGAGCCAGCGTTGTCCAAAGATGTCTCCATGGTCTTGTGGCCCACATGACTAAATGCCGAAGCTACACAGAGTGCTGTTACCTTCCTGCTAAGTGCTCCCTACGTGCTTTCTACTTACTCGGTTGGCAGAAACTGGGACAAGTAAAGGAAGCTCACTCTGTTATGCAGCACTAGTTATTCAAACTGCTGAACTGCCGACTTTTTGATCAACAAGCTCAGGGTCTTAGCTACTGAACCGCCGCATCCCTTTCTCTACTCTACATTGCTTTTTCTACTCTATCTCAAATCATATTACTTAAATTAAATACTGTGTATTGGGACATTCAACACGCACCTTAATAATTTGATCTCCTGCAAACTGAGCCAAGCAAACTGGAAAAGATGAGAGATTCTTGCGAAAGAAAAACATGTTTCAAGCTAAAAAGCAACTAATAAAGGGGTGGTCTGGTGCATTCCTACCACAGAATGATTTGCTGTTCTTTTGAAGTAAACATTCTCTCCAGGGGTGGGCTACTGCCCAGATGGGGGGAAATGCAGTGGGGTAGCGAAAATGGAGCTCCATCCCAGAACACCCAATTTGCACTGAAAGATGTTGAAAGCAAATGCACGACCGGGGGCTTAAACCACCGGCTGAAATTGCCCCCAGAGCAGGGCAACGCTGATATCGGCTCTACGGAGCCCCGAACTTCTGGTTTTCGGTGAAAACCGGAAGTTCGGCTTTTGGCAGGGCGCCAAGTAGCGCGCTGCTTGCTGGGCCCAGGGGGAGGTCCTAGATCGTCCTACTTAAAGGCGATCCGAATAGGACCTCCTCCTTGCTTGGGGAATGTCAACAGTGTGTCTGAAAGAGGTCGCTTTGGGGCCGAATAGGAATTTTTTGCGGCCTCTCCTTTAGAGGCAGCCGTTTTTTCGCCTATTCCACACTGACGGTACGGATGGAATGGTTAGGGGGTGCGGCGCCCATAGATCTTAGATTTAGGCTTCCCTTTGGTCACTGGGGTTGGCAGGTTAGGGGCGGAAATGGGCAGTAGAAGCGATCGTGCATGCTCCTTTGGGCATCTTTTTAAAAGGTGATGGACCGCCTCTCTCCAGGAACTAGAGGTTATCACAACGTCGTTGTAGAGAGGATGTCCATGGGACTCACCGGATCCAATTTCCCTTGGGGGTTTGGAGGGCGAGCTCCTCCCACACGCCAAAGGAGCGTGGCTCAGATCCAGGTGAAGGTGGCTATCTTCACCTGGTTCAGCAAGGAGTTATGCCCAATGTTGCCAAGGAAGGTTCTGGCAGGAATTTCTGCCCTGTTAGTTTTTGGCCTCTGCAGGTCCTTAGTTATAGTTGAATTTAAATATTTAAATTTACATATTTAAAGTTACGTTATTTAAATTTATGTTAATTTAATAAAGTGACCCTATATTTAATCCATACAATGTCTCAGCGTCTTTACTCCACTTCCGGGGCAAATGCAGGGCGACCTGCATAAGCCACGCCTATAGTGTGGTAGTAAAATTTTTGATAGCCCTTCACTGATTCTCTCCCTTGAGAACCAATTGCATACAATTAAGCAGATTAATGTCCAAAACAGAGCAGCTAACAACACACAAGTTCATCAAACACAAACTATAAGCCTTTCACTACATGTTGCTTGCTTGCTTGCTTGTGAATATGTATGAACATTTTAAATAATGTTATTTCCCAAATTGGAGTAAACTTACATGAGACAGTTACTCAAAACTGGGAATATCTAAGCCAACCTAACTATCTTGTACCTGTTCAACACTTGGGGGCCTCAAGAATTTTGTGGTATGAAGGAGGATGCTTTAGTCACCCTAAACACCTCTCTCCCTGCTAGCTCTTGGTTCTCTTCTGCATTTGTATAATACAGTATATCTGTTTTGGGTTAAAACTGACCTTCTTTAAACAACTGCTGACTCAGTTTACTTGCTCATATGATCTCCATATAAAATGCCATATAACAGAGTTCTGCACCTAATATTAAAGCTGCAGCAAGAAGCTACTGAAATAATGAAAGTGTCTTGACATATTCGTATCACTTTTACTCATAATATAATTTATCTTCCATAAGAACAAGTTTTATTTTCCCAAGGAATTCTAACAAATCAAAACAAAATACATGGTGATGGAAAAATCATGTTTCCTTACGTTATCATTTTGCATTACCTAGGGGGAAGTACATATCTTATTACTAAGATGACACTGAACAGTTTAAAACTTCAAACTCTAAATATCCAGGGAGAGCTTATATACTGTACAATTGCATTATTCTTTGTTAACAAGGAGAGAAAAAAGTTGCAGATCATAATCAAAATAGAAAAGTCTTTTTTGTAATAAATGGGCAGCATATTTTGTAAGTAGGCTGTATATATGAAGAAGCCCCATATTGAGATTAATAAGCTGCCACATTTCAAGGAAGGCTAAGGAAACTGCTAAATTAAAGTGCAGTGCAACGTGAAACATTATGGTCATCTGGGAATAGAATGTCAATTCAATAAGTTAAAGCCATAAAGCAAAATTTCAGGTGAAAGGGTTCAGTTGTTTCTCTGCTTCTCTGATGAAAATATATAGGCTGAAATTGTCCCAAAAAGACAAGGGAAATTATGGATCAAGAATTGGCTGATATAAATTTAGTGATTCATAGGAAAAATAAATAAATTTTATTAAAGTTTATTGACATTTGCTAAAGTAGAAAGAGATATATCTTTTTTTTTTATTCTTAGACAATATGGGTGGAAAAATCTATCTGGGATGACATTCAAAAAACCTGAACAATACAACGAAGAAATTTTTTTATCTGTTTGCTTGCTTGTTATTAAATTTATTGTTCTGTGAAAAAGGGTTCTGCTATTTTCATAAAAGTGATCATTCTGTTTATATCCAATTTCATTTCAAATTTTAAAGAAAGAGAAGCTGGATGTTTGTCATTCAGCAGATATGAGCAAGTGACAAAGTATAGGCAGAGAGAGGAAGAAAAGATTGAAAGGTATCAATACATTTACCACCAAGATTATAATGTATACACAGCATCATTGTAATCGAGCAGGGTAAACTTGACTTCACTGAGGGCCGCATCAGAGTTGTGCTTGACTTTGGGGGGGGGGAGCTGCGGGGAGGCACGGGCAGAATGGGCATGGCTAGCTCGATGTCACTCATGTTGAGGGCACCTGTGGTGGACTGAGAGATCTACCGGTGAAAATGGGCTCCCAAATTCCTTTTTTGGCTGCAACAGCCTCCTGTAACCATCTGCCAGAGAAAACAGAGTTTGGCTGCATGCAACCCTCCCAAGCTCCGTTTTCGTTAATGGAAGTATTGTATGCCAGTTCTTCACTGTTTCCAAGGCGTCCCACAACCCAGATCTAAACACCCAGTGGCCCACATCTAGCCCTGGAGCCTTAAGTTTGACAGCCCTGCAATAGAAGGAAAACTTCTTTTTGCTGCCTGTAGAAAGTTAGGAAGTAGCAGCAAACAATTTCATTTTTTCCTTCTTTTCTCAGGACAATAATTGTCTCATTACATCAGCCTGACCCACGTCAGGAGGGGAAGATACATTATGGATGCTGTGTGTTAAATAATTTCAAATGGAGGGTCCAAGTAAAGAGAATTTTCAGTCATTGTGCCTGCCCTCTGGAACATTCTCCCTTCTGGGAGGTAAAGACCCTCCTGGTCTTATGAAAAGATGTGAAAACAACTTTTTTGTTTAGGGCTCACATAGGAGTACAAAATCATGGAACTAGTTAGGACTCTCTCCCACCTTTAATTCACTTTCACACAAACTTTTAAATTCATCTCTGCTTTTTAAAATTGTATGTACTGTACTGTATTGTTTTTAATGTTTTAATATTTTATCAGTATACAGCCCAAAGTCCCTCTATTTTATTTCTGAATAAAATTAAGATGTGATTATACCTTAGATCAGTGGTGGCAAAGCTTTTTCTGGTTGTATTCCAAAAGAGTGTGTATGTGAACCTGAGATATCACGCACAATGCAATGCGTGCCCCACCTGTGCATGCGGGCAGTAATGGGCTGCCAAAATTTTTGCTGCCACACTGTGGGTGTGACTTATTTTGTGGGTATGGCTTGCTGGCCATGTGACCAGGTGGGAATGGCTTGAACAATTGTCATCATTCAAGTGAACTGTTAAGTCCTCAGCTTACAACCTCACCAATGTCGTTCGCTGGGGTGACAATTTGCTTTGTGTTTCCCCCACTCTCTTTCCTGGGGTGCCCCCCGCCAAAGGCTGGGTAGTAGGCGAACAGGTGCTAATCAGCTGTTAGGAAAAGAGGGAGGAGGAAAAGGGCCCCCTGCAACTCCTGCCGGTGCTGGTCTCCCTGCCGCTTTCCAAGGAGGAGGAGGAGGATGGGAGGGGGGGGGATTTAAAAATATTGGAAAGCCGAGGGAGAGTTACATGGTTATTATTGCCGCACAATGCCTTTTCATCTCAGCTGTGGGCGGAGTGAGGGCTTTGCAAGGGGAAAGAGACGGCAGCCCAGACAGCTTTGGTGCGGCGCGGCTCAGCTCTCCTTTTTTTCTCTGCTGCTGCACGCTTGTCTTAATTGTTTAATTGTTGAGGTTTTTATATATTTTATTATTAGATTTGTTCCATTGTTATACTGTTTTTATTACTGTTGTGAGCCGCCCCGAGTCTTCGGAGAGGGGCGGCATACAAATCTAATAAATTGAATTGAAAAATTGAATTGTCACTTTTTTCCTCTTTCCTCCTTCCTGGCCTCAGAAGGTGGCTGCGTGAGGCTGGAGGGGAGCCGGGCAGGAGAGAGGGAACCTCATTCAAGGCCAGGAAGGAGAAAAGAGGAAAAAAGCAAGGAGCGCAGACCCAGCAGCAGCAGCAGCAGGGGGGAAAAGGAGAGCCCAGCCGAGACCGGTAATCCAGGAAGTGACTGCCACCGGGTCAGCTGGAGCTGGGCATGCAGCTTCATTTCTGCTGGTGGAAGTGCATTCCACCCCTCCTGCCTGCTGCCCACCCCTGCATGCAGGCATGACTTTCCCCCCATACACGTCCACTTTCTCACTCATGAACCAATCACGCAAGCCCCCAGCCTGTTTTGGTCCTTGAAAGCCTCCTGCACCAAACTTTGCCAGCGCAAACCATCTGCCACCACTGCTGTTCATTCTCCCACCAGCCTCGTGCTCTGGTAGTGTCCAACAGGGCCATTTACACCAGAAAACTTTGGTGCTACACTTCTTCTAAGGGAGCATTTCTGGCCAGCATGCCTCTAACCATTTATCACAGCTGCCAGAAAAGTAACAGTGTGAGAACTGCCACCACCAGGCATGAAGTGGTGGAGGCAGCAGGAACAGCAGGCTGGGGTTTTCCTCCCTCCCTGCCAGAGTCTTTTTTCCTGTCCAGATCAGCTCCAAACAAGCTGTGCAGAAATATCTTGCACCGTCGCCTGCACCGTTTCTTTGGAGCTGGTCTGGAAAGGAAAAAAAAATGCAGCTGAATTAAGTAGGACTTGCTCCACCCAAGACCCTCCGAATGGGTCTCCCTATATAGCCTCCACATTGAATTGTGAGATCTGACATTGATCACCCACCAAAAGGAGCCCATCTTTCTGCAGCAAACAAGCTGGGAGCATAAAAAGTTCTTCCCCTCTACCTGAATGCTTTTTATTACCCCCTCTACACCCAGGTAGTGGCCGGTGGCTCTGGGTAGTGGCATCTTGTAGGTTTTGAGAGGGGGGCACAGAGCTGGTAACAACATGCACTAGAGAAGAAGTGCTTTTCATACCCCCAGCTTGTTCATGTAGGAAAGAGTGGGCACTCGCAAGAGATCAGAAGGCAGGCTCCTTTTGAGTTGGTGAACATTGTAGTAGTTCAGCGGGGAGGCTACATAGGGCAACCCATTCAGAGGGACCTGGGTGGGATGAATCCCACCTAATTCAGCTGTGGGTTTTTTTTCCTTTCCAGACAAGCTCCCAGCAAGTGGTGCAGGTGGTGGTGCAAGAGCTGCTGACCTTTTCCAGAAGAAAGAAATTATCTGGCCAGTGCATGATGCATGCTGGAGCTGACAGGGAAATGCCATGCGTGCCCTCGGATATGACTCCACGTGTCACCTGTGGCACACATCATGGCCTTAGACCTTTACCACTAAATATTTTAAAACTTCAAGGATTCTATAGTTACGATCAAGGAAAATTCAAGAATATGGTTTGAGGAAAACATATTAACTTAAACCTCAGTTTCACACCAAATCTTAGAGACAGCTAGACTGTTTCTATACATAAGTAAAAATCCATATAATTCTGAAATAGCTAAGTGCTTTATACCCTTTTTCCATCTAGTTTAGGAAATGAAAAACTTCAAAGATTCAGTGCGTCCAAACAAAGGATTTTTATCAATGCAATTCTCAGCAATAAATGCTAGATTCACCATAGTATTCAAGATTAAGCAACACATCTTCACTGACTTATTCTCAGCAAATTTGGCAGCAGCAATGAATAAGGTCTAGGCAACTGGCCAAAATATGCTTATCTCTTACAACCTTCTTGAGTCAAAGAATTATGCTCAGGAAAATTATGTAGCAGAGCTGATGTTCTGTTACTATAAATCTTTCTTTTTCTTCTATTTTCATTTTGCTTTCACTGTCTTTTGGATCGTGTTCTCAACTTTCAAAGGTCTTCATGAACCAGGCTCAAATCTACTGAACACCACCTTATTAATGAAGAAAAAAAATCTCCTTAATTTCTAAAAGTAACAGGATACATATTGAATGTCCAACATTTCTGGATGGGTAACTAGATAAAAATGATCTGAAAGCTTTGGAGAGACTACAAGTCAGTGTTAATAACACTATTAACAATACACAATAAATTCTGTACAAACCAGGTATCTATGTTCTCATTTTGATTTCTTTTATTCCCCTAATCAATATTTTTAAATGTGCTAGGTTTTTACATACTGGGAGTGAAATAAAATAATAAGTAAGAAGTTATGATTTAACTTTTTTACATGTTTTATAATATAAGTCACAGAACCTATGGTAGGTTTATTAATCTGTCCCTAATATCCACTTGACACACTCTGGATAAAACCTGTTCAAAGACCAATGCACCCATCCACAGCAATAAATGCATATTTTGATGCATTTATAAGCAGACTCTGAAATTTAAGAAGTAGTAAAATGCAAAAATTAATAATAGTATTTTTAAAAAATATATTTAAATAGTTAAAATTATACTTTGATCTGTCTTGAATCAGTGATTTTTTTTTCAGGTTTCCAAAATATTTACTTTCAAATTAGTCTATTTATTACCTCAGAAGAAACCAAGATGCATAATATATTAGTAACACTTAGTGACTAGTGAGTATACTCTTGTAACACCTTCCTGTGCTTTGGAATAGAATATGTGACAAGAATTTTATTTGTTAGGTATACAGAATACGTCTGACAAATACATATGTATGCAATAAGGATAACTTGAATTTATCAACTAATTAAATAAATCTACATATTAAAAATTCTGATTTTGGTTACATTATATTAAAATGTACAGCATTATTATTTAGCAGAATTGGCTCTTTTTATCAGTTCAGTTCAAATAAGGTGAAAAATTGCAAAGTCCTCTTGATGATAATGAACTTGTTTAAAATTCTTTTATTGAAATCATTAGGTATTAATATCCAGATCCTTAGCACCTGGCTCTTTATGAATAATTAAATGTAATGTGGTTACAGGAAGAAGGTATTTTATGCTATGACACTCAGATTGTGGAATTAATTTCACCTGAAATTAAGTTAGTCCTGACTCTACTGGTCATTTGCAAGACCCTAAGTTTTGTGGCCAGGAGGATAATAAAACCTGACACTTGGTTTTATTGATAGTTATTTAAGAAACTCAACTGCTATGTGGTTTTTATTTTATATTAAGTATCTTAACATACTATTTTTATTTTTTTAAATCTATTTCATTGTAAACTATCAAGACTCCTTGTGGCCAGGAGCATAATAAAACCTGACATTTGATTTTATTGATAGTTATTTAAGAAACTCAACTACTATGTGTTTTTTTATTTTATAGACTCTTAATATAAATAGAGTCTACGGAGAGGGGCGGCATACAAATCCAATAAATTATTATTATTAATTATTATTATTATCTTAACATACTATTTTTATTTTTAATCTATTTCATTGTAAACTATCAAGAATCATTTATGTGAGATAAGAATATCAAACAAATCAAATACTGTAAATTAATAAACAATTAAAAAAATGACTTATGTGAACATGCTTTCCCAAGAATGTTTCCCTTCTAGAAATCTCAACAAACTCATCTCATGAACTGCCTCAAAGCCATTCTTAAAAAAAGGAATGCTATTAAAATCATGTTGCAAATAACATCAGTTTTCTACCTGGTCTCAAGTGGCACATTGCTATTCAGCACCCAGCTATCCTGTAACTGAACAGATTCAGGAGTGGTGGCCAAATCATTTGGTGCAGGAGCTGGTGCATGGATCTGGTTTCGCCGATTTGTTAAGGAATTCCTGTTGAGGGAGTTGGCAGAAGAATGATGATGTGATAGAGTATGATTGTGGGGTGGTGGAAGAGGTGGTCTCAGTGTTGACTGGCTGTGATGATTTGAAGGCCCTAGAAAGAAAAAAGAGAAACAGTAAATATCTCGGAATTATCCAAACGTTTAAAAAACAACTGGTCTTAAACGTTTGGGTAAAAACTACATTCTTCTTACCAAGTAAGTAGATTTACAACTGCATTTCAAAATAAATAAATAAATTTCAGCATTTGACCCTTAAATCAATAGCTGTCATATAATTTGTTATGCAATCATTCTCTCCTTGTATTAGAAACTAATAATTTCCTTAAACATGTTCCAAAGCAGGGGTGAAATGTTACCAATTCAGACTGGTTTGTGCATACTGGTATGGCGGGCAGTAGTGGTTTGCCAAACCAGTAGGAATGGCTGGATGGCCATCCCCCCAAAAGAGTCCCCTGGTTGCTGCTCACTCGCTCGCCCTGCCCTACCCAGTCTCTGCTCTGCAGCTTGCCTGCCTGAAGTGCTGCACCCCTGATTTGCCTGCCAGGTAAGCTTGTGAAGTTGCGGCCTACATAGTTTGCCCTGCTCCCCACCACCCCAGCCTGCCATTTCTATTCCATTCCCTGTAGCCTGCTGCCCCAACATGTTTTCCTGCCTTCCACACAGCCTCTCCAGTATCCCCATGGCCATTTTACAAAGGCAGGCAAGTGAAAGGCCATGTGGAAGGCAGGTAAGCATGTTGGGACATAGCCTACTCCCTTCCCCACTGCTATGCCTAGTGGCCTTATGGGTGATATTCCTTGTTGTCCTCCATGTCCACTTGCCTTCTGAGGTTGGAGTCCAGCCCGGCCCAGCTAGTGGATGGGTTGGTGGCTCTTGGTGGAAACACAGATGCTGAGAGGGGCAGCACCAGCAAAGAGAACAGGCAGGTTGCGAGGTGGGAAGCCAGTGGACTGCTTCAAAGCCTCAAGCCCCCTGGAGCCACCACAGAAGGCACGTGTGGAAGGTAGCCTTTTCTATAGCATCCCCCTCCCTCCTTTGGATCATCTTGCAGGGCTTCGCTGTTGCATAAATAAAGTGGGTGGTTTGTACAGAGAATTGGCGGAGGAAAGTAACTAGGTAGGTAGGTAGGAAGGGAGGGAGGGAGATGGGAGAGAGAGAGAGAAGAAAGAAAGGGATGGGATGGGAAGGAAAGGAAAAGAAGGAAAGGGAAAGGAAAGGGAGGAAAAGGAAAGAAAAGGAAAGGAAAGGACTATAATTGAGCCCAAAATTTTGGTTGTTAAGCAAGAGCGTTGTTAAGTGAGTTTTACCACATTTAACATGTTGGCCATACCCACCCAGTCACCAGACCACCAAGCCATGTCTATCTCAGGTTACACCCATCTTACCTCCAAGCCACACCCACAAAATAAGACATGCCCACAGAACCAGTAGAGAAAGATTTTATATTTCACCACTTTTCCAGAGTTATGAAAGAGGCAGAGGTAGGTTCCTCTCAGATCGCAGTGGTTCTATAGACCTCATATGAAACCTCTGGTTTCTGGTCAGTGATGGTCTGTAGACACTGCCATCTTTTGGGGGAATTTATTTTGAAAAAAAATTGGGGAAATTTTTGCTGATTTTTTCTTCTGCGCATGTGCAGAACCTGACTTTTCGGTATTGTGCATGCTCTGTCATCTTGTTTTTGGCTTTTTTTTAAAAAAAGATTTTTGCAAATTTTCCACACTGCACATGGATGCCCACGTGGTGTGGGAGGAAGCGAACCAAGTTATAACCCACCCCTGGAAGACGTAAGAAGTTTTGCAACTTTTGAATTAGTTATATGCCTGTCCTCAGGATGTTTGAATTTATTTATTATTTAGATTTGTATGATTGTTCAGAAATGCAATGTCTACTCCATGACAAACGAAAGGAAGACATAAATATACTAAATAAAACAAAGCATACAGGTATTAGAGAAAAATAAACAGAAGTTATTAAGCTTATAAAATGTGTCTAACAATTTCTTTTCTATCAACCAAGATGAATAATTACATAATGTTATTATGTTCATATACTTCTATATTATTTCAGTCTGAAAATGAATTAATAGGCAATATAAGAAAAAAACCAAGCATAACAGACAAGTGAAATATTAATTGTACATTAAATCATTACACTAACTTGTAATTTATATAGAGAGCAATAATTAGAAAAAACAACATTAGCAAATCACAATTATAATGATATATGTTTAGTTTGAGAAACTTGAAGATACATTTTGTATTTAATGAATCAAACAGTGACAGAAAATATCAGCTGAGGAAAGTGTTCATAGTTAAACTGATCTGTACTCTTGTGGAACAATAGGAAGATGCATTCCCTAGACCTGTGATGGTGAATTTATGGCATGAGTACCACAGGTGGCACGCGGAGCCATATCGGAGGGCACGTAAGGTGTTGCCCTATGTCAGCTCCAGCACGCATGCGTGTGATAGCCAGCTGATTTGGGGCCTTGGTGAAGGCCTTTTCACCCCCTGGAGGCTTCAGGAAAGGCTCTGGAGTGCGGAAAAACAACACAACAAGCAAACAGGAAGTCCAATTTTCCAAACTTCTGGTTTGTTGTTTTATTCAGTCTGAGGCTTCAGTGAGGCTTCAGTGAGGCTTGTGCTCATGCACGAGGAATTGGGGGGGGGGGGAGATTGTGTGCAGGGTTAGGTCCCACAGAGTTAGCCTTCTCCGGGTCCCGTCAACTAAACAATGCCGTTTGGCGGGTCCCAGGGGAAGAGCCTTCTATGTGGTGGCCCCAAGTCTCTGGAACCAGCTCCCCCCAGAGATTAGAACTGTCCCCACCCTTCTTGCCTTCCGTAAACTCCTTAAAACCCACCTTTGCTGCCAGGCATGGGGGAATTGAGATATCTCCCCCGGGCCTATACAATTTATGTATGGTATGTTTGTATACAGTGATCCCTCTATTATCGCGAGGGTTCCGTTCCAAGACCCCTCGCGATAATCGATTTTTCGGGATGTAGTGGTGCGGAAGTAAAAACACCATCTGCGCATGCGCACCCCTTTTTCCATGGCCGCGCATGCGCAGATGGTGTTTTTACTTCCGCACCTGGGAAGACCCAGCAGCTGAGGAGCCGCCTGCCCGCCCGCTTGTCCGCTGCTTGTCCGCTTGTCCGCCCGCCGCTTTTCCGCCGCTTTTCCGCCCGCCGCTTTTCCGCCGCTTTTCCGCCCGCCGCTTTTCCGCCGCTTTTCCGCTTGTCCGGCCGCCGCTTTTCCGACCGCCGCTTGTCCGCTTGTCCGCCCGCCGCTTGTCCGCTTGTCTGCCCGCCGCAGCTGATCTGCTCGGCAGCGCAGTAGCAGCGAGGAGCCGAAGATGGGGTTTCCCCGTTGCCCACGCAAGCTTGTCCGCTTGTCCGGCCGCCGCTTTTCCGCCGCTTTTCCGTCGCTTTTCTGCCCGCCGCTTTTCCGCTTGTCCGGCCACCGCTTTTCCACCCGCTGCTTGTCTGCCGCTTGTCCGCTTGTCCTCCCACCGCAGCTGATCTGCTCGGCAGCGCAGTAGCAGCGAGGAGCCGAAGATGGGGTTTCCACGTTGCCCACGCAAAGGGGAAACCCCATCTTCGGCTCCTCGTTGCTACTGCGTTGCCGAGCAGATCAGCTGCTGGGCGGCCGAAGGAACCTTCCCTGGGTGCCGCCCGCCGCTCGAGAGCAAGAGGGGGAGAGATAGAGAAAGAGAGAGAAGGAAAGAAAGAGATGAGAGAGGGAGGAAGAGAGTGTGAGAGAGGAAGAAGCAAGATAGAGAAAGAGAGAGAGAAAGAAAGATGAGAAAGGAAGGGAGTGACGTCATCGGGTGAAAAAATCGCGATATAGCGTTTCGCAAAGATCGAGATCGCGAAACTCGAGGGATCACTGTATATGTCTGATTAATAATGGGGTTTTAAAAATGTTTTTAAATTATTAAATTTGTTATGAATTGTTCTATTGCTGTTGTGAGCCGCCCTGAGTCTACGGAGAGGGGTGGCATACAAATCTAATAAATAAATAATAAATAAATAAATAAATAAATTTTTAATCACACCTATTACAAATCTGTTTTGCAAGTTGCAAGTTAAAAAGTTCGGATTTTATTTGTATGAGTCCCTGCTGAATTTACCCCCAAAAAAACCCCTTCAGTACAGAGACTTCTCAAGGGACCAAATTCTGTAATTTTGAGAGAGGAACTACAATTTCACCCACTCACCAATGCATAAGAAGTCTCAAATCAATAGCGCCTGATAGCTTTTGAATTGGGGAAATGTTTTTCAATTAGTCAATAACCATCAGAGTATTATAGCAATCGCACCCTTGCATTAAAAGAAATATATGCAGAGGGCTATCTTTCCCCTTTGCTCTAATCTTCCTATTTGTTCCTCCTTATAAGGTGAACTGTCTTATCAGAGTCTAAGGAAAAAATAATCTTGCAAACTGATGGAGGAAAATTCAGCAAGTGTGAAGCTTTATAATGGCTGGTGAGAGAATTACATTAATTAACTGTATACACATTTACCTGGATCTAAACCATTGTGCCAATTTGTATCTAGGGAAAATGGAAGCGGGGGTGAGAAGGATTGACTGTAAGATCCTTAGATAAAAGTATGCCCTGTGGTAAAACTACATTTATTTGTATGGCAAATTTAAGTAAGAAATGATGTCAGAAAAAGTATTATTCACAGGTTTCATTCATTGAGTAGACAATACATACACACAAGCCCCACATTTAGAGTATAGTGTAAAAGCAGCTGCTGTTTTCAATCATTTTATATTCTCCAATATAAAGAAGCAGCAGCAGCAATAAAATACAAATCTACCAACATCATCAGGGAAGGGAGTTTAGAATACTCTATGTCCTAATGAAAGAAAGCTACAATGCTTTAAATCTTTCGGTGGCTTGACTTCTTAAGTGACAAAGTGGATTAAGACATAAAGACAAAATGTACCAGATTTTTTTTTTTACAGTATGACAAATCCAGAGGTGGGATTTAGCAGGTTCTGACCAGTTCTGGAGAACTGGTAGTAGAAATTTTGAGTAGTTCAGAGAAACGGTAAATACCACATCTGACTGGCCTCACCCCCATCTATTCGCTGCTTCCAGAGTCCCAGCTGATTGGGAGGAAATGGGGATTTTACAGTAACCTTCCCCTGGAATAAGGGGAAATGGAGATTTTACAATATTCTTTATTTATTTTTTAATTTTATTTTATCATTAGATTTGTATGCTGCCCCTCTCCGCAGACTCGGGGCGACTCACAACAATGATAAAAACAATATATAATGACAAATCTAATAGTTAGAATCTAAAATAACAAAGGTACATTTAAAAAATGTAAAAAGCAAGGAACCCCAATATAAAACACATACATACAGTCATATCATGCACAAAAAACTACATTGGCAGGGGGAGATGTCTCTGGAGGGAGCTGATTCCAGAGGGTCGGAGCCGCCACACAGAAGGCTCTTCCTCTGGGTCCCTCCAGACGACGCTGGGATTCGTGTGGCAGAAGGCGGTCTCGCAGATATCCTGGTCCGGTGCCATGAAGGGCTTTATAGGTAATGACCAACACTTTGAATTGTGACCGGAAACTGATCGGCAACCAATGCAGACTGCGGAGTGTTGGAGTAACATGGGCATATTTGGGAAAGCCCATGATTGCTCTCACAGCTGCATTCTGCACGATCTGAAGTTTCTGAACACTCTTCAAAGGTAGCCCCATGTAGAGAGCGTTACAGTAGTCGAACCTCGAGGTGATGAGGGCATGAGTGACTGTGAGCAGTGACTCCCAATCCAAATAGGGCCACAACTGGTGCACCAGGCGAACCTGGGCAAACGCTCCCCTCGCCACAGCTGAAAGATTGTTCTCTAATGTGAGCTGTGGATCGAGGAGGACGTCCAAGTTGCGGACTCTCTCTGAGGGGGTCAATAGTTCCCCCCCAGGGTGATGGACAGACAGATGGAATTGTCCTTGGGAGGCAAAACCCACAGCCACTCCGTCTTATCAGGGTTGAGTTTGAGTCACTCCTGCCATTCCCACCAAGCCACGCCCACAGAACCAGTAGTTAAAAAAAATGAATGCCACCACTGGATGTTAATCACAATAAAAAAAAATTGAATACCACCACTGGACACACTAATCTCATAAGAAATACAAAAAGTTGGGTTACAGGGTAGTAGATTTCTATAAAGTAATTACAGTGATCCCTCGGTTAGCGCGGGGGTTACGTTCCAAGACCTCCCGCGCTAACCGATTTCCGCGTTATACTGGATGCGGACGTAAAAACACCATCTGCGCATGTGCGCCATTTTTTTCATGGCCGCACATGCGCAGATGGTGGAGTTTGCGTGTGGGCGGCGGGGAAGACCAAGGGAAGGTTCCTTCAGCCGCCCAACAGCTGATCTGCTCCGCAGCGCGGAAGCAGCGAGGAGCCGAAGATGGGGTTTCCCCGTTGCCGCGCTGCGGAGCGGATCAGGTGTTGGGCGGCTGAAGGAACCTTCCCTTGGTCTTCCCGCCAGATCACTTGCCGCTTGCCGCTTGCCAGTCCACGCCCCCCTGGATGAGCGGCCCCGCATGGCCCCAGCGCCGGACTCCGTTGCCGAACGCCGAAACCGGAAGGGGCGAGGTGGGGGGGGCAGAATGGGAGGCTCAGCATTCCATCAGTCGCAGCGCTGGCTGTCAACTTTTCTTTTTAGCACTGGGGAGGCAAGTCAGCTCCTGCCCAGTTTTAAAAAGAAAAGTTGACAGCCAGCGCTGCGGCTGACGGAATGCTGAGCTTCCCGTTCTCTCTCCGCCCCCTCGCCCCTTCGCCCCCCTGTGTTCCTAGGAGAAGTGCTGGTGAGGAGCAGAAGGTCTGTCTTGCCTCAATCCCCAGCACTTCTCCTAGGAACACAGGGAGGCGAAGGGGCGAGGGGGGGGGGGAGAGAAAACGGGAGGCTCAGCATTCCGTCAGTCGCAGCGCTGGCTGTCAACTTTTCTTTTTAGCACTGGGGAGGCAAGTCAGCTCATGCCCAGTTTTAAAAAGAAAAGTTGACAGCCAGCGATTGTTCCGCTGCCGCCAGCATGGCCTGGCTGGCAGCGGAAGATGTAACGGAGCCCACGGGGGATTCGCCTTCCTCCCACCCGCAGCCGAGACTGATCGTGGGCTCCTTCGCAACCTCGGAGAGCTTCCAGGGCATGAAAGCTCACGAAAACCAGGAAGCTCTCCGAGGTTGCGAAAGAGCCCATGATCAGTCGGCTGCGGGCGGGAGGAAAGCGAATGCCACGGGGCTGGGCTCGGCTCCCCCCTCGGCTCCCCCCCTTACCAGCCCCGCCACGGAAGGCTCCATTCTGTTCCCTGCCGGCCCGATTGAGTGGCCTGCGGTCTCCATTCAGGGAACAGAATGGAGCCTTCCGCAGTGGGGCTGGTAAGGGGGGGAGCCGAGGGGGGAGCCGAGCCCAGCCCTGTGGCATTCGCTTTCCTCCCGCCCGCAGTTGACGTCCACCCCCTCCTCGGTGTCCCCGGCACCCAGCGTCCCCACGCCGCCTCCACCTCCCGGTAATGCGCCCGACCTCTGCCTCTCTCTTTCTCTCTCATATACCACGCCGGCAACAGGGAGAGAAAGAGAGAGAGAACTAGCGTGGACTTATTTTTTATTTTTTAATTTTTTAATTAATATTTTTTGAAAAACCGCGTTGCAGCGTTTCGCGCTAATCGAGACCGTGCTAATCGAGGGATCACTGTATAGTGAAAATGTGTTCTGTTCTCTAAAAGGTCCCAGATTTCCTCATTTACATCACAGTGCCATACAGAACATTTCAATCTTGAAGAATGGTGAAGTAAAAACATCTTTTAAAAGGTAAAAAAAAAAGAGGTACAGGGTATGTTTAAAATGAATACTACTTTAACTAAATAGATGCCTTTTGAAATCTACTCTTTAAGGGAGAAAAGAAGTAGCCCAAATGTTTCTTAAACCATCCTTTAACTTTCTTTTTTCTGGACCCATCAAAACTAAAATGCATTTTGAGATTCCCTTTTAAGGACAATGAGATAAGCAAATTTTTACTCATTTTTATTTCACCGTGAAACATGGATAAATCTCTGTAATTTAACAGAGTTTTAAACTGTCCTTTAAATAAGCAAGTGTAACCCTCTGCTCATTGCAGGAATCCACCTCAGATAGATGCTTCTTCATTCTGTAGTGGAATGCATCCAATAAAAGATAAACACAGCTATAGAAAGAAAATTCCCATATATATTGTTATTGTGGTTGCTTCTTATTATTGTTATGCAAAGTAAAGCCAATATTGATGGATCAATTTTGGATTACAAACATTTCTAAGACTTTGGGATTGTTGGTGCTGTCCGAGCTTGATTGTTTGTTTGCAGATGTTTCATTACTCAACAACATCACCAATGTGAGTGAGGGTGTGGGGGATTCCATAGAATTCCATGTGCCATTTTATTAAGGCTTATGACCCAAAGTAAAGCTATTTGGAGATTACAGGAAGCAGCATAAAGTAGCATAAAGTAAAAGTCTCAAAACTCCTATTATATATTTTTTAACAAAATTGAACAGCTCTAATATTATGAGAAACAGGGAAGAAGCGGTTTTTGTAGTATGGTCGTGTGCCTTCTTCCATCAAGCATCTTTTATTTTCTCTATCACTGGTCTGGATCCAGAAATGTGTCTTGTACATTAAGAAGAAATCTTTCTGTTCATAGGATGTATTTATTCTAGTATTATTTTTTTTATGCAACTAGTGGATGTCTCATAAGTTTCGTTCATCTTATCTCAAGAAACTCTTTAACCTTATCTGGAACAGATTTTACCTGTGTTGCAATTACTTTGGTTTTAAATAATCATCAGCCACCCACTAACTTTAAATTTCTTTTATATAGGTTCCCTTACAGTATATTTTAGAAACTTCTCCATTTATAGCCAAATTTGATTATTAAACCAGAATATCAGTTTCCTATTGGGGAGACTATTTGCAACTCATGTTGACATCAATGCTGCCAAAAAAGTAAAAAGAAGCACTTCATACCAGCACTGTTAATATTACTGAGAGATGATACTTCTGATTCTCTCCTTTAAATATACATCACTGTGCAACTTTTGTAAAATATGTATCTTTGAATGTATGTATTATAGCATACATAACTTTTTTCTGAAAATGTTTATATTTCATTTTTCTACAAACTCTACAAATAATTTCCGTAAATGCATGGATAGCTATATGATTTTACTACCACATTGTGGGCATGGCTTATGCAGGACGCCCTGCATTTTCTTTCAACATCTTTCAGTGCAAATTGGGTGCTCTGGGGTGGAGCTCCATTTTCGCTGCCCAACTGTGTCTCCCCCTCTGGGCTGATACTATACCAATTAAGGAATTAAAATTAGAGAATAGCAGATTGCTAATTACTAATTATTCTTAAAAAATAGCAGAGTCCATAAATTGAGTTCCTGTATGTCAAACTCAATTTCACTGAGGACCACATAAGGGGACAGGGGTGGGCTCATGTCTGCTCATGTCACTCATTGAGGTTCCGGTTTTGGCCATGACAGCATCCTGTAGCCATTTGCCAATGGAAATGGAGCTCTGGAAGACCATACATGGCCTGCCTAGGCTCCATTCTTTCTGGCAGAGGCACAGTGGGCTGGTACTTTGTTGTTTCTAGGGGCAGGCCCTTGGACCAGATCTAAGGACCTTTTGTGATGAATCTGGCCCCTAAGTTTGACACCTCTGCTGTATGCCATAATTGATTCCATTTTGGTGGATTATACAATATTTCATTTTTCCATCCTTAAAATTCCTGAAATACTTACATTTAAGGAAGTTAGAAGATTTTTTTAAAAAAATCAGAGAATATAACTTTAAAAAATAACTTCCCTTTGCTTTTCTACAAATCCCGCTGTAGCAAAGTCTAGTCTGTTGATATTTTCTCAGATGAAAAAATTAGCTGAGCCCGTCTTGAGAATCTGATTGCTTTCTAGATGGTTCATTGCTACAATGATGTAAGAATAATTGTGTATCTCTTCCAGCTCACTTGGAAAAAGAGCAGTGGTGCCAAGTGTCTGGCATCCCGAATGAAAAATTCTAGAACTGGGTGCACAATAGTCTTCCCATCACAACAATATATATATATTAAATGAAACTCAGACTTTCTATAATACGTCTACAGTAGGCAATTGTACAATGGCACAAGACAGAAACATTCTTCAGTTGCCACATTAAGGAAATTTATGAATGTCACACTTTGCATTTCTCTCAAACACAGCAATTCTGAAGAAAAAAAGAGATGTATGTACGTTAAGTCAAATGCAAACAAGGGCCATGTGGAGGTCAGAGCTATAAAACTCCAAGTGAAAATCTTTCTCTACCAAATCTATTTGCATCAGAAAGTATTGACAATGGGGGAGAGCATTTTCATAATGCAAGTAGCAATGAAGGGGGTGAATGATATAAAGGTAAGAGACAGTGGCCAATTTGGCTCAGTAAGCAGGAGTGGTTAAATTCTTTCTCATATTCCTTAATCTCAAATATTAGATAACTATATTCTCTATGCATTATATACTATATAATTCAGATATTAATTATGCTTTATGTGGTCAACTTTTTTCTATTACTCACTGTTTACTATAATATCAGAAGTCTTATTTTATGATCATTATATCTGGATAGATGAACATTCATGGAACTTTATATTTTTCAAATGAAAGCCATGAAAGCATAATTACGTTCAGCTACTGTACATAGTGAATATAAACACCCAATACTTAACTATAACTTGTCTTCTCTTAACTGTTCTCTCTTTCCTAGCTGCTGTGGCCAGGAAGCAATCGACCTGTGATTTGTTTATAGTTAAGTGTGCTATCTAGAGTAATTTATCCTGAATTCAGATGACATTATGGGTGTCTACAGAAGGAACAAGAGAGACAAAATATACATTGTGAAGCAAGCTCTGCCTCTTGCTCTGCCACAAACCATATGCTAGGGACAGAGTCTGCACTGTAATATTATATATACAGCAGGTGTTTGTGTTTTAATGGCAGTTCTTCTTTCACTATTCAATTACCAATTTTATCAGGACCCTTAGTATAACTTTTTAAGAACAGGATTTTATTCAGCTTTTTTCTGTTTATGTCAGATGCTTTAAATTTTTGAGATTAAAAGATTTATTTGAGAATTAAAGGCACACTTACCCAATGTTTTCAAAGTTCTCATTCTGACTGTCTCTAATAGCTTAGGAGACATTAATAAGCCATTTCCAAAATTGCAAATTGATTGACGAGAAAGTGACATTTGTGAACTTCGTGTTCTTTTAAAAGTCTCTGTTGCAGTTGTAAGCAAGAAGACTAACCCTGCTACGTATTTCCAGCACTCAAACCCATGGAAAACCATTACCCAGAGGCCTCATTATGAGGACCAGCTGTTTGGAGCATATATGGGTGATCTCTCATCCTTTCCTTATCCAGAATGGTTCCAAGGAATTAATCTACTCACCGATTCCTTGGTCTTTGACACAATCACCAACTCCAGTTTCACGCCATAAAAGCCTCTGAGGTTGTTTCTTTACTAGGGCTGAGCAAAAATAGTTTGTGTTCTTCAATGAAAACTTATTTCAACATGGCTTTGGAAAATGTTACATCATTCCACTAAGCCAATATTTCAGTTTTATCCTCCAATATCCAGCCATGTGAAGCATATACTTTATGCTACCTAACTAAATTTGTGAGTTCTTCATATTGTCTATGTTACTGTTGCATTTTGAAACAGTATGGTAAAAGACTAGACCACAATATTTTACAATTTTTTTCTTACCCCATCACTTCTTATTTCATTTTTAACTCTACAATACTGTTTTTTCATCCCTAGTAACTTTAAGACTTCAAATCCCAGAAGTTGCCAAGGGTGAGAAATAGTGCTCTATAAGAAGAAATGTGGAGATGATTCCAATATACTTCCATTTTCTTTAATTTGGCATCATTCTGTTCTCACATTTCTTGACTAAGATTACATTGTGAGGAGTAGAAATATCTCTGTCTCATGAAAATGTTTTTCATGCTCAATAATATCTTAAAATAATATCTTAAAACAAGCATTCTGTGCTGGCTTGAGACTCAACATAAAAAAATAAATAACATCATGACATTTGGTCCCATCACTTCCAGGCAAATGGGAGAAATGGAAGCAGTGATAGGTATTATTTTCACTGTAGATGGTTATTGCAGCCATGAAATTAAAAGACATTTGCTATATAGGATATTAAAAAGCAGATACATCACTCTGCTAACAAAGGTCTGTATGTCAAAGATTTGGGGGGGGGGGGGGTTGGTTCCCAGGAGTAATGTATGACACTGAGAGTTGGATCATAAAGAAGGCTGAATACCAAAGAATTGTTTCTTTTGAACTAGAATGTTGGAGAAAGTTCTAGAGATTCCCTTGGACTGCAAGGAGATCAAAACAGTTAATCCTAAACCAGATCAACCCTAACTGCTCTTTTTAAAGAACAGATAAGTTCAAATATTTTGTCTGCCTAATATAAAGAGAAGACTCAATGGAAAAGACCCTGATGCTAGGAAAAAATGATGGTGAAGGGTTAAAGGAACATCAGAGGATAAGATTATTAGGTAGTATAATTAATTTGCCCACCCATGAACTTGAGCAAACTCCTGGAGACAATGTGGATAGGGGCCCTAGCGTGCTATCATCCATGGGATTGCAAAGTCAGTCATGATTTAGTGATTTAACAAAAAAACACACCATCTTCTGATAGGGAATTTAATTCTACATGGGGACACATCCCAACAATTTGTGAAATTCAACTCTCACAGCTATACATTACTGTTGGGGGGAAATCTCATAACTTTGACTATACAGACCTTTGTTGGCAAAGTAATCTCTCTGTTTTTTAATATGCTATCTAGGTTTGCAATGCTATTCACATGTAACATTAAAGCATGGGCAGTTCACATAGCTCACGTATTATGACTTTGTGTTATGTGTGAAACAAGCTCCTTTAATAAATACTGCAGTAGCCAAAATGTTAAAAGAAGAGAAGCAGAAAACAACTGGATTTAATTTGTCTTGCTTAAAATGAAGCCATATATATGATTTTCAAATCTGTATAATAATTCATTCCTTTGTACTACCTTAAGGGAAAAATATTGTAAATGGAAGAGACTTTTCTAAAATTAATTAGAAACTGTCTACAAATAAGCTGTAATAATTAGCAAAATATACAACAGTCAAACCATGCCAGATTAACTGGAGAAATAGGCTCATTCTTTTGTTTCATGCCATCTTTTATTTTTATTTTTAGCCATTATAGTAAATCATCTCAGAGTCATAATTTTGCACAGCCTATTAAAATTTTATTGTCTTTCATATACAGGGCCTTTAAAAAAAAACAAGTGCACTCCATTTTTTGATAAATCAGCACTAATTGAAGCATTTTGCCAACTTCTGGAAAAGGAACTAGTTGAACAGTATAAACCACAGTTTTGATAATTTTCAGTATGTACAGAATATTCATTTGATCTACAGCATCTGCAGTGGAAAGGATTGTAAAATTATTAGCAAGACTATATGTGGTTGTGGTTCAAGAAAAAGAAATGTTCCTATAAGGATACTTATATTATTTGAAATATATTTTCATTATCTTCCAATGTTTATCTTAATAAAAAATTGAATTCTTCTTTTTTCGGTTTATATTTATTTCATTTAGGAATAAAAGCATTTTATGTCTTCACAGTCACATAATTTCAATACAAGAAATTTTTTAAATGTATGAAAAACAACACGTTAATAGAAACACGGGCAAAAGAGTACTACTGGGCATTTTACTTTAGAACAGAAAGTATAAATAGTTTCAACTATGAACTGAACAAACAAAACACTTCTTATATTCGTAAGCGATACAGAGGAACATATATTTTTATATTAAATACATTATTTTTAAAATAAATATCTCAAAACATTAAACACACACAATTTATTTTATTTATTTATAAGATTTGTATGCCGCCCCTCTCTGAAAACTTGGAGCAGCTCACAAAAATATTCTTTAATCCTCCTATTTTCTTCCCAACAATGACCCTATGATATAAGTTGGGCTGAGAGAGAATAACTGGCCCAAAGTCACCCAGCTGGCTTTCATGTCTACAGGCAGGAGTAGAACTCATACACTCATGGCTAATATCTGGTGCCTTAAGCACTAGACTATACCGACCCTCTCAATACCTCAATACACTTCACTTACTAAATACTAAACATGTGTTCTTGTTGATTAAGTATAAATTATCTTTGTCAAATTACAAGGATTCTAGAAAAATATGAATAGAATTTGGAAGACTGATGTTAGTCTACTTCTGCAATATGTATGTATTTTTATTGTAATACATTATATTTCTAGTAGCATTTTTATGGTTAAAGGTTTTATTATAGTTCTGAGAAGACAAGAAAGAATCAAAATGATGACAAATTTTAATTCTTTGGATAAAATGGAAAAGAGACAAATCTGATGCACAACAGTTCAATAATACAGTAGTACCTCGTGATACGAACCCCTCGTCATACGAACTTTCCGAGATATGAACTCGGGGTTCGGAAATTTTTTGCCTCTTCTTACGAACTTTTTCTGCCTTACAAACCCGCTGCCCGAATGCTGAACCCAGAGGTTCAGCAAAAGTTAGGGTTCGGGTGGCCGCCGAAAAGCCCCGCCGCCTGGCTGTCACCTTTTGAAACAGCCGGGGGGCTTCTCGGCGTCCTCTTGAACCCAAACGCCAAACCTGAACTTTTGCCAAAATTCCAGGTTTGGCGTTCGGGAGGATGCCAAGAAGCCCAGCTGCCCAGCTGTCGCCTTTTGAAACAGCCGGGGGGCTCCTTGGCGCCCTCCCGAACCCGAACGCCAAACCCAAACTTTTGCTGAACTTCCAGGTTCAGCGTTCGGGAGGCCTCCAAGAAGCCCTGCCACCCGGCTGTCAGCTTTGCAAAAGAGGCGCGGAGCTGTCGGCTGGTCGGGAGGCTCAGACGGAGGAGGGGAATCCCAATAGGGAATTCCATGGTCGGAGCTTTGACGTCACGAAGACGTCCTTCCTGGAGTCCAGGTTTGGCCTTTTTATCCACACTAGATTCTGTTCTAGGAACTCTTTCCAGGGCACGATTCCACAGTCTTTCAAGAAGGTTGCCAATGATGATGAGCTTGCTGCACTGCAACTTCCCTACCTGAGCAACATGACTCAATTTTTGACTTACAGTAGGGTTGCACAATGCTGGGCCATTAACTGGGGGTTGGGGACCCATGCATTAGAGCACAGGTGTCAAACTAGATCATGTCATGTGACATATTGTGATGTATCATGACATTTTTTTGTCTTTGTGGAGCTGGGATGGATGCAGCCTGCACATAATGCATCTGGCCAATGGGCCACCAGTTTGACAGGCCTGCATTAGATAATCCCAGGGTAATCAGGAAGTGATCTGACCATGGTAAGTGAGACATCAAGAAATCCACCAAATCATGGACCAGCACTGCTACTATGGCATGCATAAACTGGGTCACCCAAATAAACAAAACCCCATCTGCAGACTTCAAGAAGCACACAAAACCATGCCCCACCCATCCATGAAAAAACCTCTCTCCACAGAACTAGTCCCTGGTGCCCAGAAGGTTGGGGGCCACTACTCTAATGTCACCATCCACTGCAGAAGGGTTGGATCCAACCAAAGTTCTTCATTTCCCTTTCTAAATCACCCCAAAATTTATTAATGGTTCTATATCTTCCTTCTGGCAATCCATGCTATATGGAACATAAATTAGGCTTTTTACAAGCACAAACACTAATGGGGTGACATGATAGTAGTAGCTCAGTGGGCTGCCACCAAGAAGAGGGAGTTAACCTATTGTTCAAAAGACCTGAAGTCAGGACAAGAATCAAAGGATGGAAACTAATCAAAGAGAAACCTATAATTAAGGAGAAATTTCTTTACAGAATAATTAATCACTGGAATAACCTGCCCACAGAAATTGTGTAGGCTCCAACACTAGAAGTTTTTAAAAAGAGACTGGACAACCATTTTTTTGAAATTGTATAGGATTTCCTATCTGAGCATGGACTTGGATTAGGAGACCTCCAAGGTCTCTTCCAAATCTGTTATTCTGTTAGTTACTTATTCATTCATACAGTGATTTTAAGTATTTATTCATATAAATATAATTTTCAGTAGAAAAATGAAGAAAACAATTAAGTTGTTAAGTAAATTAAACTACAAATAAGAAATAAAATGAAAAAGGCCCAGGAGAATTTCTTAAAAATAGAATCCCTTATTTAAACTCAATATGGATTTTAAAAACTCAATATTGCTGGCAAATATTTCCGAGGAGAACATTTAAAAATCACAAGATTATCATGGATTTGACTCATTCTGTAATATTTACTATTTATGGTTCAAAACAAGAAGCCACTTACTGTGATTGTGCGTCTAAATACTGTGTCTTTAACCATGGATAAGCATGAATAGCCATTTTTCCTTTTTTTCCCCAAATCTGCAAAAGCTTTATAAAGCCATAGAAAAACTTTCAGCTGAGTTTAGAAATAAATTGGAAGCTGTTTGAAGCAAGGCAGGCTTGCTAAAATATGTTTAATGCTTCTAATTAGTGATGGGCGAACCCAACGGTGTTCGGGTTCGGCAAGTTTGGATGAACTTTACGCAAAATTCGGCCGAACCCGAACGGGGAATCCCTCCCATGAAGAGATTCCGGGGGCAGAGCTTTGACGTCACTGGCAGGGTGCTAAGGACACCAAGGTGATCACTTCCTGGATTCCATGGAATCCAGGAAGTGATCCCCGTGGCGTCCTTAGCAACCTGCTGGTGACGTCAAAGCTCCGCCCCTGAAATCTCTTCGTGGGAGGGATTCCCCAGCTCCTTCAAAGGGAGGTCTTCACGTAAAAATAAACATTGTTATTTTTACGAAAAAGGACACCGCAGCGGCGCTGCAAGCAAAGGGTGGTCCTTTCACGTAAAAATAAACAAACATGTTTATGTGATTATTATAACAATGTTTATTTTTAAGTGAAGACCTCCCTTTGAACGAGCTGGGGAATCCCTCCCACAAAGAGTTTCTGGGGGCAGAGCTTTGACATCACCAGCAGGTTTCTAAGGACGCCAAGGTGATCACTTCCTGGATTCCATGGAATCCTGCCGGTGACGTCAAAGCTCCAAACACCGAACACGATCCCAAACTTTGCCTGAAATTTGGCATACTGAACACCGCAAAATTCGGTACGGACCCGAATTGTGCGGGTTAGGTTCACCCATCACTACTTCTAATCCACATTAAAGAAACAAAAGAAATCTTCTGTTGTATTCTGTAATATTTTCACAACTGCATTTTTTCCCATAACAACGTTCAAAGTTTACCCCATGCACAATACATTGACATTCAACTAGAATATTATCAGATAATTGCAATTATCTCCGTATAACCATGATAATGAACTAATCAGGTAAATTATATTTATACTGTAGATATTACTTGAATTTTTAATGACAATGCTGAGTCACAAAGGGAATATTTCTACCACAGACTTATTCATTTAAAAGGGAAAATGATCCATAAAAAGGTTGCACCCAGGTATCACAAAAAATATTTTTTTGTGCAGGTGGAAAAAGAAAATAGTTGGTGAGTAGCATGAAGTATAGGATATTTTGGCAATCCTTTCTTTGTCATAAATAAGACACAATTCTGCAGGATTACTATTCATCATTCTCACCATGGGTTCATCTTGAAAGTTTGTCATAATCTTAAACCCTCAGACTCTGTCTTCTTGCAATATATAATATAGATTAGCAATAATATATATATTAGCACTGCAGATGTACACCATGTTCTGTACTTCAAATGTCCTAGGTCCAGAGCTCAGCATACAAATTAAGTCCTTGCTTCTCCTTTTCTTTGTGTTCAAAAGGACATAACATAGGTGGCAGTTTGTACCGAAATCTACCTATGATCCTATTTATCAAAATGCCAGTGAAAGGCATGAATTTTTTTTATTTGTATAAATTTTAAACGTGCATAGGTAAAGTACAGTTAATCAGAAAAAAATCAGGATACTGTCAGTGCCAAAATCAAGAATGACATCTAGTAATTCTTCCAAGTTGAGTTCTTTGTTGTTTCACACTATAGATACAATCTTGTCAGACTGAAGAATCTACTATGTGAATCTACAATATACTCTGTGAACTATTAGGGTGAGGCTGTTTTCACCCTTTTTCTCTTACATGTTATATGGGCTGAGTTGTCTCTTATTATTCTGAAATTCACTCCCTCCCTCCTAGGGATTCCATTACAGATATGCCCAGAGAGAGAGAGAGAGAGAGAGATGCATACATTTACAGAGATAAAGAAATAAACAAATATTGAGTTCCCATTATTTCCTATTGCAAACATTAAAATGTTCTGAATATTCCTGGAATATTCAAAGTAATATTCTGATGAAAGAGATTGCCTTATTAGATTGGGGATATTTGTTCTGCATGCATTTTTTTTTCTTTAAAGTTTCCTATTCATACACATACCCTCTATAAGCATAGTGTTGATAGAATCACAGCATGAGAAAGGGCCATTTAGGCTTTCAGGTTCAATCTTCTGCTCCAGGCAGGAGTCCCAATTAAAGCAGATGGCTGTTGAGGTTCTGCTTAAACCCCTACAGGAGAGGGGAGCCCGTTATCTTTGAGCTTCCAGTCGAACTGCTCGTCTTTATGAAGTTTTTCTAACATTCAATAGGAATCTGCTTTCCAAGAACCTAATCCATTATTTTGTGCCCTGCACTCCAGGGCAAAAGAGATCTGGCCTTGACCTTCTTCTATGTGACATCTTTCTTTCAAGTATATATTCATACTTCACTCTGCTCAAGGTTAAATATTTCTAATTTCCTCAATTGGTGACCTTTGACTAACTCGGAATAAAGTGGAACAATTACTCTTACAGGTCTTCAACCTAAAATCCCATTTGCTCTTTTTGAAGTCAAATCACACTGCTGACTCATATGCAGTTGCTTATCAGCTACCTATAGTCCATACAACCATTCATTTAGTGACCATTCAAAGTTACAATGGCACTGAAAAAAAAGTGGGTTAAGAATGTTTTTCACACTTATGATCTTTGCAGCATCCCCAGGGTCATGTGATCAAAATTCAGCAACTGGGCAACTGACTCATATTTATGATGGTTGCAGTGTCCTGGGGTCATGTGATCACATTTTATGACCTTCCGACAAGCAAAATCAATCAGGAATCCTGATTCACTTAACAACTGTGTTACTAACGTATCAACTGCTATGATTCATTTAACAACTATGGCAAGAAAAATCATAAATTGATGCAAAATTCACTTAACAAATGTTTCACTTAGCAACAGAAATTTTGGGTTCAATTGTGCTTGTAGGTTGAGAACCACTTGTAGTATTCCAAACTCTTACTAATAATTACTATTGCCAGTAATCAGAAGTGAGATTTACCAGGTTGTGACCAGTTCTGGAGAACTGGTAGCGTAAATTTTGAGTAGTTCAGAGAACCGGTAAATACCACTTATGACTGGCCACCCCTATCTATTCACTCCCTCCTGAATCCCAGCTAATCTGGAGGAAATGGAGATTTTATAGTATCCTTTTGCTATGCCCATCAAGCCATGCCATGCCCATCAAGCCAAACCCACAGATCCGGTAGTCATTTTTAAAAATCCCACTAATGGTATACATTCCTTTGCATTATTTGAATGTTCCCTTCTAAGTGCAAAACTCTGCAGCTATCTCTCTTACAACTCACTCTCTTATTCTCATCTCATTTCTCTAACCGCTCAAACCATTGTGGAAAGTGATAATGAACAGTGATGATGAACCGAGTGTTGAAACCTGAATGTGCGGTGGAGCACATGTGTGCCAGTCAGCTGATCTTGGTGCATCCCAGAGTGCTGGAAACCAGGTGGCTGGCATGCACTGGACAGCTGGTCTTTGAGTTTCCAGTGCTCTAGCATGCTCATGCACTCGGGCCATCTGGTTTTCATGTGAGCTGGACCTGGCCAGTGCACATGTCCACAGAGAGGGTTCTGCGTGCTACCTCTGGCACACGTACCATAGGTTTCCCATCATAGTCCTAGGATATACATAAAATCTAATAATATATAAATATAAATATAAATATATATATATATATATTTGTTTTCGTAGATTTTCACGGGTATATGTATGTAGATTGTTCTGAGTTCGGGTTTTGCCCTGTGTAATGTTTTGCATGTCTATGCGACGTTTCGGTGAACTCCAGCCTGAAGATGGTGAATGTGATTTCACCGAAACGTCGCATAGACATGCAAAACATTACACAGGGCAAAACCCGAACTCAGAACAATCTACATACATACATACATACATACATACATACATACATACATACATACATACATACATATATATATATATATATATATATATCTAATAATAAATAAATATATGGTGTTTCCTCCAATTTAGTCCTGTCAACTAATTTAATAAGCATTCTTTCCTCTCTGCCTCCAAATCACTTATAAAACATTGAATAATAGAGAATTGGAGACTGAACCTAATTATGATGCTTTCAGTAGAGACAATGAAAAGACTGAAATGGTTTGATTAATCTGTACTTTAAAAGGTACAAAGTATTCAACTGCAATTGTTTTTCTAAGACCAGGGAAATTCTACATTCTGGATTTTAATTGCTCTATCAACATTGAGCCTCAGAATGTTTCTTCTACCTCCCATATAGTCACTGTTTTATTTCCTATCTCACATTCATACTCATTAACTTTATAAGAAATGCTAACAGTAAAAATGTAGTATCAATACTGCAATTATCACAAAACATTGCTCTGAAAAGGTTTTCCAGAATAATTGCAAACTTTATTGCTTAAGAAATGTGTGTTTGGCAAGTGTTTCTAAAATTCGGAATGATTCTTTGAAATCAATGTCGGAAGGTTATATTTGTTTGTTTGTTTGGTTGGTTGGTTTGGTTTTAAACTTTGCATTATTATTTCAAAGGTTTTAAGTGCTTGCATTTTCAAGAAAACTTGTTAGGCAGTATTGGCCACATTAGATATTCAAAGCATATAGAAGTACTACTTCTAACTTAACAATGATAATTGGGACTGGATTTCTGTTGCCAAATGATGGGGTTATATTATAGTATGTCAGCTATGCATCGCTTAGTGATCCCAATCCTGGTAATCACATTGTGAGCATCATGGACCATTAACCAAGAACCTTCTCACAACTGCCTGCTGGCTACCAAAAAGCAAAGTCAATGGAGAAGTCAGCAAAAATTACAAGTCCAGGATAGCACTGGGACCAACGCTCTTCATTTTCCACATCAATGACCTTTGCGCTTACATCACAAGCAACTGTGTCCTCTTCGCCGACGATGTAAAACTCTTCAACACCACTGATAACACAACTACTCTCCAAAAGGACCAGAACTCTGTTTCTGAGTGGTCTAACACATGGCAACTCCAAATCTCAACTAGAAAATGCTCTGTCCTACACATTGGGAAGAAGAATCTGAACTTCAAATACGAACTGAATAATCTAATTATCACAGATAATCCCCACTCAGTTAAAGACCTCGGTATACTAATAACAAAAGATTTAAGTGCCAAAGCCCACTGCAACAACATAGCCAAGAAGGCTTCAAGAGTTGTAAACCTAATCCTACGTAGTGTTGTGGTTAGCTCTGGCCCAGCTCCTGCCCCAAGGACTGTGGATGTGGGGGAGACATCCACATGCTGCAGGCCTGTTTTGCCCCCAGTGGAATCTGCTGATGAAGGCTCCTCTGACCAAGAAGATATGAGTGACAGGGAGGAGGAGAGTGTGGCAGACAGCTCAGAAGGAGATCAATTATCTAGCTCCTCCTTGGATTCAGAACAAGAGTTAATGATACAGCCACGCATGCGGAGAGCGATGCATAGGCGGCAACAACTGAGAGATTATTATCAAAGAAAATGAGGCCACCTGTGGTTGGGTGGGGCTGTGGTAATTAGTGAGGCTGCTATAAATAGCAGCCTGTGGGTTTGGCCATTGTGGAGGATTATCTGATTGTTGTGTTTCGTGACTGCTTTACTGACTGACTTTTTGTGTGCTGATTTTCCCCCCGTTGAAACTAAACCAGAGCAAAGTGTGTTTCACTTTGTGAAAGAAGAAGGACTGTGAATTGCCTCACAGCTGCAAGCTAAGTATCACAGAACTGATAAGGGACTTGTACAAATTACCAGTTTGTTTGGAGATGAGTGCTCTTTGCTATACCAAAAGAGGGCTTAGGTTAAGTGAATTTTCATTATAAAGAACATTGTTTTGAATTTTCAAACGTGTGTGTGTCTGAAATTTGTACCTGTGAATTTTTGGGAGGAGTCTACCAGAGAGCCCAACAGAACACGTAGCTTCTGCTCTGGCAATCTCACACTGCTTACAAGAGCTTACAAAACTTTTGCCAGACCCATCCTCAAATACAGCTCATCTGTTTGGAACCCATATCGCATCTCAGACATTAACACCCTTGAAAATGTCCAAAGATACTTCACCAGAAGAGCCTTTCATTCCTCCACTCAAAATAAAATACCTTACGAGACTAGACTTTCAATCCTGGGCCTAGAAAGCCTAGAACTAAGACACCTTAAACAAGATCTAAATATTGCCCACAAGATCATATGCTGTAACGTCCTGCCTGTCGGCGACTACTTCAGCTTCAACCACAACAACACAAGAGCACACAACAGATTTAAACTTAATATTAACCGCTCCAAACTTGACTATAAAAAATATGACTTTAGTAACCGAGCTGTTGAAGTGTGGAACTCATTACCAGACTCCATAGTATCATCCCCAAACCCCCAACACTTTACCCTTAGATTATCTACGGTTGACCTATCCAGATTCCTAAGAGGTCAGTAAGGAGCAAGTACAAGTGCACTAGAGTGCCTTCCGTCCTCTGTCCTATTGCTCTCCTATATCTCCTATACCTTTGTTTTATTCCTATATCTCTTCTATTCTTTTCATTGATATGTTCTATTACTATATCTCATTTTCTATTCTTTCATAGATATATATTTACTATGAGTATCTCCTCTATAACATTCATCATGTATTTTACTATGTGTGTGTGTGTGTGTGTGTGTGTGTGTATATATATATACACACACACACACACTAAAACTCTCATTGTGCATTGGAATAAATAAATGAATGAATGAATGAATGAATAAATGAATGAATGAATGAATAAATAGTTTACAACAGGGGTGTCAAACTCAAGGTCCATTGGCCGCATCCATCCCACGAGGTACTTAGATCTGGCCAGTGGGGCCAGCCTGGAAATAGCAAAGTTCCGGCCAGCGGTACCTCTGCTAGCAAAAACAGTGGGGCTGCATGAAGCACCCCTGTGCTCCCCCATGTCCCACTTTTGCTGACAGAGTGCTGGAAGAAGCCATCCCAGCTGAAAATGGAGCACGGGGGAAACACATACGCCCTCATGCTCCATTTTGGCCATCAAGGTGCTGCAGGAGTTGTCCCATCTTTCATCTGTTCTATCTCCCACCCACCCCCACCCCAGTCCATGGATAATAGCTACAATGCTGATCTGGCTCTCAAAGAAATCCAGTTCAACACCCCTGGTTTACAAGGAGGCCACTGGACAGGCAAGTAGAGGGTGTGGGTGTGATGCAAACACGGCTGTGCAGGTTGTGGTTGTGAGGGCACAGGGAAAATACAACTGGCTGGGTACCATGGCTGCTCTCAAGTTTAGACAGTGTGCTGGTGGTTGCCTTGGAGTTTGCATGTGCAAGTACAGCCAGACAGGGGGTAGCTGCTAGGTGTGTATGTAGCATGTGCTCAAGTAGCTGCCACAGCACAGCATAGCTGGATGAGTAAGTGCTATGAAGTGTATGCAGTGGACAATAGTAGGAGTAATCACAGGAGTGACTTCTTGATCTTCCCTGCCAGCTTCCCCATTGACTTTGCTTGTGGGAAGCCAGCAGGGATGGTCTGAAATGGCATTCATTTCAACTATGGACTTTGCAACCATTTTAAGTGAAAGTCAGTTGCCAAGTGCCTGAATTATAGCTTGTCACTGTGGGGGTGCTTGGATAGTCAGAACTTCAAATACCAGTTTAAATACTCCATTCAGGACCTTTGTAACTTTATTCACTTATTCAACTTACTGTATATGCTGCCTATCTTGCCTGGATCTTTGAAGAATGGTTATCCACTAAGGACTGTTTGTCTAATAAATATGCACAGAAATTAGAGATTTGTGGAAAAGTGTATACTGTATTTGGAATATTTTATTTTATTTTATTTAGAATAAAATAAAATAACAATACAGAATAAAATATTCAATAAAATCTGAATATACCCTGTATTCTGACCCATTCTTTTGACAAGATATTATTTAAAAATCTGGAGCATTTTCATGCTACATTCTGTAATGTACACCATCTTTAACATAATTTTTCTTGATATATATTTATTTTTGAACAGTCCTCTGCTTCTCATTTCCATAAAGTGCTCTGATTTATACTTTTTAAAATACAAACTTTTCCAATATAAAGTTTATTACTTTAATATATATCTATTTAGGACATGTCTAAGCAGATGACATCCCTAACTAACATCATTTGGGCTTGGAAGCCAAGCTGGTTAGTACTTGAATAGAAGATCTCCATAGAATTATTGGGGGGGGGGGATGCTAGGCAGAAAAATTGAACCCTCCCCCAAAAGTAATAGTAGCAACAACTTTCTGCCTCTCTCAACATAGTAATTGTGAACTAGTCTAAACTCAAAATATCAACTCAAAACTCAACTATCTCTTTATATAATACTGTATATGTTACATCCATTCCTTACATAACACTAAAATGGTTTTACACAAAATTCAAAGATTAGGAAACCAATTGTCCATTTTTGTGCAGATTTTTATTGGAAAGGGATAGCTAACATTGAATTCTATCCAGTGTTGCTCTCCAAATCAGCCTAGACTTTGGTTTGGCTGAATGCTGAAGCTGCCTGGGCAGAGCAGCCATGGACGATGCAGCCACCTGGGATTTGAGCCTAAGAGAGACGGAGAGGCTCCTCGGGACAATGGGGAACTGGCTCGGCAGGACAGGCCTCATAGCTTTGGCTGACTCACTCAGTTCCAGGCGCCATGACCAGAAGCCGCCTCCAGCTGCCCACCTCGCCCGCCACCGGCTTCCCTGAGGTGGCTGCATCATCCATGGCTGCTCCACCTGGACAGATTCTGCAGTACAGCGTCTGTCTGCTTCGCCTCGAGGAGAGAAGAAGCTCTATGGAAAGTTTGTGCACTCTTGGGGAGCTGCCACTTGCCTGTTTCGCTTGTCCCAATGAGCCTCTCTGCCTCTCTTACGCTTGAATCCCAGAATGGCTCAGTGGAGATGTGTGTGAGTGTCAGGGTAGAGCTCGGTGGGGGGGAATGCTAAGTGGCAGAATCAGCAACAACAGCCAGGCTTCTCTATCTCTTTCCCCCTTTGCCCAGTGCCCGGTCAGGGATTGCGGTGGCTTGATTGTTGGCTGGGCACGATGAGGAAAAAGGGGTCTGTCTATCTGTCTATCTATCATCTGCAGCAAAGGGGGCTCCCTCTCCCGTTTGTCTTCCTCTTCCCGTATTTCCTCTGACAAGGGGAGGAATAAAAGGTCCCTTCAGTGATAAATAATTTGCATGTTCACAAGACGCCAGAGGGGAAAGTCTGAAGAGTACCTACCGGCGCTCAGGCCATCACAACACCCAAGCACCATCAGTGACTCGAGTATGAGTCGAGGTCGGATTTTTCAGCACATTTTTGGTGCTGGAAAACTTGACTTATACTTGAGTATATATGGTAATTCATTGACAGTGTCAAAAATAAAAATGTTACTGAAGACTAAAACTTCACCCAAATGTTTCTGAAGTAGCTTGGAGAAGTAATTGTTTGTTCTCCATCTTCTTTTTTTGAGGGAGAATATATTCCAAAGGAGATGAACAAAGGTTTTCTATAAAACTAATCTCTTTTTTACTAGAAATGGCTTACACATTTTGCTTCCTTCCTTTTAGACCTTCTCAGATCCATTCAGGAAATGTCAATAAACTCAACTTATCATATTTAGAAGTGTTGAAAGCAAATGGAACATGGAGCTAAATTTTAGGTCCAATCAGCCAGCCAGTTTAACATCTGTTCTGTGAGGTGGCAACAAAGTATGTCAGCATAATTTTCTTTGCAATTGCAGCTGATCTCTCTTATGGCATGATAACAAGGCTAATGCATGGAGCTGCCATGACAGGGTCAAGTTGGAATGTAGTGACAGATGGCTGCCCCCCCTCCCCACCAGTTTGATCCCTTGGTAGCAAACACACGGAAAATTGCTTTCTGGGTAGCCTGTGGTGAATGAGTAGGTGGTATATACAACATGGCTTCCCTATGAATCTGTTCTGTCTGGGTCATTCCAGAAGCTATGACCAACCCAAAAAGATAAGCCAGACACACCGGTTGTATCCAAACACAGTTTTATAATGGTAAAGAGAAAAGAAGCCAACAGAAAATGTCCTTACAGATCAGGAAAACACTGGAACTCCAAATAGATACACGAAGGCAATTGTTCATACAGAAACACAGGATCCTTAATGCCAGATGAGGCTGTTGAGTCAACAGACACACACCTCCCACCAATCTTCAAGGCTGCTGGGCCACGAGCCAGGAACAAAAACGCTGAGAGAAAATGCAGATAACACCAACTCCCCTTTGATAACACTCCACGCTGCCTGAATGGTTCTCATGCCTTATAAACCCTTCCCTGCTAATGAGGACCACACCCAACCCCCCTGGTGTTCCTCATTCAACGCTGATAATATCTACGCAGTTGATTTCTCCTTTGAGCTATGCGTCTCTGCCGCATACTAATGATAGCTTGTGCGTCATCATCCAGGGACTCCAGGGAATCACAGCTACTTGCTTGAGATAGCCCTTCCCCAGGACTTCCAGGCCTTGCATCACTTTCACTTTCGTGACTGCTGTCTGCACTGTCTGATTGCAAAGAACTCTCCTATCTGCTCTCAGCCTCCCCCGGGCATGGAGCCAGCAGAGACACAGCTGGTCTTTGATCTGGCTCAGGCTGAACCACAACAGAATCAAGCTCAAAAATGTGAAAAAGGATGAGCAACTTGTATTAAGAAAGCCTGTCTTGTTTATTTAAGAGAAGTTGTGGTTTTTATCCTAAAAATAGTTCATTTTTCTTTCTGACAGATTGCTAAAATTGACAGAAGGATCAATTTCCACTGCTGCTCCCATTGGCAGCACTGAAGTGTAACCTTTCATAATAGTCAAGTAAGGGAGTACAACTGCATACAACTGTGCTTTTGTACAACTGTGTAATGATGCCAACGGGGAAAATCAAACTGTTGATCCACACGCATGCAGTAGTTCATAAAATACCAGCAATAAGATATGTAGGAAGCACCCAGTTGTATAGTCTTGACAGAGATAAAAATGGAACATGAAGCCCAGGAAAATGGCAATGGAATATGCTGCCCTCCTACCCCCACCCCCCAGTATGAATAGTAGCTGGAAATAGTTTATATAAGGATTGAAAGCAGAATCACCATGAAAATTACCCACACTATTGTTTCCAATGCTTAATGAAGAATAGTAATCATAGCAAGCCTGTTATCAATACTTGATTTTTTTTTTCTACAGATCACAAAGGCATTAACTAAATTACACAATTTTCTTTTCTGGAGAGATCAAATTTTTCCACTTTGAAATCCCCCCTTTTTTGTTTGGTTTTTTGGTTTTTGGTTTTAAATTAAAAAAAACGGTTGTTTTTGTAGGATGAGAATAGTACTCCTTCTCGAACACTTAAAATATTCAAAGCAACATAATACAGGCAGCTATTAGTAGTATATGGTCTGTCCAATATTACTCACTATAAAGGCCAAGGTTGATAGTGTCCAATGACTTTGGTAATGCCAAAAGTAGCTAACACAAATTAGGAAGATTATATCTTTGACTGTGTCATGCCACTAAAATGCCGCAAATCATATACCTTATTTTTCAGAGTATAAGACGCAACCGGCGTATAAGACACACCTTAGTTTTGGGGGAGGAAAACAAGGGAAAAAAGGCCTCTGCCTCCCAACAATTTGTCAAACAGCAAACAGTACAGATAATATATACTGTTTGCTGTGTATTTCTGTGCATGTGTGTCTGACCCAAAGAAATATCAAAGAATTGGAGAAATGTACATTATGGTAGTATATTAATGCCAGAAAGTTTTCTTAATTGTAGTCACACTAACTCCTCCCAATTATTTAAATATATAGACTAAGTCAGGGTTTAACTCAGCTGCCTTATCTTAATACTAAACAGGACACTGTTACATTTCAGATTATACTTTTACAGATCTTTATATTTGATATGGCTTTCTGGAAGTACTGTATAGTTATTCTCTGCTATTTAAAAGAAGGTTCAATAGCACCGGGTTTCTTCAGATCAAGTATTTATTTTAAAAAGCTTCTTCATTTTGTTAAGTTGTCTAGAACAATAAGAAAGAAGTCTTTAAAAAAATAAGTCTAAAAATTTGAACATTCTATAGACATTTATCTCCTTGCAGTTTCAGCAGTCCAACATTGCCAGCAGTCTGCCTCCCAGCAATTTACCTCCTTGCAGGTAGTTTCACTTTCAGTTCTAGCATGTGGCCTGCCTGTGCTGAATCAGCTGGTGGTTGGGAGGCTGAGTTCAGTTGCTTGTACTAATCAGGTTCTGCATTACTTACTGCAAGGAAGTAAACTGCTGGGAGGCAGACCAAAGGGTGAGGGTGGTTGGATGGGGCTACATTTGGTGTATAAGATGCACCCAAGTTTACACCCTCTTTTGGGGAGGTGCATCTTACACTCCCCAAAATATGATATATAGGAAACCTATATCCAGTCAAAAGTTTTATGTTGTATCATACAAACATGGACTTTGGAAACTTGAGCTATGGGCTAAGGATGTGAGAAATGTTGCATCATGAGGATATACTTTCAGTAGGTTCAGTGCTCTCTTAGGCAGGAAACCTCGCCAGGAAACTCTGTCAGCCCAACCCACCTCATACGTTTGTTGAAAATAAGAGGCAGGACCATTAGGTATGTTCACCACTTTCAGTTGCCCTAAATTAAAGAGTGAATAAAAATTTCACCATTCCCACTCTCATATTTCTCTTCACCCTAAAGGTATAACTAATGTTAAAGAATGTTATGCTATTTTTTCTTGATATATATGTGTGTGTGACATGTTTTTGCTGATAGAAAATACACACACACACACATGTGATACATATATATTTATACACACACACACACACACACATATGAAACATCTCCATGCCGATGATACTATTATAATTGCTGAAAAAGAAAAAGAAAACCCCTCTCCCTCCCTCCCACTCTCCACATAAAGACTAGAGCTGTATTTTGTTTAAAAAGGGTGAAGCTTAGATAATGCTTCTATCTGTTCTATATAATAGATGCTGAATACTTGTTTCAAGGTTGTGTCCCTGACCCTCTACATCGAATGACAACAAATACAGCAATCAAGCTTACTGTTGACAATAAGGCACATGCTTTGTGAATAGTTTCTGCCTTTTAGGATCAATTAACAACATTAGAGTAACTAGTATACATGAACTTGATAAAGTAGCAATGAAAGCCTTGGAAAAGATACTGAGTGGTATCTATTCCTATAAAATCAGAATCATGCAAGCAACAGTTTTCCTTGTGACACTGTAAGATCAAAAATTGAACTTTGGAGAAGCAATTTAAAAAGTATTTAAGGTTTTGAAAAGAGGAGAAGAGAATTCCAAAGACAGCCAAGAAATTGATCTGAAAACATAATATAGCTAACGAACAGCTTTTTCCTTTGTTAAATTGTTTCTTTGCCTGTACCATACAAATAAACTTGAAAGCTATAACAGTGTACAAGGATAATATAGATGTGGACTTGCCAGTATTTAACTGCCCAGAGCAGTTTTTTCATGTGGAGAAATATTTGGAATAGATTAATTAGCATAAGGAAAATATTTAGTCAAACATACACTGTTCCTTGTTTGCTCCCACATGTCATGTCCACATCTGTTTTGCATTTAATAAATTAAGGACATCACTGTTGAAGGTATTGATATTGCCTCTAGTTTCCAAATTCCCAATTTACTGGCTGCTTTGAGAGTAATGGCAGTGAAGTTGCTTCTGACATTAAAAATAATTAAGAGAAATATTTGGATATACTGTATAGAAAAATTAGGTAGGTCACCTTATTCAATATTTAGATAGATAGATAGATTTTTTTATTGGCCAAGTGTGATTGGACACACAAGGAATTTGTCTTGGTGCATATGCTCTCAGCGTACATAAAATAAAATATACATTTGGCAAGAATCATGTGGTACAACACTTAATGATTGTCATAGGGGTCAAATAAGCAATGAAGAAGCAATATTAATAAAAATCTTAGGATATAAGCAACAAGTTACAGTCCTACAGTCAACATGGGAGGAAATGGGTGATAGGAATGATGAGAAAAACTAGTAGAAGTGCAGATTTAGTAGAAAGTCTGACAGTGTTGAGGGAATTATTTGTTTAGCAGAGTGATGGCGTTCGGAAAAAATCTGTTCTTGTGTCTAGTTGTCTTCGTGTGCAGTGCTCTGTAGCGACATTTTGAGGGTAGGAGTTGAAACAATTTGTGTCCAGGATGTGAGGGGTCAGTAAATATTTTCCCCGCCCTCTTTTTGACTCGTGCAGTATACAGGTCCTCAATGGAAGGCAGGTTGGCAGCGATTGTTTTTTTCTGCAGTTCTGATTATCCTCTGGAGTCTGTGTCGGTCTTGTTGGGTTGCAGCACCAAACCAGACGGTTATAGAGGTGCAGATGACAGACTCAATTATTCCTCTGTAGAACTGTATCAGCAGCTCCTTGGGCAGTTTGAGCTTCCTGAGCTGGCGCAGAAAGAACATTCTTTATTGTGCTTTTTTGATGATGTTTTTGATGTTAGGTGACCATTTTAGGTCTTGAGATATGATGGAACCTAGAAATTTGAAGGTCTCTACTGTTGATACTGTGTTGTCTAGTATTGTGAGAGGTGGAAGGGTTTCTCTTAAAGTCTACCACCATTTCTACGGTTTTGAGTGTGTTCAGTTCTAGATTGTTCTGGTCACACCACAAGGATAGTTGTTCAACTTCCCGTCTGTATGCAGATTCATCATTGTCTCGAATGAGTCCGATCACTGTTGTATCATCTGCAAACTTCAGTAGTTTAACAGATGGATCGTTTGAGATGCAGTCATTAGTGTATAGAGAGAAGAGAAGTAGTGAGAGTACACAGCCTTGGGGGGCACCTGTGCTAATTGTACATGTATCTGATGTGATTTTTCCTAGCTTCACCTCCTGCTTCCTGTCTGTTAGGAAGCTTGTGATCCACTTACAAGTGTGTTCAGGTACTGCTAGCTGATTTAGTTTTGTTAAGAGAATGTCCGGTACGATGGTATTGAATGCTGAACTGAAGTCCACAAAGAGGACCCTAGTGTAGGTCATTGGAGATTCAAGATGTTGAAGGATGTAGTGTAGAGCCATATTAACAGCATCATCTGTTGATCTATTTGCTCGGTATGCAAATTGCAGGGGATCTAACAGTGGATACGTGATGGTTTTCAAGTGAAACATCACTAGCCTTTCAAAGGTTTTCATAACTACAGATGTTAGAGCAACTGGTCTGTAGTCATTCAGTTCCTTGATGGAGGGCTTCTTCGGCACTGGGATGATAGTCGAGTGTTTGAAGCAGGAAGGAACATAGCACAACTCTAGTGATTATAAGATAAATTTAATTCATGCTTTCAGATTATGCTTACTTTGCATGGTCGGGCTTGGATGTACAATCAATCCATTCCAGGGTTTTAAAAAAACAACCCAAAAACTATAGTATGTTAAATAATACATTATGGTTTAACATTGTACAACATTGATGGTGAACCTGTGGCACAGGTTCCACAGGTGGCACACGGAGCCATATCTGCTGGCACATGAGCTGTTACCCTGGCTCAGCTCCAAGGTGCATTGTGTGCCTGACAGCTGATTTTGGGCTTGCACAGAGGCTCTGGGAAGGGCTTTTGGTTTTCCAGATAGCCTCCGGGGGGATGGAGGAGGGCATTTTTACCCTCCCCGGCTCCAGAGAAGCCTTTGGAGCCTGGGGACGGTGAAAAAGAAGCCTACTGGGCTCACCAGAAATTGGAAACAGGCTGTTTCTGGCTTCCAGAGGCCCTCCAGGGTGGGGGGGAAGCTGTATTCGCCCTCCCTAGGCATTCAGTTATGGGTATGGGCACTCGCGCGTGCACAATAATGCACGGACATACTTTTTGGGGACCCGAGGAAAAAAAAGATTTGCCATCACTGTTGTAGAACTTGCTTCTAATTTTTAAGCATTTTATAAATAAAAGTAGTACTTCTTACAATATGAAAATATTGATTGTTTAATACTATTTCTCCTGAAAGTTTAGAAATAAACCATTGTATAACCTACTATGGCTGAGCCAAAAACAAAAGCAAAACCCTGATTCTGCATAGGACAAACAAGGCATTCACTTGTACAAGAAAAAAGCTTGGGCTTATGATAGCTTTTGAAAATTGCATAATACACAAGATAAGTACTAGTAATGGGACTGAATTACTTTTTAAAATAAAAAAGTCTAATTTGCACATGAGGGAACTGAGATATAGAAGCCAAAACTATTCTTTATGGAACAAGGATGAAAATCAGCTACAAAGTAAATTGCGCTTAAAAATAATACACTATAAAGCTGGAAAAAGATTCTAGCTACACATCTGTGTTAGATTCCGAAAAGCACACAATAGTTTCTATCTTTCAATTTGTTTACAAGTCTTTTTGAAAGCTCTAGGAAGCATGTTTTGAAGACCACTACAGAAAAATAGGGGGCAAACTAAAATAGGAAGTTGCATCTTTGTGCTATTTACTGAGGTTGCAGTAATCTCGATCTGCCATATTATTAAATGTGGTGACATCATAAAAAAACAACCACCACCAAAGGCTGATTCTCAAATTACATATTGGGCATGGAAACCCACTATTTATATTTTACTATGGTATTTTGATTGTAATGTATGTATGTATGTATATATATTTGTTTTCATAGATTTTCACGGGTATATGTATGTACAGTGATCCCCCGCTCGTTGCGAGGGTTCCGTTCCAGGAACCCCCGCAACAAGCGGGTTTTCGCGAAGTAGCGCTGCGGAAGTACAAACACCATCTGCGCATGTGCAGATGGTGTTTTTACTTCCGCAGCGCTAGCGAGGAGCCGAAGATTGAGGACTCAGCTCGGAAGCTGCACGGGTGTTTTAAAAGGTCTCCGCCGGCATGGGGGGCTTCTTAGCACCCCCCCAAACCCGAGTTGGGGGTTCGGGAGGTGGTAGGAAGCCCCCCATGCCGGCGGAGACCTTTTAAAACACCCGTGCAGCTTCCGAGCTGAGTCCTCAAGCCAAGCGCAGAAGTTAGCCTTGAATCCCTTTGAATCCCGCCGCTTCTGCTGGATACGGGCGATGGGGGGGCGAGCTGCCACAGCCCCTGGCTTCCGCGCCGCTCGTCCCACCCACCGCCCGTATCCAGCAGAAGCTGCTGGATTCAAAGTGCTGCTGGGAGCCGCAGGCGAAAGGAGCTCGGGCATCGGAGCGCGGCGCCAGGCATTGTTCTCCGGACCCCGCCCGCTCAGCCCCGCGGCGGCCCTTTCCCTCTCCAGGCTGCGGGCGGGGTCCGGAGAACAATGCCCGAGCTCCTTTCGCCTGCGGCTCCCAGCCCACCGCCTGTCTCCTGCTGCCCGGTTTAGCCAGGACACGAGCGGCAAAATGACTTGGAGGAATGTGAAGCTGAAACCGGCCGGTTTCAGCTTCACATTCCTCCAAGTCATTTCGCCGCTCGTGTCCTGGCTAAACCGGGCAGCAGGAGACAGGCTTTGAGTTTTGGCTGCGGGAGGAGAAGTAGGACTTTCCTAACTCCCTCGCCCCGCAGCCAAAACTCAAAGCCTGTCTCCTGCTGCCCGGTTTAGCCAGGACATGAACGGCGAAATGACTTGGAGGAATGTGAAGGCTCAGCGGATCAAGGCCGGCTCCTCTCGGCCCAAGCGGCTGCCTTCCGTCACTGAGCCTGGCTGGCCCGGAAGATCGTAGCGCGCGTTGGCTGCACCGGCGGCGACATCGCTCGCCGCTGCAGCCAACGCGCGCTACGATCTTCCGGGCGAGCCAGGCTCAGTGACGGAAGGCAGCCGCTTGGGCCGAGAGGAGCCGGCCTTGATCCGCTGAGCCTGGCTGGCCCGGAAGATCGTAGCGCGCGTTGGTGGATCAAGGCCGGCTCCTCTCGGCCCAAGCGGCTGCCTTCCGTCACTGAGCCTGGCTCGCCCGGAAGATCGTAGCGCGCGTTGGCTGCACCGGCGGCGACATCGCTCGCCGCTGCAGCCAACGCGCGCTACGATCTTCCGGGCGAGCCAGGCTCAGTGACGGAAGGCAGCCGCTTGGGCCGAGAGGAGCCGGCCTTGATCCGCTGAGCCTGGCTGGCCCGGAAGATCGTAGCGCGCATTGGCGGATCAAGGCCGGCTCCTCTCGGCCCAAGCGGCTGCCTTCCGTCACTGAGCCTGGCTCGCCCGGAAGATCGTAGCGCGCGTTGGCTGCACCGGCGGCGACATTGCTGCCGGCTTGGCTTCGCTCGCCGCTGCAGCCAACGCACGCTACGATCTTCCGGGCCAGCCAGGCTCAGTCACGGAAGGCAGCTGCTTGGCCCGGGATGCTGGGCCGAAAGGAGCCGGGCTTGAAGATTGCAGCGCGCGTTGGCTGCGGTGGCGAGGGCTTGCAATGGAGGGTGGAGGAAGCGGCCATGGGAGGGCGAGCTGCCTCAGGGAGGAGGATTGGGCGGGACCAGGTGGGGGCTGGAATTTCTCCGCCAGGGCGAAGGGCGGGCGAGCGGCGAAGGGCGGGCGAGCGGGTGCTGGGGAGGGCTTCTCGCCCTCCCGCCAGCAAGAGGGGGGAGCGAACGGTGTGGGCAGGCGAAGGGCAGGCGAGCGGCAGCGAGGAGTTTGCGTGGGCGGTGGGGAAACTCCTCGCTGACGCCAGCAAGAGGGGGAAGACCCAGGGAAGCCGCTGCCATCTACGCATGCGTGCCCGGCACGCATGCGTAGATGGTATTTTGACTTCCGGGTTGAAAAATCGCGAATTACCCTGTTCGCAATGGTCGGGGACGCAATAACCGGGGGATCACTGTATATTGTTCTGAGTTCGGGTTTTGCCCCGTGTAATATTTAAATATTTAAATATAAATATTACACGGGGCAAAACCCGAACTCAGAACAATATACATACATACATACATAGATACATACATACATACATATATACATACATACATACATACTGTATACAGTCATACCTCGTCTTACGAACCTAATTGGTTCCAGGGGGAGGTTCGTAAGACGAAACATTGTTTCCCATAGGAAACAATTTAAAGTCAATTAATCCGTGCAACCAAAAAAAACCCCACAAAAAAATGGCATTCAGCGACTCCTGGGAAGCCGCACGGCTATTTTAAAAGGTGACAGCCGGGCTGGGGGGCTTCCCAGCAACCTCCCGAACCCCGAACCCGGAAGTTCGGCAAAAGTTCGGGGTTCAGGAGGTTGCTGGGAAGCCCCCCAGGCCGGCTGTCACCTTTTAAAACAGCCGCGCGGCTTCCCCGCAGCTTCCCGAAGCCGAACGCCAAACCCGAACTTCTGCATTCGGCGTTCGGCGACTGCTGGGAAGCCGCGCGGCTGTTTTAAAAGGTGACAGCCGGCCTGGGGGGCTTCCCAGCACCCCCCCGAACCCCGAACCCGGAAGTTCGGAAAAAGTTCAGGGGGGTGCTGGGAAGCCCCCCAGCCCAGCTGTGGCCTTTTAAAACAGCCGCGCGGCTTCCCAGCTGTCTCCCGAAGCCGAATGCCAAACCCGAACTTCCGTGTTCGGTGTTCGGAGACAGCTGGGAAGCCACGCGGCTGTTTTAAAAGGTCACAGCCGGGCTGGGGGGCTTCCCAGCAACCTCCCGAACCGAACCCGGGGTTCAGAAAAATTTTGCCTCTTCTTACGAACTTTTTTTGAGTTACGAACCGGCGTTCGGGAGGCTGCTGGGAAGCCCCGCCGCCCGGCTGTCACCTTTTAAAACAGCCGCGCGACTTCCCAGCAGTCTCCGAACGCCGGTTCGTAACTCGAAAAAAGTTCGTAAGAAGAGGCAAAATTTTTCTGAACCCCGGGTTCGTATCACGAGTTGTTCGTAAGATGAGGGGTTCGTATCTTGAGGTACCACTGTATTACAATCAAAATACCATAGTAAAATATCAATAGTGGGTTTCCATGCCCAATATGTAATTTGAGAATCAGCCTTTGGTGGTTATTGGTTTTTTATGATGTCACCACATTTAATAATATGGCAGATCGAGATTACTGCAACCTTAGTAGATAGATAGATAGATAGATAGATAGATAGATAGATAGATAGATAGATAGATAGACAGACAGACAGACAGACAGACAGACAGACACACACACACACACACACACACACACACACACTTTATATATATACACTTTATATATACATTTTTGAATTATAAATAACCCACAGTCATTGACTGAGATGGGTGCCTATAGAGAATGAATGATTGAATGACACCCCCCCCTTTTGCAACTTTGTACTTTCTAAAGGAAACAGGGCCGCACAAATATATGTTTTCTTCTAATATAAAACAAGTTAAACATCCCAATGCCTATACCAAATATATTTAAAGGAGGAAAATACCTACTTGTGGAGTAGTTTACATTTAACAATACTGTATTAATAATCTCATTATGGGCTTCTGTGTATGAGAATATTATATGGCAACTGGATAACAAGAACAATACATGGATATTGTAAACAGATTATATTCAGTGAGACTCTTGCATCTATTAAACTTAGAGAAAGAAACCAATTATCACCTGTATATTGAAAGTAGAAAAGAAAAAGAAAACAATTAGCAGGTATGTTTTCAAGACTGCATGGGGGGAAAAAAACCTCTCTAAACTTTATTCAGCTGGGGGGAAAAATAGTTCCTATTATGTTATTCTATAAAAAATAAGCTCAAATGCAGGAACCAGAATGTGCTATCTATATAAAAAGTAGTAATTTGTCCACATGACTGATACTATTTAACTGTCAGAACTCAAATAATGTCATTTTCTAATGTGGTTACAGTGAACCATTGTACAGGCTGCTAAAGTAGGAAGACTGAAACCTTTAAATCTCTCCACTACTGTCATGAAATTTGAAATCTGTATGGTTTTGTAAACTTCTTAGCATGCTGATTTACTCCAAAGCTTCCATTTTGCTTTTAGAAAATAAACTGAGGTTCAGTTACAATGCACAAGCCACTTTGTAAAAATATAATAACACTTTTAATATAACACTTTTAATATAATAACACTGCAAAAAAAACCCAATTGCTGCCAACCTGCCTTCCATTGAGGACCTTTATACTGCACAAGTCAAAAAGAGGGTGGGAAAAATATTTACTGACCCCTTGCATCCTGGACATAAACTGTTTCAACTCCTACCCTCAAAACGTCGTTACAGAGCACTGCACACCAAGACAACTAGACACAAGAACAGTTTTTTCCCAAACGCCATCACTCTACTAAACAAATAATTCCCTCAACACTGTCATACTTTTTACTAAATCTGCACTTCTATTCTACTAGTTTTTCCTCATCATTTCTATCATCCTTTTCCTCCCACTTAGGACTGTATGACTGTACGACAAGTTGCAGAAAGACAACAAAAAGAAGAGGGAGTTCCTAAGAGGCCAGTAAGGGGCGTATATAACTGCACTGATGTGCCTGAAACAAATCATAAGTAAACAGACAAATTTAAAAATATTTAAATATTTAAAAAAACCCATATGCTAACAGACGCACACACAGACATACCATGCATAAATTAAACATGCCCAGGGGGAGATGTCTCAGTTCCCCCATGCCTGACGGCAGAGGTGGGTTTTAAGGAGTTTACGGAAGGCAGGAAGAGTAGGGGCAGTCCTAATCTCCGGGGGGAGTTGGTTCCAGAGGGCCGGTGCCGCCACAGAGAAGGCTCTTCCCCTGGGGCCCGCCAACCGACATTGTTTAGTTGACGGGACCCGGAGAAGGCCCACTCTGTGGGACCTAACTGGTCGCTGGGATTCGTGCGGCAGGAGGCGGTCTCGGAGATATTCTGGTCCAATGCCATGAAGGGCTTTAAAGGTCATAACCAACACTTTGAATTGTGACCGGAAACTGATCGGCAGCCAATGCAGACTGCGGAGTGATGACGAAACATGGGCATACCTAGGTAAGCCCATGACTGCTCTCGCAGCTGCATTTTGCACGATCTGAAGTTTCCGAACACTTTTCAAAGGTAGCCCCATGTAGAGAGCATTACAGTAGTCGAACCTCGAGGTGATGAGGGCATGAGTGACTGTGAGCAATGAGTCCCGGTCCAGATAGGGCCGCAACTGGTGCACCAGGCGAACCTGGGCAAATGCCCCCCTCGCCACAGCTGAGAGATGTTGTTCTAATGTGAGCTGTGGATCGAGGAGGACGCCCAAGTTGCGGACCCTCTCCGAGGGGGTCAATAATTCCCCCCCCAGGGTAATGGATGGACAGATGGGATTGTCCTTGGGAGGCAAAACCCACAGCCACTCCGTCTTATCCGGGTTGAGCTTGAGTCTGTTGACACCCATCCAGGCCCCAACAGCCTCCAGGCACTGGCACATCACTTCCACTGCTTCGTTGACTGGGCATGGGGTGGAGATGTAAAGCTGGGTATCATCAGCATATTGATGATACCTCACCCCATGTCCTTGGATGATCTCACCCAGCGGTTTCATGTAGATATTAAATAGCAGGGGGGAGAGGACCGACCCCTGAGGCACCCCACAAGGGAGAGACCTCGGAGCCGACCTCTGACCCCCCACTAACACCGACTGCGACCGGCCAGAGAGGTAGGAGGAGAACCACTGGAGAACAGTGCCTCCCACTCCCAACCCCTCCAGCCGGTGCAGAAGGATACCATGGTCGATGGTATCGAAAGCCGCTGAGAGGTCGAGGAGCACCAGGACAGAGGATAAACCCCTGTCCCGGGCCCGCCAGAGATCATCCATCAACGCGACCAAAGCGGTTTCCGTGCTGTAACCGGGCCTGAAACCCGACTGCTGGGGACCTAGATAATCGGCTTCTTCCAAGGACCGCTGGAACTGGAGTGCCACCACCTTCTCAACAACCTTCCCCATAAAGGGAAGGTTGGAGACTGGACGATAGTTATTAAGCACAGCTGGGTCCAGGGAGGGCTTCTTGAGGAGGGGGCGCACAAGTGCTTCTTTATAGAGTGATGGAAAAACTCCCCTCCCCAAGGAAGCGTTGGTAATCTCCTGGGCCCAGCTCCGTGTCACCTCCCTGCTGGCCGAAACCAACCAGGAGGGACACGGATCCAGTAAACAGGTGGCGGAACTCACAGCTCCAATGGCCTTGTCCACTTCATCAGGTGTCACCAGATCAAACTCTTCCGAGACAGGTGGACAAGTACGTGCCCCAGTCACCTCGACTGACTCGTTGTCAGTCGACTCTGTTTTACAATTGGAGTCGAGGTCGGCCCGAATCTGAGCGACTTTATCAGCGAAAAACGTGTTAAAATCCTCGGCACTACTCTGCAAGGGCTCCCCAACTCCCCCATGATTAAGAAGGGAGTGGGTCACCCTAAACAGAGCGGCCGGGCGGGATTCCGCTGATGCAATCAAGGCGGCATGGTACATGCATCTTGCCGCCTTGAGCGCCATTTTGTAAGTCTTAATAAAAGCTCTTACAAGTGTTCGATCGGATTCAGACCTACTCTTCCTCCATCGCTTCTCTAGACGTCTCTTTTGGCGCTTCAACTCCCGGAGCTCCTCGTTGAACCATGGGGCTCTACGGGGTCTAACGCCTCGGAGAGGTCGCAAAGGCGCAATCCGGTCAAGAGCCTCTGCAGCAGCCGTATTCCAGGCCTCCGCGAGAGACTCCGCCGAACTGTGGACAAGTGCCTCTGGAATAACCCCAAGCGCCGTCTGAAAGCCCTCTGGGTCCATCAGGCATCTGGGGCGGAACATCTTCATTGGTTCCGCCTCCCTGCGGGGAAGGATTGGAGCCAGGAAGTCAAGCTGTAGTAGAAAATGGTCTGACCATGACAAAGGCAACGCTTCTAAGCCCCTTAGTCTCGGACCATTACTCAATTGCTCGGAAAGGAATACCATGTCAGGTGCATGCCCTCCCTCGTGAGTTGGACCCTGTACTACTTGAGTCAGGTCCATGGCTGTCATGGTGGCCATGAACTCCTGTGCCAACCCAGAGGTTTCGCCGAGTGACGGCAGGTTGAAGTCCCCCAGGACAATGAGTCCGGGGAACTCCACCGCCAACCCGGCTACCTCCTCGAGTAGCACAGGCAGGGCTTTTGACACGCAGCTGGAAGGCAGGTACGTGAGAAATAAGCCCACCTGGACCCCTAAGTCCAACTTCAACAAGAGAGACTCGCAACCCGCAATTTCCGGAGCAATGAGTCTACGTAGGCAAAGGCTCTCCCTGGCTATAATAGCCACTCCTCCCCCCCTTCCCTGGGGTCGCGGTTGATGCCATATCTGAAACCCGGCTGGGCAAATTTCAGAGAGAGGAACACCTCCCTCCGGGCCCAGCCAGGTTTCAGTAATACACGCCAGGTCGGCCTCCTCATCCAGGATCAAATCCCGGATGAGGAGAGCTTTATTTACCACCGACCTGGCGTTAAGCAGCAGCAACCTGAGCCCAGGGCCAGAGTTACACTCATCACCAGTACCCAAGATTGGGCTCACAGAGCCAGAACAAGGGACCGTTATTAAGCAACGGTCCCTCGTTCCCCTGGAACGGCTAGCTCTGTGGCCCCCGCCATATCTGCCTCTCCCCAGCAACAATATATTTGTTTTCGTATAATATATATATATATATATATCATATATATTCTCTCCGTATCTCTTATATCATATATATTCTCTTCTTTTTTACTTTCTATCTTTATCTTTATATATATTACTTAATGTCTATTCTCTTCCATATGTATTGTATAGTGGACAAAGAATGAATGAATGAATGAATGAATGAATGAATGAATGAATAAAAAATAAAATACTGCAACTTGTCATAATTATTCACTGGGTTACTATTCATTATGCGTGCCTGGCAGGGGTGAAATTCAAACATTATCCCTACTGGGTCTGTGAGTGTGGCTTGGTGGGGATGGCAGGGGAAGGATACTGCAAAATTCCCATTCCCTCCCCATTCCCGGGTCCAGTCAGAGGTGGTATTTGCCAGTTTTCTGAACTACTCAAAATTTTCACTACCGGTTCTCCAGAACCTGTCAGAACCTACTGAATTTCACTCCTGGGACCTGGCATGAAGGTTCTTCATTCTATCCTTTGGCATCTCGTCCCCCAAATAGGGGGACGAGATGCCAAAGGATAGAATGAAGAACATTTTTTTTATTCTGTTGCCTACCAGACCTCAATTTTAAAGGCTAACAGCTTATTCATCAGCATAATTAAGAAATAAATCTTTTCCATCTATTTCATCCAGTCATGTGTGTTCCAAACAGGCTTCATTCCAAATAAAGAACATGACACTGAAGACATGCTTATAGTCATTCATGCTGAGCTGTATGCTAACACTGTATAGCAACTTCCTTCACCTTATTCATTGAAGAATAACTTCCACAAATACCACTATGCTCTTACAGCTCTTGCTATTTCTGCTAAAACATCGGGTAAAGCCATACCAGCAATTTTAAGAATATGGTAAATGAGGCACCATTTATCTGTGTCTTTTTTTTTGAGTCAACATGAATCAGAAGCTCATTTGAAATTCACACTGAACTATTCAGTTTGAGAGTGCACATGGCAAGACATTTCACTATTGGTTTCCTGATACAATTTATATTCTTGGCAAATATGAATAGCTGTTTAGACATTATTCAACAGTCAACAAGTCAGCTTATCAGATTAATCAAGCAAATTATAAAATGTTTAAGGTAGCAGGCTTGATTAATGGTCAAGAAATCATGCCAGTGTTAATCAGTTAAGATCGCTAACCTATGCATGCTTATGTGGGAATGGACACAATTTATTCATCAATAAGAATGCACAGATTTCTACTCTCTGCATTGATTTATGCAAGAAAATATTTAAAATATAGGTGAGGTAGGCAGAGGAAGATTAAAGAAGAAATAGCCAAAACCATAGCAAAAAGAGTTTTAGTTTAAAATGTTCAAATTAGGCATGAAGTTGAAAATGTTGATTGCACATTGCCAATGCAGTTGTGCCAATTATTGTTCCCACTGATTAAAATAATTTTATTTCAAATGGTTCCCCCCCCTCCACTTTGTCTATATTTAATACAAATTGCAAATAATCCAAACATTCTTTTTCTTCCTCATCTAGAGTTATTCAGGACACATGCGGAACGTATCTTGTAGAGAAGCATCTATTTCAAGATGCATAATCCTACCACTTTCCCTCCATTTTGTCTGGAGCAGTTGAAAACCCTAGAAGGTTTAAGTACAGATAGTCCTCAAGTTAGGACCACAATTGGGAATGGAATTTTCGTTGCTAAGTGATGTAACCAAGGAAAACATCACATGACTGCATTGCTTAGCAATCACAATCCTGGCAATCCCTGTTGCAGTCAGATGTGTGGGTAGGCTGCCAAGTTTCTAAATTTTGATCACATGACTGCAAGGGCACTGCAAGAGCTGTAATTTAAGACACAGGTAATGTTGTGGTTAGCTCTGGCCCAGCTCCTGCCCCAAGGACTGTGGATGTGGGGGAGACATCCACATGCTGCCGGTCTGTTTTGCCCCCGGTGGAATCTGCTGATGAAGGCTCCTCTGACCAAGAATACATGAGTGACAGGGAGGAGGAGAGTGGGGCAGACAGCTCAGAAGGAGATCAATTATCTAGCTCCTCCTTGGATTCAGAACAAGAGTTAATGATACAGCCACGCATGTGGAGAGCAATGCATAGGCAACAACAACTGAGAGATTATTATCAAAGAAAATGAGGCCACCTGTAGTTGGGTGGGGCTGTGGTAATTAGTGAGGCTGCTATAAATAGCAGCCTGTGGGTTTGGCCATTATGGAGGATTATCTGATCGTTGTGTTTCGTGACTGCTTTACTGACTTTGACTTTTGTATGCTGACTTTTCCCCGCTTTGAAACTAAACCAGAGCAAAGTGTGTTTCACTTTGTGAAAGAAGGACTGTGAATTGCCTCACAGCTGCAAGCTAAGTATCACAGAACTGATAAGGGACTTGTACAAATTACCAGTTTGGTTGGAGATGAGTGCTCTTTGCTATACCAAAAGAGGGCTTAGTTTAAGGAAATTTTCATTATATAGTACATTGTTTTGAATTTTCAAACGTGTGTGTGTCTGAAATTTGTACCTGTGAATTTTTGGAAGGAGTCTACCTGAGAGCAAGACAGAACAGGTAATATGTACCTTCAATAAGTTTTTGTTGGGTTTCACCACTCTAACACATGCTTACACTGTCTTGTAGACACATCTCTATGGTCAGGCCGCAAATTAACTGACTACTGTGTGACCTTTGGATGACAAAAAGGGGCATGTACTTTGCAGACTATATGAACACTGCAGAGTAGATGACTCCTCCCTTTTTAGCCCTGCTGAGCCTTCTTTCCTCCTCCTTCTATCCTCCTGTGTGCTCCATTGTCCTCGGCTGAGGACATGTGTGAGATCAATTGGAGGCATCCTCACACATGGAAGCATCCCAAAGTTATTAATATGTACTGGAATATAAGCATTTATGGCTGCATTCTGTAAATGAAGGAATCAACAGAATTGTAAGTAAAGATTGCAGTTTATTTCATTTTTATGAAGGAGTGATCATTCATTGCTAACAAATGGGATTCTAAGCAACACAATTGATTTCTTGCCAGGCTGAACCCATTGCAAGTTAAGCCAGCTGAACTCTGCTAATACTAATAATATTAATAGCAACCAAATACCCAACAGTTCTGTCATCTCTTCAGTCAATTTCAGAGCAAATACTTATAAGCTGAAAGTTATCTGGAAATCCTCCTCCTCCTCCTCTCCCCCTCCTCTCCTCCCCCCTCAATGTTGCCTCCTGGAAATAGCCTAACAAGTCCCTGCAGTGTTTTTGACATGTTTTCAGATGGGGGTCACAATTCCTTATTTCCTAGGACTGCAAGAAAGTGATTGGCCCAAGGTCATCCAGCTGGTTTTGTGTCTAAAGCAGTTCTGAAATTCATAGTGTCCTGGTTTCTAGTGTCCTGGTGCCTTAATTGGAAACTGTTAACACCAAACTAGACATTCAGTTTACTAATTTTTCCCACCAATTACATCACTTGCATCATACAGTAATTTACATCAGTGGTGCAATTGGAATAATTTGTGTCATTCATGTAAAGCAGCACATAAATATATTGCCTCTACATAAATGGAAAGGTGGCACTAATTTAAAAAAGAAAAAAGAAAAAGGTATATTATAACAAGCCTGCACATTATTTTGGAGAAAAAAATATTGCCAAGCTTGAATTAGATTTCTACATTCATAATTATATATTTATACATCAATGACTTTTAAAATCAGAACAAAATGAACCAGCAGTAGATACCAAGTGTTTTCAATAGTTCCAGGAAAATAAACACTTGCTATCTCCTGCAGACTCACTGAACTGATCTGAGCTTACTTCTTTTTAAAGCAATAACCATCAATATGGCTTCCACTTGTACTAGACATCTGTAATGCTTTGAGCTGTATTTTCTCCAGAGATAACAGTGCTGTCCTAAGAATCAGAGCATGAAGAGGACAGGAAGGCAAGGCAGAACTGTTCAGTCATATGCCTGTCCGAGGGGCAGCAATCTTATCTCTCTGCAAAACAGAGCTTTAAGCAATCAAAGGAAAGTTTCATAAATCTTTTCTCACTAGTTCTGGCAGTTTCTGTCACTAAATTGGATTAGAATCAGTTCCTTCCATTTAGAAATCTCAGTGACCCATTATATAATTCCAATTCTACCTCCCCTAGTATCATACAATATGCTTTTAATATTGCTAAAGACTGATGGATGATGACGGTGGTGGTGGTGATAATGATGATGATGATGATGATGATGATGATAATAATAATAATAATAATAATAATAATAATAATAATATATCCAAGGCTGGCATTATAATATTTCTTGTTGCCACTGCAGTAGTCTTCGATGTATGACCACAATTGAGCCCAAATTTTTGTTCCTAAGTGAGATACTTGTTATGTAAGTTTTGCTCCATTTTACTACCTCTCTCGCTAGACAGTTGTTAGTATTTTAGCATTTTAGACTTATATGCCACTTTACAGCTCTCTCTAAGCAGTTTACAGAGAGTAAGATTATTGCCCCCAGCAATCTGGATCCTCATTTTACCGACCATGGAAGAATGGAAGGATGAGTCAACCTTGAACCTACTGAGATTCGAGCTGCCCAACTGCTGGCAGCAGCAGAAGTAGCTTGCAGTACTTACTTACTTACTTACTTACTTACTTACTTACTTACTTACTTACTTACTTACTGGATTTATATGCTGCTCCTCTCCGAGGGCTGTATTCTAACCACTGTACCACCAAGGCTCTTAAATGAACTACTGAAGTTGTTAAGTTAGCCTGGCTTCTCTATTGACTTCAGTTATCAGAAGGTTGCAAAATATTATCACATGACCCCGGGACACTACAACTGTCATAAATATGAGTCAGTTTCCAAGACATGGGGACCATAGGAATGTTGCATGGCCATAAGAGTGAAAAATTGTTATAAATCACTTTTTGCTGTGCCGTTGTAACTCTGAACACTGTTCTAAGTCGAAGACTAAAGAGTCACACTGAAACAGGAATGCTTTAAATAATTATATAACTATTTGTCTGTAAATTTTATAATTATATAACATTTGTCCTATGCATATGAACATGAATTTGTTTCCATAGATTACATTCCTTTGTTTCCTTTTCAGAGAAATTTACATTAGTCATATTTCACAGAAATAAAACAATAAAAACAAATCATGAAAATTAAATGAGATATGTAACACCAGTTTTGCAATTATTATGAGGGAATGGATATACAAAGTACACCACAGTAAGTTTTTGTGGAGTGTGTTGTGATGATAGTGATGAGAAAAGTTAAAGCATTTGCTTGGAAGATTATGACTATTATTCTTGTCTTGTAACAATGGGAAATGCCTAAGTGCTTCTCAATGCTTTCTAGGTGATTTTGATTTTTTTCTTCAGCCTGATCAGAAGAGAAAAAGGATATGGGAGGAGAAAGAGAGCGGGGGGAGGCACTAGGGAAGAAGTAAAAGCAATCTATGGTTCATAATCACAGCATGACTTTCCCCATTTCCCTTCTGGCCAAGGGAGCAGACTGAGGAGAAGTAATGAAAGGAACTGCATAATGTGAACATTATGCCGGCAATCCTAGATTCACTCAGCCACACACAATTTGGTGGCTAATAGAATAGGCTCAGAGTACTGTGTGATGCAACGCCCCTGCTAAGCCCTTTTGTGTAGACCAGGAAGAGTGATCAGAATAATCTGAATTCCAATATTAACACGTAAATAAACTTGGGACACTTTCTTTCCTACCAATATTATGTGAGCACTGCTTAGTGATGGTCCCCATTTTATCTCCTTCTTTGTACCAAGAATGCCAGCAGTGATGGTGAAAGCAATAACTGAACATCTATCTATGTACCTCATTGGTATCCAATCAAATGGTGATGACAGAAAAAAAGCCTTTTTGCATTGGATGCATATTTTATTATTTGCCCTCCTCCTGCTAATCCCTATCACTTCCCTTCCATGTTATAGGTTATTTCCTATATCTACAGTAGGAAATGATTCTGTACAAGATGAGATGGTGCCAGATGCCATAATGCGGTTGTGTGTGCACCTTTCCCCCAATATAAAAAATTCATACAAGAGGCAGGTTGTTGACATTTGAGAATAGGGATTATGAGATCTTCCCAAAACAATTCCATGTAAAAGGTTAGAGCAATTAACAGTTGTGAATGCTCCAACAGTGGAAGTTTTTAAGAAGATGTTGGATAACCTGAAGTAGTGTAGGGTTTCCTGCCTAAGCAGGGGGTTGGATTAGAACAGTGTTTCCCAACCTTTTTTGAGCCGCGGCACATTATTCATGTTTTCAAAATTCTGGGGAACACTGAGGGGGGGGGGGCGGGGGGGGCTAAAGAAAAGTTTGGACAAAAAAAAATCTCTTCCTCCATTTCACTCTATTTCTCCCTCCCTCTTTCTCTCCCTTCCTTCCCTTCTTTCTCTCCATCCCTCTTTCTTTCTTTCTTCCTCTCTTTTTTGCTCTCTTTCTCTCTCCCTCCTTCCCTCCCTCTATGTCTTTCCCTCTCCCTCCTTCCCCCCTTTCTTTCTCTCTCTCTCTTGCTTTCTTTCCCTCTCTTTCTCTTGCTTTCTTTCTCTCATTCTCTCTCCCCTCCTTTCTCTCTCTCTCTCTTTCTCTCTCGTTCACCACGCCAGCAACAGAGAGAAAAAGAAAGAGCGAGAGAGGGCCGGAGAGAGAGTGGAGTGCGCAGCAGCCATCAGCCTCCTCGCCCTCCCAGACGTCCCCAGCGCCCGGCCTCACGCCGCCTCCCGTTAGCCCGGCCGAAAGCCACACAGTCCCGGACTCCCGGATCGCTTGCTTCTCCGGCCAGCGCGGCGCTTTCCTGGGCAGATGGTTTTGCTGACCGGAGAAGCGAGCGATCCGGGAGTCCGGGACTGTGTGGCTTTGCGCCATGAAGAGAAAACGGCAGCAGGGAAAAGTCGGCTGTTTTCTCTTCATGGCGCAAAGCCACACAGTCCCGGACTCCCGGATCGCTTGCTTCTCTGGCCAGCGCGGCGCTTTCCTGGGCAGATGGCTTTGCTGACCGGAGAAGCGAGCGATACAGAATAGAATTCTTTATTGACCAAGTGTGATTGGACACACAAGGAATTTGTCTTTGGTGCATATGATCTTTTTGTATATAAAATAAAAGATACATTTGTCAAGGATCATGAGGTACCACACTTAATGATTGTCATAGGGTATAAATAAGCAATCGGGAAACAATCAATATTAATATAAATGGTAAGGATACAAGCAACAAGCTTGTATAAGCTAACATATGATGTTATAGATACTGTAACATCATATGTCAGCTTCTGTGAAGACCTATGTGTACCAACCAGGAACCTGCAAATATACAGTAACAAGAAACCTTGGTTCACAGCTAAACTTAAGCAGTTACATTATTCCAAAGAGGAAGGCTACAGAAAAGGTGATAGAATGCTGTACAATCAGGCAGAAACATATTAACAAGGGAGATTAGAGCAGCAAAAAGAAACTACAGTATTCTTAAAAAGTTAAATAATCAATTCTCAACAAATGAACTAGCAAACATGTGGAAAACTCTCAAAAACATCACCGGTTACAGAAACCCCCTTACCAAGCTGAAGGAAATCAGCAACTGGCAGATGACCTGAATGTGTTCTATTGTAGGTTTGAAAAGAAACTACAGCCACCTATCTCCACAACCTCCATCCCAGACACACCAACAACAGCCAAATCTTCTACAACTGAACTGTTCTCATTGGTGATACAGAAAACGAAGTGGAAGATCTATTTCACAGACAGAATCTATTTCACCAGGCCCAGACAAGATAACTCCCTCTGTGCTGACTATCTATCTATCTATCTATCTATCTATCTATCTATCTATCTATCTATCTATCTATCTATCTATTAGATTTGTATGCCGCCCCTCTCCGTAGACTTGGGGCAGCTGATTAGCCCCCATCTTCACCCAAATCTTCAACAAATCACTAGAGATGTCCTGTGTCAAATGCTCTACTACCATCCCAGTGCCGAAGAAGCCATCCATCAAGGAACTGAATGATTAGAGAACAGTTGCTCTAACATCTGTAGTTATGAAAACCTTTGACAGTCTAGTGATGTCCCACTTGAAAACCATCACAGATCCACTGTTAGACCCCATGCAATTTGCATACCGAGCATACAGATCGACAGATGATGCTGTTAATATGGCTCTGCACTACATCCTACAACATCTTGAATCTCCAAAGACCTAACCTAGGGTCCTTTCTGTAGACTTTAGTTCAGCATTCAATACCATCATACTGGACATTATTTTAACTAAACTAAATCAGCTAGTAGCACCTGAACACACTTGTAAGTGGATCACAAGTTTTCTAACAGACAGGAAGCAACAGGTGAAGCTAGGCAAAATCACATCAGATACATGTACAATTAGAACACCCCCCCCCTTCCAAGGCTGTGTACTCTCACTACTTTTCTTTTCCCTATACACCAATGACTGCATCTCAAATGATCCATCTGAAGTTTACATATGATACAACAGTGATTGGTCTCATTCGAGACAACAATGAAACTGCATACAGATGGGAGGTTGGAGAACTAGCCTCGTGGTGCAACCAGAACAATCTAGAACTGAACACACTCAAAATCGTAGAAATGGTGATAGACTTTAGGAGAAACCCTCCCATCCTACCACCTCTCACAATACTAGACAATACAGTATCAACAGTAGAGACCTTCAAATTTCTAAGTTCTATCATATCTCAAGACCTAAAATGGTCACCTAACATAAATAATGTCATCAAAAAAGCACAACAAAGAATGTTCTTTCTGCGCCAACTCAGGAAGCTCAAACTGCCCAAGGAACTGCTGATTCTACAGAGGAATAGTTGAGTCTGTCGTCTGCACCTCTACAACTGTCTGATTTGGTTCTACAACCCAACAAGACCGACACAGACTTCGGAACTGCAGAAAAAAACAATTGCTGCTAACCTGCCTTCCATTGAGAACTTGTATACTGCACAAATAAAAAAGAGAGCAGTGAAAAACGATTTACTGATCGTTGCTACAGATCACTGCACACCAAGACAACAAGAACAGTTTTTTCCTGAACGCCATCACTCTGCTAAACAAATAATTCCCTCAATGCTGCCAAACTATTTACTAAGTTTGCACTACTATTACTACTAGTTTTTCCCCATCATTCCTATCACCCATTTCTTCCCACTCATGATTGTATGACTGTAACTTGTTGCTTGTATCCTTAAGATTTTTATTAATATTTATTTTTCCCCAATTGCTTATTTGACCCCTATGACAATCATTAAGTGTTGTACATCATGATTCTTGACAAATGTATCTTTTTCTTTTATGTACACTGAGAGCATATGCACCAAAGACAAATTCCCTGTGTGTCCAATCACACTTGGCCAATAAAGAATTCTATTGATAAACCAGACATTAAAAAGTTACAGTCATACAGTCATAAGTGGGAGGAGATATGTGATAAGAACAATCAGAAGATTAATAGTAATAGTAATGCAGCCTTAGTGAATAGTTTGACAGTGGTGAGGAAATTATTTGTTTAGCGGAGTGATGGCATTCGAAAAAAAACTGTTCTTGTGTCTAGTTGTCTTGATGTGCAGTGATTTATAATGTTGTTTTGAAGGTAAGAGTTGAAACAATTTATGTCCAGGATGCAGTAAATATTTTCACAGCTCTCTTTTTGACTTGTGCAGTAACAGGTTCTCAATAGAAGGCAGGTGGGCAGTAATTGTTTTTTCTGCAGTTTTGATTATTCTCTAAAGTTTGTGTCTCTCTTGCTAAGTTGCAGAACCGAAAAAAGTTACCCATGATCATTTTTCACAATTATTACCATCTACGCATCCCCATGGTGACATGATTACATTTCAGGTATGTGACAATTAACATGCATTTATTACAGTTGCATTAGCATATGATCATCATTTGTATGCTTCCCAGCTGGCTTCTGACACGCAAAGCCAATGGGAGAAGCCAGATTCACTCAATATCCGCATGATTCCCTTAACAACTGTTGTGATTCGCTAAAAACTTGTATTGGAAAAAGTCATAAAATGGGGTACAATTCACTTAACTGTCTTATTTAGCAACATAATTTTTGGCTCCATTGTGGTTGTAAGTTGTGGACTTCTTGTAGCTAAATTATCTGATATTCTGCAGGCTTTCTTCACTTTGGATGAATTTTCAACTTATCTTTTCTGTGTAATATGATGTGAAACAAGCAGAGCCAAAGGCAGAAAGTGTTGAACTTGCAGTATTTTTCAAGCCATCACCTGATGTTCTTATCAGGTGTTCGCCATAATGCCTTAACATTTCTGTTCCTATACAGCAGAGTGAAGACCAGTAGAATAGTCCTGCAATATATTATTCCAAAGTCCTTCTTAGTATTAACACAATATTGTAATTGGAAACTAGACATGTTGACCACAAAATTACTCATTTCCTGTCATTTTGGCAACATGAAAAGAAATATATCAATTTTACAGATTCTTACTTTCACACGAGAGCTCAAGGTGGCTTATGCCGGGATTTCTATGTTATCCCCATAGCAGCAATTCTAAGAAGTAAGATGAGCTGAGAGAGAAAGAAAGACTCATCTGAGGTCACTTAGTGAATTTTGAACCTAAATCCGTCTGACCCTAGTTCAACATGCATTCAGAATTCTGAAGGATTGAACGGATTGAGTAGACTGTGGCCCAGATTCGGTAATGCTTTAAGAAATCCCGCTAGATGGTTTCTATAAAATAGAAAAGCAAACAGTCAAATTATCAATTTTATTCTATACTTAACATTTCTCAAATGTGAAGAGTTTTGAAGATTAATTCAACATTTTTCCTGTAGTTTTGTTTTCGTTGGTCCCATATGATGTATTTTCAAGGAATAAACTCCTACAAACTCCTACAAACTTCGGTCATTAAATTTACTAGCAAAAGTCAGATTCCAAGAGGAAATATATCAATAATGTTCCAGACTGGGGAAGGAGAGGAGGAAGAAATATTTTCCTTATCAAGGCAGAAAAAAAAGTATTTCCAGAAGATGACTCTCAAGTATATAAGAAACAGTGTAGTCTTCCAGAGTAGGAGACATAATTTGTTATTTATTTTCTGATTCATTGGTTTTAAAACAGAAGAGTTGAAGCGCAGTGCTTACGTCTGACTATAAAAACAGAAAATAAAGCAAGCTACTAAACGTAGAGAAAGAAAAAAACCTAAATACTAAACAACCAGAGAGATTAACTTCAAAAATTGTACCAGTTTTCTTTCACAAATATAAGTCTCTTTTATTTAGTATAAATGCATGCTTAAAAAAAAAACCACCCAACAACTAAAGGCATTTAGGAAAAAGGAAGAAAAACAAACAACATTGTTTCAGCTAAACATCAGAGCTAATAAAATTCTTTATTGCTAGGGAAAGAACTCTACTGTATTCATCTAAGCCAAGTCTGTGCTTTCCAAGAACAGTGAATAGTTCATCTTTAAATTATAATTTTCTGCATTCTATGACTTCCTCTCCATAGCCACAATTTTCTTTTATGGAAATCAGATTTATTTATTTGCAGGCAATAGCATTCCATTACTTCTGTCAAAACTGTTTTCATGTGCTCAGTCATCTCTGCAGTCTTATAAACCAACTGGATAAGCAATTAACATTCACAAGCATTTTCAATTGGAGTGCGGGTGGGGTGGGGTGGAGAATGGGGAGGGGGTGGAATTCTCCAATGTTGCTAACATAACCTCTAGAGACGGATGGTAGTGCAAAATGAGTGCATCTCCGCATTGGGGAAGATAAGAGAAGTGACACAGATTCAAACAAATTGTTGATCCACACCAGAGAGGAGCTAGGCAAACAATAGAAATAAAAGCATAAATGTCAATTTGGGATGATAAAGGATACAATCTAAATGTAATGCGAGAGGCCTCCAGACAAAAGCAAGAAATAGAAATTACACATTACTGAAACAGCCCAATATGGCGAGGGCTTGCATGCGCTAGCAGACTTATGCATAAGTGGGCAGGCAAAGCAATCCAAACAGCAAGGCTAATTGCTCAATAATGGAAATTACAGATTAGCACAATTATGTTGACAAATCTCTTTCTTTAAAAAAAAGAAAGAAAAGGCCATAGCGCATGTACTTCAAAGCTCTGCTTACACTGTAAGTACATTTATCACCAATGCTCAAAAGTCCTCCCGTCTCTCCAGTTTCCCTATCCTCTTTCTGCTCCTTGTGCATTAGCATCTCAGAATAAGTGCCCCTGGGGGAGATGTCTGTGATGTCTATGCATTCTTTCTGACAGGTGAGCACGGCCAAATGCTTGCTATTTATCCTGTAGAAAAACTCTGAGCAAGGGCACTTCAGCAAGGTCAATCTCATCTCAATTTTATAAATGGATCTCGTCCTGTTTTTGTCTCCATCCTATTCAGTGCAGATTCATAAAAATCCAGCCGTTTGCCAGTGGAATCAACTTATTTCTAATTATACCAATGTCAATTCCAAGCACCAGCTTTTTATATGGTTGAAAATCAAAGTGTAACCCAAGATGTCTTTAAGCAGCTATAAGCTGTTTAAATAGCTTTTATGGAGAATGCAGAAGTTATAAAAATCTATTTCTTCAGTGTCCTTGTTAACAATGGTGATTAGATGAGCTTGGAGCGGAAGAAGGATTTCTGAAATATTGGACTCGAATATAATAGAGGTAGGTGAAAGCTCTTTTTTCTTTTCAGGTATCCAATAAAACCAGTGTTGAAGAAAAGATATGAAGAGAATCCAAAGTTTCTGATCATTTGCCAGGGAAAAAAAATGTTGAGCTGCAGTAATAAAAGAAGCCGAAAAACAGAAACCATTCATAGGCCCAGAGTTGCTTGTGAACTTCCAGAGACATGGATGACTATCTCACAGCTTCTCCAAAAGTTGCCACACAATTATTTAATCATGGTTAGCACTAAGCATGTTAAGCTTCCAGAACTACCTTAAGGCTTACCTGTTCATCGGGATTTTTTTGCCTACTCACTACAGCTGCTTTGTCTTTGTTGCATATCTTTGTATTGTCTCTTTTTTAAAAAAAATATTTTTATTGATTTCGAAATATAAAACACACACACAATATACAACAGGTGCTCAGTGATAAGTGCCCGCCACTAGACAACATTCGTACCCTTCCACCATATGTATTGTCTCATATTATCTTAATATGCTTTTTAGTGCTTAGTGGAATGTTTTTTAATTGTTTTTTAATGACTGTTAATAAAATGAAAGGGTACATTTTAAAATTATCTATATGCTGGTTTTGGACTGGAATGGTAAAATGTAACAGAAAAGCTATAATAAATAAAAAATAAAAAACTTCTAATTTATATTAATATATGGAATATTTTCATCCAACATTATGAAATTGGAACCAAAATAAGTGAGCTATTTATAATTCAGAAAAACAAAACTTGCGGATTTATTCAATTTGAAAGCTGATAACTATAGTTCAATCGCTTTATGGCCTAATTCACTACAGCTGTAGCAGCTCTGAATGCTTTGAAAAGTATTGTATGCCTACTCTCTGTAAACTGCTTAAAGAGGGTTGTAAAGCCCTGTAAAGCAGTATATAAGTCTAAATGCTATTGCTATTGCTACTTTTCAGCCTATTTTCCCACAATAATAACCTTGTAAGGTGGGCTGAAAGAAAGTGACATGCTTAAAGTCACCCAACTGGCTTTCATATCCAAGGAATAATAATAAAATAGAAACCACTTTGGATTAATATGAGAAAAGTAGCTTATATATTATTGTATTGTATTGCATTGCATTGCATTGCATTGTATTAGTTTTCTTTTTCTGTCCAAAAACAGCTGAGCAGAAGAGATCATGTGATCTAGATCAGCGTTTCCCAACCGGTGTGCCGCGGCACACTGGTGTGCCGCGAGACATGGCCAGGTGTGCCGCCAAGCTTCAGCTGGGCGGGGCGCTGCCGGTACTTCCGTCCTGGGGCTCCCGCTCGCAGCTGTCTCCTGCTCGATGCCGCGGTTTTTGGTGCTCTCCTGCTGGGCCCCAAAGAAGGAAGGCAGGAAGAAGGAGAGCTCCATTCTTCGCACCTTTTTCCCGCCTTCTTTCTTTGGGGCCCAGCAGGAGAGCGCCGAAAACCGCGGCATCGAGCAGGAGGCGGGGGACAGCTGCGAGCGGGAGCCCCAGGACGGAAGTACCGGCAGCGCCCCGCCCAGCTGGAGCTCCTCTTTCGTCGACGGCAAGTGTCCGATGGGAGCGGGGGGGGGGGTGGCCGCAGCGGCCGCAGGCAGTCGGGGGAGATGGCGGCGGCGAGAGGGATCGCTCGCTCGCTCTCAGCTGACTGCAAGTGGGAGCCCTGACGGTGGCGGTTGGACGTTCTGCTGGACGTCGTACATGCTGCCGCTGCGTGCCTGGCATATACGGTGTCCAGCACCACGTCCAGCTGCCGCCGTCAGGGCTCCCGCTTGCAGTCAGCTGAGAGAGAGAGAGAAAGAGAGACATATAAGAGGCAGAGAGAGAGAGAAAGAGAGACATAGCAAGAGAGGTAGAGAAAGAGAGACAGAGCAAGAAAGAGAGACAGCAAGAGAGGCAGAGAAAGAGAGATAGAGAAAGAGAAAGAGAGACATAGCAAGAGAGGCAGAGAGAGAGAAAAAGAAAGAGAGACATAGCAAGAGAAAAAGAGAGACTTAGCAAGAGAGGCACAGAGAGAGAGAGAAAGAGAAAGAAAGAGAGACATAGCAAGAGAGACAGAGAGAGAAAGAGAGATAGCAAGAGAGGCAAAGAGAAAGAAAGAGACATATAGCAAGACAGTGAAAGAGAGAGAGAGAGCAAGAGAGAGAGAAAAAAGCAAGAAAGAGATAGCAAGAGAGACAGAGAGAGAGAGCAAGGGAGAGAGAAAGACATAGAGGAAGGGAAGGAGGGAGAGAGAAAGAGAGCAAAAAAGAGAGGAAGAAAGAAAGAAAGAGGGATGGAGAGAGAGAATGAAGGGAAGGAAGGAAAAGAGAGAAAGAGGGAGAAATAGAGCGAAAGGGAGGAAGAGAGAGGGTTTTTTTGTCCAAACTTTTCTTTAGCCCGCCCCCCCCCCTTTCAGTGTTCCCCAGGATTTTGAAAATACGAATAATGTGCCGCGGCTCAAAAAAGGTTGGGAAACACTGATCTAGATGTTAAAGCTGCTGCCTTGCAAGGCAAACCCCACAGGTTCAAAGCCCAGTAGCTGAAGAGAGCAAAAGAGCTCAAAACAGATCTATACTAGTCTTCCTTCTTTTTCATTATCAGCAAAAATATGTTACATACCTATACCTGTGAAAATCTACGAAAACACATACACAAGCACACACACACATACACACACAAACACGCACACTCACATATTCAATATGGATTCAAACATCAATTAAAATATCCATATAATTTTTCACCAGCATCTTTGTTATTGAAGGCTACAATTAATGTGTAGACAATATGCAATAGGTTTTCCTCAAAGAGATATTAAAAGGTATGAGAAGGTGTTTTCAAGGTCTAGCTGTTTACACTGACACATTCACAAATTTCTTGTGTAAGTGTTAACTATACATTCTGTTACATAGGAAAGCAAGACCTGCATTGAAATACAGTAAATTACCTCTCCTTGCATTCTAATATGGAATACAGATGAAGGATAGGAAGAACATTGATGTGTTCCAAGCATGTGATGCAGTAATAGAACTGACATGTTAACAATGAATTTCTATGTTTCAGTACAATATTATGTCAGCTGAGTAAAAATAAAAATATAAAATAGTGTTTTCTTTTATCCTGGTAATTTTCAGCATATCTTCCAGTGGATTGGCAGCTATGAAAGAAAAAGAAGAATGTGATGTGATGGGATGGAATGGGATGGGATGGGCGAGGCGAGGCTATATAAACAGATTCAGATATATATGGGATATTTTGAACAGCCTGTTTGGCGCAGTGTTAGCTTGAAAAATATTGTGAGCTCAAAATCTGTAATAGGCATGAAAACCAGCTAAGTGACTTGGTCACTCTATCTTACAGCTCAAAATCCCCCAACAGAACTGTTTTTTTTGGGGGGGGGGGATAGGAGAAGGGTGATAATCAATGCCTCTTTGACTTATATAGAATAAAGGTGGGATATAAATCTAATAATAATATTAACAATTACAAAAAGTATCATAGAAAGAAGAATTAAAACTGGAAGCAATAACAAATATAAAAATGAAAGACAATAATGTTGACCACATAAAAAGCAGCCGTAGTAAAACTGCACTAACAGTTAATAAAATAAGATACAGTAATACTTCATGATATGAACTTAATTGGTGCAAGGAGGAGGTTCGTAAGACGAAAGGTTTGTAAGACGAAACATTGTTTCCCATAGGAAACAATGTAAAGTCAATTAATCCGTGCAACCAAAAAACCCCCCGCAAAAAAACGGCTTTCGGCGACTGCTGGGAAGCCGCGCGGCTGTTTTAAAAGGTGACAGCCGGCCTGGGGGGCTTCCCAGCGGGTTCGGGGGGTGCTGCGAAGCCCCCCAGGCCGGTTGCGACCTTTTAAAACAGCCGCGCGGCTTCCCAGCTGTCTTCTGAAGCCGAACGCCAAAGCCGAACTTCCGCGTTCGGCTTCGGGAGACAGCTGGGAAGCCGCGCGGCTGTTTTAAAAGGTCGCAGCCGGCCTGGGGGGCTTCCCAGCACCCCCCCGAACCCCGAACCCGGGTTCGGGGGGGTGCTGGGAAGCCCCCCAGGCCAGCTGCGACCTTTTAAAACAGCCGCGCGGCTTCCCAGCTGTCTCCTGAAGCCGAACGCCAAAGCCGAACTTGCGCGTTCGGCTTCGGGAGACAGCTGGGAAGCCGCGCGGATGTTTTAAAAGGTCGCAGCCGGGCTGGGGGGCTTCCCAGCAACCTCCCGAACTGAACCCGGGGTTCAGAAAAATTTTGCCTCTTCTTACGAACTTTGTTCGAGTTACGAACCGGCGTTTGGGAGGCTTCTGGGAAGCCCCGCCGCCTGGCTGTCACCTTTTAAAACAGCCACGGCCCTGACATGGATAAAAGAATGGCTCACACTAGAAAATCAAAGATTGCTTAATCTAGAAGGCCACGACTTGATGGTCGGGTGGCATGCATTTGTATGGTATGATAAGTTAAGAACCCACTCATATTTTAAAAATAATGTTATTAGAAAGGCATTGATAGAAGTGTGGAATGAAATAAAGAAAAATCACTTTTTAGTAATGCCAGAATGGGTTTCACCCCTTGAAGCTATAGTACACCCAAATCTTAAAGGAAAAGGTAAGATTTGGAAATATAGTGATTTGTTAGATAATCAATTAAAATTAAGAACAAAACAAGAGTTATATGAGTTAGGTATAGATTTAGATTGGTGGCATTATATGCAGATTAGTTCTAGATATCAAATAGATGTAAAGACTTATATTTTTAAAAAAGAAAATAATGTATTGAGCAAATTATTATTCCAAAATCAAACAAAGACAATTGGAAACGTTTATAAATATTTATTAAATCATAGAACGATAGGTTGGATATTGAAGGATAATATGATCAGTTGGTGCAAAAATTTTGGTAAAGAGATTGATTTAGATACTTGGGAAAAGATATGGATGTATAATTGGAAAATAACAAAATCAATCTCTTTCAAAGAAAATCAAATTAAGATGTTTTATAGATGGCACCTTCCACCATATAGAATCTCTAAAATGTTTCCTTCGGTATCGCCCATTTGTTGGAAATGCAAAAAAGAAGTTGGCACATATTACCATGCATGGTGGACCTGTCCGGAGACAAAAATATTTTGGAATAAAGTAGAGAATTGGATAAATGAAATAACAAAGGAGAAGATAAAAAAATCTCCTGAATTTTTTCTATTGGGTATTTCAAACATAAAGTACAAAAAAGAAATTTACTATTTAATAATACATATATTGACAGCGGCACGAATAACATTCGCGCAGAAATGGAAAGAAAAGACGATACCGAATGACACTGAGGTGTTTAAAAAAATTATAGAGTGTGCAGAACTAGATATGATGACTAAACGTTTGAACAATCAAACCGAAACAGAATTTTATAAAATTTGGGATAAAGTATATGATTGGTGGAATGTTAAAAACAGTATAAAAAATTAAATATATAAGAATAAATGACTATTTTAAAAGCATAAGATAGAACTATATAGTTTATATTATAACTAACTTAGAAGTGTTTATATTATCTCCTTCTTGTATTACTAATAATTTTTTTATTGCTTTTTGATATATATATATATATATATATATATAAGTATATTATTTTTCATGATTTTTCTTTAAAAAAACACATAAAGAAACTTAATTAATAATTTTAATTTTAAAAATTTATAACTAAACTTAACGATAATGTAATCTTCAAGTGTGGTTTTTCTGCTTAGATCTGATAATAGTTAGAGTTTTTTAAATTTTGTATTAGTTAGACTTCTATGATAAGCGGAGCAATGGTAGCTCCTTAAATGTTCAATGTTGTATGTCTTTGTTTGTTTTCTTTTGAAAATAATAAAAAATATTTTTTAAAAAAATTAAAACAGCCGCGCGGCTTCCCAGCAGTCTCCGAACGCCGGTTCGTAACTCGAAAAAAGTTCGTAAGAAGAGGCAAAATTTTTCTGAACCCCGGGTTCGTATCACAAGTTGTTCGTAAGACAAGGAGTTCGTATCTTGAGGTACCACTGTATGTAGGTAAAGTGATACTGTATATTAGAATATAGGTAAAAAGTATGGATTGGATGCATTAAAGTACTGGAATGTTGATAATGAAAAAAGGGGTTCCAGAATTAGCGGTGGTGGCACAGTGGTTACACTGCAGTATTGCTAACTCTGCCCATACACCAGGAATTTGATAATGACCAGCTCAAGGTTGACTCAGCCTTCCATTCTTCTAAGGTCAGTAAAATGAGGACCCAGAATGTTGGAGGCAATCTGCTGGTTTTGTAAACTGCTTATAGAGGGCTTAAAAGTACTGTGAAATGGTAGATAGGTCTAAGTGCTATTGCTATTTAACTTTTTTATGGGACTTCCTAATTCAGATGTTTATGCATCCAGAAAATAATATACCAGATATTTTGATAACTGAAGAAAAATATGTTTTAATATAAAGTATCAAATGAGAGCATTTCAAAAAGTTCTGAAAAAGACTGTTGAATACCTAGAATTTGTTCTGGTCTTGCTGGCTGTTCCAAGAATATGATCTTTACAGGCTTATAATTTTCAAAATACCGGTAACACTTCTTTATATATTTTCTTCCGCATTGGAATTCATCAGTATACATCTCAAGCATGCCAAATGCATTCCAAACTCACTGGCAAAACTACAGAGTCATAAATTCTTTCTAAATGAACAGGCTGTCAACTTCAAACATCTCCTTATCTCTGGGTCAGGTTCACGCTACTTAAAAACAGTTTTATGTGCAAAGACTCACTTCTCCGGAGAAATGGCAAAAGCATCCATCTTGTCTATTTCACTTTGCAGAAAAACATCTGTCTCTTCTGGTAAATTCCAGATTTAAGGTAATTAATTAATTTACACACTCGGAATAGCATTTTCAAAACCTCTTTCCCCCACATTCATCCCTTCTTTTCTCCGACCTTCTAAATTTGGCACTTAACCAAGGACTATCCTCTACACCACCGTTATCTGAAGAAGTACTACTATGCATACTATCGTCCAATGGATTTTCTATTAAGTTCTCATCACCACTATCCTCCTCCACATCTTTTAAATCAGGGTAATTGACAGCTTCTACGTCTTTGTCTTCCTCTGAATCTGAAATTTCCAAAGGCTGACAGGGAACACTCACAACAGAATTAACTAAAACACAGATATTATTAAGGAAATACACAGCAAAAGCTATTGGACATGTCCAGGCTGAGTTCAAGAACAGGATTAAATGTGTCATCTGTTTGGAGATACTCCACTAGACTCCTGTTCCTAGTTATTTGTGCCTGAATATGAGGAACTACTCCTGCCTAGATCCTTCAAAGATCCTTTCCAATCCTGTTATTCTATTTCCTATAGCAATAGAATAATCAAACCAGAACAAAAACTAGATCAATTTAATTTTAAAACATAAAAGTTTACCAAAAATGTTTGAACCAGATATATATTATGTTGATATTTTGACAATTCTTAGGTTTCAGAGAAAGCTTGAATTGACTCTAAATTCAATTCTTCAGAAGAAAAATAACAATAACAACAATGTGCAGCAAGATACGATTTTCCCACTGTAGGAAAAGGTTTGGCAGAGCTGGGGTAAAGGATGAGAAGAGGGATCAGGTATTATGTAGCTACAAATAAACATCCAACTACCTTTGACTGCCATTGACCCTTAATAACTCTAACCAAGTGCTGATCATTAGTTAAGAAGGCTTCTGTGCATAGACTTTTAACAATATATCAGTTAAATTGAACATTCTTTCATGCCCGACAGCCATATGATTATGAATATAAGTGGGAAAAGTAAGATAATAGTAAAAACCAACAGCGGTGGTCTCAGTGATTATTGGAACTCTGGTGCCATACCAGAAATCTTGGACAATACTAGGATGAAAAAAAATCTGTCAATTGCAAAATGTCACACTGTTTGGACCCATACATATAATATACTGAAGTTCAAATCCAACTTCAGTCACAGAAATTCATTGGATTATTTTCTTTTCTGAAACTAATTTACCTCAAGTAGATAAATATAGAGAAAGAACTGTTACCAGGGAAGAAGACTTATAAATCAAATAAATAAATAACTTTGTTAAATAATAAGTGTAGGGAAAACCAATTAAAATACATATGGAGTTATTTTGTGTAAATCATACAATTAAAATTATAGATTGAAATAATCCCTTACTGGGATGAATTGAACTAGGAGTATCAGGCAAGTCAACTTCCTTAAGTGATGGAACTTCAAAATCAAACCATGAAAAATGTAATGTTTATATTATTTCCAAGAAAACTTTATGGGAATGTCTGAATAATTTAGAAAAGTTTGTGTACTATTATGAGTAGCTCCTAAATTAGAAAGTATGCCTCTAGCTATTGGCTGCTAAACTTTCAGTAAAGCTGAAGATGATCAAAGCCAAAAGGAGGTCGTCACCAATGATGTCAGTATTACAAGTACTGAAAGCAAAACCTTGTTTCAAAAAGACATGGAACCTAGACAGCATTAATACACACACACACAAATGAAATTATCAAAGTAAAAATAAGAAATATTTAAATTTGTCATTCATTTAAACTACAGGTTTTATTAATAAATAAACTTAAATGGTCAGGAAGGAATGAACCACAGAGAGAAATGGATTAGTACTGATACTCTAAAATAGCAATAATTATATGCTCAGCTATAATCCCCCAAAAGTCAAGATCATATGTATTAGAATTAGTGCTTCTCTAGTGAACAACATTATTAAAGAAATGTAGGACTCTACTACAAATGCAAAGTAAAACTGAGAAATTCTAACATAGATGACAATTGCAATAATGGAGGGAAATTTTAAAAATTGAGAGATAGAGAGATTAACAAGAATATTTTTTAGAGTATATAGGTTAAATGCTTCATGGAAATTTTTAAATATTTATTGCTAAAATCTGCTTTAAGGAAGTGGTAGTCAGTGACCCAATCATCCAGAAGACGTGTATAGATGATGTGTTTTTTTTTTTAAAAAAAAAATTGGACTTAAATATATAGGTTAAACTTATAAAATTAAAGATAATAAGAATACCAGCAATTATTGGAGAATTTATTGTCAGAATATTGTAATATCAACGTTACCAATTAAATATACAAAAACTTTCATAAACGTGAGCTAGAGCCATCAAGATAATATTGGGAACTGATCAGTGGTGAGTTGCTGTTGGTTCTGACCTATTCTTTAGAACAGGTAGCAGAAATTTATCACCTCTCGCCCAACCAGCAGTGAAGACTGGCAGGCTACGCTCACAAACTTGCTCCCCAGTTGCTGTGGTTTAGGAAAAATCTCTGTGCATGAGCAAAGGCTTCTGCATTTGTGCAGGGGATAATTTCCAGGTTTTTTGCATGATGCGATGGGTTATGCACATTTCCGTCATGATCAGAACTGGTAAGGGAAGTAAATAGAACCCAATCCTGGAACTGATGTAGAAAAAAGCAACCCTAACATTTCAACCTAGTGGTTTTTGAAGTAAACCATCACAGTTCCCCATCTCCACAGGGAAAAGAGAAAGAAAACCTCAGAGAAATTAAAGATGTGTAGAAATTGAAGACTAACTTTCAACATCAAGTAAGGAGGACAACTATGATATCTCAGTCAGGAATATCAAGAAACAACGAATATCATAAGAAAGAAAACTAGAGATTTCTTTATGACAGAAAATCAGAAGAAAACATCATAAGAAATAATTTAAAAAATCTGGGCATTTGGAGTAGAATAGAAGAGAAACATCTGAAGAAACTCACAAAATACAAAGATCTGAAAACAGAAATAGAACGAACATGACCAGAGAAAGCAAAGGGAATACCAATAGTGGAAAGTGCCTTGGGTACAATCCTTAATCAATTGGAGCATGACTTGAACATCATCAGCATTGACAAAAATCAAACTTCAGTTCTTTATTTGCTTGTACATAGCAGACAGACCAAACCTTACTACACTCAGCCTTGGGAGATTAGGAAGTGGCTACCCTTACTTTCACCCTTAGTCACTATCCATCTCTCACCAGGACTGTCTCTTACTCTTCCCTCCCTTTCTGGAATGTGCTCCCTCCTTCCTGGGAAACTGCCTCTCCACTGTAGTCTCCCTCCATGAGCACCATCTCTCACAGACACCCTTTTAAAATTATGATTGATTTTTAGTAGAAGAAATGTTCACAGAGGCAGAATATATTCAGAAAACTATCTCCACAGAAATGTGAAGCGTGAGAGGGAATGGATTAGCTATCAAATACAAAAGCACTACCCATGGACCAAATACTACAAAAGAATTTAAACTTTGTAAAAACTACAGTAAAATAATGTTTATAGCTCTTTGTTAACAATATAGAACCAAACTCAAATAAGCAGATAAGAGTCATGTACTTCATGTGTCTGTATTGGAAAAAGATGGTGCAGAACAATGTGCAAATCACCAAACCATGCTATTAACTCCTCACATAAGCAAAGTTTGCTTCAAGAATAACAAAGCCATAAGTGAAGAGAACAATCCTAATGAGCAGGCAAGCCTCGGAAAAACTACTGTATCAAATATGGATAATAAAGAGACTGGGGAAATTTAATAGAGAGCTTTAAGATAGCTTTATTGCCCATCATGTGTCCTTTAAGTATGCAGGTCATGGCACAAAATAGAATATTAAGGCTAGTGAGGATACCAAGATACTTGATTATTCCCAGAAACTTTTACAGAGGACCAAAAGGTAATATAAGAATTGATTTTGGAGAAACAGAATGGCTCGGATTTTAGATGTGAGCGAGACCAGGATACTTCTTACCCTCACATTCCTTTAACTTGCAAACTGGTTATATTAGAAGACACAACAGCAGGAATCAAAACTGGAGGCTGAAATACTAACAATTGGAAATATGCAGATGAACCCATTATATTGCTGTAGTTGAAAGTTATGCCCCTGTTGATAAGATTAACTTTCACAACCTTCAGACCTTGGCAGGAGGACAGATTTCTCTGTTTTATACAGTACATCCCCGTATGGTATTTTAATTCATCTTGAATACAGGAGGTAGTACATAATAAGTTACATGATGTAATGTAAAATTAATATATTTCTGGTCTGAAAGCTTAGGAATATAACAATCAAAGTAAAGATAGATTCTATAAGTGTATATCCCTTTCTGTAGTACTATTAAAAACCAGGTTCAACATCTGGACAGCTCCTAAAGCTATATCCTCAACTTACATACTATGCCCCATGAATTCAGATCCTGATAGTCAGCTTGAATCCCGAACAAAAATATTTATTTATTTATTTTATTTGTTTATTTTGTCCAATACACAATATATATAGAAGAGAATAGACATGAGATAATATATATAAAGAAAAATATAAAATAGGGGAGGAGATATATGAAAGGAAGAAAATATATATGATATATGAGATAAAGGAAAGACAATTGCACAAGGGATGAAAGGCACACTGGTGCACTTATGCACGCCCCTTACTGACCTCTTAGGAACCTGGAGAGGTCAATTGTGGATAGTCTAAGGGAGAAATGTTGGGGGTTAGGGGTTGACACTATTGAGTCTGGTAATGAGTTCCACGCTTTGACAACTCGATTGTTAAAGTCATATTTTTTACAGTCAAGTTTGTAGCGGTTAATATTAAATTTGAATCTGTTGTGTGCTCTTGTGTTGTTGCGGTTGAAGCTGAAGTAGTCATTGACAGGTAGGACGTTGCAGCATATATGGGAGAAAGTTCAACATACACCATGTTACTGATATTGGAAAACAAGAGACACTGCACCAGCATTATCCTCCATCTGTATTACAATGAAGATACTTTCTAATTAGCCTGCTCAAATCTTTCCTTAAATAGGTGGATAGTAGGCATGGCGATGAATATCATTCCTGACAATTAACTGCTCTTGGACTAGTGCTCTTTATTTTCCTCTTCCAAACTAGGCATCTATAGAAAAATAACATTTTATAGGAACAGTGTATCTTTTCCAGCATTCCATCCAGCCTGTAATATTTTATATGTTCCATTTCAAGGTTTGTAAATTAGGTTTTGGAGAAAATGTTTTCATAAATTAAATATTTTAAATGTAACTTTACACTTGTGCTAACATTTCACTATTAAATAGTGGCATAATAATTGAAGATCAGTCATAAAACATACAATTAAAATGTGGTTTCTATGTAGATGTTAAAATACTATGTCAAAATATAATAGCTATCTCTAATAGCAGAGATGTGGTTATATTATATAATACAAATGAATCACAAATTACATATAAAAAAAGAGTATCAGGACATCTTGTTATTTGTTTCAAAAAATCTCTTTCTTTCTCCTCTGATCCAGTACAATGAAAAAAAAATACCTTCAATTTCTGAACTTTCACTTTGGCTCCATTGGCTTAATTTTTTATGATAAAATAAACCTATGGAAAAGTAAATTAGTTAAGTCATAAGTTTAAAGTTAAACACATTAATTCATTAATTCATTAATTCATTCATTAATTAATTAATTAGATTTGTATGCCGCCCCTCTCCGTAGACTTGGGGCGGCTCACAGCAACAATAAAACAATGTACAACAAATCTAATAATTTAAAAAACACTAAAAACCCCATTATTAAAAGCAAACATACACACAAACATACCATCCATAAACTGTATAGGCTCGGGGGAGATGTCTCAATTCCCCTATGCCTGACGGCAGAGGTGGGTTTTAAGGAGTTTACGAAAGGCAAGGAGGGTGGGGGCAGTTCTAATCTATGGAGGGAGCTGGTTCCAGAGGGTCGGGGCCGCCACAGAGAAGGCTCTTCCCCTGGGTCCCACCAAATGACATTGTTTAGTCCAGAGGTCCCCAATCTTTTTTGCACCAGGGACCGGCTTTAAGCTAGACCAGTTTTCCATGGCCCGGTGGGGGGGGGGAGCTAGTTGTCAGCGGCGCCGTAAAAGGGGCGATCAAGAGAGGAATGGGTGAATGAATGGACGGAGGGTGGGAAGGAAGGAAGGAAAGAGGGAAGGGACAGGAACAAAAGAAGGGTGCAAAGGAAGCAAGGAAAGGTGTGAAAGGGGAGAGTAAGAGAGGAAGGAGTGAAAGAAGGGAATGAGGGAGGAAAGAAGGGAGGAAGGAAAAGGAAAGCAAGAAATGGAGGGAGGAAAGGAAGGAAAGAAAGAAAGAAAGAAAGAAAGAAAGAAAGGGGGAAGGGACAGGAACAGAGGAAGGAAGCAAGGAAACTTATGAAAGGGGAGAGTAAGGGAAGAAGGTAGGAAGGAGAAAGAAAAGAAGAAATAGAGGAAGGGAAGGTGAAAGAGAGAAAGAAAAAGAGCAAGAAAGAAAGAAAGAAAGAGAAAGAAAGGCAACTTCAAAGAAAGGCTCACTGAGCATCTCTCTCTCTCTCTCTCTTTCTATCCCTCTTTCTTTCTTTCTCTTCCTTTCTCTCTCTCCTCTTCCTTTATCTCCTCTCTCTCTCCCTCTCTCTTTCTCTCCCCCCTCTCTCCCCCTTTCCCTCTCTCCCTCTCTTGCTATCTCTCCCCCCTCTCCCTCTCTCTTTCTCCCTCTCCCTCTCTTTCTCTCTCTCCCCCTCTTTCTCTCTCTTCTTCTCACTTTCTCTCTCTTGTTTTCTTTCTGTCTCTTTTGCTTTCTCTCTCTCTCACTCTTTCTTGTTTTCTTTCTCACGCTCTTTCTCTCTCTTGTTCTCTCTCTTGCTATCTCTTTCTCTCCCCCCCTTTCTCACTCTCTCTTTCTCACTTTCTCTCTATCTTGCTGTCTGTTGCTCTCACTCACTCTCGTTCTCTCTCCGTTCTTCTCAGCGATGACGCGCGCACGCCCTGCCCGCCTCACCTTTGCGAGAGCACTTTCGCCCCGGGCTCTCAGTAAGGGGGTTTGCAGGAGAGGCGGGGCCGGCGAAGGTGATATTGAATGTCGGGGGAGAACGGGCGGTTGCACGCGCTCCCTATCTCCCTGCTAGCCCACTCGGAATATTCAAAATAAGAAAAGCCTTCGCCATGAAGGCTTTATAGATCATAGCTAACACTTTGAATTGTGACCGGAAACTGATCGGCAACCAGTGCAGACTGCAGAGTGTTGGTGTAACATGGGCATGCCTAGTGAAGCCCATAATTGCTCTCGCAGCTGCATTCTGCACAATCTGAAGTTTCCGAACACTTTTCAAAGGTAGCCCCATGTAGAAAGCATTACAGTAGTCGAACCTCGAGGTGATGAGGGCAAGAGTGACTGTGAGCAGTGAGTCCCGGTCCAGATAGGGCTGCAAACCTGGGCAAACGTCCCCCTCGCCACAGCTGAAAGATGGTTCTCTAATGTGAGCTGTGGATCGAGGAGGATGCCTAAGTTGCGGACCCTCTCTGAGGGGGTCAATAATTCCCCCCCCCAGGGTTATGGACAGACAGATGGAATTGTCCTTGGGAGGCAGAACCCACAGCCACTCTGTCTTATCCGGGTTGCATTTGAGTCTGTTGACACCCATCCAGACCCTAACAGCCTCCAGGCACCGGCACATCACTTCCACTGCTTCGTTGACTGGACATGGGGTGGAGATGTACAGCTGGGTATCATCAGCACACTGATGATACCTCACTCCATCCCCCTGTAGATATTGAATAACAGGGGAGAGGGGACAGACCCCTGAGGCACCCCACAAGGGAGTAACCTTGAAGTCGACCTCTGACCCACCCACTAACACCAACTGCGACCGACCGGAGAGGTAGGAGGAGAACCACTGAAAAACAGTGCCTCCCACTCCCTACCCCTCCAGCCAGCACAGAAGGATACCATGGTCATTGGTATCGAAAGCCGCTGAGAGGTCAAGAAGCACCAGGACAGAGGATAAACCCCTGTCCCGGGCCCACCAGAGATCATCCATCAATGCAACCAAAGCAATTTCCGTGATGTAGCCAGGCCTGAATCCTGACTGTTGAGGGCCTAGATAATCAGTTTCTTCCAAGGACCGCTGGAGTTGGAGCGCCACCACCTTCTCAACAACCTTTCCCATAAAGGGAAGGTTGGAGACTGGCCGATAGTTGTTAAGAATGGCTGGGTCCAGGGAAGGCTTCTTGAGGAGGGGACACACAAGTGCCTCCTTGTAGGGATCCGGAAAGGACCCCCCTCCTCAAAGAAGCGTTGACAATCTCCTGGACCCAGCTCCGTGTCACCTCCCTGCTGGCCGAGACCAGGCAGGAGGGACACAGATCCAGTAAGCAGGTGGCGGAACTCACAGCTCCAATGGCCTTGTCCACTTCATCAGGTGTCACCAGATCAAACTCTTCCCAGACAGGTGGACAAGTATGGGTCCCAGTCACCTTGACTGACTCATTGTCAGTCGACTGTTATCCAATTGGAGTTGAGGTCCGCCCGGATCCGAGTGATTTTATCAGTGAAAAACGTGTTAAAATCCTCAGCACTACTCTGTAAGGGCTCCCCAACTCCCCCCTGGTTAAAAAGGGAGCGGGTCACCCTAAACAGAGCGGTTAGGCGGGATTCTGCTGATGCAATCAAGGCGGCATGATACACACATCTTGCCGCCATCAGCGCACGATGCAATATTAAAAAGAATAGAACCAAGAAATTTGAAAGAAAAAAAATCTCTAGATCCAATACTTATGTTCAAAATCCATACAAGCTATATTTTCAGGCTGAAAATATGCACAATTATTCTAAAGGAATTCCTTTTTTCTAGCAATGTTTTTCCATGTTAATCTATTATTATGAAGGCTGGATCTAGCACGTAGAGAAGTAAATACATCAGCAGCGGGTTCTTCATCACTGATTCTTAGAACTTAGCATTTGTGGTGGGCCACTCCAACTGGGACACTTCTGTGTATATGCAGAAGCGTCGTGCTTATGTACGTGAACCAGTGGTAAAAAAAATTACAACCTACCACTGAAATACATGTATTATGTAGGTATGCCATCTGAATGGATGTTCCAACAGTCCAAAAATATTAAGGCCAAATTGTCCTGCAACTCCAATCACATTTATCACACAATTCATATCAGTTGTTTGGCCAGGATACATGACTGAAACTGTTTTGCTTTCCAATAAAGGAAAGTGATCTAGGTTACTTTCCTGGCTTATTTGTATATCATTTGAATTATTAAGACATCAGCCTATTAGTTTTGTTATAAGCAGTATAGTATATTTTTCAACACTATAGCCTGTCTTTTTAAAATTCTTTAGCCTACCAATCTACTTTTAGAACAACCTCAATCGTATCAGGTAAACTTGTTTCTCTTACATTACATCTTTGAAACACAGTCTTTTATACATTATTCAAATTAATTTTTGGATCTATTCTATAGAGATTTTCAGCCTTCCAGGTCATGGTTGTCCCAAAGGTGTTTTTTTCCCAGGAGGTAGCTATTGTTATTTTTTGTTTTAAGACAAGAAAAAACTCCAGCTCTGATGGGATAGTGGGGAATGGAAGAATTTATGTTCCTTGCCAACAGCTGGTCATTTGAATCCTTTTTAAAGGATTGTTGAAGCACTTGGAAATTTATCTGTATCCCCAGGATCACTTGAGTAGTGTGACAGTTCCTGTTGTCTTCAATTTGTTTTCTCTGGAAATCCATTCATACTCCCACACCATTCAAACGGTACTTATCCCAAATTGGATAGCTAAAAGTCTATAGAGATTCTCAGTCATCCATGATCTGGATCACCCTACCCCAAAAAAGTAAGCCATCTAGCATTCTAGCCCATTGCAAAGCATGAACAGAAAGAGGTAAAAAATATTACACATTCATATCACTCTACATGTTATGCTTTTGGTATATAACATTTGTAATAGGTCTTGGCTTTTCAACAGAAAAACAATAAATATGATAAATATTTGTATTCTTGTGCTGGCTGTTTTCAGTCTAGTCCAGTGGACAAAAATCTGACAATTGCAAACATCTATAAACAACTTCTTCATAAATTCTATTATTCATCACATAAGGATGCTAACTAGCTGGACTAATATAACTATATTAACTAACATATATTAATTGTTCTGATAAATAACAATTTATAAGTTTATTTTTTATGAGAAATAATGTTGGATTGAAAAATGTTTATTTGCATATTAAACGTCAGTATTTTTAACATTGTGTATAATGAGATATAACATATATTAAATTTAACTCAGAACAGTGTAATATGAAATTGAGTTTTCCTTATAAGAATAAATACATCTAAACGCTTCTAATACTCATGTATGTGTTTTGCAAGAATGTTGGGACCAACCTATATTATGATGCAAATTCCTAAAGGGTTGGCAAGTATGGGCTATAAATATATTATATTATGTGATAATAATTGAAATTCTAGAAAAGCTAGATGAAAGTAGTCTTCACGCAGCTAATCTGAAGCTACCTTACAAGACAATAACAAGCTTCTAACAGTTTTTTAAAATTGTTTTTTAAAATATACACTAATTATGCTTAATGTTCCCTGTCGCATTAGCTTTCATGGTAATTATATTTCAAAACTTTTGCAATTAGGGTGCAGTTAATATTGTGGAATATTGCAATTATTTTTCATTGTGACACCTCTATTGAAATCTGGTGGCATAATGATCACACTGTTCAACTAAATCAGAACTGTAGAAATATGGCAAATGAACCAATTACAGATTATTATTTCTAATTACAGATAATGCCATTTTCCATGCCATTGTCCAAGAGAATTTCTCAAAGCACATACACAACAGAGGTCATAATTCAAAGAACACATACAAAATTCTTTCATTTGCAGTCTGTCTGTCTGTCTGTCTGTCTGTCTCTCTCTTTTTCTCTCTCACACACATACAATATATCATATTCAACTAGTGTGGGAAGGGTTTGGGAAACAACATTGCTTTTAAAAAACATAGAAACATAGAAGACTGATGGCAGAAAAAGACCTCATGATCCATCTGGTCTGCCCTTATACTATTTTTTGTATTTTATCTTAGGATGGTTATATGTTTATCCCAGGCATGTTTAAATTCAGTTACTGTGCATTTTTCTACCATGTCTGCTGGAAGTTTGTTCCAAGGATCTACTACTCTTTCAGTAAAATAATATTTTCTCATGCTGCTTTTGATCTTTCCCCCAACTAACTTCAGATTGTGTCCCCTTGTTCTTGTGTTCACTTTCCTATTAAAAACACTTCCCTCCTGTACCCTTTAACATATTTAAATGTTTCGATCATGTCCCCCCCTTTCCTTCTGTCCTCCAGACTATACAGATTGAGTTCATTAAGTCTTTCCTGATACGTTTTATGCTTAAGACCTTCCACCATTCTTGTAGCCCGTCTTTGGACCCGTTCAATTTTGTCAATATCTTTTTGTAGGGGAGGTCTCCAGAACTGAACACAGTATTCTAAATGTGGTCTCACCAGCACTCTATATAGCGGGATCATAATCTCCCTCTTCCTGCTTGTTATACTTCTAGCTATGCAGCCAAGCATCCTACTTGCTTTCCCTACCGCCTGACTGCACTGTTCACCCATTTTGAGACTGTCAGAAATCACTACCCCTAAATCCTTTTCTTCTGACGTTTTTGCTAATGCAGAACTGCCAAAACAATACTCAGATTGAGGATTCCTTTTCCCCAAGTGCATTATTTTACATTTGGAAACATTAAACTGCAGTTTCCATTGCTTTGACCATTTATCTAGTAAAGATAAATCATTTACCATATTACAGACGCCTCCAGGAATATCAACCCTATTGCACACTTTAGAGTCATCGGCAAATAGGCAAAACTTCCCTACCAAATCTTCCCTTATGTCACTCACAAACATATTAAAAAGAATAGGACCCAGAACAGACCCTTGTGGCACACCACTTGTAACCTGCCTCTGCTCAGAATACTCGCCATTAACAATAACTCTCTGATGTCTACGCTTCAGCCAGCTGCAAATCCATCGAACTATCCAGAGATTAAGTCCAATCTTCACTAATTTATCTATCAGCTCTTTGTGTGGAAACGTATCAAAGGCTTTGCTGAAGTCCAGATAGGCAATATCCACGGCACCACCTTGATCCAACACCTTTGTGACATAGTCAAAGAAATCAATGAGATTAGTCTGACATGATTTGCCTTCAGTAAAGCCATGCTGATTTGGGTCCAATAAGTTATTGTTTTTTAGGTGCTGATTTATCCTCTTTTTGAGTAGAGTCTCCATCATTTTAACTATAACTAATGTCAAGCTAACTGGCCTGTAGTTACCAGCTTCTTCTCTACTGCCCTTCTTGTGGATAGGCACAACACTGGCCATTCTCCAATCCTCAGGAACATCTCCTGTTAACAGGGATTGGTTAAACAAATCAGTCAGGGGGGTAGCAATGACAGATATGAGTTCTTTAAGGGGTGGATGCCATCTGGACCCATTGCCTTATTTATCTTTAATCGTTCAAGTTCTTCTAAGACATCGGCTTCTAAGATCACTGGAGATGAATCCATACAGCTGGAAGCAATGCTATATCCCTCTATAGTATTATTTTGTAAGATGTCTTTTGAGAAAACTGAACAGAAGTAGCTATTGAAATGGTCAGCGATCTCCTTATTCCCATTAATGCATGTATTATTCCCGATACTAAGCTTCGTGATGCTGCAGTTTTTCTTCTTCCTATCACTAATATACCTGAAGAAGGTTGTATCCCCCCTCTTTACAGATTTGGCAATTTATTCCTCTTTTGAGGCTTTAGCAGCATATATTATCTGTTTCACCTCCTTCTGTCTCATTTTATACACCTCTCTGTCAGCTATACTTCCAGACTCTTTATACCTCCCAAGTCATAAGAGTTTCTTTATTGAATTTTGTAAATGACATTTTTGGAACTTGGTTATTTTATATTTTATTTATAACTAACTGTACTCGGCCATGCATTGCTGTGGCTCAGTCTGGTTTGTCTGATTTGCCAATTCTAGAACATGCAACATATAATTGTCCATCTAAGAAGCAATCAATGTGTAGATATAAACAGCACATGTATATTTGAATGCAATGTTTTGTCAAAAATTTAAAGCAATTGTTGAAGAAGGTCTTGTTTTAAGCACCTGCATGTTTTTACTTGTCACAGGTGTGAATCTATATAATGTAGTATTAGGTATATAGAAACACAAGTGTATTCAAATGCAACATATAACATACAGTACCTGTTGTGTCAAAATTTCAAAGCAATCAGTGAAGAAGATCCTGTTTTAAGCACCTGTATGTTTTTACCTGACACAGGTGTGAAATCTATATAATATAGATGCCTAAAATGTGCATATTCGAATGCAACGCTATGTCAAAATAAATAAATAAATTTAGTAAAAATGAAAATAACCATAGGAAATTGAGAATTATATCAAGAAAAGGTGCATTGAGTGTAGGAGTTGAACCCTCAGCCCTGGGAACTTCAGGACTATATGCCTCCCATTCAACTAGAGACCCGTTGGAAGACCCAATCTTTGACCATACTTAGCTAACTCCATATAAACAGACCATTCTCTCTGGTTTAAATTATCACCAGCCAAACAAAACGTGCCTCCTAACTTTTTCAGTAGCCAAGCTAAACACACCACCTATCTTTTTCAGCATCCTCAATGGCAAGCAAGTCCCTATTCGCTTGTCAAAATAAATAAAGGGATTTAGTGAAAATGAAAATAATTATATGAAATCGAGAATTAAAAGGTGCATTGGGTGTAGGAGTCGAATTCCTAATCCTGCTAGGGGCCTGTTGGATGATCTGATCTTTTTGCACTCTTAGCTAACTCCATATAAATGGACCAGACGCCTCCTATCTTTGTCAGCAGCCTCAATGCCAAGCAACTCCATGTTTTTACCTGTCACAGGTGTGACATGTATATAATATATATACATAAAAACTTTGTATTTGAATTTGTATTTGAATGCAATGCTATGTGAAAATTTCAAAACAATTGGTGAAGCGCTTTTAGAAATGTAAGGTTTTGAACAAACAAACATTTACATTTTTATTTATATAGATAGAATACAGTGTAATTGTATTAAACAATATGTATTTATTACGATAGGTCATAAATACAATTGAACTTGGGCACAAACTGAGATTTTGATAGCATATTTTTTTATTGTATGATAAAGTTAAGGATAATGTATATTTTAAAAATCACCATATTAGAAGTGTCAAATCGAGAATACAGAATAGATATAAATCCAGATTGTGCCCAAAATATGTCTTTATAGACCTGAGCACAAGAATCATTGTATTGAAAAGAAACAGCAGGTAAAGAGAAATGATTAACATGTCAAAAGATCTTAGAACAAGAACATGGAGAAAAAAAGATAAAAGTAAAAGAGCAAATGGCTTCAGAAGGATTTAGTTTTAAATGGGTTTTGTATGTACAGATAAGAGAAAATTTTAAAGTAGATATTTGGAATTGAGCACAGAAGACAAAATCTGAAATTGTCCTTATTTGTCTCCTCTTTACCTCAAAATCAAATTACTTTTATTCTATTCAAACATTATTTAATATAAATAAATAATAATCAAAATATGAAACTAGTACAGATATACTACTGAGGCAAAGGCTTTGCCTTTGTCAGTAGTTCATGACAAAATTCTTCTGAAACTAAACTCCTATGGCATCTCTGGACCTCTGCATGATTTGGCTTCAGCATTCCTGTCCAACAGACAACAAATGGTCAAAATAGGTAATACCATATCTAATCCTGCTCCAGGTAACAGTGGCGTCCCACAAGCAATTGTGTTCTCTTTGCTGATGATATTAAACTATTTAATACCTCTGACAATATTTCTACCCTTCAAAAGGACCTTGACCATGTAGCTGAATGGTCTAACAACTGGCAACTTCGAACCTCTACCAACAAATGCTCCGTCTTACATATTGGTAAAAAGAATCCGAATACTAAATACATACTTGGTAAAACTGAACTCAGAGGACCCTCACTCGTCAAAGACCTTGGAGTACTCATTCCCAATGACTTAAGAACTAGAGCTCATTGTAACAGCATTGCCAAAAAAGCATTAAGAATTATAAACCTAATCTTACATAGCTTCTTCTCTAGAAACACTGATGTATTAACCAGAGCATACAAAACATTCATCAGGCCTATTCTAGAATACAGCTCACCTGTATGGAATCCACACTGCATATTAGACATTAATACAATTGAAGGAGCCCAGAAATCCTTCACTCCTCCTCACGTATCAAATTACCTTACTCCTCCAGATTTCAAATACTACATCTAGAAAATTTACAACTACATCATCTCCGAACTGATTTAACTGTTGTTCATAAAATCATACATCATAATGTACTCCCTGTCAGTGACTACTTCACCTTTAACAACAACCACACAAGAGCACGTAATAGATACAAACTGAATGTAAATTGCTCCAAACCTGACTGTAGAAAATACGATTTTAGCAATAGAGTGGTCACCGCCTGGAACTCATTACCTGACTCTGTTGTTGCTTCCCCCAACCTCAAAATCTTCAACCTTATAATCTACAATCGACCTCTCCCCTTTTCTAAGAGGTCTATAAGGGGCGTGCATAAATGCACTATTGTGCCTAGTGTCCCTGTCCTACTGTCTTATTATCCTTTCTATTACTACACTCTACTTATGTTATGTTATGTTAATACGTACTATAATACTATACTTGTTTGACAAATAAATAAATAAATAAATAAAAATAAAATAAATACAGGTAGATAGAAATAAAACAATAGGATATGTTTTCTACAAGGATAGTGGATACTCATATCTGGCATGAATTTCATAAAATGAATTTCTCATTTCAAATGTTATCATTATCACCAGCAAAGAAATATAATTTGTAACATTATGTTTGATGAACATCACATCAAGTTTATCAGAATATATTCATCATACCTGATTTGATTGAGCTTCTATATATGCTAGGACATATATGCCACAATGGCTCCATTCTCACTGTGCAAATAATATGAATAAACACTCCTTTCCTGCCTGATGTTTCAACATCACACCATGCCTTTTCTTTTCTATCATGAAATGTACATCTATCTCCTCTATAATTATTTTTCCAAAACAGAAGAATTTCTAACAAATAAGCTTTTGCATCATCACCTCTTTTTTTCTTTTAATATACAGCAAAATTGATTTCCCCCCCATTTTTCCCCCCTGTTGTTCCCTTGGGATCAAAATGACACATGGGAATGTAATATGCCAAGATGAGCATATGGTCCTGAATAATGTTCTCCATTAAACTAAAGACATGATGGAACTTTTGGTATAATTACACCTCAAATAAAGTAATCAAACAATTTCTTTATAAAGATGTTTACATGAAACACAAATAGTCAGTAGTGGGTTGTAAATCCCATCACTGCTGGTTTGGTCGTGTGAACGCCTGTGCATGTGTGTGACTCTTCTGTGCATGCGCAGAAGCATCCCAGGTGGGTGGACAAAGCCTCCGGCCACCGGTTCGCCAAACCGGGAGATAATCACAGCTGCAAATAGTCCTAACATTCGTTATATCTTTATCATCATTATATGTTTACCTATATCCAAGGGTTTTTTTAGATACTAGAAGAATGGATTTTCAGATGACATATGCATAAAACTTAATTTAGCTGTCACTAAAACTGTGAAACTCATAGATAAACCAACATTAGTGAAGCAGTTTTAAAAATATATGTCACACAGTTCTAGGAGTAGAAAGAATATGTCTACAATAAATGCAGTTAAACATATGAACTAACAGTATAACATGTCTAGCAAATTAAACACCATGAAATGTTAGTAGAAAAGGGAGTCTTCATTATTCTCCAATGAAGTTTCCCAAAATTACATGCCATCAAGTTGATATTGATTTTTAGCAATCAGACAGACAGATTTTTTGCATGATCATCTGTCACCAACCTTTAAGTCGTCCAATAACATAATCATGGACTTCTCTGGAGACATGGATCTTTGCATCAGATGTCAGATGTAGCATAATTTGAGCCACTGAGGGGTCTTTTTTTTGTTGAATTTTCCCATGTTCATGCTTCTTACATCTACATTGTCACTGTAGTTCTTCCTTGCCATCCTCAGATGTCCTTTTCTTGTGTAGCAATATTAGCAACTAGATGCCCTCGTCTCTCTAACACTCCGTGGCTTGCATTGGCTGCCGATCAGTTTCCGGTCACAATTCAAAGTGTTAGTAATGACCTATAAAGCCCTACATGGCATCGGACCAGAATACCTCCGGGACCGTCTTCTGCCACACAAATCCTAGCGGCCGATAAGGTCCCACAGAGTTGGCCTTCTCCAGGTCCCGTCAACTAAACAATGTCAACTGGTGGTACCCAGGGGAAGAGCCTTCTCTGTGGCGGTCCCCGGCCCTCTGGAATAAACTCCCCCCAGAGATCAGAACTGTCCCCACCCTCCTTGTCTTTCGTAAATTGCTTAAGACCCACCTATATCGCCAGGCATCTCCCCCAGTCTTATATAGTTTTATGTATGGTATGGTATGCTTGTGTTGTTTGGGGTTTTTTTTAATGATGGGGTCTTTTATTTTGTTGAATTTTCCCATGTTCATGCTTCTTACATCTACATTGTCACTGTAATTCTTCCTTGGCATCCTCAGATGTCCTTTTCTTGTGTAGCAATATTAGCAACTAGATGCTCAAAAAGGCTTTAATCAAACTATGTCAAAAACACCACTAGTACCAGTAGTAGGTTCAACTTATGTTTGGTACTGGCTTGGGAAAGGAGCACATGGGCATGCATGAAATGCTCCTGCACATGTGCAGAGCATTTGTTGTTATATCTGGGCAGGTGGATAGAAACTCCCACCATCGCTGCTACCGGTTCGCCAAACTGGTGAGAACTGGTAGCAACCCACCACTGATTATTCTGAAGAATCCACAGTTCTTCCTCAGTAGCACATTGAGTGCAATCCAATAGTAGTACTATATTGTCAATCACTTTATATTTTCTATTCCTATAACTTCCTTGGTAAAAAGAGTGGTAAAAAGAGCTGCTTTCTGGCATGAATTGTGAAATGATACTTTGCCATTCTCATTACTGTTTAATGTCATCTGCTTTTAGCATCTTCTTATGCCTAATATAAGTCTCTGTTTGTTTTACCTGGGCATGATGATCTAGTTGATGACCTTCATGCCTTGGGTGGCTCTGTTGCGATGAATCACCCTCCCAGCATTCTTTATTTATCCCTACCATAATCCCCAGTCATAATGGGCTAGAACAGCAAGACTTAGGTGGAGTGGGTGGGTGTGATATGATTGATAAAATGTTCTTCTTTTGTGGATTGTAACAAAGAGATGCATGATGCTTCTACTCAGAAAACTGTATGTAAACATTATCTGAACAGGTGAAACTAATTGCCTGAAAACAGAGAAGCCCAACCTCTGTGTTTGTTTGAAAAAGCCCAGAACAATGATTTATTGCAAGTCACAGGAAAGCAATTGGAAAATTCTGTTCTTTTCTACAGGACATTAAGTTGCAGTAAATTTGTAGGAAAAAACAAAAACAAATATGGATGTAAATGCAAAGAGTATCAAGTTCCAAATATATACACCCCTAATGGAGGATAACCGAAAACATAGGAATCCAAAGCAGTGAACTGGGTTGAAATGGAGGTATAATTTGCACTGAAATACAGTAATACCTCATGATACGAACTTAATTGGTGCAAGGAGGAGGTTCGTAAGACGAAAGGTTCGTAAGACGAAACATTGTTTCCCATAGGAAACAATGTAAAGTCAATTAATCCGTGCAACCAAAAAAAACCAAGCAAAAAAACGGCTTTCGGCGACTGCTGGGAAGCCGCGCGGCTGTTTTAAAAGGTGACAGCCGGCCTGGGGGGCTTCCCAGCACCCCCCAAACCCGGGTTCGGGGTTCAGGGAGGTGCTGGCAAGCCCCCCAGGCCGGCTGCGACCTTTTAAAACAACCGCGCCGCTTCGCAGCTGTCTCCCGAAGCCGAACACGGAAGTTCGGCTTTAGCGTTCGGCTTCAGGAGCGGGTGTTTTAAAAGGTCGCAGCCGGCCTGGGGGGCTTGCCAGCACCCCCCCGAACCCGTTTTCGGGGGGTGCTGGCAAGCCCCCCAGGCCGGCTGCGACCTTTTAAAACACCCACGCCGCTTCGCAGATGTCTCCCGAAGCCGAACGCGGAAGTTCGGCTTTAGCGTTCAGCTTCAGGAGACAGCCGCGAAGCTGCGCGGGTGTTTTAAAAGGTCGCAGCCGGCCTGGGGGGCTTGCCAGCACGGTTTGGGGGGGTGCTGGCAAGCCCCCCAGGCCGGCTGCCACCTTTTAAAACACCCGTGCCACTTCGCAGCTGTCTCCTGAAGCCGAACGCGGAAGTTCGGCTTTAGCGTTCGGCTTCAGGAGACATCTGCGAAGCGGCGCGGGTGTTTTAACAGGTCGCAGCCAGCCTGGGGGGCTTGCCAGCACCCCCCCCGAACCCGGGTTCGGGGTTCGGGGGGTGCTGGCAAGCCCCCCAGGCCGGCTGTGACCTTTTAAAACACCCGCGCCGCTTCGCAGCTGTCTCCCGAAGCCGAATGCGGAAGTTCGGCTTTAGCGTTCGGCTTCAGGAGACAGCTGCGAAGTGGCGCGGGTGTTTTAAAAGATCGCAGCCGGCCTGGGGGGCTTCCCAGCAACCTCCCGAACCGAACCCAGGGTTCAGCAAAATTTTGCCTCTTCTTACGAACTTTGTTCGAGTTACGAACCGGCGTTCGGGAGGCTTCTGGGAAGCCCCGCCGCCCGACTGTCACCTTTTAAAACAGCCGTGCGGCTTCCCAGCAGTCTCCAAACGCTGGTTCGTAACTTGAAAAAAGTTCGTACGAAGAGGCAAAATTTTTCTGAACCCCGGGTTCGTATCACGAGTTGTTCGTAAGACGAGGGGTTCGTATCTTGAGGTACCACTGTATATGTTCTGGATTATCATTGTTTACCATTGTTTATGTAAACTATGTGAATCTGCATTTCAAATAGTTATCATGGGACCCTACATGGCAAAAACCATTTTTCATTTTCAAGTTTCCAATGATGTATAATCCAGAAAAATTACATGGTACCTATCTGGGGTTTTTTCCCCTCAAAGGCACTATGAAGAGCTACAGCTTGCAGACTTTCTGACAGAGCCATGCTCAATTATTATATAATAGTAATAATAACAATAACAACAACATAGTTGTGAATGGTGAATGTAAAGTCAGGGTTTACTATCCTCACAAAGACTGCATTGGTCAGCAAGTTCTGGAGCTACAGGAAGTATAGAATATTGAAATTAAGAAAATAACTCCAAGTTCAATTATAGTTTGATGATAGCTCAATATTATTCATAATATTGTTATTCAATATTATTCATCAAATATTATTGCTTTACCCGCCAGCTTACTTGAAAGACTTTAATTGCTTATCCTTCATGATAATGAGCTTTTTCTCAGAAAAGATATAGTGATTTCAACCTGTGAAGAGCTATAAGAACTCAAAAAGAGGCAATAAACTATGCCATTCCAATTTTCCTTTTAAAAAAGTCAAGTGGGGAAAAAATTCAATGGTGATTTCCTCAACAGAATTTTAAAATTATTATATTTAAAATTAATGCAGCATCTCAGGCATTTTGTCTGCCCTGTAACATTATCAGTATTAAAACAGGGATATTGTATGTTGCAAAGAAAAAGAGGGATGACCTGGATATGATCTTATTGGCTTTAGTAGAAGCTGTATATATTTTAAGGTTTCTTTCTTCAGGACAAGTTCTCCCCTCCAACCCAAAAAAGTTAAACTATCTGAAATTCTTGGACAGATGCCTACAATAGTAAGTATCATGCTGTAAAATACAGGCATATTTTTTCTCTGTGTGTAAGAAATCCACTCAGGGAGATCAGCTCGCTGATTCTGCATACAGCACATTTAGTCAAAGGAGGAGTTGTAGTTCATAATACAGTATGACTCAATTACTAAAATCTTTCATAGATAAGATAGATGTATCCTTGACAGGTATGCCAACAGTGAAGTGATTTCCTTACCTGATGCAACGATGTGGAAATCACATGTGATCTAGAGTGTTTTATGAGTATGCCTATTAAAAAGAAAACAGTTATTCAGTGCAAATGAGTCCCAATGATATGAGAAATAGTAGTTCTCTGATTCTGGATGGTACAATTTTTTCTGGGTAGAATGTTGAAATCCACTCTTCCGAATACAAATATTATCAGTTCGAAACACCTGGATAATTAGCTAAGCAAAACTGAACAACTTCACACATCACCGAGATGATATCATCAGAAGCAGATATTTATACTTGTGAAACATTGGGATATTTTATGAGACAAGCTCTTTCTGTCACACACACACACATGTACATGTGTGCGTGCACCCACACATGCACACAATCACAAGAAGGACAGGTTCCACTTGGATAAGAAGATATAAACTTTTGGTGCTTGGTAGTGAAAGGGTAGCGATACAGCTCTTAAACTGATTCCAGGGGAGAGCTCAATAGATCTGTGGAGAATATAGGTCAAGAAAAATCACTCTTAAGTGCATAGCTGAAAAATAAGAGTAGTTGATCAAGAAGCTATAGAACCACAAGGGAAAAGTTATGTGAGGCATGAAAGGCAGATAAAATGGTCAGTGTAAAAGTGCTTCAAATCAATCAAGTCAGGTTTATTACAGTTAAAAACCAGAGACTAGAAAAAATAAAAACACTCAAGGAATATCTAGTTAATTATTCTAGAATGAAATAATAAATAGTAGATAATATCTATATTAAAATCACAATTTGGCATCTAATCAGTTGCACATGCCTAACTATACCATAATATAAATCCTTAAACTGTGAGGTAGATAGTCATTAAATACTAAATTGAAAAAGAAAAGTAATGCAAAAGGGTTTGTTAACATTGGTTGTGTAAATAGCTATGGTGGATTAACTCCATGTTTCCGACAAATCCCTAGTGCTGCTGCTGTAAAAGGGCTTATATGAAAATATCAGGAACATAAAACTTCCTTATAGAGTATTTTAAAAGCTATGGACAATGGGCTACCTACAGTATATCCCGATAGCTCAATATTGCTGCTTGGACCACACATACTGTGTCTTATATATAAGCTACTAGAGAATCTGATATCTCTCTAATTGCTAAGTATGTCTAAATGCATTTGGATTTGATGGGCATGGATGAAGCATATCTAAAAAACACTTATTTTATTCTGGTGTCTTTTATAGGGAACAGGAGTGAAAAGTTATGAATGAGCTGTATTCCTCCATTGTTAACTGCTTTTAAGAACTGGGAGCAAGACTGCAGTGCAAATGGATCTTGCAACTATTTATTTTAAGGATCAAGTCTGGCAGACTTCCTCCACTGATTCCACTGCCTCCACTTCCTCTGTCACTTTGCCAGCCATGCTATGATGGCCCTTTCGTGGCAACTAACCACTCCAGGATAGTTATTAGATTTGTAGACTGCTTCTTGGCTATTTTGTCAAGGTTATGGGGAAAAAAGAAAACCTAGAATTGCCAGTCAACCTTTGTTACCTTCACTGCCAAAACCTATGTCTTTCACATGAAATTGACTTTCAATTCTGAAAATGTCTATAGTAACACAAATATGCAAGCCTGTCACATATAGAAGTTTTGATGTACAGTGATCCCCCGGTTATTGCGTCCCCGACCATTGCGAACAGGGTAATTTGCGATTTTTCAACCCGGAAGTCAAAACACCATCTGCGCATGCGTGCCCTTTTTTCTATGGGCACGCATGCGTAGATGGCGCCCGGCAGATCAGCTGCTGGGCGGCTTCCCTGGGTCTTCCCCCTCTTGCTGGCGGGAGGGCGAGCAGCGGGCATCAGTAAGGAGTTTCCCCACTGCCCACGCAAACTCCTCGCTGCCGCCCGCCCTTTGCCCGCCCACGCCGTTCATTCTCGCCGCTTTCGAGCTGAGTCCTGAAGCGAATTCGCTGCAGGACTCAGCTCGAAAGCAGCGAGACCGAGCGCGGACAAGCCGTTCGCTGGCGCTCGGTCTCGCCGCTTTCGAGCTGAGTCCTGAAGCGAATTCGCTGCAGGACTCAGCTCGAAAGCGGCGAGACCGAGCGCGGACAAGCCGTTCGCTGGCGCTCGGTCTCGCCGCTTTCGAGCTGAGTTCTGAAGCGAATTCGCTTCAGGACTCAGCTCGAAAGCGGCGAGACCGAGCGCGGACAAGCCGTTCGCTGGCGCTCGGTCTCGCCGCTTTCGAGCTGAGTCCTGAAGCGAATTCGCTGCAGGACTCAGCTCGAAAGCGGCGAGACCGAGCGCGGACAAGCCGTTCGCTGGCGCTCGGTCTCGCCGCTTTCGAGCTGAGTTCTGAAGCGAATTCGCTGCAGGACTCAGCTCGAAAGCGGCGAGACCGAGCACCAGCGAACGGCTTGTCCGCTGCCTGCCTGCCCGCTAGCGAGGAGCCGAAGATTGGGGGCGGCGCGGCTGTTTTAAAACGTCGCCGCCGGCATGGGGGGGCTTGCCAGCACCCCCCGGACGCCCAACCCGGGTTTGGGGGGCTGCTAGGAAGCCCCCCATGCCGGCGGCGACGTTTTAAAACAGCCGCGCCGCCCCCAATCTTCGGCTCCTCACTAGCGCTGCGGGAGTAAAAACACCATCTGCACATGTGCAGATGGTGTTTTTACTTCCGCAGCGCTACTTCGCGAAAACCCGCTCGTTGCGGGGGGTCCTGGAACGGAACCCTCGCAACGAGCGGGGGATCACTGTATATCTGTACCACAATAAGGTACTTAAGTCTACCAGAATGCCTATCATTCAAATCTAATCATTCTGTTGCCAACAAGCCAACATTCTGCAAATTAGGAACATCTTCAGACTTGTCACAGGACCTCTTGCTGCCAATTCCTGTAGGGAAGTACCCCTGACTAAATAAGACTGGCAATTAAAATGTAAGTAGTCATAAAAGAAACAGGCAGTATTTTATTCCTTTAAAACTTTAGTATTTACTTAGACAAAGTAAATCCTAAACTTATCATTTCCATATCCTTCCACAAGGAACTTAATTTTACCGATGAGAACAAGTCCATAAATAGACTGAGTCTTCAACTATTATTGATAGCTAAATTCTGGAATTGTTTTGGAACATTGATTTTTAAGTTTGATTAGTGTACTTCCTAAAATAGTTGAGCACACAATTTCTTATATGTTTCTTTTTCCCCCCTGGAACTGTCTAGAACAGCGATGGCGAACCTTTTTTTCCTTGGGTGCCGAAAGGATGTGCGCATATACTATAATGCCTGACCAAGTGCCCACACCCATAATTCAATACCTGGGGAAGGTGAAAATTGCCTCCCCTGCCCTCCCCCGAGGCCCTCTGGAGGCCACAAACAGCTCTTTTTCCAACTTCTGGTCGGCCCGGTAGGCCCATTTTTCACCCTCCTCAGGCTGTGGAGGCTTCTCTGGAGCCTGGATAGGGAAAAAATACCCTCCCCCATACCCCCAGACTCCCTCCAGTAGTCTAAAATGTCATCTGAGAGCCGAAAATCAGCTGACCTGTGTGCACATGTGTGCTGGAGCTGAGCTAAGGCAACAGTTCGTGTGCCTGCAGATATGGCTCTGCATGTCACTTGTGGCACCCGTGCCATAGGTTCGCCATTACTGATCTAGAAGCTGCTTATGCCATCCTTTCTTCACGTCTACAATATATCTCTTAACAGAAATATGAGAAAATTTTGATTGATGAAACTATGACGTTTTGGGTTCAAACCTTGAGGAATAAATCTTATTAATGAGACCTTGCTATTTTATGCTATAAAATCAGATTAAAAATTACATACTATAACAAAACATAAAATAAAATGCTATTCATATTTTGATACTTTTCCATTATTGCTTACAGTTGAATAGATCTTAAAACTTTACTTAAATCTTGTCTGATTTGCATTCACATGCATACACAAATATAGTCAGAGGTGGGTTCCTTCCAGATAGGACCAGTTCATCCAAACCGGTAGCAACCGGCTGGTGATGTCACAATGACCAATTCAGTCAGTGTCAGTCCATGGGTGCTGCCATCTTTTTAAAAAAAAAATTGGGAGAGGAGATAGAATTTTTATTTATTTATTTTTTCTTCTGAAAAGTGCTTCTTCATGTTCAGAAGCCAAATTTCTGGCACAGTGTAGGCATTATCACCTTGTTTTCAAGTAAATCCTACACGGGAAGAAACCCGAATATACCAAGACCATCATATATGACGGTCTTGGTATATTTGGGTTTCTTCCCGTGTAGGATTTGGAAATTTCTGGCGACGTTTCGACAAGGTCCCACTCGTCATCTTCAGGCTGGTGTTTCTGTCCTTGTTCTAGAGCGAACACAAAATTTCCAAATCCTACACGGGAAGAAACCCGAATATACCAAGACCGTCATACCTGTACCCGTGAAAATCTACGAAAACAAATATATATATACATACATACATACATACATACATACATACATACATACATATTTCAGAGAGGGGCAGCATACAAATATAATAAATTATTATTATTATTATTATTATTATTATTATTATTATTATTATATATTTAATTTGGCATTGTGCATGCAAGCAGGTGAAGAACATGGATGCCCATAAGACACGGCTATGTGGCGCAGGAAGAAGTAAACTGGCAGTGACATAAGCTGGAACCCACCCGTGAATATAGTGCAATAATATGCAACACAACATTTAACATTAGTAATAGAATTGGGTGCGCTGTACATATAAATAGATAAACAATTGGGGCAGATGTTGCTGAACTATTACTCTCCTCATCGCTTATTATTGTTCAGAGGAGTTCTTATCTCTGCATTAGAAACTAAAGTCTCAGAAAAGGTTAATTCAATAGATATAAAATGTGTACCATATTAAATGAATTTCAAAATTATTCCAGCAGGCACTGAACTCTCAAACCATATAGAGACCCATGTTATAGGTCAAGAGCATTATCCTGAACTAAACCATGAAACTATCTTAAAGTCAAATGAAGAGAAGAAAAATTAGCATAATATGCTTAATTGCATTAAAACCTCTGCTGCCATATTTTATACTAGTTGAATTTTCCAAATTACTTCCTAAAGAAGATCCATATTCAGCATATTACAGTATACAGCATATTCATACAAAGGGTCACCACAGAATGAATCAGGCAGACTAATTCAATTCAAAATTATTTCATAGCTGGAATACCATCTGAAATTTTGAAGTTGATTCATTTACACCACAGTATTTCTAAGAAAAGTATGACTTAAACAAACAAACAAGTTGTGGTCTATAAAACAAGCCAAATGCCCCAACATTTACTAGCATTACCTGTTTAATATGAACTGAACTTCATCTTGCCCTCAATAAACATGAATCATATATACTCTATAATTCTTGAGTTCTGAAGAGAAGAAACAAAGCTGAACTAATCTTCATTATGATAGTAGAGGTTTTATATCGATTCATACAGATACTCGATAAAATTGCAAAGATGATTAATTTCTGAAGGACTTTAAAGTGAAGATGCCACCATAATACAGTGGTACCTCTACTTAAGAATTTAATTTGTTCCGTGACCAGTTTCTTAAGTAGAAAAGTTTGTAAGTAGAAGCAACTTTTCCCATAGGAATCAATGTAAAAGCAAATAATATGTGCAAATCCACTAGGAAAGAAACAAAAGCTTGGAATTTGGGTAGGAGGAGAAGGAGGAAGAAGAGCAGGGGTACAGTCTCTGCCGAAGAAAGAAGATGAGGTGAGGGGAATCAAAAAAACCCAAAACTTTAAGGTTTTTAAAAAAACAGGCCTTTGAGGCGGCGAGAAGGAGCACATTGCTCCCATACACCCAGCGCGAGGCTGCCTCCCATACACTGCAACAGAGAGAGGAGGGGAACCTTCCACTCCTTTGACCAAAAGGCGGCTGCTTCTGCTGCTGCTACGTACCTCCTGTTCCTTCCCATGCTGAAGGGATCCACTCTTCTCTCGCTCGCTCACTTTGTAGCCAGCGCCTTTCCTTCACTGTGGTGACTCCTGTTTTGGCTGAAGTTGAGTTGATCTGGCTGGGGCGAAGTGCTCCCTTTTGCCTTTCTGTGCCCAGATGCTCCGGAAGGCAACCTCGCGCCGGGTGTATGAGAGGCAACACGATGGAGTCACCACATCGAAGTGGTTTATTCCCTCCCCAAGCGCCTAGAGAAAGGAAAATGCTTTGTTCGCTCTGGACTGCCAAAGTCTCCTTAAACGCCACCGAATGGCTCCTCTGGCAGCCCAGAAAAGCCCAAGATGGTCAGGATTAAAGGGGGAATGGCAAGAAACTGGCCGGGCATTCGTGCCGCTCTCAAATTTCTTGGGAAATTTTTCTGGGCTCTTAAGCAGAAAATGGTTCTTGAGAAGAGGCAAAGAAATCCTGAACACCCGGTTCTTATCTAGAAAAGTTCTTAAGTAGAGGTGTTCTTAAGTAGAGGTACCACTGTATACTTTAAAATGCTATTTCAATCACCTAAATTAGCAGTTGCTCCAAAGCAATATCATGGTAGATAATACTAAATCCCTGAAATATACTATTACTGTTCCAAATTCATTTTGCAATCAATTGTAATAAATGATCCCACTTGGAATATTGTATCCAGTTTTGGTCACCACAATAAAAAAGAAGATGTTGAAACTCTAGAAAAAGTGCAAAGCAGTGCAAATAATTAGGGAACTGCAGGCTAAACCATAAATGAATGATTATAAAAACTGGAAATATCTAGTCTAATGAACAGAACTAGAGATGACATGACAGCAGTCTTCCAATATCATAAAGTGAAGTGGGTTAACCTATTCTCCAAAACACCTGAGGGCAAGAGAAGAGGATATAATGGATACAAGCTTAACAAACTGAGATCCAACTGAGAATTAAGACATTTCCTGTTAATCTGTATGATGGTTTGCCTCCAGAAGTTGTGGGTCCTCCATCATCTGAGGTTTTTAAAGAAGAGATTGAACAGCTACTTGTCTCGAATGTTACAGGGTCTCCTGGTTAGGCAAGAGGTTAGGTTAGAAAACCTCCAAGGTCCCTTCCAATTATATTATTATATTATTGTGTTGTTCTGTTATTCTGTTAACTTGAGAATTATTGAAAGCCTCATTCAAATAGTCACTGGCTAGTAATTTTTAAAGTCCAAGCCTCTCAATGTTGTAGCAATTTCTGGTTCCATTAAGGTGCCTAGGCACTCCATTCCATTCTTAAAAATGAATTAAATAAGAAAACCAGCAAATTATTCTTTTTTCCCTCTGGTGACATTACTGATGCAAAGCAAGCAAACATCTTCACTGCTGTTTTATATCAAGCAACTTGTTCCTTTCTTTCGACATCACAAACAGGCATATGATAAAAGGCATGTGTTAAAAATAATGAATACTGCAGTTCTTTATTCAAGTAAGTTTGCTTTATGAGATCTCTTTTGTATTTGTAATTATGTTATACTCATTCGCACTGAATATTTCGAAAGAAATTATTAGATTTCCATTTCACCCATATCAGACTCATAGACACCTTGTGAAAAATGTCTGTTACACAAAAAAGTTTAAAAGCAAACAGAATGCTTGCCTTCAGACTGAACTGTAAATTATTTTGTAGTTGCTTTCCAAATATTTGAATGTCACTGTCCCTTCCTATCAATTTGCTAAGCAAGTGAAGTTATTTACCTGTTAAGCACATAAGAAGCTAAAACTGTAGCCCTAATTTTTGGCTTTGCAAAATCAAAGTTTCTGGGATATTTAAATTATATCTTTTCTGATTTCTTTTCAAATTTTGCAGACATTTAATTTTATAGCCCATTTTTCCTCTCTCCCTTTTTACATTTCAGAAGGCTATATATACACAACATTCACAATAAAGAACTTATTAAATTTATTTTTATCTGAAATCATAAATACATCTTACTGATTTCAGTGAACATAAATTATATACATATATATGGTCCAAATAAATGAACAAGAATTTCCCTCCCCTTGCAAAAAATAGTTTCTTTAAATTATTCAAATATTCAAATATATTCAAATATACAAAAATATTCGAATTCTTCAAATATCAGAAATAATGGTAAATAATTTCTAAACAAGAAAGAAGTTAACTGGTATTCCCCCCTTTGCTTAGAACATGAAAGGAACTACAAGCGCATTCCCATTATCTCTAGATATGGTACTTTATATAAAATGTAAGGCACAGCACTATTCTTAGCAGCTACTAATTTATAAATATAGCCATGACAGGTATGGGAAGCATTAGGAAAGGATGTTCTATTATTACTTATATTGAAAGTACAGTTATAAATTAGTGTGGCACAGTGGTTAGAATGTTATGAAATTAAATTAAGGGAATAAGTCCTGTCTTTTTTCCATCATTGCCTTGCAAGCATAGTGGACTACCTCAATCCAGAAAACAAGGTTAATAATAATAATAATAATAATAATAATAATAATAATAATAATAATAATAATAATAATAGTTGTTGTTGTTATTATTATTATTATTATTATTATTATTATTATTATTATTATTATTAACTAGATTTGTATGCCACCCCTCTCCGCAGAGTCGGAGTTAGTTAGTTAATCTGACAATGCCAATAATTTCAAATCTCACCAGGCCGAAGGTTGACTCAGCCTTCCATCCTTACAAAGTAGGTAAAATGAGGACTCAGATTGTTGTGGGGAATATGCTGACTCTGTAAACTGCTTAGAGAGGGCTAGTGAAACACTGTGAAGCAGTATATAAGTCTAACTGCAAATGCTGCTGTTAATTATACAACAAAACAGAAACCAAAGAAAAGGACAATGTTCAGCAAAGATACAGATTATAACCATTCAGGATAGGGATATTAGAAGAAGCAAAACAGTGAAAATCTTGGAAGCTACGAGAAACTTTTGTTAGATCAGTAAGATCCTGCTATGACAGGTCAAGAGTAACCACACAGGCATGGTCCTTTCCAAAGGACCACATACCTCCCAGAGACCAATTAGATCCCACAGAGTTAGCCTTCTCTGGGTCCCATCGACTAAGTAGTATTGGTTGGCGGACCTGTGGGGGAGGGCCTTCTCTCTGGCAGCCCCAGCTCTTTGGAACCAACTACCCTCTGAGGTCCGTACTGCGCCCATCCTACTGGTCTTCTAAAAGCCTTGAAAACCTGGTTCTGTCAGCAGGCCAGGGGACCGTGAGAATTAACATCATTAATCCCGGCCAAAATATGTCTTGATTGGTATGTGCGATGTAAGACTGTATTGATCAGATTAAGGGTTTTTACTGTCATTAATGGTTTTATTTGATTTTATACTGTGTTAGTTTTATTGTTGTGAGCTGCCCTGAGTCCTTTCAGATTGGGTGGCATACAAATCAAAATAAATAAATGATAGACAGACAGACAGACAGACAGACAGACAGACAGACAGACCGATCGATACATATAGATAGATCCCTGACTGCTATTTGATTTCAGGATGTTAGCAAGGCTTCAGCAGGGTTATGCAGCAAAGTCCCCAGGATGTCTCCCCCCCCCCCCTGGGAACACATTCAGATCCATCAATCATTGGGGCACATCATCCAAATGGATCTGATCTCCTTATGGAGGGGGTTGACATAAGAGAATCTCAAAGATAGGAATCTGACCATGACCGAGGGACTATTGTTGCATTCTCCCATCAAATTACATTGCTCTGTGACAAAATGCACACAAGAGAATGACACATAAGAGAATAAGGACAAGAAAAAGATATTGAATAATATATTTAGAAAGCAAAATACAATTGCCAAAAATATTAAATGGTTAAGATGAAAAGTGACATGGAAGACGCGAAGTGGTTTTCAAGGTGAAGGAATAATAAAATATTAGTTTTATAGTATCATATTTTTTGGAGTATAAAATGCAGCAGATTATAAGACACACCTTAGTTTTAGGGAAGGAAAACAAGGTAAAAGGCCTCTGCCTCTCAGCAATTTCCCAAACAGCTGACAACAAACAGCACAGATGATATACACTGTTTGCTGTGTATTTCTGTGCATGTATGCCTGACCTATAGAAATAGCAAAGAATTGGAGAAATGTACATTATGACAATATATTAATCTCTTGCAGCAAAAAAACAAACAATCTGGTTAGCACAAGAAAATAAATTTCTGTCTTTATCTCTCCCTCCAACAATTTGCCTCCATGCAACTTTAGTTTCACTTTCATTTTAGCACATGGGCTTGCCGGCAACTTCAATCAATCAGCTGAGTGTCGGGAGGCAGATAATTAGCAGCTTGTGCTAATCAAGCTCTGCTGCTGTTTGCTGCAAGGAGGTAAATTGCTGGCAGGCAGAAACCAAAGAATGGGGGAGGCTGGGTGGTGCTACATTTGATGTATAAGATGCACCCAGGTTTTCAGCTTCTTTTGGGGGGTAAAATATGTGTCTTATACTCAAAAAAATACAGCAAGGACAGAAGGAAAAGGGGGGACATGATCGAAACATTTAAATATATTAAAGGGTTAAATAAGGTCCAGGAGGGAAGTGTTTTTAATAGGAAAGTGAACACAAGAACAAGGGGACACAATCTGAGGTTAGTTGGGGGAAAGATCAAAAGCAACATGAGAAAATATTATTTTACTGAAAGAGTAGTAGATCCTTGGAACAAACTTCCAGCAGACGTGGTAGATAAATCCACAGTAACTGAATTTAAACATGCCTGGGATAAACATATATCCATCCTAAGATAAAATACAGAAAATAGTACAAGGGCAGACTAGATGGACCATGGGGTCTTTTTCTGCCGTCAGACTTCTATGTTTCTAAGAAGGAAACTAAAAGTGTTGGTGTCCAGGGTGGTGGTGGAGGAAACAAAAACATATCACAAACATTATAAACATCTTGAAAATTGTAAGGATGCAGGTCCAGATAAAAATTAAAATAGGGATACAATTTATTTACAGATACCTATTGATTTGTGTTGTGTGAAAATTTGGGGTGGGTGGGGTTATGACTGAAAGAATGCTGGCATTATTTCATATAGAAAAGAAAGATAGTTTGAGCGAATGCAAAAACTATAGGGGATTTAGGTTAAACGATCACGGAAATATATTTGGCATAATTCTGATCAAAGGAAGAGAAATATGATGTAACTTTATGCCAAGCAGCAGACATGCAGACCAGATTATTTTGTATAGATCATTGACAAATGTATGAATATTTGTATAAAAAATATTTTAAGTGGAAGGATTGTTAAAAAGTGTGTGATATAGTACATAGGCATCTATTATGGAATGCTTTGTGCAAAAATGAACTTGAAGTGTTCTTGTTGAGTACAGTAAGAATAATATATAATGAAAATGAAATATCACTGAACAAATACTAAGACAGAGCTATGTCCCCTTTGTGCTTTAATGTATGTGTGCATAAATATATCAGTAATGTTTGCATGACATTAGACATGTATTACTTGGGAACAGAGATGTCAGTATACTTTTGTATGCAGATGACATCACTGAGAATTCAAATGATTGCACCCAACAGTCTACAATACAAAGAGGAGTATGAACAGCATGGATTCTATGAAATGGTCAAAATAATGAAAGTGCTATCATGCTATCATAACTTAAGTCACCCATCTTCTGTATGTGCACTGAATGAAAGGGACAGATTTTGTACTGCAATAGTATGCGTTTACTTCTGTTATCTTGAGGAAAGCAGTAAGTATTTGCAGATGTCCTTGAATGAAAAGATCGAGACAGCTGAGTTTGACTGAGAAAGTGAAGTAAACAATTGTAACAACCCACACAGAATAAAATGGATTAAGATATTTTAGGATGTGCAAATACTGGTAGAAAGGCAATTAATGACAATGCAATCTATTATGAAGAATAATTTATAAAAGAAAAATGTATATATGAGCATTAGATCTGGCTATATCAGAAAAGTCTTAAATGCTGAATGCAGTGGAAATGGGGTATTTAACAACAGCCTATAGCAGTGATGGTGAACCTATGGCACAGGTGCCACAGGTGGCACGCAGAGCCATATCTGCTGGCACGCGAGCCATTTCCCTAGCTCAGCTGCAACATGCATGTGTGTGCCGGCCAGTTGATTTTTGGCTCACACAGAGGTTCTAAGAGGCTTCCCTGGAGTTAGGGAAGGGTAAAAATGCCCTCCCCCATTTTTACCCTCCCCTGGCTCCAGGGAAGCCTTTGTAGACTAGGGAGGGCAAAACACGTGCCTACTGTGCCCACCAGAAGTTGGGAAACATGCCATTTCCAGTCTCCAGAGGGCCCCTGCTGGGTGGGGGTAGCTGTTTTCGCCTTCCCCAGGCATTGAATTATGGGTGTGGACACATGCATGTGCGCAATAGCGTGCGCGGACACTCTTTCAGCACTCGAGGAAAAAATGGTTCGCCATCGCTGGTCTATAGTATGACAAACAGGAAAAAATTGGTTCAGGAAGAAATGAATGCTAAATAAATGTGGATTGAATATAAAAGTGACCAGTTTGAATACTAAGTATGTGAAATGAAAGTATTATTATATAACTAAATATTGATGTGAATTTAAGTGGTTCTTTTTATATTATACTTAATTTTGGATTAATTTTATTTTCATATTACTGACATCCCAAATTGCAATGAATATGATGTAATTTTTATTTTTCTCCATTTATTCTCAATACTTTAGGCTTTCTATGTTTTTAATCTATGATTTTAATTTTTAATCATATGACATCTGCTTTGAAATAATACAGTGTAGGGAAGGAAAACAAGAATGAATGATCACACAAAAAACAAATATATGAAGGAAGAATGAATGAGTTGAGAAGGAGAAGACAGAAAGTCATGTTCAGATGGACTCAATTAGATACTCAGAGGAGAGAGGGTTAATGAAGGAAAGCTCTGCATGAAGTTTGTGGAAGCAGGGATAGTTTAGAAGGGATAAAAATATGAAGATATATAAAAGACGGTAGTGTTGGAAAATTAATCCATCCACATATCCTTTTCTTTCCTTTCCTTTTCTCCCCATGTCCTCACTTACTACTTCTTATTTCTGTTCTATGATTCCCAATAACATTTGTCTTCCTGAAACAGAATTACATGATGGGCATGCATGTCAGTTTAAATAATACAATTTTCACTGCTTTTCAGAGGGGCTTTAAGGGACACAACCAAAACTTTAGGCTGCCTCAGGTTGTACTATGTTCTGTGATACTAAAGCAAAGAATTAGTTCAACAGTATCTTTGAAAAGATTTTTTAAAATCACAGTAAAGTAGCTTCTCCCATAATCCTGAACACATTTCTCACATGCTTTGGTGTGCTAATACATGTACTACAGGGTTTCCATCCGTGCTGTGATAAATGAATGAAAGTATCAGATTATGGAAATCAAAATCGAGGAGGATAATATCCCATTCCAGTGTTAAAATAAAGATGCTTAAGGCAATAACAAGACTAAATCCCTTCAGATCACTCACAGAGGCCTAAAGGGCTTTGAACTCTAAGAAAAATGTATAAGCAAAGAATATCTGATAAAGACATGGGGATTAATTCAAGGAATTAAATATATTGGATGTCTCTTTTTCGAGGGTGCTGGGGGTGGAATATACCTTATGGCAATGCTTTTCAACTTCTAAAGATCAGACTAGAAACTAATAATAAAGGGAATCAATTTATTCTTTTTAAAAATGCACTAAATTCAGCAATATACTGCTGTAAATTAGGATAAGTATTAGAAGCAACTAAGGACTAAAGAGGTTTCTTATGATTACAGATATACATATTCAAATACAATGTAAATATATTAAGTGACTTTGGACTGGTTATTTTCTCAGAAATAAAACTATCTTACAATATTTATTTATTCATTCATTCATTCATTCGACTTCTATGCCACCCTACTCAAAGCGACTCAGGGCGGCATACAACATTGTAAATACGAACAATATATGTGAAGAAATCTAATCATTTTTTAAAAAAGAAATATACAAAGTTAGCAGAAATTCTAAAAACCCCATGTACAGTTATCCACGTTCATCCAATTCATTCACAACATCAGCCGGAGACAATCTCGTCACTCATGGCCCCCATGCCCACCGACAGAGGTACGTGTTCAGAGCTTTATGAAAGACCAGGAGGAAGGGGGCAGTTTGTTCCAGAAGGCTGGGGCCTCCACAAAGAAGGCTCTTACCCTAGGCCTCGTCAGATGACATTTTCTGGCTGATGGGAGAAGACGGTCCCTAGGTAGTCTGGTCCTAAGCCATGTAGGGCTTTGTAGATCATAACCAGCACTTTGAATTGTGTTTGGAGACCAATTGGCAACCAATGAGTGATGTTGAAATGTGAGCAGATCTTGGGAGCCCCACAATAGCTCACGTGGCTACATTTTGCACAATTTGCAGTCTCCAAACACTCTTCAGAGGCAGCCCCATGGTAATATTGCTTAGATTTATCGGTCTAATTAACATCATACATTAAATATAAGAACAGAGGTTGGGAATTCCTGAAAAGAATGAAATTATACACTTACATATATTTTCTTCTCTGCTCTATATGTTTCAGAACTTTTTGAAAAAGTATGCAAACAGGATAATCAAGAAAACTAGGAGGAAAAGTTTGGGTCCTTTTTTACTCTTAAGTGCTGTAGCTTTAATGCATTTTCAATGGTCACTATTCCATTGCACTATGGCTTAATCCATTCCAAATTTAGTTTGACAATTGCATAAATGAAAAGTACATAAGCAATTATGGGCAATTAAATTTCTTTCAAAGCATGTGAGTCTACAATCAACTTCATAGATGACAAAACACTTCAGAAACTTTCAGCCATTATAAATATAACCTTGCAATATTTATGTTATGTATTTAACATAATCTACTGTAGGTAGATTTTTTAAAATATTATTTTTGGACATACAGTGTATGTGTGTTGATTATTTATTTTTACACTTAATTATTTTCCTAAAGTATCTCTGTTTTATTTGAAACTTTCACAAAGAACAAAATTTAAGCCAACTGACTTAAACCTACCCAAAATGCAAATGCAAAGAAAAACACTGACATTCTTTCAAAATAAAACAGAAATGGTAGATAAAAAAGCATGCTATAATTTTTTTCATTTACAATGGGACATTTCTGAAATATTTAAGAAGTGGAATATGTTTTCTAGGATTTTTTTTTTCCACTTGGGAAGTTTCAGGAGAGGAAAAAAAGCAATGCAACTAGAAGTGACTTTGAAGGTCTTCTAGTACAGGTCCCTGCTCAACCAGGATAACCTATTACCATTTCAGATAAATGACTGTACTGTACATTGCCTGCTTAAAAACCTTCAGTAATGGAACACCCATGATTTCTGAAGGCAAGCTGACCCTCTCTTCTTTGAGGTACTTCTTTGAGGCAAATACTGGAACACTGATATCATGTCACCTCTAATTCTTCTTTTCTTTAGACGAGCCATATCCAGTTTCTGCAAACATCCTTCATATGTTTTAGGCTCCAGGCCTTTGATCATCTTACTTGCTCTTTTCTGAACTTTTTCCAAAGTCGCAACATCTAGAATTCTACAACCAATTTTGGTGTTTTTTTCCCTTTGGGGTCTGGGTATGTTTTTCCTATCGCAATAAATAAGTTTGAATGTGTATAATTTTAGAAGAGCTGTATGTGTGTGTGTTTGTGTGTACGTACACATACAGCTTATATAGTAGATAAGATATATTTTTGTGTGCTTGTGCGTAATATGTATGTACACATATGGCATACCGTATTTTTTGGAGTATAAGATGCACCTTAATTTTTGGGGAGGAAAATAGGGAAAAGAATCTGCTTATCAGGTGTTCATCTGGCTAGCATCCTTAGTCTGGTCAGTTGCAGCACATTATTTTATCCCCTGGTTAAGGCTTAAAAAAACTTTATTTGGAGAGAGTAACAATGAAAGATCTTGCAAGCCAGTAAGAGCTGGGAACATCATTAGCATCCAGAAAGAAACATTTGGAGCAAGTATAGCAATGGAAAAAACCCTGGAAAGACTTAGGGCTTGGAAAACATTCTTCACAGAGGGTAACAAAGAAAGAACTTGCAAGCTGGTAAGAGTTGGGAATATCACTAACACCTGGTTAGGGCTGTAAAGAAACTTATTTGGAGCAAGTTAGAGCAATGAAAAAAAACCTGCAAAGAATTAGGGTTTGGAAAACATTCTTCGCAGAGAGTAACAATGAAAGAGCTTGCAAGGTAAGAGCTGAGAAGATTGTTAGCAGCTGTTAGGGCTGAATAAAAAGCTACATTCAAAGTATAAGATGCACCCAAATTATCAGCCTCTTTTAGGGAGGAAAAAGGTGTGTCTTATACTTTGAACAATATGGTGTATAGTATAGTTTAAGTTTAATTGGATTTGTATTCCGCCCCTCTCTGAGGACTCCGAGGACTAGTATATTTTGGATGGACTAGTATATTTTGCATGTCCAGTAATAGTAAATAGATAGGGAAATTGTATCTCTCTGAGGCGAGAAGAGGCCAGTCACCCTAACCCAAACCCTTAACGTGAGTGACGTCAAGTTGGTCGCCATTAAGATGGGGTGACCTTTAAGCCACCCCATCACATGCTCATCAAGCCACTCCCACCTGGTTACATGGCAAGCAAGCCACATCCACAATATAAGCCACGCCCACAGTGTGGTAGAATTTTTTTTTTCAGCCCTTCACTATCCATATATAAACTACATTGTGAACTTTATGAGCAACACTATGATCAAAATTTCTTGGCAGCACATGATCACATGAAATTTCATATTTGTGACTATCTCGGTCTTGCTCTATGCAAAAAGAAAAATGGCTTTTAAAAGTTTATATTTGTTAGGATCTATATTATTATTATTATTATTATTATTGTTATTGTTATTATTGTTATAATGTTTTCCAAGCCCTAAGTCTTTGCAGGGTTTTTTCCATTGCTATAATTGCTCCAAATGTTTCTTTCCGGATGCTAATGATGTTCCCAGCTCTTACTGGCTTGCAAGCTCTTTCATTGTTACTCTCTCCAAAGAAAGTTTTTTTAAGCCTTAACCAGGGGATAAAATAATGTGCTGCAACTGACCAGACTAAGGATGCTAGCCAGATGAACACCCGATAAGCAGATTCTTTTCCCTATTTTGCTCCCCAAAAACTAGGGTGCATCTTATACTCTGGTGCATCTTATACTCCCAAAAATATGATATGCCATATGTGTACATACATATTACACACAAGCACACAAAAATATACCTTATCTACTATATAAGCTGTATGTGTACGTACACACAAACACACACACATACAGCTTATTTATTGCGATAGGAAAAACATATCCAGACCCCAAAGGGGGAAAAAGGAAAAAAAATCATTTTTTTCCCCGGTTCTGCACATCTGACCAAACCCTTAGGAGCCCATCACTGATATAGAGGTTACCCTAGGCCTTCACTTAATGTCCAAATGTATATGCACCTTACCCACTGCCTGATGGTCTGCTTGGGTGTGAATTCTAGAAATACTTAGGAACCTATTTGTATGTGGTTTGTTAGTTTCCAACTTGAACTTTCTGACACTGCTGTAATAGACAAACTCAAACTTGTCTATACTCAATAGACAAACAAAATAACTACCATAATTTTCAGTGAATGGAAACATATATAATGTTCATTACATTTTTATAAGCCATATCACATTTACAAAATATAACCTGAGTAAACCATTGTATATGTTTATAAGAATGACAAAGAATTAATATAGATGCTTTCTTTTAAAATAATATGTTGAGGATGTTTCTGCTGAAAATAAATTCTTAAAAGAAAAGAAAATAAGTTGTCAAAGATTTCTGATATAATGAACTTTGTGTTACTGTATGAAACAGATTGGGTTGAGGGATGGGAAGTTAGAATACTGTAATGTTTGTGAGAGTTTTATAAAAGAAAATATTTGATCCTGGCATACTTGGTCACCTCAATCAATATGATGATGATGATTTCAAGATCCCAGAAGCTCAGACAATCTGTTTGCCCTTATGTATTCTGATCCCAGAAAGCTGAGTGCTATCACATTTAATGAAAATAGACAAGATGCCATTGCCAAGATATATACCCAATAACACACATCTATTAGAAATCTAGCATATGCCTGCTGAAATAATTATAGTATTCCAACAGTTCTCAGAAGGATTCTTATTTTGAGAAATGCATTTGTCTAATAAGATGGTTACCAAAGCAGGCATATCTGTGACATGTCATTCTGCATTTAAATATAAAAACAGTGTCAGGGACTATTTAGAATTGCAACTCTGCTCCATATTCAATGTAATTGTTTCCATAATATTAATATAATATGATATAAAAGCAGCAATTATATATTTTTTGAGGACTGTCCTCAATTCCAGAGCTCATACTGAAAAAATCCATGTGAAAAATTTGATGTCTCTTGGTTTCCTCACATTTCTGTATAATTCATGATACAATCTGAACATGGAAAGAGCACCTCCAATTTTCAACATTAAAAAAGTTAAATGAAACAATAAATGCCAACAGACTTTGTGACTGCAAATAAGAGTCTTATTTGTGAAGCCCAGGAAGATAAGTGAATGAAATAATACTATTTATTTATTTATTTATTTATTTATTATTTGGATTTGTATGCCGCCCCTCTCCGAAGACTCGGGGCGGCTCACAACAAGTGTAAAACAAATCATAAATAATTCAATTAATTAAAATATTTAAAGATTTAAAAAACCCTTTATACTAACAGACACACACACAAGCATACCATGTATAAATTAAATGTGCCCAGGGGGAGATGAATTTCCCCATGTCTGACGGCAAAGGTGGGTTTTGAGGAGTTTACGGAAGGCAGGAAGAGTAGGGGCAGTTCTGATCTCCGGGGGGAGTTGGTTCCAGAGAGTCGGTGCCGCCACAGAGAAGGCTCTCCCCCTGGGGCCCGCCAACCGACATTGTTTAGTTGACGGGACCCGGAGGAGGCCCACTCTGTGGGACCTAATCGGTCGCTGGGATTCGTGCTCTCTTTTAACTTCTCCTATTCCATTTTACGATAAATAACAAAATCCTTATATGATGTCAGTACAAATGGATGTTCAATTTGTCATAGAAGGAAACAATTCTTCATTTTGCAATTCATCTTTAATATTGTATTTCTACAGTAAAATTATACTTTTATAAATTCTTCTTTGGCCTGTTTCTGATAGCTAAACAGATTTCTGGCTATACAAATTAATGGCTATTAGTCATCGCAATGATATAACATGCCTTTCACCACTAGAAAATGCAAACCAGAGGGCATTATTATATTCCTATCTTGTACTGGGGCTTCTCAAAGTTACCAAATTTACCATTCTGAGACCTGAATTCTGGATGATGCAGAACAATTGTTCCTACAACATTTTTCAGTGCTTATTATAGGATACACTCAAAAGAAAAAAAAAAATGAGGTGAATTTAGATTGGAAGTTAGCTCTGGATCTTTCCTATTGGCTTTAATGCACGTTTGGACAAAAAGAAAAAAAAGAATCCCATATGTAAAAAAAATGTCTAGAAACAGAATATGGCATAGTATAATGGGTGTTAAGGGTCATGGACTCTGAGTGGGAAAAGATAATGGAAGAATGCATTGATGCTGTACACGTCAAATATTTTTCAAAGAACTATCTGTTTTCAATGCTCCCAGACACCTGTTATACTATGCTATTCTGCATCTGCAAACTGTAACATTCCGATGTGTTATTTTCACAGACATCATGTCACTTCCTAGTTCTACAACCACTGAGCATATTTTTTGACATAAGTAGAAATTGTGTCAACTATTTTGAAAGGGTTCCAGTCTTGAAATCTAGACTTAGGGGTGGGCTACTGCCCGGACGGGGGGGGGGGAATGCAGTGGGGTAGCAAAAATGGACCTCCACCCCAAAGCACTCAATTTGCACTGGAAGATGTTGAAAAAAAATGCAGGGCATCCTGCATAAGCCATGGCTACAGTGTGGTAGTAAAAGTTTTGGTAGCCCTTCACTGTCTAGACCACATGGAATTCAACAGAATTCAATCTTGTCCCCTATTGTGATGGAATCTAGATGCATCTAGAGATGCAGTGGCATAGAGTTTTGATAACCCAAAGCTTTTCTGGAGATAAGCCCAGATTAAAAAGCTGTGCAGTTCCAAAGTGGATGGAGGACAGAGAAAGAGGCCTCGCTCTAGAATTCCTTGGGATAACTAATTGGTTAGAAATTTATAGAATTAATTTAATAAGATTCTGTCCATTTGGTGTAAGCAAATAAAGGATTGAACTCAATTGTACTTTGCTGTGTTATCTTTGCTCTTGGTCCTGACCACTATGCTGCTTAACCTCTATCCAACTACCTACTGCGAAGGTACTGAGATCATTTGATATCTCTGTCAAAAGTTTTGGCTGTCAACTGCTTACCAGCACAATTTAAGATCTTTGTGTTAAACTGCTGAATGCTTCAAAAGTTACATCCTGACTACATGACAGACTATGTCTCCCTGTTCAACCATTACAATCAGCAGGATAGGCTGTTCTGATAATGACCTTCCATGAAATCATTTATCTTGCACAGGGGATATGTCCTTCTCCTGAGTGGATGACAGCCTATATAATGCCATGTGTTTTTTGCCCTCCAGTTGGTCAGCATTTAAACGCCTATGAAGGCTACACATTTTATCCAGCACTCCATTGTTAATTTGTTCTATTATTATTTTTAATTTATATTTAAATCGTCATATTTTGTTTTGACCATAGGTGTAGACTTCAGTATCTACTTGAGTAGAAGGCACTGGACTGGGGGGGGGGGGACCCTAGTCCCAAATTTTAGAAAGGTGGAAGGAACACAGAGAGCTGAAACAAATAGTCAGATGAAAAACATTTTTCACACTTCCCTGTTGGCTACTTTGATTATTGCCTCATGTTTTCTTCAAGACTATATTCTATAAATAAAGGTCTTGAAGAAAATATGTGGCAACTATTGAAGCACACAGAATATGTTCCCATTATCAAATTACAGTATTTATGCAAAATATGATTCGTCATTTAAGACAACCTCAAAGCAGCATGTGTCTACACACACACACACACACACACACACACACACACACACACCATATACTTATGCTGTATAAATATCGAGCTTCACAATCTTGTCCATCTAAAACAGCAATACCATCTGAAAAAAACTCCTGGATAATCACCTCTAGACCTTTGCTTAGTAAATGTATACAGTATATGGGTAATTACGTGTGTGACATAGTTACAGTATATACTGTAGGTATGTGTGCAGAAGGCTCTTCTCCAGAAGAAAGAGCCAGATAAAAGTATGGAAAGACATAAATTGAATAACTAGTTCAGTAAAACAAATCATTTATAAAATAAAGCATTATAAAATGAATTGATTTACATTTACTGATGATTTACTGATGCAGAGCAAACTGCTCTCCAATACAGAAAGATGATCAACAAATTCTGCTATCCTGGACTTGGTCCCAGATTGGATCCACTATGAAAAGCAAATAATGAATTAATAATGGTTCATCGCAAAAGGCAGAACTCATCCCCCCCCCCTTCTTCTCTCACAGAAGGGAAATGAAACCCTGACCAGTTTTTCATTATGCTACTGGGGAAACAATGGAATAGTGAATTTAAGGGAAGGAAAATAGAAGGCAACTCAAATGTCTCCATGCCCCGATTATTGCAATCCAAATTAGTGAAAGAATACTTATAGTTTTCAGAGCCATTCCTGATAATGTTGAAGAACTCTGAGAGGTTTAGCAAAGTCCCAGGAGGTGGGCAAAGGCCATCCTTCAAACAGGAAAAAATTGTACCTCGGAGACTTCAGACCTGTTAGCTTGACTCTGAACTGAGCAAGGTCCTTAAATAACTATCTATTAATATATTTATAAGCACTTTTAGTATTGTATGAAAGAACTTATTATGGTGCACTCTGTTGAAAATGTTGATGAAGCAACTGATATACTTTTTTTCAACACTGTCTTCATTGTGAGCCGCCCCGAGTCTCCGGAGAGGGGCGGCATACAAATCTAATTAATAATAATAATAATAATAATAATAATAATAATAATAACAATAATAATAATAATTATTATTATTATTATTATTATTATTATTATTATTATTATTATTATTATTATTATTATTATTATTGTTTGGAAGCTATAAATAATAGAAGCCAGCATGGAAATGCTGCAAACTAATTATCCCAAACGAAGCTCATCTCCTTTTGATAAAGACAATAGCTTAATTAAACCAGTGAAAATTGTATAATATTGTCATCATTGCAATTCCCACCACCCTCAATTGCCAGCATGGCTGTGAAACCTGTACTCTGAAAAAGGCAGGTAGGAGAAGGGTAAACACCTTTGAAATGCTGGATTGGACTTCTACGCATCCTATGGGCTGTAAAAATTACAAAACATAGAAACATAGAAGATTGATGGCAGAAAAAGACCTCATGGTCCATCTAGTCCTAGATTGAACCTCACCCAAAATATCACCCAAAGCCAGAATTGCCAAACAAAGGCTATCATACTTTGGCTATGCCATGTGAGATGATTCACTCAAAAAGTCAATCATGCTGGAGTGGTCAGCAGGAAAAAGACAGGGTATTGCTCTAGAACCTGTTGTTTAGACATTATTAAAGATGACTATGTGGAAGATCTGAAGAGGCAATATGAGACATAATCATGGAGAGTGCTGATCCATAGAGTGGCCAAAGGTTAAACACTACTGAATGGCTGACAATGAAGACAGTGTTGACAAAGTGTATCAGTTGCTTCATCAACATTTTCAACAGAGTGCACCATAATAAGTTATTTCATACAATACTAAAATATGGGTTATATAATACCACTCACATTTTGCTTAATGACTGCAGCCAAAGAATAATCATTAATGGGTTCACTTTAGAATGGAGGGAAGAGTGCTATACAGCTCTTTTTTGGAGCCCTTGCTGATCAATAGTTTTACCAATTACTTTGATGAAGGAATTAAGGGGACACTTAGAAGGGCAGATGATACATAGCTGTTATTTCAGAGTGAAGAGAAGTTATTAAAAACAGAGCTAAATGGTTTGAGAAGTGATCTGAAATGGGATTTAGCAGGAGAAAGGTAATATAATATTGTATATGACTGTCTTATCAACTACAAGATAAACAGGAACCAAAACAATAATGCAGCTATTAAGAAAGGAAATAGTATCTTAGGATGCATTAACAGAAGCATAGAAATTCAGATCTTTGAAAGTCATTGGTCTGCTATATTTTGTCTTAACAGTCTTATTTGAAGTACTGAGCATCACAGTTTTAAAACAATAGTGAAATTGGAATATGTTTACAGGAGGGCTAGCAAGAAAGTGAAAATTTGGAAAACAAATTCCATAACAAGCAATTAAATATATGGAATGGTTTAGCTTATAGATAGAAATTACTGAAGGTTGATATACAGTATAGGTACTGTATATATATGCACGTATGGAGAATGAAAGAGGGGTGGTGGTGTTTGTCATACAAAAGGAATTTATTGAACCAATGAGTTGAAATTATAAGGAAATAGGTTCAAATTAAGTATCAGGAGGAATTTCCTAGGTATTCAAACTTTTTAGTTAAAATTAATGAAACAGGCTGCCGCCACCACATGATTGTGGTGAATTTTATGGAGATTCTCAGTAATCCAGGTCATATTTGTCCTAAAGGTCAAAAGGCAACTGGATTTCCTTTGTTTTTACTTGAAGACATTTTGCTTCACATTTATTTATTTATTTATTCATTCATTCATTCATTCAATTTTTATGCCGCCCTTCTCATTAGACTCAGGGCGGCTTACAACATGCTAGCAATAGCACTTTTTAATAGAGCCAGCATATTGCCCCCACAATCCAGGTCCTCATTTTACCCACCTCGGAAGGATGGAAGGGTGAGTCAACCTTGAGCCGTGATGAGATTTGAACCACTGACCTATAGATCTACAGTCAGCTTCAGTGACCTGCAGTACAGCACTCTACCTGCGGCGCCACCTGGGCTACATCCAAAAAGCTTCTTCGGTTTTCGGCAAAAGAAGTAAAATCAAAGAAAGTCCAGTTGCCTTTTTTTAGAAAAGCATCTTTGGGGCTTTCATTGTAAATATTCAGAGTTTGGAGGTTCATGTGTCAGAAATTTTCTAATGTATTCTTCCCTGAACAGCAGACCCATAACAGTTATGCTCTCTTCCAGCTTTATGATTTTATAAAACTCATAATTACAAGAATACTAGATCCCATTTTCTTTGAGAAAAAGGAGAAGGAAATAGAATTGGGTAAAAGGGAAAGGCAATTACACTCAGAAGACAGAAGGAGAAAAAAAATCTGTTGAAGCTCCAGAGAATGATTAACGAGCAAAGTTATGGTTAATTTAATAGCAAATCTTAAAGACTTCCATGCAAGTCCAAAAACATCTGTAAATCTGAAGCCAAGAGTTGGCAGCAGATTGAAGTCCCATCCATTTCTATAAAAGGGGCAGGGCTTTTATTTGTGGTTGTGTCTGTCATCTTGATCCACTAGTCTTCCTCATTGTGAATGCCTTTCTTCCCCAATTATTTATATTCATAGCTACAGTGATCCCTCGAGTTTCGCGAGGGTTCCGTTCCAAGACCCCTCGCGAAACTCGATTTGTCGCGATATAGCGGTGCGGAAGTAAAAACACCATCTGCGCATGTGCGGCCATTTTTTCATGGCCGCACATGCGCAGATGGTGAAGTTTGCGTGTGGGCGGTGGGGAAGACCAAGGGAAGGTTCCTTCAGCCGCCCAACAGCTGATCTGCTCGGTAGCGCGGCAGCAGCGAGGAGCCGAAGATGGGGTTTCCCCTTTGCCTGGGCAACGGGGAAACCTCATCTTCGGCTCCTCGCTGCTGCCGCGCTACCGAGCAGATCAGCTGTTGGGCGGCTGAAGGAACGTTCCCTGGGTCTTCCCCGCCGCCTCGGATCCTCGCTGATGCCCGCCCGCCGTTTGCCGCTCGTCCCGTTCGCCCACCGCTCGCCCCGTTCGCCCGCCGCTATCGAACTTGCTATCGAGCCTGCTAATGAAATCCAACCCGCAGCGGCCCTTTCCCTCTCCAGGCTGCGGGAGGGGTCCGGAGAACAATGCCTGACACCGCGCTCCCGGCTGGGCTTTTTTCCCCCATTTCCCCTCGGGTGGAATTTCAGACCCTCCGCCGGTTGGATTTCATTAGCAGGCTCGATAGCAAGTTCTTCCTCCCTTTAGAAAGCCCCGCAGCCTCCTCCGCCCGGCGAGGCCGCCAGCGAGGACCCGCAAAGCCGCCGCCGCCGCAGCGAGGCCAAGCCGCCCGCTCCCACGGCACGGGCTCCCAACACAGCGCCGCACAGCCCGCCCTCGGCGATGCCTCCGCGGATCTGCAAGCCCAGCCGAGCGACGCCTCTGGTCTGGGCGAAGGCAGTGGGCAGGCCCCGCCGCAGCAGTCCCCGCGGGCACCGCGCGCCAAGGGCCGGCCAGGCCGCCGGCCAACAAAGGGGCTCCCTCGCCTCCCTCGGGCAGGTTTACAAAGGCAGCGCGGCAACTTGGAGCACGGCACGCCCCGCAGCCCTCGCCTCGCCCGCCCCCGCCTGGCCGGCGCTCCGGCTACCCCCGGCTGAGGAAGAACCGAGTAGCCCCCGCCCTCCCCCGCCCGGCTCCCTTCAGCCCCCCGGGGCCAAGCGGGCGGGGGGCGGGCGGGACTTCGCCTGTCTCCGCCGCCCGCATCGCCCCTCCGGCGGGCCGGCCTCCCCCGCCCGCCTCTGCTGCAGCCGCCGCCGCCTCCCCGACTGGCACAAAAGGGCCCCGCCCGCCCCGCCCCGAAGCTTACCTTGCGAGTTTTTGGCTGCGGGGGGAGAAGTAGGACTTTCCTAACTCCCTCCCCCCGGTCGCCGTTTGCTGCTCGCCCGTTCACCTGCCCGCCATCAGGACCGCCGCGCACTAACTTGATGACGGCCAAGCCGTCCCAGATCGTGGGGAGGGGAGCTCTTCTCCAGCCAGGGGACGGCGAGGCCCTCCCAATGCCCCACGCTTGGAGCCGGAGTGAGGCCACTTCCGCCTCCGGATGAAGGAATCTCCTCAAACTCAAAGCCTGTATCCTGCCGCCCGGTTTACCCAGGACACGAGCGGCGAAGTGAGCCACAGCCACCTCCGTTCGGGCGAAGGAATCCCTGGGCAACGGGGAAACCCCACTGAAACCGGGCGGTTTGGACTTTCCATTCCTCCAAGTCACTTCGCCGCTCGTGTCCTGGGTAAACCGGGCGGCAGGATACAGGCTTTGAGTTTGAGGAGATTCCTTCATCCGGAGGCGGAAGTGGCCTCACTCCGGCTCCAAGCGCGGGGCATTGGGAGGGCCTCGCCATCCCCTGGCTGGAGAAGAGCTCCCCTCCCCACGATCTGGGACGGCTTGGCCGTCATCAAGTTAGTGCGCGGCGGTCCTGATGGCGGGCAGGTGAACGGGCGAGCAGCAAACGGCGACCGGGGGGAGGGAGTTAGGAAAGTCCTACTTCTCCCCCCGCAGCCAAAAACTCGCAAGGTAAGCTTCGGGGCGGGGTGGGCGGGGCCCTTTTGTGCCAGTCGGGGAGGCGGCGGCGGCTGCAGCAGAGGCGGGCGGGGGAGGCCGGCCCGCCGGAGGGGCGATGCGGGTGGCGGAGACAGGCGAAGTCCCGCCCGCCCCCCGCCCGCTTGGCCCCGGGGGGCTGAAGGGAGCCGGGCGGGGGAGGGCGGGGGCTACTCGGTTCTTCCTCAGCCGGGGGTAGCCGGAGCGCCGGCCAGGCGGGGGCGGGCGAGGCGAGGGCTGCGGGGCGTGCCGTGCTCCAAGTTGCCGCGCTGCCTTTGTAAACCTGCCCGAGGGAGGCGAGGGAGCCCCTTTGTTGGCCGGCGGCCTGGCCGGCCCTTGGCGCGCGGTGCCCGCGGGGACTGCTGCGGCGGGGCCTGCCCACTGCCTTCGCCCAGACCAGAGGCGTCGCTCGGCTGGGCTTGCAGATCCGCGGAGGCATCGCCGAGGGCGGGCTGAGCGGCGCTGTGTTGGGAGCCCGTGCCGTGGGAGCGGGCGGCTTGGCCTCGCTGCGGCGGCGGCGGCTTTGCGGGTCCTCGCTGGCGGCCTCGCCGGTCGGAGGAGGCTGCGGGGCTTTCTAAAGGGAGGAAGAACTTGCTATCGAGCCTGCTAATGAAATCCAACCGGCGGAGGGTCTGAAATTCCACCCGAGGGGAAATGGGGGAAAAAAGCCCAGCCGGGAGCGCGGCGCCAGGCATTGTTCTCCGGACCCCTCCCGCAGCCTGGAGAGGGAAAGGGCTGCTGCGGGTTGGATTTCATTAGCAGGCTCGATAGCAAGTTCGATAGCGGCGGGCGAACGAGGGGAGCGGCGGGCGAACGAGGGGAGTGGGGGGCGAACGAGGGGAGCGGCGGGCGAACGAGGGGAGTGGGGGGCGAACGAGGGGAGCGGCGGGCGAACGAGGGGAGTGGGGGGCGAACGAGGGGAGCGGCGGGCGAACGAGGGGAGTGGGGGGCGAACGAGGGGAGCGGCGGGCGAACGAGGGGAGTGGGGGGCGAACGAGGGGAGCGGCGGGTGAACGAGGGGAGTGGGGGGCGAACGAGGCGAGCGGCGGGGCGAACGAGGGGAGTGGGGGGCGAACGAGGGGAGCGGCGGGCGAACGAGGGGAGCGGCGGGCGAACGAGGGGAGTGGGGGGCGAACGAGGGGAGCGGCGGGCGAACGAGGGGAGTGGGGGGCGAACGAGGCGAGCGGCGGGCGAACGAGGGGAGTGGGGGGCGAACGAGGGGAGCGGCGGGGCGAACGAGGGGAGTGGGGGGCGAACGAGGGGAGTGGCGGGCGAACGAGGGGAGTGGGGGGCGAACGAGGGGAGCGGCGGGCGAACGAGGGGAGTGGGGGGCGAACGAGGGGAGCGGCGGGCGAATGAGGCGAGCGGCGGGCGAACGGGACGTGCGGCCGCCGAACGGGGCGAGCGGCAAACGGCGGGCGGGCATCAGCGAGGATCCAAGGCGGCGGGGAAGACCCAGGGAACGTTCCTTCGGCCGCCTAGCAGCTGATCTGCTTGGCAGCGCAGCACCAGCGAGGAGCCGAAGATCTTCGGCTCCTCGCTGCTGCTGCGCTGCCGAGCAGATCAGCTGCTAGGCGGCCGCTCGAGAGCAAGAGGGGGAGAGAAAGAGAGAGAAGGAAAGAAAGAGATGAGAGAGGGAGGAAGAGAGTGTGAGATAGGAAGAAGCAACATAGAGAAAGAGAAAGAAAGATGAGAAAGGAAGGAAGAGAGTGACCTGCTCGGGTGGGGAAAATCACGATATAGTGTTCGCGAAGATCGAGATGGTAACAATTGCTGAAAAATCGCGATATAGCGTTTTCGCGAAGATCGAGATCGCGAAACTCGAGGGATCACTGTATTCACATTCTTCTAAAAGTCCTATTAGATTGCAATGGTGTACAATACATATGTTTCTATGTTGTGTCCATTGTAATGTTTTTAATCAGTTTTTTTCTGTCATTGTCAGAGATCTAGTGGTTAAGATTTCATGGGCAATTCTGTGGGATGGTAGTGTAATAATCTAGTTGAATTACAGTATTTACTTTTCTTATTTAGGAAGTACTTTCTTCAACAAAACTTTGGGTTGATATATTAGAGCAAACACAGGACTTTAAATCTGAGCATTAATCTTTATTCATATGTTGTCCAAAAATATCATTAATAATATAAATTACACCTTGCATTTCTTCATGATAATACACACGCATACATTGTTCCAAACAGAATACTGATCAATAAAATAAAAATGAGAATGAGAAATGTTACACATTATATACTAATTTCTACATCTCCAAATATTATTTTCAATAAAATATTCAATTAGTTTAGTTTCACATTCAAAGAAAGTTCATTTTTTCCATTTTATTTTAGTCTGCAGTTTGAGCCATCACAATGTCGCTAAACTGCAGTGAAAAAGGTTGAATTTATTTGCTATGTAGTTATGTTAGTTATGATTGATGTCACTTCACCAAATGATAAGCCAGTCATCCCAATGATGTAATGTCATTTTAAGAGCTATAATCTAATTTCTCTCAAACTGGAAGCTCTGATGAGTTCTAATAAAGATTTATTGTAGATTAAAGGTCTTTATAATATCAACAATAGATTGCTTACCTGATGGAAGATTTGATTAGGTATTTTTTTAAGCATACAAATTTTTCACATATATGAAAAACAGTTAGCAGAAAGGGTGTAGGGCAATGTAATAAGATAACTACCATATTTTTATCCTTTGACAGTTCATAAAGCCAATTTAGGGATTAGTATCTAATTGTTCAGGTTAACACAAACATAAGTACATATTTCATCTAGAAGGATCACTCATTCCCGTCAGTGGTAGTTTATTAAATACAATGTGACCAACGCAATAGTTCACAAATACAGAATTATTTTAAACCAACACATAACAACTCAACTTGTTAAATTAGAACAACAATCAGTACAATCTACCCATAAAAATGATAGATGTCATCTAAGAGCTGTTAATTTCAAAATCTAATAAGGAACCTCATCTCTTCTCCCACTCCCGTATCCACAATAATGACAAGCTTGGATTTTGTGATGTTTAAAAGGAGCAATAAACAGGATTAAAATATACAGTTTGTTTATTGTACCTCAAATTATAAAAATATAAACTATAAACAATCAATCAATCAATCTTTATCTGGCCATATACCAGCAGATAGATAAGTTATGCTAAATTGTTTATCAAGAAAAATAAATAAAACTAAAATAAAATACATAAACAAGCTGTTTTGTAAGTGGCACATATTCCTAGCAATGTACAAAGAACTATTGCAGTATTATTTTCTATAAAAGCATTTGAAAACTATTTTTTAATCAATACTTATATGTAGAGAGTGATCCCAATTTTTAGTATTTTGAATAGTCATAATTTAAAGCACTGGAAAAACATGATTGTTTATTCTGCAGGACATAATCATGTACATAATCATTCTATCATTTATTGATAGAATTTAAAAGAAGGAATTCCAGTAACAAAAAATTAAATACTTATTGTGCCAGTTAATTGTGAAAAAAACATTTAGAATTCTATTAATGTTCAAAACTAGATCAGGATGTACAGCAAAGTAAAATATACTAGAATTTCTGAAGAAATCAAAGGAGAGGATGTGCACATTGGGGAGTTCAGATATACATCATAATTTGGATGACTACTTTAATTAGTGGAGTAAAATATTTAGGTTCAGAACAAAAGAAGCTGATTCCCTGTTGCTTCCTACAGAAAAAAAAATTAAAACTTGAAATAACAAATGGCAATTCAGCGGTATACTCAGTGGCGAGCAGCAGCTGGTGCTCCCAGATGAGCAGCTCCGGTAGGAAAATTCCAGATATGTGCGCAGTTGCACACCCCTGACGCACCCCTGTGCAAGATTTGGCTTCTGTGCATGTGCAGCAAGCCAAATCTCATGCAAGGACGTACACAAGAGATTTCAACTATTTTTGCAGATTTTTTGCTTCTGCGCATGCATAGAAGCAAAAATGACAGTGAAAATAGCTGAAATCTTGCTCTTGAATGTGTCCTCGTGCAAGATTTGGCTTGCTGCACAGGAGCAGAACCCTATCTCACACTGACAGGTGTGCATGCAACTGATAGGGAAACGCGTGCCTGCGACGGCCTATGAAGAAGCTCTGGTAGAAGGTAAGAAGAGCATCCCTTCACTGGGTATAGTGTATATTTTTCACATTTATTGTTCCAACATGCAGTATATAAATGAATGAATGAAAGCATGTATGAATGCAAGCATGAATGAATGAATGAATGAGTACATTGTCTGTCTGTCCGTCCATCCGTCCGTCCACCCATCCATCCATTTACAGTATGAATCAGTAGGATTCTGTATTGGCTAATATTTAATCTACATTCCCCATAGGTGTTCTTAGAAAATAAAAAATATATATAAATGGGTTGTAAATATGTCTACTTCTATTTAGAAAGGGTAGGGTATCCCATGGTTGAGAATGAATATCCTGGAAATAGAAGTAAAAACTTTGGTAGGGAGCAACATGTACCATGGAAGTCAGTTAATAAAAGGAAAACCTCTCTCCACCCCAGTATGTGTGAAAACTGAGAAAAATATAATTTATACATGAATTAACAAAGATTGAATGCTAAGTGTTTTCATAGTTCCACTATGAAACCAATTGAATGTTTTGATTATTGTTGAGCTCCATCTAAGGACAGGACAGTGTCAACATATGAGTATCATACTCTCAGGCATTTTCCAATACAGTGTTCCCTCGATTTTCGTGGGGGATGCGTTCCGAGACCGCCCGCGAAAGTCGAATTTCCGCGAAATAGAGATGCGGAAGTAAATACACCATTTTTGGCTATGGACAGTATCACAAGCCATCCCTTAACACTTTAAACCCCTAAATTACCATTTCCCATTCCCTTAACAACAATTTACTCCCCATTATTACTGGTATTCACCAGTGAATAAGACACTTAGTAATCCTGATATTTATAAACATAATTATTTATTGGCGATGATGTATGATGTCATTGGGTGGGAAAAACCGTAGTATTGGAAAAAAACCGGCTAATCGTGAAGTTCGAACCCGCGAAAATCGAGGGAACACTGTAGTCCAGCAAGGAGCAAGAAAATTCCAAGAAAGACACGATCCAGTAGTACTTGTGGAGGGGGGAAAGAAAGGTGCCCAAACCCCTGCCCACATTTGCAGCAAGACACTACTTTGTCCCAGTGAGAAAAACATCAAGTTGAAAATGTCCCCTTCATTCTAGAAGAGCCAAAAGCAGACGGAGCTTTGGAAACTTTCACTGTATTTTAATAGGATAGGAACACTTTGAAAGAGCTAATCTCATCTGTGTTTTGGTTCAAAATCCCAAGTGGGCAGGTGGTGTAGCTAAATTGGCTGGAAACCTTTTTCTTTTCTTTTTCTGAATTTCCACAATGTTAAAAGTGATCCACTAAAACTAACTGCAACGTGACACAAGACAGTCCTAAGGGAGCATTTCTTAAATAATTAGTGTCATATACTGGTACATAAAGTAGTTATATTACTGGCTAAAGAAGGAAGCTTATATTCATAATGGACAAGTTTTCAAAGGGCACTATATCATGCTCCAAGCAAAGGAGACTTTAGTAAACGGAGAGGGGGGAAATTGCTACTGCCATCATGTCATGCTTGCTTCTCAGATGACTTTACTTGATTGTTTTAAGAAAGAAGTTGCTGACCTAGATAGCTGTTCACTCTGACCTAACAGTGTTTTTCTTTCATTTTTTTTTGAGACTTCACAAAAGCCTCAATTCTAGAATGATTTATCTGTAAGCAAGCACCATAACTTTAAACTTCCACATAGGTGCTTAGAATTGCAAGTTATGATTCATCAGATTTATCATTCTGATATATGAGGACATGTTAAAAGAAAAAGAATTCACAGTTTTGTGAAATCTTGTTTTATTTTCTTCTGCCAAATGCAGATTTTTGGCTCTCTATATTTTTTTTCCAGCTTCAGAGGGCATAAATTGCTGGCCAAGCAGTTTCTTGTAAGATGTGTTCAGGCTAAACAGCAGTGTGCTTACCAATTACAGATCTTATGTTCATTAATTATTGTGACATAAGAATACCATACAATAGCAAGCATACTGTGGAACATAAAAGAATAACATAACAAGAAAATTGAATCAGAAGAAGCAAAGCAGGAAATAACAACAACAACACTGTCCCATTGACAATCTTCCTTTTAATATTAATATTATTGTAGACACTTTTAAAATGTTCTTGAAACTTCATTATTGTTCTCCTTATTTATGTATGTATGTATGCATGTATGTATGTATTTATTTATTTAGTAGTGGTCCTGATTGCTGTATTTTTATAATTTAAATTTGTAATTTAAAATGATTTACTTCTTTCTTTCAAAATTGTTCAATTGATTTATGCATAGCCAAAAAAACTGTCTCAAAGAAGCAAAATCAATAATATTAACAGAACTCCCAAAAACCTAATGCAACTTCTCAAATATTTCGAAAATTTGTAAAGTATAGAAATGGAAAGATCACACTGCACTTCAATCAAATTGTCAATGCACACTCTATCTGATCTAGTCCTGCCTCATCCTACTTTATCTACAAAATCCATGCTGCTTTTTGAAAATCTGATTGGAGTAGAAAATTTCTCCAAAAATGGAGGTACTGTACTCCAAATAGAATCTATTTCCTCATTTAAAAAAATGCAGCCTAAATATTTTATAAATTGGTGGTCAATACTTCATAAAAGGTTGAAAGTTAGGATTACTTGCAATTTGATAGGAAAATTGAAAGAAACACAACAAATATGAAAATATAAAACATATTACAACAGGGCCAGCATAACATTTTGCATTTTAAAAGGCAATGTGTTATTTTATAAAAATGCAAAGCAGTGCAATACCTTTTGCATATATTTCTCCAGATATACAAAGCAATAAAATGCATTCATAGTTTCAGTTTTATGAAGATAACTATTAATTCAGAAGAAAGCCTAAAATGAAATTTACAACAAATATCCATTTATCAATGCATCAGACTTTGATAAAATTCTCAAACCACAACAAATTCACAGATAAATATATCTTCATTTCCTCCAGTGTCCCTATTTTGAACCATTGTTCTTGTAATAAATATTATAAGCATAATGTTTATAATCAGATAACATTTCCTTACCACTGCTGGAGGTTTGCTGTGACCCTGTGCATGCTCTTAGCAGGTATGAATTTGGGCAGAACTCCTCATCAGGGTTGGTATCCATAATTTGATGAGAAGTATTGCTGTCTAGCAAGGGCATCTGGCAGCTAACTTGTGGAGGATTATGAGAGCTTGGCAGCTGAGCAGACGGGAGAAGGCTAGATGAGGACGTAGGTGGAATGGGACGACCTGAAAAATAGGACAAAGGGATCAAATTTCATCAATAAATGTTAATTAAAGAAAATGCAAACAGTAACTCTGATATTGCTTGTTACCATAAAGAATTATAGCTGGGATTGAATCAAAGTAGGCGGTGTCCACTGGGTCTGATTTCCCTTTGCATCAGATTTAAGACAGCATGACCAGTTGTGCTAAGCAAGACCAATCCAAGAAAAAGAGGCAGCAATTTCAGATTTTGGCTTTAAAGTACCAGCTTGTACTTCAAGCATCTGATGCTGGATGAATAATGCCAGATTGCACAGAGCACAGTCCCCTTAGAAAAACATCAGCAAGCAAGTGCATCCATCAATTGATTTGCCATCAATGATATTTTCAAAGAGATTCATGGAATGATAATTATCCTTTGGCCACAACAGAAGAATATAATTCCACTTGGGAAACATTTTGTAACTTTTTTTTAATACTGAACTAGAACATCAACAACAACAACTATCACCATTATTAATGTTAGAAAAACTAGCTTATTTTTAGCTCATAAAAAAAAATCAGTTTTCAACTCAAACCCAATATGAACTTTTTAAAAAATCACAACAAAAGGTAAAAAGGATCTTTTAAACTGCTGTAAAAACAATGCCACATATTTTGGGCCATAGAGGTTTTCACTCACTTTGTGCAATTGTGTTAAGAATAGTACTTTGACCATTTCAAGCAGTGTGGTACATTAAAAGCAAAAATAATTAAGACAGGTATGGAACAGTCAGGAAAAGAGAAAAATAATAATAGTAGTAGACAGTAGCCATCATCATCATTGTATATTTTAAGAATATACTTAGTTGATACCTAGGACACTGGCAGCAACCTGTATCAATCATTAGCACCAGTCAATGATGTTCATGATACATTTTTAAATGTTTAGTTGACTGAATCATGTTTAATGTAATAATAATAATAATAATAATAATAATAATAAGAAGAAGAAGAAGAAGAAGAAGAAGTTTTGTTTGTTTTGTTCCTGTAGCTCATTTGTCGATGGCTGCCCAGGTTCCTCAGCAGCCACCGTGGTTCTTTTTATCCTGGGTTATGACCGAGCCAGTATAGATTTCTTTTTGTTTTGTCTTTCCGTTTAAATGGGTTAGTCTGGCTCCTCTTCTTTGACCACTCCGGCAAGGTTAGACCTACCGGTAGTTTGCACTACCGCCGGCACAGCTCTCAGCTTCATTGAAGCATGCAAGCACCACAACCACAGCAAGGCGTACCCATCAACATAGTAATACCGTTTGCTGTGTTGTATTGTTGATAATAATAACAATAATAATAATAATAATAATAATAATAATAATAATGCCTGCTTTTTAGAAAAATCATCTGAACTGTAATATTTAACTAAAGGTAAGGTACAAATTTATCTAGATTTTGGAATTCCTGTAATTTCAAAGTTAATTCAACGAAACCATATATAACTCTAAAAATACTTCAAAGAAAAATAAAGTCACCAGAAAAATGACAAAACTACTGTTTCATGGATAGGAAGATGCAAGGAATCACAGTATCTGCCAGAAAACACCTGAGGCTTTTACTCTAATAATAATTAATCCTAATTCCATTAATCCAATCTGAAAACAAAAGCATTGAAAGAAGACAGTAGCCTTAGAGAAGAAGGGCATATACAAAAAAGGGGATTCAATTATGCAAAGTATAGACAATTTGCATCTTTAACTGAAGCTAATAGTTAATTGACAGTCTGGGCAATTAAACAAAATAAAATGTTTTTCTTATTGCCTGCTTTGATATAGGCCACAGAATTCTGCATGAGATGTAATTTCCAAATCATCTTTGTAGCCAAAGACTTTAGCAAAAAATTTACCAAGAATCTACCAAAAGAAAATTAAGGATATACAGTATAGTGTGATGTGATAATAAGGAATAAAGGTGCCATCTTTTAAAATTGTTAGTGACCTCCACTTATTTCTGCCACCTAGGAATTTAGCAGCAAAACAGGATCAAAGATACTCACAACTAAATTGTCTGAAGTCTCAGAGAGACTGTGGACTCATCTAGGAAAGCAAACTGCTTCCCCACCCCTAAATCAGATTTATATATGATTACTTTTAAACACACAATATTTTTATCCAATACATTAATTTGCTTCCCCTTAAAAAATCCCTTGGAGTTCGAGAGTTAGAAGTAACAAATATTTTTTTCTTCCGATAGGAATACTGTACAACTCAGAGGGTAGGAACCACAGCCTTTTACATGTGGAATGTCATCAGTGCAGAAAACACAAAGCAAAACATCCAGATGACTAAAAAAAAAATGCCAATGTTTTCCTGTTTGTTGGAAATTCATTTAAACAGCATTTCTTAAACCATCAATAATGCAGCTGTGTGGTTGGGTATAATCATTGTTTAATGTTCTGCTTCCCATTAGTGTACCATTACAAAATGGTTTGCAATAGAACAATAAAAGTACCATAATGCAAGTAATAAGTTAAAAGCAATATAAAAATAATGGTTCAGTTACAAAGAGAGCAGAAAGCAGAGAAGGTAATGACAAGAGAAAATAAAAATCATCCAGAGTTCTCCATTCATAGAGGGAAGGTAGAGGTATTTAGCAGATGTCCCTTAAAATTCATGGGATTGTATATTTCAAATGGAGGAAGGCTAGTGGATAGGTTTTCTACTTATGTAGATAGGTAGAGGGGCTATCAGGGGTGGGCTGCTCTGCTGCCTGGATGGGGGGGGGAAACGCAGTGGGGTAAAGAAAATGGAGCTCCACCCCAGAGCACCTAATTTGCACTGAAAGATATTGAAAGAAAATGCAGGGCGTCCTGCATAAGCCACACCCACAGTGTGATAGTAAAAATTTTGGTAGCCCTTCACTGGGGCCTATATATATAAGTAATTGCAAAGGGCACATAGTAGGAGATCTCCTCTGAAGTGAAAAATTCATTAGGTTGATTATGCAAAGGCATGCAGTCACATACTTCAGCTTGAAATTTTTAAAATATTTTATTTTGAATCAGTACAGTTGTACAACACATTTGTAGGTACTTGGATCAGTGGCTAGAATACAGTTGCTTCATGTAACGTGTGAATGAACAGAAGTTTGGCCATTAAATTCTATGGACCACAAAGAACACGTAACTAAACATGGAGTTACCAGTGTATGATCTGGTAATTAAGGAGATATATACATTACAATAGCTCACATTTTATTATTAGAAATATGCAACAATGAATCATACTAAAAAGATACAATGTTCAGCCACATTCAATACAGTACATAGGATTAAACATTTTACAGTGTTACAAGACATTTATGTCAATACTGAAGAACAGAGATAATTCTGATTTGCCAGGGCAAGTTAAGGCTAAATATATTTTGGATTCATTACAATGCCATTCCTATCCACTTCTGTTTTTTACTGGTTCTTCCTGCCAGAAACAAGCCCATCCATCTGTCCTAGATGATATCATTCTTCTATGCCACAGTTAGGCTCTTTTCTCTAAATTACTCATTCCAGCTCACCAAGCAGTTTACATGCTTTAAGCCTCAGCATTATACATCTACTCAACAAAGTCATCTGTCAGGGTCAGGACATTTGTCTGCCATTACCATTTCTAATGATTGAAGCCACCCGCTTCTCCTTTTTTCTTCCTGCTTTACTCCAAACATTTGAAGGAGTGCTAGCAGAAATTTCTTTGCCCTGCCTGTATTTATCATCCCTGTCAGAGGGGGGGAGGGGAAGCCGGAAAAGACGTGTTTCTTGATTGATTTCAAGGAGTAGTAAAAACAGTCTGTATCAATGAAGATGGAGAAGGTGTCCTGGAGTTGCTTCTCCATGTGGAAATGTGACCTTCATGTTACTATCAAGGTCAGTGAGGAACACAAAGATCTACTTGATCGATTTGTTACTTACAAATGTGAAACAAAGAGGGGTTTATATAATAGTAATGTTTGGTTACAAGCACTTTAAAATTATATAAATTAATTCCATAAGGTTATATCAGCTGTTCAGAGTTTAAAGATAAACTATTTGAAACCCAAGGCTTACAAGATTACATAGGATCGGTGATAACTGCTTTACATATTTTTAAAGGCAGAATTTGACAACATAATCTGGGGAAATACAAATACATACAAATCACAAACAAACCAAATATCTGCAACTTCAGAAATGTTTTGTCATTGCCAGGATGCCAAGGAAACCAAGCAAAGAAGCCTTTAGCTAAGAATTTTGGCAGTAGTTGATCTTATGTATACTCACAATCTGCACCTCCTAACTGTATCATGCATCACTGACCACCCTTATCCAAGCAAGACAGAGACTGAGTAACAATACTTTCACATCTTCTTCTGCCTCAGGCACCTATTCCCAATCTAATCATGCAGGAAACTATCTATCATAGGAATAGATTCTCCAAGCAGCAGTATGGTTTTGCATCATTCTTTTATGCATTTTGTGGATGGAATAAATGGCAAGGCAAAAACTGAGTTACATTCATTATTTGTTTTCCTTTTTTTAAAGCACGTACACTATCATGCTTGATGGTTTTCGGCAGTATATGTTGGTTAATTAGAACCATTGCTTTACCAATGCAAAGGATTGTGTCTGACAAAACTTCTTCAGACCTCACCAGTTACCGTGCATTTATTTCCAAATTACTGAACCAAAATAAAATGGTTTGTTTAGTACTCTAATTTTGTTTGTTTCTTTTTAATTTCCAAATCAGGATAAGATCCCTAAAATAAAAACTCCAGGCTGACTGTTTGAAAAGGAAGTGTCTCTTTGTTGGTCCAAAGACAATACAAGGTTTGCTTTTGGGGCAGCTGGCCAAAGATTTACACACCATCAAGATTTTTACATGTTTTCAAGACTTTTTTATTTATTTATTTATTTATTTATTTATTTTGTCCAATACACAATGAGGGTTTTATTGAGTATATATCAATATATACATAGTAAAATACATGATGAAGGTTATAGAGGAGATACTCATAGTAAAATATATCTAAGAAAGAATAGAAAAGAAGATATAGGAATAGAATATATAGGAATAGAATATATAGAATATATAGAATATAGTAACAGAATATATATATATATATATATATATATATATATATATATATATACACACATACACACATATATATATATACATACATATACACATACACATACACATACATATACATACATACACACATACATACATATACATACATACATACATATATATATATACATATATATATATATATATATATATACATATATATATATATATAGGAATAGAGTATATCATGAAAGAATAGAAGAAGAGATATAGGATATTTAGGATAGTAATAGGACAGGGGACGGAAGGCACTCTAGTGCACTTGTACTCGCCCCTTACTGACCTCTTAGGAATCTGGATAGGTCAACCGTAGATAATCTAAGGGTAAAGTGTTGGGGGTTTGGGGATGACACTATGGAGTCCGGTAATGAGTTCCACGCTTCGACAACTCTGTTACTGAAGTCATATTTTTTACAGTCAAGTTTGGAGCGGTTAATATTAAGTTTAAATCTGTTGTGTGCTCTTGTGTTGTTGTGGTTGAAGCTGAAGTAGTCGCCGACAGGCAGGACGTTGCAGCATATGATTTTGTGGGCAATACTTAGATCTTGTTTAAGGCGTCTTAGTTCTAAACTTTCTAGGCCCAGGATTGAAAGTCTAGTCTCATAGGGTATTCTATTTCGAGTGGAGGAGTGAAGGGCTCTTCTAGTGAAGTATCTTTGGACATTTTCAAGGGTGTTAATGTCTGAGATACGATATGGGTTCCAAACAGATGAGCTGTATTCGAGGATGGGTCTGGCAAAAGTTTTGTAAGTTCTGGTAAGTAGTGTGAGATTGCCAGAGCAGAAGCTACGTAGGATTAGGTTTACAACTCTTGAAGCCTTCTTGGCTATATTGTTGCAGTGGGCTTTGGCACTTAAATCTTTTGTTATTAGTATACCAAGGTCTTTAACCGAGTGGGGATTATCTGTGATAATTTGATTATTCAGTTCGTATTTGGTGTTCAGATTCTTCTTCCCAATGTGTAGGACAGAGCATTTGCTAGTTGAGATTTGGAGTTGCCATGTGTTAGACCACTCAGAAACAGCGTCAAGGTCTTTTTGGAGAGTAGTTGTGTTATCGGTGGTGTTGAAGAGTTTTACATCATCGGCGAAGAGGACACAGTTGCTTGTGATGTAATTGCAAAGGTCATTGATGTAGAGAATGAAGAGCGTTGGTCCCAGTACACTACCTTGGGGAACACCGCTTTTAACTGGGACGGGGGTGGATATGGTGCTTCCTATTTTGACCACTTGTTGTCTGTTTGACAGGAATGCTGTAATCCATCTGTGGAGGGATCCTGAGATGCCATAGGATTTGAGTTTTAGGAGTAGTTTGTCGTGGACCACTGAATCAAAGGCTTTGCAGAAGTCAATATAAATTGCATCTGTAGATTTCCCTTGATCTAGATGAGTTGTCCATATATTTTTGCAGTGGAGGAGCTGCAGGTTGCAGGATAGTTTTTTTCTGAAACCAAATTGTTTGTTAGAGAGCAAATTATTAGTTTCTAAATGGAGAGTAATTGATTTGTTTATAATTGATTCCATGACTTTGCATAGTGAAATTGGTCTGTAGTTATCTACAAGAGAGGGGTCTCCTTTTTTGAAGATGGGGATGACCATTGCTTTCGACCATAGCTTAGGAAGTGTGCTGGTTCTGAAGGATTTTTCAAAAATTATGCTTAGTGGTTCAGCTATGGCAGAGGAGAGCTTTTTTAGGAAGTATGCACATAGACCATCTGGTCCGACTGATAGAGAAGGTTTAAGGTCACGTAATGCTTTTTCAACTTGGTCTTTAGTGAAGTCTACTTGGGTTAAGTCGTTGAGGGAGTTTGAGGTGCGATTGATGAAATTGGGGGATGAGCCATTGCTGTTAACAAAGACAGAGCCAAAGAAAGAGTTGAAGAGGTTGGCTTTGGATGAATCATCATGGTATTCTTTATTGTTGGGTCCTTTGAGAGGTGGGATTGGTCTAGAGTCTTTGAATTTATTGTTGACAAAGTTGTAGAAAGCTCTATTAGATTTGGTGCGTAGGAAGTTTTCCTCTTGTTTGCTGTAGTAGTTAAGGGATTCTGCTTTTATTTGATTGCAAATGCTTTTATATCGGCTTTTGAAGTTGGAAACTTGTCCTTTTTTGTTTTTCCTCCAGAGAGATTTTTTTCTTGTTTGTAATTTTCTTATTGAGATGGGGAGGTTATTTTTTTTGTTTATGGTACATGTTAGAGGTACATGAAGTCTGATAATAATTTTCATTTCGAGTAGGAATGTGTTATAGAGGTCATCAGTAGTGTAGCATTCAGAGAATAGAGTTTTCCAGTTTAATGTTGAGAGGTGGGCTTCAATGAGTTCGTAGTTCGCTTTTTTGAAATTGAATTTTGGTGTTGTATTATTTTGGTGGTTCATAGTGTGGCTTAAGTTGAGACTGAAGTTCATCATGCTGTGGTCGCTGTTGGAAAATGGTTCTGTTATTTGTAAGCCATATACTGTACTTTTGCTGTTACAGAAGATGAGATCCAGACAGTTATCAAGTCTGGTATTTTTAGTTATTAGTTGGTCGAGTCCCAGATGGGTGACGGTATTATATACGGTAGAATGGATGGTTTCCGTGCTGCATTCATTTAAGGACCAGTTGATGTGTGGTAGGTTGAGGTCTCCGAGGAAGATAATGGGGTATGGGCAGTTGGTTGCCCACGTTAGTAATGTGGATAATTTGTTAGCATGTTCGATGTCGTAGTCCGGGGCTCTGTAGCAGAGTAAGAAGCGAATTGTGGTATTTAGGGATAAATCACACACAATAGTTTCCGGTACCAATAAATCCTGTGCAACTTTGAGGATTTTTAGGTTCAGCGATTTTTTGTAAAATATAGCTACTCCGCCTCCTCTGCGGGATTCACGGTCTGAGCGGAAAACGTGGTAGTTTTTTGATGTGATAATGGAGTCTGGGTAGGAAGCATTTAACCATGTTTCGCATATAAAAATTATATCAAAATTGGAGGTGTCAAGTAGAAGGAGGAATTCAGATATCTTGTTGACTAAACTTCTAGCATTTAATAGTTTACATTTGAGATTGGTCTTGTGTTGGGGATTGGTTTTGTGGTGGTCAGAGGAAGTAAGGGGCACGCTTTTGTATTCTTGGTTTGAGTTGGTAGGGTTGTCCATTTGTTGTTGTGGGATGGTGGTCTGGCAGGTGTCAGTTTGATGTTGTGAGATGGTAGGTTGAAAGTTAGACCGGAAGATGTGGGGAGAATTATGGGTTTTGGGTTTGATGCTTTCTGTGCGGTAATCTATGTAAAGGTTTGTTTCACCAAGTTCATAGCGTCTCCTGAGTTCTGCCCGTAGTTCGCGAGAGCGAATACGTTGGAGGAGAGAAAGATCTGGTCTGGATCTGAGTTTGTTGAAGGACTTGTTATTTCTGGCAATGTGGTTAATGGTCTTGATGAATTGCTGTTTTATTTGTTCAGTTTTGCATACTACTTTGCAGAAGGGGGGAGCTATTGAGCCATCGTTATACTTGTGCTCAGGTCCAATTCTGGTAACTTCCAAAATGTCTTCTTGGGCGAATGTTTGTGCATGTGAGTGATGTTGGTGGATGATATTTCTTATTCTTGTTATATCTGATTCATGACTTTCATCAAGACCAAAGAGGATAGCATTCTGGCGTTTTTGTTCACGTTCCATGGCATCCTTGACTAGGGTAGAGATATCATTGGTAGAATTAGTGGGTTTTTGGAGTATTGGAAGTGGTTGCGGTTGAGGTTGGGGTGGTGGAGTGGTGAGTGGTATTTTGTCGGGTGGATTCAGTGTTTGGATATTTTTCTCCATGGATGAGAGTCTTGATTCGATACTTTCTTTCAATTCTTGTTGTGTTTTAAGAAGTCTTGGTTCAATACTTTCTATTAATATTTTTTGGGTTTTGATGGCTTCTTTTAAGGTATTAATCTCATCAGACAAGCTGTTAAGTGTATTTAGCTTGGGGGCGCAGGATGTGCACATATAAAAAAATGAAGAGTTTGCTTTTAGGAATGTGTCAATATGTTTAGAAATATTGAAGCAGCTTTTGTGAGCAGACTGATTGCAAGTCTCGCATTTTATGAAACCATCATGATCATTGATAATGTCTTTGCATTTAAAGCATTGATGGCTGTGATTATCAATTGTTGCTTGTTGTTCTTTTTGGTCTTGTTGTTGTACATTCTTTTTGATTGGCATTTCTGCTTTGATTTGAGCAGTTCTGTGCCAGCGTCTGTCTACCAGGGTGTGTGTGTGGGGGGGGGGGGGGGGGGTTTAGTGCTTCAGGAAAGTCTTTCGGTTGCCCTGCCTGAGTTTCTGGCTTCCAGCTCAGGGGGCCTCTTTATGACTTTATAGCGTGTTGAGGGAGAGGCAATTAGGAGTTTGTAACTTTAAGAGAGAAGCAATTAGATGAAACAGGCAAGAACAATGGCTTTCAAATGCCCAGTAAGCCTCCCTCTTCCTTTGCAGCCAGCACCTAGTAGTTTAAGCTTGCCTTACTAGCCCAAAAGGTGTTTGATAAGATGATTTAGAAGATTTTTCAGTCTCCCTTTGAATGGAGCGTTTACAGGTCCTTTTGTTGTTAATAGGACTCCTAGCGCTTGTTCAAACTAAGGGTTTCTCTCTTGGTTATTCACTTGGCTTACAAGCATCAGATGGCTCCAAGCCTTGGTTGCTGATGGCAGGGTAAGCTTGGTTCTGCAGGGGGTTCGGGCAATGGCAAGATGTTTGATGATGCTAGGGTGCTGGAGGTCCTGGGGTGCTGGGCAGATTGAGGCTTTGTGGTGTTCAATGGGCAGTAGGGATCAATCACTTACGGTTTGATGTCTTGCGTTTGTCTTGCCTTGTTTCCACGTGGATGTCTTGCCTTTGTCTTGCCTTGTTTCCTTGTGGAACTTTATCTTCTCTTCTCTGCTCTGTTCTACTCTGCTCTCCCAGAAATGTTGATTGAAAATGTTTTTAAAATATTTATATTCAATAAAATTACTTTTAAAAAGAAAGAAAAGAAAGAAAAGCCCCCTCCATCCAGTCTCTCCCCTCCCCCACTCCTTCCCTGTGTATACCAGTAAAATATATGGTTTTATGACTGGGAGGAGGAAAAGAAAAACCAGGAACACATGGCTTTTTATGCTTAGAAAAATATTTTCCTTGTTATCTCCTTTATCAGAGAAATATCTCTCTCTAACCAGGCAGATGGCTTTCCTTGGTTGATTTTTATGGTTTAAGAAAAAAACATGGACTTAGGCACTAAATTCTCTTGCCTTTTAAATGTTGATTTATGTCACTGCTGTCAGTCAGCATTCTAATGCCTTTAAGGAAACATTGTGCTTTACGAAGGGAGATGGGGTTTCTCTGACTCCAGAGTGGAAGCTGTTACCAATAGAGGAGAATATTTGTAGTTCAGGATTGAAATGAAGGGTCCTTGGTGCTCTCTGAGCTTGCTTTTTCATTACCCTAACTAGGTAACATCATCAATGCTAGTAAGAAGTGCTGTTGGCTGTCACTTTATATTCTGGTGTCTTGCATATACAGTGGCACCTCTACCTAAGAACACCTCTAAGTAAGAACTTTTCTAGATAAGAACCAGGTGTTCAAGATTTTTTTGCCTCTTCTTAAGAACCATTTTCTACTTAAGAACCCAAGCCTGGAAAAATTTCCCAGGAAATTTGAGAGCGGAACGAAGGCCCGGCCAGATTCCTGCCATTCCCCCTTTAATCTCAGCCATCTCAGGCTTTTCTGGGCTGCCTTTTGGTGGCACTTAAGGAGGCTTTGGCAGTCCAGAGCGAACAAAGCATTTTCCTTTCTCTGGGCGCTTGGAGAGAGAATAAACCTCTGGCATCACTCATAGAAAAGAAATGCTCCCTTCGCTCTGGGCAGTGGTGACTCCCTCATGCTCCTTCCCATAAACCCGGCACAAGGTTGACTCCGCGTTTGGACGTGGAAAGGAAAAAGGGGGCACTTTGCCCCGGCCGGATCAACTCGGCTTCAGCCAAACCGAGGAGACACCACAGGTGCCAGCTACAAAGCAAGAGAGCGAGAAGAGAGAGGCAGCCTTTCGGTCAAAGGAGTGGGAGGTTTCCCCCTCTTTGCCCACCTGGGTTTCTCTCTCAGGTGCAGTGTATGGGAGGTAGTGTATGGGAGGCAGCCTTGTACCGGATATATGGGAGGTGCGTGTTCCTCCTCGCCACCTCAGAGTCCCTCTTTTTTTTTTAAGCCTGAAAGTTTTGGATTTTTTTTTATTCACCTCACCTCACCTTCTTCCTTCGGCAGCGACTATCCTCTTCCACTTCTTCCTTCTCCTTCTCCTCCCACCCAAATTCTGAGCTTTTATTTCTTTTCTAATGGGTTTGCACCCGTTATTTGCTTTTACATTGATTCCTATGGGAAAAATTGCTTCTACTTACAAACTTTTCTACTTAAGAACCTGGTCACGGAACGAATTAAGTTCTTACATAGAGGTACCACTATATATTTATTTTTTTATTTTATTTATTTGTCAAGTTAGCAGGTACTGGTATAAACATAAACATTAGCAAGGTAACCTAGACAATAGGACAGTAGGACAAGAACGGTAGGCACAATGGTGGACTTATGCACACCCCTTGTGGACAATTTAGGAATGGGATGAAGTCGAATGTAGATAGTTTAAGGTTAATATTTTGGGGGTTTGGGAAAGAAGCCACAGAGTCAGGTAGTGCATTCCAGGCACTGATTATATTGATATCTGATATGCAGTGTGGGTCCCAGATAGGTAAGCTATATTAAAAGAATTGGTCTAACAAATGTTTTTTATACTCTGGTTACTAGATTAATATCTATTACTGTATTAATATTATTATTCTCTCTCTCTTTCTGTCTCTCTGTCTCTCTCTCACACACACATAATAGAGATATTAATATTATTACTAATATTAATATTTCTGTGTTGGGAGTGGGTCTTGGAGATTCTTTGGCTGAGCTATTTATTGATGGCTCTTTGGTAGTTTTTTTGATTGGGATATTCTTACTTGAGTATTTGTCTGAAAATAACCTTAGAGTTAATCTATCCTGATCTGGGGGCTGATTATTGGTGGATATGTGATGGGGTCTTTTTCTCTTTTGGGCTGGGTTGATTGTCTCTTTTGCATAGTCTATAGATGTTGTTAATGTCTATGGTCTATTGGCTGATTTATCAGAGGGCCAGGCTTTTAGAAATTCCCAGACATTTTTGGAAGGCCATTAAATGAAAAGATTGAAGATCAGAGCAGAGATGAAATCCAACCTACAGGTTCTGTAGGTGTGGCTTGGTGGGAATGGAAGGGAAAGGGTACTGCAAAATCTCCAATCACACCCCACTCCTGCCGGTATTTGCCGGTTATCTTACCTACACAGAATGTCATGACATCTGCAACTACTAGGAACAGTAAAAGTAAGTCTCTCTTGTCCAGCAACTTCATAACTGGATGGTCATTGAATGAGTAGTGGTTGAACCTCCCTGGCCCACTACAGGCTGAAATGGATCCATTGAGGGAGGAGGGAGAGCTGGCCTTCTGGCAGTCAGTTTGGCCTCTGCAGGCCTCCCCCAGCCCAATGCAGGTGAAATGGAGCTTCCAGGAGTGGATTCAACCCTCCAAAACTCTGTTTGTCCCTCCATGGACCTCCCCTGACCCATTGCAAGCTGAAATGGAGCTTTCAAAGGGCAGATCAATTTCGGAAGTTCCATTTTGGAAGCTCCTTTCAGCCTGCAATGGGCTGGGGAGGCGTCTGGATGCCCAAACAGGGCTTCTGTCCCTTAGAAACTCCATTTCAGCCAGTAATATGCAGGACGAATGTTGCAGAGCCTCTGTGGTTGTTTGGAAGAGCGAACAACTGTCATGGTGCTGCAAGATTCATAGTTTTGGGCCTTGTTTCCAAATGCTAGTGGCCATTTATTGCATACGTTTGAACGTTCGCTAAGGGAGCACTCCTAACCCAGGGATTACCTGTATAGGGAAACTTTCATACAATCTTTTTGTTTAAACAATGCATATGAAATGAAAGCAAAAACATGAAGCACATTCAATTCTGGTAATCTACATATAACTTCTGTTTCCTTTAGAGAACCTTATGAATTTTCTAGCATGGGATCGGTTTGACCACTTTTAATGAGATACACACCATTTCCTAGAATATGCAATATGTACATAATTTTATCTGCCAATTTTTTTCATAGGATTTGATTTTTCTTTAGTTCTTCTTTATCCCATTTTATGGATTTCTTCACAGCTTTAACAAGCTTCTTTTGTAGATCCACTAGCACAATATTTTCCAAGTCATTCTCTTGGTTTCCATTTGTATTTACCTTTTAATTTTTAAAACTTCAACTAGTTTCTTTTGTATATCCAGTAAAGCATATTTTTCCAAATCATTCTCTTAGCCCACCATTTGAATTTCCACATTTTAATCTTTACCTCCTCAAGGCAAAAATTCTTTGACATCTGTCATTGACATTTTTAGAAACCATTTATCTGTACAAAAAGATAGGAATAGTCACATTGTTGACATTGTAGTTAATAATTTCTGGCTCCATTCTACAAAAATACTTTAATATTTTCAATGTTACAAAGTTGTGTGTAATTTTGTAACAGGCTTATACTCCCCCCCCCCTTCTTAAAAGCTTTATTCCCCTCTAGTGAAGTTATTGTGCATCTTTTGTTATGACTTGCAACAGATAGAGTAACCAAAATAAGTCTGTTTACCACAAGAAGTTGTTATTTTTTAAAAGTCCATCCAAAATTTATACTAAAAACAATGTTCTATATTTATTTGGACCCCTAATCTGTTCATAACTTTTTACATCAAAAGTTTATTTAGCTTTTTGTTGTTTATTTATAGTTATTTAATTTTTAACCTTATAATTTATTTATCTTTTCATAAATAAACTAATCTGATGAGGGTTTTTTCCCCCAAACTTATCATTCTTAGCTTTAAGGACAATTTCTGAAAGTCATTAGAAAGTAAGGTAGGAAACCTAATATCTGCTGTGGCTTTAAACACAATCATTTTCCTTCACTTCCTGGCAATCAATCAATTAGTCAATCAGAATATTAACTTATTAATTTAATTTATTTGCCTCTCAAGGACACTGAATGGCTGAGAATAGAGCTGAAAGAGACCTTGGAGGTCTTGTAGTCCAGCCCCCTGTTTAAGCAGGAGACCCTATACCAGTAATAGTGAACCTCTTTTTCCTTGCGTGCCGAAAGAGTGTGCACGTGTCCTATTGTGCATGGGAGAGTGCCCACACCCATAATTCAATGCCTGGGAAGAGCGAAAGTAACTTTCCCCACCCCTGGAAGCGCCCTGGAGGTCGGAAACAGTCTGTTTCCCAACTTCTGATGGGCCCAATAGGCTTGTGTTTCACCTTCCCCAGGCTCCAAAGGTTTTCCTGGAGCTGGGAGATGATAAAACACCCTCCCTCATGCCCTCAGAGATTCTCTGGAAGCCAAAAACATCCTCCCAGAACCTCTATGTGAGCCAAAAATCAGCTGTCCAGCACACACATGCACATTGGAGCTGAGCTAAGGCAACGGCTTGCGTGCCAGCAGATATGGCTCCATGTGCCATCTGTGGCATCCATGCCATAGGTTCGCCATCACTGCCCTGTACCATTTCAGACAAGTGACTATCCAGTCTCTTCTTAAAATATTTTAACTTACTAATATTGTATAGTTGGGAGTGGAAGGATTTATTTGCATTCTTTTAGAGGGTCCTTGAAGCACCTGGTATTTTATCTGTGTCCTCAGGGTCACCTGGATGGTGCTCATTTATTTATTTATTTATTATTTAGATTTGTATGCCGCCCCTCTCCGCGGACTCGGGGCGGCTCATGCTTCCTATAGTCTTCAATTTTTTTATCTGAAAATCTTGGGTCAGTCTATTCTCTGTTTCAAAGGCCACATGATTCATAAATGAGAGACAAAATGATATTTTTTATTTATTAAAATGTCTCTCTCGGTAATATAGTATCAAGAAAGCATTTAACTTATGTTAGGGACTCTGAAGATGCAGAGACTGTGGAATCGAGGCACAGGTGTCCTGTGTTTCTGGCATCTGAGATTGACAGAAATGAAAATGAGGGGTCAGGGTCAGAACAGTCAGGACCTTCTGTACTTCATGAGTTGAGTGAATCAGCACTTCCTGTGAGGAATGACTGCATTTCCTGTACTGAGTGACTCAGGAGAACAGGAGGAGCCTCTTCTGGATGCCAGAGTTCATAGGACATCCAGGAGGCATCAGTGGTTAGCTAAGAGGAGATTGACCAATGAGTAAAACTGCTGGTTATTGGATCACGGCTTCATACTATTTAAGGGTGAGGCATGCCCTGCCTTGTTGCAGAGAACAACATCATTCATTTTGGAAATGTCTTAACTATTGAATTCAGTTTGTGTTTCAAATTCATGGTTTTGCTAATGAGCTTCAGTCTTCCAGTTAATTTCTGAGAACTACACCTTGGAAATCTTGCTTCACCTGGTAATTATTACCATGTTTATTTTCTCTATGGGATTTTGGCCAACTGATAAGACTTTGCTAGAATTACTTCTCCCTTTGAAAAGATTCTTAAAAGACTCTTGCAAGACTGAGAATTTAGTAAATATTTAATCCTTTTATTGGTTAATCAATTGGTTTGTATCCGATTATTGGGGTTCGGCACTAAGATAAAACAAGATTAAATATTTTACGTTTTCCACTGTGCATCAATCTAATTGGGAAACCATAAAGTTCCGTTTATGAGAAAGATGACATATCAGAATATAAATTCAATGATGTCCTGTGTAGCATGTAGTTCTGCTCTGGAATAAAAAGCTAGATTTTGTTCCTTTTTTTCAACATTTAGATAATAAATATTTTAATTAAAAGAGAGCAAGTGAATGCCAATGTTTATAAAAAATACTACTTAGGTATGCAGGAATGAATTCTGCATATTCAAAAGGCATTTCTAATTAATATGAAAAAAGGTAAGGTCTCCCAAAGCTCTCTTTCATCTGAAGCATATGGGGATATGTATGCACAATTATACTGCATTATTCATTATACTGCAAGAAAGAATACACTTAAGGTAAAAATGTTGTAGAAATTATTTCCCCATAGATAAAGTGAAAACAATGGCACACATGCATTGACTGGTTTTGGCTGGTTCAAATATCATATGTGGTGATAATTTTTTCAGCCTTGCTCCTCTCAGAGGTACTAGGCTCCATTTTCCAGAAATCCTAACTAGCACGGATAATAAACTTATATGCTGCTTATATGAGTGATTTCAGGAAGGATATATAAAATCTTAGGGGAACAAAATAAAATAATAAAGGAAATGACAACTATCACCACAATAACTAGAGAGCAGGATTAAAAAAGCGTCATCTAACCCTACAGTAGCAAGAGCTTTCCTTGCCAATCAGTGCTCAACATGGGAGATATTGATCATTGAAAAAATAGGTGGTACATCAATAATGCAGGCAATGAACTCTACACTTGCAATGATACCGGAAACCATGGTGAAACTGCAGGAAGCAATATCACAGAACCATGTTGAATTAAAATCAGCTATTCAGAAATGGGACACAATATGGAATTGATTCAAGGAGCAATCCCAAAAAAATGAACAATATATAAAACTGATAGAAACAAAGACTGAGCCGGGAAAAAGTTAGAACAGATGGACAAAAAACAGCCAACAAAGAATTCGAAAAGTCCCTGATACATCTGGAAATGGATTGATCTTCCTATTATTTGAAGTTCTAAAACATCTTGGAAACCAAAGAAGACTACTTGATAAGAATAATGGTGGAAATAATAGCAAAATTCTTGCAAAAAGATAGGAAGAAATTATAAATTAACTGGTTGAGGTACACCAAGTCCAAATGAATTAGGCTAAACACCATCATTTACCCAAATAAGTGCACATAAGGTTCACAAGAAAAAAAAATAGAGACAGCATTTATAAAGCTATGAGAGAAGAACCAAGGATGTATAGGGAGAAATAAGTTGTTACATTAAAACAAGTTCCAAATGTTCGTGTAGAAAGAAAAGATTAAGGATTACTGGCATCTTCATTAAACAAAAAGAACATACTACAGTATTTAGACGGATCATCACAGAAGGGATGATAATCACTTGAGAAGGCAGGAAAATCAAAGTGGATGACTTAGAGAAAGCCCAAGATGTATACGACCAACTAACAGGAAAGGAGAAGGAGTGAAACAGTGGAGAGATTGGAACTGCTAAATAAAGAAGAGAGACAAGAACCGGAAGAAGAGGAAAGAGAAAGAACTAAATAAACTAAAAAAAACACCCCAAATAGATAGAATTGTACTGAACATGTTACAGTATTATGAAGTGCATCCAGAAAAACAAGTGACTCACCAGGAAGTTTCAACAGTTTGCAGCTGCTGAGCCAACATTCCACACCCACCCACCAGTATTTATAGAGGGAAGGCAGCTCAGGTCACGCTGTGTTCACCCTAGCACAAGGACAAAAGCACCAGCCTGAAGTTGACGAGTGGGACCTCGTCGAAATGTCACCAGGCATCTCTAAAACTTACACAGGAAGAAACCTGAATATGCCAAGACCTTCATACCTGTACCCGTGAAAATCTTTCTATCTATCTACACACACACACACACACACACCCCACTAAAATCAAATTGGGTCGAGGTGTATATAACCTCTTTAAAATATCTAATACTTTCAAGTTCCAGCATTAAGCTGTTATAGACATGGTGTAGTTATATTTCAGTTTTGCTCAGCCTGGCTATGTTGGTTTGGTAGGTTTGTTATACGGTGCTCAGTGGATGAAAGTTTCATGATTGATAAACTACTCTGTCCAATTCTTGTCAGCTACCAGCTTTATTCCCCTTCAAACTTTAAATAGCACTATTTTCTTGCATTTGGCAAATGTCTTCACTTTTCTTTTTCTGTACAGCTGATTTGTGAAGGAATGTTAAAACAACTGCTGACTGACATTCCATCCATTTGCTTATTCTTCCTTTGCATTTCAAGATGATCAGGCAGAAAACAACTAACAGCGGTTATCAACTTTTCTAATGCCGTGACCCCTTAATACAGTTCTTCATGTTGTGGTGACCCCCTCCAACTATAGGTCTAACACCAATTCTCCCAAGAGAACTTTAAGCTGATTGGCTGGAAGGGCAGAGGGACACCCCCATTGTAAACACCTGATTGGCCGGATTGTAAAAATATGTTCCAAGGTGCCAGAATAGAAGCTTTAGTTTCTAGCACAATGGGGAATTTGTCTTTTCCCATGGTCTTAGGTGACCCCTGTGAAATGGTCATTCAACACCCCCCCCAAAGGGGTCCCGACCCCCAGATTGAGAACCATATAGTTACTAACATAAAACTCAAATGGCCATTGCATAGTACTGTGCTGAAGTTTTTTTTCTCACAGCAGCTAGAAAATGACTGTTGCCAAGGGGCTGACAAGGTACTTTACTTCAGGGAGGGAATTATGAGACAAGGTGAGAGCTCTCACAAGTGAGAAACGGCCCATTTTGTAACTCTCAAGGAGAACCTTCTTCACGGGTCAGCATGCAAGAATGAACAGAAACCCTATGGCATCATGGGACTTGAAAGACCTTGAAGCACATGTCAGATTAGATGTTTGTATCTAATGATATCCTTATTCTCCATGCTTTGGTCAATTTTTTACAACCTGAAGTGATCTGTGGTAGTGAAGGTGATCTCTTCCACTTTTTATCTCCACTTATCCTGAAATTGCAAAAAGAACCCTCTTAAACCACTTAAAGAATTCATTTTTGTTTCATTGTATTTTCTCTAGTCTTCTTCTCTAGTCTTCTTTTCTTTAAGTTTGCCTTCTTTTTCCATTACTCTGCAACCTCTGTTACAATTTAGCAACCCTGTCGTTAATATCCCCAGAGCGCTATGCTCTTCTTCTTTATTCTAGTTGTATGAAAGGTTTTTATAACAGTCAAATTGACAACTTTCTCTCCTCCTATATGGGAATAAACTATAAGATTTGGTCTTTCCTCAATAACTTAGTATTCCATCACAACATCATCACAATTTCATAAATAAATGGATAAATAAGTATACACAGGGGTGGGCTGCTGCCTGGACGGGGGGGGGGGGAAACGCAGTGGGGTAACCAAAATGGAGTTCCACCCCAGAGTACCCAATTTTCACTGAAAGATGTTGAAATAAAATGCAGGCATCTTGCATAAACCATGCCCACAGTTTGGTAGTAAAACTTTTGGTGGCCCATCACTGAGTATACAGTATAATGAGAATGAATGAATGAATGAATGAATGAATGAATGAATGAATGAATGAATGAATGAATGAATGAATGAATCTTGCTAATTCAGACAGTTAATGACAGAAGACTGTGTATAATGAGGCGCAATGAGAGGGGCGGCATACAAATCTAATAAATTCAAATCAATTCAATTCAATTATGCATGTAGGTAAAGAAGAACTCTTTACCGCAGGCTTTTGTTATAAAAAATGTTTTCTCTTGCAGCATTTTTATCAGCCCATTATTCAGAGCGAAACAAGAATATAAGAAGATTTTTATAAATCAGAAATGTTAGCTAGCGATGTCATTGTCTAGTTATTTAGATGTAATTGTTAGAATTAAGTGTTTTGATAATAAAATGAGGACAAAAGCCTCAAATAGTAAATCAAAATGCAACAATAAAGAAAAAATATGAATGGTTATAGTTAGCCTTAAATATTGTTTACAGTAATCAATATTATGGGAAAGCTTATATTGGTCAATGTCAATAATATTCTATTAGATTTGATCAACCTTTCTTGTGAGAATTTATACACATACAAAAACAACCCACTAGTGTGGTGTGTGTGTGTGTCCTAACAGGAATGGGTTTGTAACTGAATAGTTTTGCACTGCAGATGTTAACTACAGGAAAAACATGGGGAAAGATTAAATAAAACCATCCAGTAGAGTTGTAATCCTGGTCATGCTCTGGGTTCTACTTAAATACTACTCTTACATATACACTCATATGCACATACTCACATACGCGTGCACGTGTGCGCACACGCACACACACACACACTCTGTTCACAGTTTTCATGTTGTTGCTACCTTGAACTTAAGTTCCCTTTCTGGAGCAAATGTACACAGATATTTCTGAAAACCGAACTCTTTATCTTAAGCAGTGAAATCTAACAATAAATATGCAGAATTAAATATGAGCTTTCTCACTTTGTTTCTCACTTATTTCTTTTAACTGTAACAAATTATTGTTTTCCAGCTATGAAGATATCATTAAGCATATGCCAAGTAATCAGCCTGAAACTGTAATAGTTTCAAGAAAAAGTATTTTCTAATCTTATTCAGTGATGTTTTTCCCAAGACAGCAACAGATTTTATAAAATGAGGGTTATATCTTCTCATTACAGAATCTAATCTTCCCAAAAGACATTGAACAGCTGCATAACCTTCACATCTTTTACTTGTAAATTATTTTTATGAAAGGAGGAAAGGAAAGGAAAGGATCATTTTTTTAAATCAGAGATGATTTCATCTTCTGACTAGTAAATAATTTTTAAATAACGTTGCACTGATATAGTAAGTACAGACCAAATTACCTATTGGACCATCTTCTGCTTCATATATTCCAGCGGCCAGTCAGATCCTACAGAGTTGGCCTTGTTCAAGTCCTGTCAGCTAAGCTATGCCGGCTGGTGGAGCCAAGGGGAATTGCCTTCTCTGTGGCAGCTCCAGTCCTCTGGAACCAATTCCCCCCAGAGATTCGCTCTTTGCCTTTCGAAAGGCTTTAAAAATAGGCTTGGAGCCATTGAGAGTTACATTACGCGCCAGCTGAGTGTATGTTAGTGGTGTTGAATGGATTATGGATGAATGGTTTTTAATGTTTGGGGTTTTAAATAATATTTTGTATTCGTTTTATCTTATATGTCGCCCTGAGTCCGCTGGAGAAAGGCGGCTTATAAATGTAAATAAGTGATTAACTTTCAATCCTATTTGCCAGATATGTAATAGTCAGTATGATCACTTCCTATAGAATGAAAAAATTTGTTAAAAGAACCAAGAGTTTCATTAATTTCATTAATTTAAATATTTAATTAATTTAAATATTTCATTAATCACAAATTTCATTAAGTGTTGTACCTTCTTATTCTTGATGAAGTTATCTTCACTGAGAACAGATGCAGTAAGATAAATTCCTTGTGTGTCCAATCACACTTACATTTATTTATTTATTTATTTATTTATTTATTTATTTATTTATTTATTTGATTTGATTTGATTTGATTTGATTTGATTTGATTTGTATGCTGCCCCTCTCCATAGACTCAGGGCGGCTAACAAAAATGATAAAAACAACATGTAACAATTCAATAACTTGCCCAATATTCTATTCTATTCCATTCCATTGCATTCCATTCTATGTTTGTTTGCTTAGTTATTTATATTGTTAAATCATCTTTGGGATACATGACCAAACTCTGGCTTTCACAATTCTCTCTTCTTTTCATAATAAAAATATATGCCCTGGTGAATAATGTTAACAGGATTACATTAAACCAGACAAATTTGAAGCAGTTCATTTACCTGCTCATTAATGCTGGTCACATAATAGTTTGACAATTACACCTAAAGTTTTAATTTTACACCTTAGAGGTAGATTCTCATGTATGTTGAACAAGCAATATTATATTCACAGATGTTCATTTGTAGCAGAATCTTGGATCACATAGTTGCCCTATCAGTGTAACTTTCAGAAATATCATTACTTTCTACAGTTAATTAAATATAAAGGAAAAGAGATGGGATGAAAAACTCTAAGAAAGCCTATGAAGCAACCTTATTTGTTCATTTTTTTAAAATGTACATGGTGAATTCAAATAATTGCCCGTTCAACATGAGACCCAGAGCAGTATATGATTAAAATAAGTAAAATAATGATTATGACAATATATATATTGTACTTTTCAGAGATAATTGAAAAATCAAATAGGACAGGTTCAAAAGACCTTCTGACCCAATGTATAGGAGAAAGTAATGATATATACAGCTACAGTGAGTGTTAAGGCTGATATCTTGGGTGCCACATAAATAATAATAATAATAATAATAATAATAATAATAATAATAATAATAGTAATAATAGCAACAGCAACAACAACAACAAGTTGGAAGGGACCGCAACAGCAACAACAATGAGTTGGAAGGGACCTTGGACGTCTTCTAGTCCAATCCCCTGCTTAGGCAGGAAAGCCTACACTATTTTCAGGTTAATGGTTATCCAAATGTTTCTTAAAAACTTCCAAGATTGGAGAATTCACAACTTCTGGAGGCAAGCTGTTCCACTGGTTAATTAATTAACAAATTAATTAGATTTGTATGCCACCCGTCTCCGAGAACATGGTACATCTAATACAATTAATGTAATTAAAAATCCTAAAAATCCTAAAATAATTTAAACCAATTTATAATCATTTAATTGTTCTAACCGTCAGGAAATTTCTCCTTATTTCTAAGTTACTTCTCTCTTTGTTTAGTTTCCACCCATTGCTTCTGATACAGCTTAAGATGACACATCTTAAATAATGGGATCTAAGGATGGTATGCCAACCTTGCCTAATCTCTTTGGATGGGCACAGATAATTGTAAAGAGACAATCTCACAATAACCAGTCTGAGGCCAACCTGGTCATCTCCAGACATGGAAATAAGAATTCAGTGAATTGTCGTCCCAGCAAATCTGAGGAATATGAAATTGGAAGAAGGATATTCTAAAATCCTATATTCCAAATAATATTATAGGAATATGACATGACAGATGCTTTGAATCTTGTCTTGTCTTTTTGTTAACTGTATTATTGTAATTTAACATAGTCCATTGGGATACTAGAGAATCTATCAGCACTTTAAATACTTTTTTTTTAAAAAAAAATAGTAATCTGAGTTAAACATTATGTTGATCTACAGCTTTATAAATCAAATTGTGGGACAGAATTTTCCACCTATGAAGGCAGTAAAACTTCTTTTTGCTTTCAATTTACAATTTAGATTTATCATCAACAGAAAAACTCATATGTATGGCACCTCTTCATGCAACTTTAATGAACAGGGACAAATAAAGATTTAGATAATTCCTCCTTTATCATCATTAGCATCTTTTGCTGGTTTTGTAAACTTTGTTTTATGTATTCTACTATGTAAATATTTGGGCTAGTAATTAGGAAATAGATATTACCTCAGGTATTTTAAATGGATTTTAGCATTCTATATTTGTTTTTGATCTATTATTAATTTCTATGGGTTTTTTAAAATATATTGTTTGTTTTCAGTGTGAAGAAGCCTCTTAATTCCATCAACTATTAGAGAGGAGAGTTTCTCCTCCCTCTGCCTCTCCCCCCACCCCCCCAAAAAACCCCCACATGTTCTTCCTTGGTTATTTGATACATTATATGATGAAAGAGCTTCTGAAATTATTGCAATAATTAGTGATTTAAACAGCTAGAGTAAGTAGTAGGTGGGAAATATCACACCTTTTAAAAGTTAAATGAGAATATTCAAAGACATAACAATTTAGCATTCCTCAAATTAGACAAGTCAATGTCACAGAGAGACTAATTTGAATTTTCAGGAAAAACACGTAAGAGAAAGTGTTAACTCTTACTCATCTTTAAGTATATATTTAAGGTACACTTTAAAGTCTTGGTTACCTATCCTTGATGTCTATGGAGATCCTCAGTCTTCCAGGTCATAGTTGTCCCAAAAGTGCTTTTTTAAGAGGCAACTGGACTTGGTTGTTTTTCTATCCTATTCTTGATGCTCTCTGAGCTTGGTTGTTTGGTTGGAGATGTTTCATTACCAGACTGAATAATACAGTATAATCAATGTTAGTGGGTGGGTTTTCCCCTTGTTTATATGCAGTAGCATGTCCTGTTATTGTTGCTGGGGGAGTGCTTTTCTCCTTAATAGTGCGTTGATTAAGATGTTGTTTTCTGCTCGATTGTTTGTCTGCTGTTAAACCCTCCTCATCTGGGTATTAGTTCCTGGAGAGGATATTTTCTGGTCTTTTTGTTTAGTTCTTTTTTTATTATTGTTTGTTTTGAAGAATGTATAAACATGGCTTATCTTTATGTGGCTATTGATGAATCTTTATGTGGCTATTGATGAAACTATACTAAATGTTCCATTACCAAAGTACAAAAGGAACTGTGTAAAATATTATTTAGGGAGTACAAATGCTTTGCGACAATCCAGAACATGCGACAAAGAATACTGACCGCCTGTACTTCTTCTAACAAAATGGATACAGATACAACTTTATCAAATGTTTCTCACCCCTCAGTCTTCTACAGCATAACCAACACAAGCTATTAAAAAGAATACAATACTATCATACACCAAAAACACCCAATAATGAGCAGACTATTCCAACTCTATAGTTTTGCCATAGCATACAAACTAATTAAACCCCTCCAAGAAATCTTAAGATCCAGTAGCACAAACCAAAACAAAACACCCCTAGGAGTCATCTACAACAGTGCCCCCCAACTTTTTGGGCACCAGGCACTAGTTTCATGGGAAAAAAATTATCTGCAGACAAGAGGGGGCATGGATTTGTATGCTGTCTGCATACCATGGATGGGGCTTTGCTTGTTTGCATGCCCCGATTGCTGGCATGTCATAGATCAGGGGTTGGGGGTCTTTGATCTACAATGCACATTACAGTGGTCCCTCGACTTGCGCGTTCTCGATTAGCGCGAAACGCTGCAACGCGGTTTTTCAAAAAATATTATTTAAAAAAATAAAATATTAAAAAATAAATTTTTTTTTATTCTGTTCCCTGAATGGAGACCGCCGGCCGCTCAATCGGGCCGGCAGGGAACAGAATGGAGCCTTCTGCGGCGGGGCTGGGGGAGCCGAGCCCAGCCCCGTGACATTCGCTTTCCTGCCACCCGCAGCCGAGTGATCGTGGGCTCCTTCGCAACCTCAGAGAGCTTCCCGGTTTTCGTGAGCTTTCATGCCCAGGAAGCTCTCCGAGGTTGCGAAGGAGCCCAGGATCACTCGGCTGCGGGTGGCAGGAAAGCGAATGTCACGGGGCTGGGCTCGGCTCCCCCAGCCCCGCCGCGGAAGGCTCCATTCTGTTCCCTGAATGGAGACCGCCGGCCGCTCAATCGGGCCGGCAGGGAACAGAATGGAGCGTTCCGCGGCGGGGCTGCTATGGGGGGGGAGACGAGCCCAGCCCCGTGACATTCGTTTTCCTGCCGCCGGCAGCCGAGTGATCCTGGGCTCCTTCGCAACCTCGGAGAGCTTCCTGGGCATGAAAGCTCACGAAAACCAGGAAGCTCTCTGAGGTTGCGAAGGAGCCCACGATCACTCGGCTGCAAGCGGGAGGAAGGCGAATCCCACGGGGCTGGGCTCGGTTATCCCCCCGGCTCCCCTCCTACCAGCCCCGCCGCGGAAGGCTCCATTCTGTTCCCTGAATGGAGACCGCGGGCCGCTCAATCGGGCCGGCAGGGAACAGAATGGAGCGTTCCGCGGCGGGGCTGGGGGAGCCGAGCCCAGCCCCGTGACATTCGCTTTCCTGCCACCCGATTGAGCGGCCGGCGGTCTCCATTCAGGGAACAGAATGGAGCCTTCCGCGGCGGGGCTGGTAGGAGGGGAGCCGAGGGGATAACCGAGCCCAGCCCCGTGGGATTCGCCTTCCTCCCGCTTGCAGCCGAGTGATCGTGGGCTCCTTCGCAACCTCAGAGAGCTTCCTGGTTTTCGTGAGCTTTCATGCCCAGGAAGCTCTCCGAGGTTGTGAAGGTTACATCTTCCGCTGCCAGCCAGGCCATGCTGGCGGCAGCGGAACAATCGCTGGCTGTCAACTTTTCTTTTTAAAACTGGGCAGGAGCTGACTTGCCTCCCCAGTGCTAAAAAGAAAAGTTGACAGCCAGCGCTGCGACTGACGGAATGCTGAGCCTCCCGTTCTCCCCCACCTCGCCCCTTCCGGTTTCGGCGTTCGGCAACGGAGTCCGGCGCTGGGGCCATGCGGGGCCGCTCATCCAGGGGGGCGTGGACTGGCAAGCGGCAAGCGGCAAGTGATCTGGCGGGAAGACCAAGGGAAGGTTCCTTCAGCCGCCCAACACCTGATCCGCTCCGCAGCGCGGCAGCAGCGAGGAGCCGAAGATGGGGTTTCCCCTTTGCCTTTACCCCATCTTCGGCTCCTCGCTGCTTCCGCGCTGCGGAGCAGATCAGCTGTTGGGCGGCTGAAGGAATCTTCCCTTGGTCTTCCCCGCCGCCCACACGCAAACTCCACCATCTGCGCATGTGCGGCCATGAAAAAAATGGCGCACATGCGCAGATGGTGGTTTTACTTCCGCATCCAGTATAACGCGGAAATCGGTTAGCGCGGGAGGTCTTGGAACGTAACCCCCGCGCTAATCGAGAGATCACTGTATAAAAACGGTAATGACCATTTGATAGACAGACCAACTACTAACAGAATGCCTCAATGAACATCAATTAGCAATCAGAAGACATGGTGCAAATTCCTTATTTTTACAGAATCAACCATATTTTCAACTGGGAAACTGTGATAATCCTAGAGTAAATTAAATCCAAAAACATTACGGAATTCCTGGAAATATTACCTTCAGAAAAACTCAAAAAGCCATTAATATAAACATGGAGATAAATGATAATTACAGCCCTTTTAAAGAGAGAATTTTAAAAAGGTAAGACCAAACCCAAAAGATGAGAACATATCATTTCCTATAACTAATATCCAGATAAGCATAGCAAATTACAATATAGCAACTAAACATTCACTATCACTAATGACATTACTTAGCCTAATGATGATAGATTTGCAAGCAAGTAACCAAGCTCTCCACAGTTCAAGGTTTCCAGCTTAACCCCGAGCTTTATATGCTTTAATAAAAAACTATGAATCAAATAACTTCACAAATTTTTATGATAGTTCACCACCTAAAGTAATTTCTCCCTGAAATGAATGGCTATAGAAATTAATTAAATAAACACCATAATTTGTTTTTCTTATCAATGTATATATTATTAATATATATACAATGTATATATTATTAATGTATATATTATTTGATTTGGGGTCTTAAACTGCATCCTAACACAATTTAAAACAGAAAGCAGAGTTTGAGGGAACCTTGAGTTCTTCTAGCTTATCTTCCCATGCCTTCTAATTTATTTTTTTTGGGAGGGGCATTGCAAACTTTTAATCTGATGGATTTTAATCTGATGGATTTTTTAGGTAAATCTCTTCCTCATCATATGAATATTTAACTAAATGCGTTTAATGGCATGTATTTTTATTATGTGATTTGAAAAGAAGAGAGAATTGTGAAAGCCAAAGTTTAGTCACATATCCCAAAGATGATTTAACAATATAAATAACTAAGTAAACAAACATGGGATGGAATGGAATGGAATAGAATAGAATAGAATACCGAGCCCTTGCATTTAAAAATTGTTTAAACTCTTACCTTCAAAACAACATTATAAAGCACTGCACACCAAGACAACTAGACACAAGAACAGTTCTTTTTGAATGCCATCACTCTGCTAAACAAATAATTCCCTCACCACTGTCAAACTATTCACTAAGGCTGCATTACTATTACTATTAATCTTCTGATTGTTCATTTCACATATCTCTTCTCATTTATGACAGTATGACTGTAATTTTTTTTTAATGTCTGGTTTATGTATATAATTCTTTATTGGCCAAGTGTGATTGGACACACAAGGAATTTGTCTTGGTGCATATGCTCTCAGTGTACATAAAAGAAAATATATGTTCTTCAAAAATCATAAAGTACAACACTTAAGGATAGTCTCGGTACAAATAAGCAAGCAAATCATATTAGGAACCAGTCAATATAAATCGTAAGGATACAAGCAACAAAGTTATAGTCATACAATCATTAGTTAGAGGAGATGGGTGATGGGAACAATGAGACGATTAATAGTAGTGCAGACATAGTAAATAATTTGATAATGTTGAGAGAATTATTTGTTTAGCAGAGTGTTGGTGTTTAGTAAACAACTGTTCTTGTGTCTACTTGTTCTGTTGTGCAGTGCTCTGTAGCATTGTATTGAGGATAGGAGTTGAAACAGTTCATGTCCAGGATATGAGGGATCTGTACTTTCAAAGCCCTCTCTTTGACTCATGCAGTGTACAGGTTCTCAATGTAAAGCAGGTTGGTAGCAACTGTTTTTTCTGCAGTTCTAATTATCTTCTGAAGTCTGTATCTGTCTTGTTGGGTTTCAGAATCATGTTGAACTTAGTCATTTTTTTAGAATAGACATATCTAGTTCCTACAACTGTTAGGAATTTTAGCCTCAGGTCCCTAATCATTTTTGCTCTTCAGCCTAGGACTACTGGCTCATATTTAAGTGCTTGTCCACCAGAACTCCCAGAGCCTTCTCAATTACTGACATTGAACCAGGAACCTATTCTATACCTGTGCATTTGTTTTTGCTTTTTAATGCTTAAGTGTAAAACCTTACTTTTCTCACCACTGAACTTCATTTTGTTGGATATGGCGCAGTGTCTGAATCTACCAAGATTCTTCTGGATATTGAACCTATCTTCTAAAGCATTGATTAATCCAATCAGCTTGGCGTCATCTGCAAATTTAATGTGTTCCCCTTCTATTCCCTCATATAATTCATATATGAAGATATGGAACAGTAATGGGCCTAAGACAGGATCTTGTGCTATCCTGCTTCATACTATAAGCACTTGCATATTATTTTACAAACATATATATCCATGATGGCGAACCTATGATACACATAAAAAAGGTTCTCCATCAGTGATATGTACAGATTGGTTTTAACCTTAAATTTTCTTTTATAAATATTAACTGTAAGCTTCACGTTGTGGCTTAAAATAATTACACTTAATGCTCAGCCATATTTTTATAACCATGGCTAGTTTCAAAAGTGCTTTTTCAAGATGTAACAGGACTTTCTGGTTTTTCTCTGAAAACGTTTCACTTTTCATCCAAGAAGCTTCTTCAGCTCTGGCTGGATGGTGGAGATGGGAAGAATTTATATTCCTTACAGACAGCTGATCATTTGCATTATTTTAGAGAGTCATTGAGTCTACCTGGAGCTTTATCTGTATCAGGGTCACCTGAGTAGTGTAAATGGGTGTGGAGCCTTTTTGGAACTGTTGAAAGGACTGTATTGTAGGCTAGAGTTAGATGATGTCCCATCCTTCCTGCTTTGTTGAGGGAGGACTATTCCATTTTGATATTGATAGTCTTGTTGACCCTTCTTTCAAACCAGTGGACTTGTCAATAATGTAGAATTTGGTATCTTCAAAATGTCCAAAAACCAGAAAGTCCAGTTGCCTCTTGAAAAAGTACCTTTGAGACAACCATGATCTGGATGACTGACAATCTCTCTAGACATGACCATGGCTTGTTGATCTTATTTGCAGAGAATACAGATGCATACGTCAATTCATACACCATGCTATGCACATTCCAAGTAAGGCACCTTATGGCTTAATATAATTGGCATATAGTACTATAGTTTTTTAAAAAAGTAATAACTTTGTTCCAGTGTATATTGAATTGATGTTAGTGTCAGTGCAAATGAAAAACTAAAATACTACGGAAATTGCAAAGGGACGAAAACATTTTTGCGTAAACAGGCAGTATGTTGAAATAAGTTAATTTCAATACAAAAATCTAAGATGTTGGCCTTTTAAATCCCAATTTAATATTTAGATGATATATTAAATAGTTTAACTAATGTAAACAGAGGATCTATCCTACAAAATCTTTTGATATCTGTTTCAGGCCTTTCCTGACAAAATGTTGGGATCCTATTTCAGACATCTCACCTAGTCTGTGATTTCTCTGAATTCATGCAAGCCTAGGAGACAGTCTCCAAAGTGACAGGAAAGCAATTTACTGTATCTCAAGGAAAGGGAGCTCTAAGTTAGAAATCTTACTGCCTTTTTCACAGATTTAATCTTAAATCACTTTATTTTTTAATATAGAAATATTTTTAAAACCTATATTTGAAATGTGCTGTGTACATATCCAAATGTGTGTACACAATTAGAAGACCCTCATACATATATCCCCATAAATGACAAGGTTCCAGCAGCAAATTAACAGGAACAATTTTCCCATCTTCGAAGCTGTCAAGATGGGACCCGCTGGCCAATTTATCTTACTCTAGCACATCTCTGGTGCTTGTCAATCAATATGTGAAACATTTGGTGCTGATTGCCATTTTTCTATCCACTTCCTTTTGCCTCCCGTACCAGGCAATTTACTGCAAGTCAATCAAGATTGAAGCAGACCTTGTTTAAATAAAACACTCTTGAGCTTTTTTCACACCAACAATTTCAAAGATGGAATGAGCTATATCTTTTTACATTTACATTTATACTGGTTTTGCAGTTTCCCCCCAAATGCCATGGTCAAATGATAAGTAATAATGATAGTCACAGAAAGACTTGATCAATAAAAAAAATAATAACCAACGCTCATTAAATGTACATAGAGAATAAGTGTACAGGTTTCCATATGGGGTGGGTGGACGGGTTGTCAGTCACAAAATTTCACAAAATATCTGAAATTGGGGGTGGAAAGGCATGCCTAATAGATTGTAACTTATATGTAACTTTAGACTGAGACAGAATAGGATAGATGTCATGTCTCTGTGAACCAGAAAGATCCAGTCTCATTTTCATTCCCAAATAACAATTTTTCTCATCTCAGGTATCCTTCAGCTCACTGTATATACTAGAATAATTTAAGTCATCTGACTATTAAGCAATGTTTTAGCGTGTACCAGTGAATATTTCACCAAGTAAGTACTGGAAGCACAAAAGCACCTAGGAAAACCTTCTATATAATATTTGTGGTTAGGCTTCAATAGAATTTGGACAGAAGTAGCTGAAGCAGTTGTTTGGCAGGTATATTTAGTGAGTTCACTGTAACAACTCAGGTCTAATTTAAACATTAGGTTTTTTAGAATTAATTTATAATTGATCACATGTATGATCACTAGATTATAAATACACTTCCTGTTGGGCCAGGACTCAGAAATTGACTATGAAGAAGAGAGTCCAGAAGAACTGTGGAATAGCGGCCTGAGGAGACTGAAAGTCAAGAATCAGCTTAATCTGATTAAAGAAAGGCAACATTTCACCAGGAGCAATCGGATTAGGATCATGTAAGGTCTCCCAGCCCAGTCATCAGAGGGCAGAACAAAGCAAAGTTGTTCTTTGCCAGGCTTCTTGCCAAGCAAAGGAGCAAATGTCTTGATTTTTAGCTGGCTATAGTCTGATTTAAAAGGGAGCTCTGAGCTATGATTCTTCACTGGAATTAAATCCTTTATTTTCTGGATTTTGCATGAAATTTGTGTGGATTCTAGTGAGATTCAGATGTGTGAATTGAGAGCCCCAACCTGGTTATTGAAATTCTGGACAGGATATACAGCAAAGCAATAGCCATTAAGAAGCCCTCCTCTGATATACCAATCATCAATGCTTCTCTCCTGAAGAGGAAAGTCTTACCCACAAGTGGGCAGGTTTGTATGATATATGGTAACAGTCCTTCAGATATACTGTGCCCGAATAGAATGTTAACTGTGGGGCCTTTGGTGCTTTTCCTGGAAATGTGTCTACCAAGCATCATCAGTATGTTGATCATGCTACCTAGTTTGGGCAATGAAACATTTGCAAGAAAAGAGAGCACAAGACCCTACAGTTCAATCCTGAGCTACAAATATTCTCTTCTATCAACGGATGATTAAAAATTGCCTATTCTAAATCTGTTTGCTTGGTTTTTTTGTATAAAATCTGTCTGCTAAAAATTAGAAAATAAAAGCAACATGGAATCAATTATAAACAAATCAATTACTCTCCATTTAGAAACTAATAATTTGCTCTCTAACAAACAATTTGGTTTCAGGAAAAAACTATCCTGCAACCTGTAGCTCCTCCACTGCAAAAATATATGGACAACTCATCTAGATCAAGGGAAATCTACAGATACAATTTATATTGACTTCTGCAAAGCCTTTGATTCAGTGGTCCACAACAAACTACTCCTAAAACTCAAATCCCATGGCATCTCAGGATCCCTCCATAGCTGGATTACAGCATTCCTGTCAAACAGACAACAAGTGGTCAAAATAGGAAGCACCATATCCAGCCCCGTCCCAGTTAAAAGCGGTGTTCCCCAAGGTAGTGTACTGGGACCAACGCTCTTCATTCTCTACATCAATGACCTTTGCGATTACATCACAAGCAACTGTGTCCTCTTCGTCGACGATGTAAAACTCTTCAACACCACCGATAACACAACTACTTTCCAAAATAGGCGTTGATTGCTTACCTGAACGCCTCTTCTCGTACGGTGAGCGGGTACAGCAGTCACATGGGTTGCTCATGTCCAATCCGGTGGAACTGAGCCTAGTATTAAAAAAGCTTGCCGGATCCGCCCCTTCCCCAGAATTCGCGAATCCATAGACTAGGCTCAGTTGTGAAGCTCTGTAGTGTTCAACTCTCATTGTTAGAGGAAGAAAGAGATAGAAAGGTAAAGAAGACACATACAAGGGCGGGAAGTGACTGCTGTACCCGCTCACCGTACGAGAAGAGGCGTTCAGGTAAGCAATCAACGCCTATTCTCCGTACTGAAGGAGCGGGTCCAGCAGTCACATGGGACATACCCAATAGATGGTCCCTAGGGTGGGATTAGCTTGCTATCGTGTGAGATAACGGATTGGAGTACCCTTCTGCCGAAGGCAGCGTCCGCTGAAGCGTAAGAATCAATTTTGTAGTGCCTGATGAAGGAATTTGGCGAGGCCCAAGTGGCTGCTTTGCAGACCTCCTCCAACGGGGCTTGAGTCGCCCAAGCGGCCGAGGTGGCTGCGCTCCTGGTGGAATGCGCAGTGATGTTCCTTGGAACTGAGAGGGAGGCCGACTCATAGGCCTTAGATATAGTCCCTCTGATCCAACGGCCTATTACTGTTGAAGACACTTTGGCCCCCATGACTCTGGGATGATAGGCTACAAAAAGTGCTTCTGACCTCCGAAAGGGTCCTGTGCGTTGGATATATATTCTCAGCGCTCTGGTGAGATCCAGGGTGTGCCATCTAATTGCCAAGGGATGGTCTCGTTGGAGGCAGAAGGAAGGTAGGACAATATCCTGAGATCTGTGGAACATGGAACTGACCTTGGGTAAGAAGGTGGGGTCCAGTCGCAAGACTACCTTGTCCTGATGGAATTGGCAAAGGTCCTGCCTGATTGAGAGGGCAGCCAGCTCCGAAATGCGTCGGGCAGAGGTAATAGCCACCAGAAAAGCTACCTTAAAGGATAGGTACCTGAGGGACGCCGATTTTAGGGGTTCGTATGGTGCCTGCGTGAGGGAGTGGAGAACCCGTGGCAAATCCCAGGATGGATACCTGTGGACCTTGGAAGGTCTGAGGTTGGCTATGCCCTTGAGGAATTCCTGAACTTCAGGGAAGGATCGGAGAGGCTGTCTGCGGGGGCCCCCTAGGACAGATGAAATGGCTGCCAGATGACGCCGGAGGGTGCTGGTAGAGAGTCCTTTATGGAAACCTTGCATAAGGAAGGAAATAATTCTGTGTATGGGGATGCACAGAGGGGAGAGACCTTCCTGAAGACACCACTGGTGAAACTTGGACCACGTGTGGTCGTAGATTCGGTTGGTCGAGCCCCTTCTGGCCTTTAGAATGACCTCCACTGAATCAGGGTCATGCCCACGCAGCTCTAAATCTCTCCTGATAACAGCCAGGCGGTGAGGTGGAACCACTCCGGGTCTGGATGGAAAGAGGCCCCCTGCCGCAGCATATCCCCCGAAACGGGGAGTCGCCAAGGGTCCTGGACGGACAGCTGTTGGAGATCTGCGAACCAGGGCCGGCGGGGCCAATGAGGGGCGATTAAGATTACTCGGGCCCTCTCGGTGAGGACCTTGTGAATCACGTCCGGGAGGATTGGAATCGGAGGAAATGCATAGAGTAGGCCTGGAGGCCATGGACTCCGGAGGGCATTGATCGCTTCCGCTCCCGGGGATGGAAATCTGGAATAGAAGCGAGGGAGTTGGGCGTTCGCATTGGTCGCGAAGAGATCCAGGACTGGTAGGCCGAATCTGAGGGTGATTTGATGGAACAGGTCTTGATGGAGGTTCCACTCTCCTGGGTCTATCGTTGCTCGGGATAGCCAATCCGCCTGGATGTTGAGACTCCCCGAGATGTGATCGGCTAGGAGCGACTGGAGATGTTTTTCCGCCCAAAGGCCCAGCTTGAGGGCCTCCCTCATGAGAGCCTTGGATCTCGTGCCCCCTTGCCTGCAGATATGGCTTTTTGTGGCAATGTTGTCGGTGAGAATGAGAACGTGCCGGTTGGGGATGCGAGGAGAGAAATGCTTCAGAGCCAGGGAGACGGCTCTTAACTCTAGCCAATTTATTGGCCTGGAAGCTTCCTCCGGGGACCACGTGCCCTGGGCTATCATCCCCTGGGCGTGGGCGCCCCATCCCGATAGACTGGCATCTGTGGTGATGACAAATTGATCCGGGCACCTGAACGGGGATCCTCTGTCCATGGCCGGAGACTTCCACCACTTGAAGGATCTGCGAACACTCAGTGGGATGACAATGCGTCGATTTGAGTTGCTGTGCCCCGATCTCTGAAAGGCAACAGAAGCCACTGGAGTTCCCTAGCATGAAGGCGAGCCCAGGGAATGATGCCTATGCATGACACCATCTTCCCCAAAAGAGAAGATAGAGTAACTATGGATACTGAAGGATTAGATAAAATGTTAGAAATTAACTCCACTATACTGAGTTTTCTCTCGGGAGAGAGAAAAACCTGGGAAGATTTTGAATCAATAATGGCTCCCAGGTGAGGAATGGAAGTGGAAGGTTGGAGGTGACTTTTTTCAAAGTTGATGGAAAACCCATGGTCCTGAAGGACTGACATGGTGACAGAAAGGTCTGATTTCACTCTCTCTAGGGAGTTCCCATGAATTAAAATATCATCAAGATAACATAAAATGTGGATGGGAGACGCCCGGATATAGGCCGCCAGGGACCCCAAGAGCTTTGTGAAGACCCGAGGGGCCGAGGAAAGGCCAAATGGCATCGCCCTATACTGGAAATGCCTGCCTTGAAAGGAAAAACGTAAAAATTTTCTGTGGCATTTGGCTATAGGAATGTGAAGGTAGGCCTCAGTGAGGTCTAAGGAGACCATGAAATCTCCCGAGTGAATGGCGGCCAAAATAGAAGACAAGGAGTGCATTTTAAACTTCCTATATTTGATGAATAGGTTTAGTTTCTTTAAATCCAAAATGGCTCTCCAACCTCCGGAGGACTTTGGAACCATAAATAGGATGGAGTAAAAACCTAGGCCCTTCTGACCGGAAGGGACCGGCTGAATGGCTCTAATGGACAATAGATGAGAAATGGCCTCCTCCATACGGTTACAATCTGAGGATGACCTGGGCGAAGGGCAGGAAATAAAACGTTTAGGGGGAGGAGAAATAAATTCTAAAAGAAGGCCTGATTGAACAGTGTCAATGACCCAAGGGTCCTTGGAGGTGAGACGCCAATTTGCAGCGAAATGAGCTAGGCGACCCCCTATGGGAATGGAGGAAAGGTTACCATCTAGGTTTTTTTGAAGCCCTGTTAGAGGCAGCTCCCCTTTGGAAACGAAAACCCCTACCCCTGGAGTTCCTACCTTGGGAACGAAAGCGGGGGGAATACTGACCTGGAGATCTCTGATAGGAAGCCGCTTGATCTTGCTGGCGCCCTGGGCGACGAAAGGACTGCGTTTTAGTAACCTTTTTTGTGGTTGGGCCCAAAACCTTCTTCTTGTCTGTGGTCTCCGTGAGGAGAGGATCCAGAAGATCACCGAAGAGAAGGTCGCGCTTTAAGGGGCCCTGGGATAACTGCCACTTTTGGCGAACTCCCGCTTGCCAAGGGCGAATCCATAGGAGTCTTCTTGCCGTTGTAGAGGCTGCAATAGACTTAGCAGAAAATCTAGTAGATTGTAAGGTGGCATCAGCCACGTACTGGGCAGCTGCAAAGACCTTGTTGAAGTCTTGTTGACCTCTCAAGTCATCTGGAGGAATGTGCTGTTGAAGTTGGCGAAGCCACAGCAGCATGGCTCTGGAGAAGAAGGAGGCTGCTGCAGAACTTTTAATGGCCCAGGAATCAGCGGAGAAACCTCTTTTGAGCATTTGCTCGATGCGCTTGTCCTCTGGACGGAGGACTTCCTCCGCCTCGCCTGGCACAGCCGCTGCCGAGTGAAGAATTTTGACAGGTTCATCTGGTTTGGGAAAAGATAGAAGCTCTTCATAGGAAGAGGAGAGTTTATACAACTTTCTGTCCTTGGTAGAGGGATTAAGGCCAGAGGCTGGAAAATCCCACTGTTTAAGTAAGGCATCTTTAAATAATTTAGGCATAGGGATTACCTCGTTATCCTCCTGTTCCTCTGTGAAGTAAGGTAAATTCTCCTCCGGGGGATCAGTGGAAGTGGAGGCTTGTTTCTCCTGGGCCGCTAATCCCGTAGAAATTCTAGCTTTGAGGAGGAGAGATTTGAATAGTTGAGAAGGGAAAATAGTAATGGGAGGAGGGACCTTTATTTGGGATTCCTCGTCCTCAGATAAGCCCTGGAAAGGGTCTTCATCCTCCTCTACATCCTCATATTCATCTTGGGAGGACTCTGAGTCATCCTGAATAGGAGCTCTGACCGCTGGGGAAGAACCCAAGGGGCGGGAGGAACGAGAAGGAGGAAGAGGTAAAGGAAGCTCATTGATGGAGGAGAGTTTGGCATCAATGGCTTTGGACAACACAGCAAAAATAGATTGGAACTCAGGAGGTAAACTGGAAATATCAGCAGAAATGGCAGAAGAATCCCTAAAGGCCTGGGAGGATCCTGGCTGGGGGGAATCTTCCATAATATCTGGTTCCTCTGGACCTATGCCCCATAGGTTAGGTTGGGGTCTGTCTAGGTTTGGCTCATCCAGAGATAACACAGGGACCCCAGAAGGAGGCAGGCTAGAGGCCTCTGGTGGGTCTTGACTACTGATTACTTGGGCCTGCACTTTCAAACGTTTTGCTGATTTATCATGAATCTTTTGTAGGGCTAGGTCCCTTCTCTTCTCGGCCCTGGTGACCTTGGTCGAGGGGCGGGCCCCTGGAGAAGAGGAGGAAGAGGCCTGGGGGATACTAGTAATCTCATCGCCTGTAGGCCTGGCCTCTCTGGGACCTTTAGTTGTGCCTCTCTTGGGAAAGGTAGCCATAGTCTGACAATTAACAGAAGACAAGGCTGAGCCAATAATTAAATTATAAGGAGAAGATTTCAAGGACTTCCCAAGAGGAATGGATCCTGCTTCGAGGCCTCGAAGCTGCTGAAACGTGAGGACAATCTGGGCAAACCCAGAGTTCGTGCCCCCAAATCCAGCGGGGCCAGCCTCCCTAAACTTTGCAATTAAGTAAAACCAAGGCACTCTGGTTGGAGGCTAGGCCGGTGGAGAATTTAGCCTGGGACCCCCAAGGCCCGCTCCCGGATCCACGCGGTGGACTGAGGCCTACGCGGCTGGCAGAAGGCCAACACGAGAGGCCTAGATATTTTAAGAAAGGGCGCGAAGGCCTTCGCGCCAAAAAATCGCTTCGTAGAATTTCTTAAGGGGAAAAGCGATCGACTAAGTCCAGGAGACTAAAGGCGTCCCACTCCGCAGGAGGTATTTTATAAGCCCTTAAATATAGTTTTATACAATAATTAAGCAATAATCCAATAATAAATACTTGCACCAGGACCTCCAGGCCAAGGGATTAGAAGAATCCACAAGCGGCCGCAGGAATCGTAACCGGCAAAACCGCCGGGGGAAAACGAAACCGCAACTTCTCCCAAGTAAAAAAACCTAGCCGCTTTTTATTTTTTTTCCTTTTAAAAACGGCTGGCGCAAATAGTGCAAGTAAATGAATAAAGACAATAAATCTTACTACTTTTTTGAAGGAAAGGTCGAAGGGAAGGTGTTAGAATGTTGAACGAGCATTCACAATACAACCGCAGGATATGCGAACTGAGCGAATTCTGGGGAAGGGGCGGATCCGGCAAGCTTTTTTAATACTAGGCTCAGTTCCACCGGATTGGACATGAGCAACCCATGTGACTGCTGGACCCGCTCCTTCAGTACGGAGAAAGACCTTGACACTGTTTCTGAGTGGTCTAACACATGGCAACTCCAAATCTCAACTAGCAAATGCTCTGTCCTACACATTGGGAAGAAGAATCTGAACTCCAAATACGAACTGAATAATCAAATTATCACAGATAATCCCTACTCGGTTAAAGACCTTGGGATACTAATAACAAAAGATTTAAGTGCCAAAGCCCACTGCAACAATATAGCCAAGAAGGCTTCAAGAGTTGTAAACCTAATCCTACTTAGCTTCTGCTCTGGCAATCTCACACTACTTACCAGAACTTACAAAACTTTTGCCAGACCCATCCTCGAATACAGCTCATCTGTTTGGAAACCATATCGCATCTCAGACATTAACACCCTTGAAAATGTCCAAAGATACTTCACCAGAAGAGCCCTTCACTCCTCCACTCGAAATAGAATACCCTATGAGACTAGACTTTCAATCCTGGGCCTAGAAAGTTTAGAACTAAGACGCCTTAAACAAGATCTAAGTATTGCCCACAAGATCATATGCTGCAACGTTCTGCCTGCCGGCGACTACTTCAGCTTCAACCACAACAACACAAAAGTACACAACAGATTTAAACTTAATATTAACCGCTCCAAACTTGACTGTAAAAAATATGACTTCAGTAACCGAGTTGTCGAAGCGTGGAACTCATTACCGGACTCCATAGTGTCATCCCCAAACCCCCAACACTTTACCCTTAGATTATCTACGATTGACCTATCCAGATTCCTAAGAGGTCAGTAAGGGGCGAGTACAAGTGCACTAGAGTGCCTTCCATCCCCTGTCCTATTGCTCTCCTATATATCCTATACCTTTCTTCTATTCCTATATCTCTTCTATTCTTTCATTGATATGTTCTATTACTATACCTTCTTTTATATTATTTCTTAGATATATTTTACTATGAGTATCTCCTCTATAACCTTCATCATGTATTTTACTATGTGTATATAGATATACTGTATATCCACTAAAACCCTCATTGTGTATTGGACAAAATAAATAAATAAATAAAATAAATAAATAGACATTCTTCTCAAAGGAAAATATTTTCTGTCAAGATTTGTGAACCTAGATAGCCCTATAACTTGGAAGAGGCAAAAATGCTGAGGTATGAACCCTCAGCAATTCCCTTTATAACGATTTTACAACAGTTACTATTCAGTCTTGAAGTACCAAACCTTAAAATCTTATGTTGCTGGCACTAAATTAAAATAAAGAACTGCCATAGAGCTAAAGAGAAGATGTATGAGATGAATGTATATTATCATCTCCTAGAAACATGATGAATTTTTTAATTAAGCACATAAACTAATTAGATAAGAGATAGCAAAAGTAAGGGGGGAATATTTTAAAAAATGGATGGAGATTACGTATTGAGTAAAGAATTAACTCTTTGATTAGACTCAACAATTTTCCTTGTTTGATAAGAGGTTAGTGACTTCTGGATTGGAAAGTCCAGTTAACAAGTAACATACCATCAAACATAACAATTAATTTCCCTGACCACAGATATTTTCTCAGGGATTCATTGGTATGGTATATACTTTGTATTATCCAACATTATCAGAATGGATAAAATTCTTGGGAGCTACTGTCTACCAATATTGTCTATTGCTTACAAGTAAGCAATCCAATGTTAAGAGTTTCTTCTCTGACAATTTATTCATTTGGGTCATTCCATGTCAACTGGTCTGGGGGTCTCTGCTCGACCATCACATATTTCAATGAAATTTTGTGTGAACATGCACATATGTCCTCAATGAACATTGGTAAAGTGTTACATTAGTGCCGATGCAATATTTACGGTGATATAGGCATTTGCTTGATCCCATACCACAGCTTTCTATATAATGGCTCTGCAGTTCCAGCAACTTTGAGACATAATATCTTGGACATCTTGTACAATTTTCTGTACTTTATTAAACAAAATAATATTCTCATGAGCAATCTCATCTAGATAATTTGGAATAAGGTGGCTGAAAATAGTGTGGCTTGAAAAAAAGGTTAAAGTTTGGCTTTATATATCTCTGGAAGAAAAGGCATGATAAACGTGAAACCTAGTGAATAATAACTTAATAACACAAGGTTTTTGAATATAAAATTTCATTTTCCTATTGCTTTCTAATTTTTTATATCTCTGGGAGAAAAGTCCAGTCAAACATTTTTTAAATTTTTATTTATTTATTTATTAGATTTGTATGCTGCCCCTCTCCGTAGACTCAGGGTGGCTAACAACAATAATGAAACAACATATAACAAATCTAATATTTAAAATAATTAAAACACCCTTATTTAAAAAATTGAACATACACACAAACATACCATGCATAAATAGAGGGAAGGGAATATCTCAATTCCCCCATGCCTGACGACAGAGGTGGGTTTTAAGAAGCTTACAAAAGGCGAGGAGGGTGGGGGCAATTCTGATCTCTGGGGGGACTTGGTTCCAGAGGGTCAGGGCCACCACAGAGAAGGCTCTTCCCCTGGGTCCCACCAAACGACATTGTTTAGTCGACGGGACCCAGAGAAGGCCAACTCTGTGGGACCTAACTGGTTGCTGGGATTCATGCGGCAGAAGGCGGTCCTGGAGATATTCTGGTCCGATGCCATGAAGGGCTTTATAGGTCATAACCAACACTTTGAATTGTGACCAGAAACTGATCGGCAACCAATGCAGACTGTGGAGTGTTGGTGTAACATGGGCATACTTAGCGAAGCCCATGATTGCTCTCGCAGCTGCATTCTGCATGATCTGGAGTTTCAGAACACTTTTCAGAGGTAGCCCCATGTAGAGAGCGTTACAGTAGTCGAGCCTCGAGGTGATGAGGGCATGAGTGACTGTGAGCAGTGACTCCCGGTCCAAATAGGGCCGCAACTGGTGCACCAGGTGAACCTGGGCAAACAACCCCCCCCCCTTGCCACAGCTGAAAGATGTTTCTCTAATGTGAGCTGTGGATTGAGGAGGATGCCCAAGTTGCGGACCCTCTCTGAGGGGGTTAGTGATCCCCCCCCCAGGGTAATGGATGGACAGATGGAATTGTCCTTGGGAAGCAAAACCCACAGCCACTCTGTCTTATCAGGGTTGAGTTTGAGTCATTACAATTAATTCCCCTAACCACAGATATGCCAGCTCCTCTTTGCCTGCCATTTAATTTGCCTGTTCCTGGGGCCAGGCGGCCCAGCTACAGTCAACTCGTCTCTTGGCGGGTGAAGATTCTATGGGCAAAGTGAGCCCCTCTGGGGAGAGCAGTTGGGAGCAGCTGCCTGGAGGATCTGGCTGCCTTCCCTCGCTTGACCGGAGGGGAGGCAACTTGAAATGCCCCTGTGTCACTGGGTATACCTCAGACCCCACAAGGCAGTGCAAGCCAGAAAACTACCACAATCTGAGCTTCTTGTGGAGTGGGTTGCAGACAAGGTGCAAAACAGCTCCCAAACAGAACATGCCACACCCAGATCTGCTGCTTCTTTGCAGCAGCTGGTGACTGAAAAGGTGACTCTTCTGTCCTTGGCTATTGGAATAAGCAGCTTCGTGCCCTTGTCCCTCTCCTCCCCTCGCTTGGCTGCTACTGCTGGGGTGCTGCCAGGGCAAGCAGTGTGCGTGTGCGTGTGTGTAGTGGGGGCATGGACTGTTCAGTGCTGAGGTAGAAGCAGCCACAGTGGCAGGGAAAGTGAGGTTTCTTTGCTAGCCTCCCAGCTGGCAAAATATAAATTTTCAAAGCTTCTGTGGATGTGGCTAAGTAGGGGGCATGTGACTGAGGGCATGGGCATGAGTGATGTTAAGTTGGCTATGCCTATTCAGCTGTATGACCATCAAATCATGCCCACAAAATAAGCCATGCCCACACAGTGGTAGTAAAATAAAAATTGGAATCCACCCCCCAGAGGGGCCAATCATCTCCAAGCCTTCTTCTGAGTAATCTTTTTCCCCCATAACTGTTCTTGCCTGTTCAGCTCTGTCCATGCACACATTGGGAACAGGCTCCCCCTATTCCTCTGCTTCACTCATGTCAGCCTCTGGAGACTCTGGAGTTAGCACAAACCTCCCATGACATCCCTATTTCTGGGCTGGATCTCTGTCTCTGTCACCAAGCCTTCTCCATACTCAAGGCCTGCCTCGTCACCCCCCCCCCCCCAGCCTCCTTATTGTCTGACTCTGCTTACAGCTGCACAGGCCACTAACCACAACAACACAGAAGATGTATAAGTTTCTAATGTTATGACAGAAATATGACAACTATACCTCTGCAGTTCAGAATCCTATAGCTGCAACTTGTGGCACCACTAAAGTATTTACAGCACATTTAACTGCTGTCATTAGTGTAGAAGCAGAGCTAGTAGACTAACAGATTGATATAGCATGCAAGAAATGAATTACACACGTTAAACTCCAGCATAAATGAACTAATGGTACAATATAACAGAATGCATTTTGACGTACATGATGTTGCCATAGCAACATCCTCAACTTTGTCCCTATTTTTAGGGCTTTATATGTCAATAATGAAAAACCAACCCTACTTTTTAGGGGGTTTGAAACATGGTTTTTTTTCCCTAATGAGAATGATTTAACAAAGTTTCCAGGTCACGTTTGTAAAAGCAAGCTGAAAATTCCTAATTTTTGGCTTTTTTTAAAAAAAAGTCAACTTTGCACTCAATTTGTAAACTATTGGAAAGCAATAGGAGAATAAAATTTTATATTTAAAAACTTTGTGTTGCTAAGTTATTATGCACAAAGTTTCACATCTATCATACTTTTTCTTCCAGAGATATACAAAGCCAAACCTTTTTTTTCAAGCCACACTATTTTCAGCCACCTTTGTTCCAAATTATCTAGATGGAGATTGCTCATGAGAATTGTACAAGATGTCCAAGTTTTGTTTCTCAACAAAATATTGCCGGAGATATTATGTCTCAAAGTTGCTGGAACCCCAGAGCATACTTTAGAAGTTGCAGTATGGCGTCAAACAAATGTCTATATCACTGCAAGTATTGCTTCGGCTCATGTAACACTTCACCAATGTTCATTGAGGACATGTGTGCATGTTTACAAAAAATTTCACAGAAATCCATGATGGTCAAGAGGGGCATTTTTTTCTGAAATCAGACCATTTGGCATGAAATGACATATTTGTCTCCTGGTTAGTTAACCATTTGTCTGGAATGATATAGGATCTTGAGCATGGTCTTGGACTAGAAGACCTCCAAGGTTCCTTCCATCTCTGATATTATATATTCTATTCAGTGCTGACAATACTGGACTAGATGGATGAAAACTCAGACTTGGAACTTGGATTATGCAAAGCTTTAGTCGGCTTACCATGTTTTCTGGAATAAATCATAATTGGTTGGGATCACACAGCAATCTAAATCAGGTGTGTCAAACTCACGGCCCAAGGGCCTGATGTGCTTTTTTGCCACTGCACATGCACATAAAGTGCATGTGAACCCACGCAGAGCAGCCACACACCACGGGATGAAACAAATTGGCAACCTGCCCCTGATAGAGTTATTTTTCTGTATCATAAAGCCTGGCCACGCTCAGTTTAGCAAAGGAGGAAAAGTCGCAGTATATCACACGACGACACCTTGAAGATGCAAGTTTGATCCCCTGACCTAAACCATTGTTTTCAACCACAAACTCTGTATGCTAAAGAACTAATGCCCACCAACATAAATAATGAACTAATTCCCACCAACATAAATAATGGTTTATAGAACACAATGGTTACATTTAATGCTGAGCTTAGCTAAAAGAAAGCAATCAGCATTATCACATAGTACAATGTACAATGGGTGAACAGTGCAGTCAGGCGGTAGGGAAAGCAAGTAGGGTGCTTGGCTGCATAGCTAGAGGTATAACAAGCAGGAAGAGGGAGATTATGATCCCACTTTTATACAGTGCTGGTGAGACCACATTTGGAATACTGTGTTCAGTTCTGGAGACCTCACCTACAAAAAGATATTGACAAAATTGAACGGGTCCAAAGACGGGCTATAAGAATGGTGGAAGGTCTTAAGCATAAAACGTATCAGGAAAGACTTCATGAACTCAATCTGTATAGTCTGGAGGACAGAAGGAAAAGGGGGGACATGATCGAAACATTTAAATATGTTAAAGGGTTAAATAATGTCCAGGAGGAAAGTGTTTTTAATAGGAAAGTGAACACAAGAACAAGGGGACACAATCTGAAGTTAGTTGGGGGAAAGATCAAAAGCAACATGAGAAAATATTATTTTACTGAAAGAGTAGTAGATCCATGGAACAAACTTCCAGCAGACGTGGTAGATAAATCCACAGTAACTGAATTTAAACATGCCTGGGATAAACATATATCCAGATAAAATACAGAAAATAGTATAAGAGCAGACTAGATGGATCATGAGGTCTTTTTCTGCCGTCAGTCTTCTATGTTTCTATGTATGAAGCCTAGTTCAACTCCATAAAACTCCCAAAGATAATTTAATCCAATTTAAATATTTCATATTATTAATAAAATTATTGCACAAAAATAAAATTTGCATTTTTGTTCCTTGTCAATGAAGTACTGTACCTGATTCACAGTTGCATAATTTCTTTGTCATATACATGTCTGGTTTATTGCATTTGTATGGCTTCTCACTGCACACAGTATATTTCATTACACTTTATCAGTAAGTTATATTTTAATAAATCATAACTTATTTGAAAACAGTTGGACTAAGAAATTGTCCTGAGACAAAAAGTCCCCATTTCAGAGTTCTCTTTTACAGGCAAGCTTGCCTAAGTGATTTTTCAACCAGCAAGGTTTGCAAAAGAAGAGCAAAAAAATCAAAAGAAAAAGGCTCTCTCATCTTTCAAGCTTATCACTTGAAAGATGGAGAAAAAGAAGTTAGTCATTATTTTAATTTGCTGAAAGGAAATAACACAATTCTCTATGAAAAAAAAGTTAATCACACATTTTCCTCTGCCCTATAATAACCCTATAAGGCTGGCACTGTTCTTTGTCTCTTTTACCTTTGCCAGATTGGTTAAAGCATCAACCTTAATTTCAGCCTGAACCTATAATTTTAGATGCTGTTAAAGAGAACTGCACTTCGCTGCCTCTCCAAAACCCTTGGGACTAATTGAGAAGATTACCTGGATGTTCATGGTCTAAAAGAAGGAGAGAAACTAGTTTGAAACCATTTGTATACAGAGTGACAGAAATAGGGATGTCTAGGGCATTTGTCTGTCACTATAGTTCCTTTAAGTTTTAAATTATAGTCAATACACTGTCTTCTGATGTACAAGGGAAAAATAACAGTAATAAGAGAGTAACTTTCTGTCTGAAAGGATAAAACATCTCTTAGAGAAAAAAAGCTAACAGATGCTGCTTGTATAATAGATGCCTTGCTTGCAGGCACAAAACTGCATTAAAACAGCAACAGCTTTACCATATAAATTAGATAAGAGTAATAGTAGGATTCCCCAATCTAACTTTTAAAAAGTTATGAAGAAGCACAAACCAGTTTAAATGCTGACATTGCAAATCCACCCACCCTCCAGTGAGTTTCACCTTTACTCAACTTTATAACAAATGAGTGCCCCAACAGTTTTTTTGGCCCTTAAGTAGTGCTTTGATATCCACACAACTTTCAAGCTATACACATTTTGCCACCACACAGTGTGGAAATGGAAAAAGAAATTTTAGCACTGTTCCTGCTGTCTTAAATCACAATGGGAAAATAAACTCTTCTATGTGCATCTAGGACTAGTTGGTTAATGAAAGGAGGTAAAGGGATTTGAATAGGATCTCAATTCAGCCATGACCTGCCAAGGCTCAATCACACTTATTCTCAATGCAGCAATAAGTACTACCAATAGAACAATCCTAGGATAGTCTTGGGAAAGTTCTTTTGATGGCAGAGCACATCTATTGGAAATAACAGGAACAATTCCCACCCATCTAAAATCATGGGAAATGGATTATAGTTTAACTGTCATAAATTATGTCTAGGGCCCTGGTTCCCAACATGGGGCTCATACCTCACAGGGGGGCGATTTCATTTTTAATGGGGGCAATTGGAACCTTGTTTAAACCTAGTTAATGGCCTTTTAGGCTTCCTCCACGTGAGTAGTTCACTTTTTAAATAGTAAGAATTATATGTCATGGGGGTGGGGAGGAGGCCTCAGGATTTTAGAGATGCTTAGGTGGGGCATGGCCAAAAAAAGGTTGGGAGCCACTGGTCTTGTTTTTTGTTATTGTTTTCTTCTTTACTTATACTCATAATAAAAGGGGGGGAGTAAAAGTGTGCAGAATAACCCTAAGATTGGATTTGTAAATAACTAGTAAATAACAAGTTTAATATAACCACTGATTTTCTACTAATCAGTGTAAACCTTTTTGAAATGGAGTTAATACACTGATTTATAATTATTTTTCTCAAATAATCTCACTTTAAATGTAATGCCATGAAGGAATGTAGCATCTTAGGACATACTTATTCCAATGTAAAATAAATAAATAAATAAATAAATAAATAAATAAATAAATAAACAAACAAACAAACAAACAAACAAACAAACAAACAATTCTAGGCTCATTTCTTGGTTACTTTTGATATTTCTGGACAAAGATTAGAGAGATGTATTAGATGAGTTAAGATTTGACTCAATGTATGTCAGATAGCTTAATCAATTTTAGGTTAAATTACTGTGATCAAATAAAATAGGCGTTGATTGCTTACCTGAACGCCTCTTCTCGTACGGTGAGTGGGTACAGCAGTCACGTGGGTTGCTCCTGTCCAATCCGATGGGACTGAGCCTAGTATTAAAAAAGCCTGCTGGATCCGCCTCTTCCCCAGAATTCGCGAATCCGTAGACTAGGCTCAGATGTGAAGGCTCAATAATGTTCAACTCTCATGTGTTAGAAGAAAGGTAGGAATAGAAGACATAGAAGACCACATAAAAAGGAGGGAAGTGACTGCTGTACCCACTCACCGTACGAGAAGAGGCGTTCAGGTAAGCAATCAACGCCTATTCTCCGTACTGAAGGAGTGGGTCCAGCAGTCACGTGGGACATACCCAATAGATAGGTCCCTAGGGTGGGATTAGATTGCTATCGTGAGAGATAACGGATTGGAGTAGCCTTCTGCCGAAGGCAGCGTCCGCTGAGGCGTAAGAATCGATTTTGTAGTGCCTTATGAAGGAATTTGGCGAGGCCCAAGTGGCTGCTTTGCAGACTTCTTCCAACGGGGCTTGAGTCGCCCAAACGGCAGATGTGGCAGCACTTCTGGTGGAGTGCGCTGTAATATTCTTTGGAATGGAGAGGGAGGCTGTCTCATAGGCCTTAGAGATGGTCCCTCTGATCCAACGGCCTATTACTGATGAGGACACTTTGGATCCCATGGATCTGGGATGATAGGCCACGAAGAGTGCCTCAGACCTCCGAATGGGTCCTGTGCGTTGAATATAAATTTTTAGCGCTCTAGTGAGATCCAGAGTGTGCCATCTAATTGCCAGGGGATGCTCCCGTTGGAGACAGAAGGAAGGTAAAACAATATCCTGGGATCTGTGGAACATGGAACTGACCTTGGGTAGAAAGGTGGGGTCCAGTCGCAGAACCACCTTGTCCTGATGGAACTGACAGAGGTCCTGTCTGATAGAGAGAGCTGCCAACTCAGATATGCGTCGGGCGGATGTAATCGCCACCAGGAATGCTACCTTAAAGGATAGGTACCTGAGGGACGCAGATTTCAGGGGTTCATAGGGTGCCTGAGTAAGGGAATGGAGAACCCGTGGCAAGTCCCAGGAAGGATATCTGTGGACCTTAGAAGGCCTGAGGAGTTGGCCACTCCTCTGAGAAATTCTTGGATTTCCAGAAGGGAGCGGAGAGGCTGCCTGCGAGGCCCCGCCAAGACAGAAGAGATAGCTGCCAGGTGGCGACGGATGGTGCTGGTAGAGAGGCCTTGGTGGAAACCTTTCATGAGGAAGGAGATTATCCTGTGAATGGGAAGACACAGGGGAGATAAGCCCTCCTGCGAGCACCACTGATGGAATTTGGACCAGGTATGGTCGTATATCCGGTTGGTAGACCCTCTTCTAGACTTCAGGATGATTTCCACTGTGTCCGGGTCGTACCCTCGCAGGTCTAGGTCTCTCCGGATAATAGCCAGGCGGTGAGGTGGAACCACTCCGGGTCTGGATGAAAGGAGGCCCCCTGCCGCAACATATCCTCTGAAACGGGGAGTCGCCAGGGGTCCTGGACGGACAGCTGTTGGAGGTCCGCGAACCAGGGCCGGCGAGGCCAGTGGGGGGCCATCAGGATTATTCGAGCCCTCTCTAGGATGATCTTGTGGACCACATCTGGGAGAATTGGAATTGGAGGGAAGGCATACAGAAGACCTGGAGGCCAAGGGATCCTGAGAGCATTGATTGCCTCTGCTCCCGGGGATGGAAACCTGGAGATGAAACTAGGGAGCTGGGCATTGGCTTCGGTCGCAAACAGATCCAGCACTGGATGGCCGAACCTGAGGCAGATTTGGTGGAACAGTGCCTGATGGAGATTCCACTCTCCTGGATCTATGGTCGCTCGCGAGAGCCAGTCCGCTTGGACGTTGAGGCTCCCCGAGATGTGATCGGCTAGAAGCGACTGGAGATGTTTCTCCGCCCAAAGGCCTAACTTTAGGGCCTCCCTCATGAGGGCCTTGGATCTTGTGCCTCCCTGTCTGCAAATGTGGCTTTTTGTGGCTATGTTGTCGGTAAGAATCAGAACATGCTGGTTGGAGATGTGAGGTTTGAACTGTTTTAGAGCTAGGGACACAGCTCTTAATTCTAGCCAATTGATGGGCCTAGAGGCTTCCTCCGGTGACCACGTGCCCTGGGCTATTAGACCCTGGGCATGGGCTCCCCAGCCCGATAGGCTGGCATCTGTGGTGACAACAAACTGGTCTGGGCACCTGAAGGGAGATCCCTTGTCTAGGGCTGGAGAAGTCCACCACTTGAGGGATCTGCGAACTGCCGGTGGAATGGCGATGCGACGAGTCGAGTTGCTGTGCCCCGATCTCTGGAATGGTAACAGAAGCCACTGTAGTTCCCTGGCGTGAAGACGAACCCAGGGGACAATGCCAATACACGACACCATCTTTCCCAGTAGGGAAGATAGGGTGACAATGGAGGCAGATTGTTGGGATAGAATACGAGAAATAAGATCCAACATGCTGTGTTTTCTCTCAGAAGAGAGGAAAACCTGGGATATCTCAGAATTAATTATAGTTCCCAGATGTAGAATGGAAGTAGATGGCTTAAGGTGGCTCTTTTTGAAATTTATGGAGAAACCATGGTTCTGTAGGACCGACATGGTGGAAGAGAGATCTGCAGCCACTCCATTTTTAGAATTTCCATGAATTAAAATGTCATCTAAATAACATAAAATATGAATGGGCGTGGCCCGGATATGTACCGCCAGGGATCCCAAGAGCTTGGTAAAGACTCTGGGAGCCGAGGAGAGCCCAAATGGCATAGTCCTATACTGAAAATGCCTGCCCTGGAAGGCAAAACGTAGAAATTTTCTATGGCCTTTGGCAATGGGGATATGGAGGTAAGCTTCCGTAAGGTCCAGGGAGACCATAAAATCCCCAGGATGCAGGGCGGCTAAGATGGAAGATAAGGAATGCATTTTAAATTTCCTATATTTAATGAATTGGTTCAAATTCTTTAGGTCTAAGATGGCTCTCCAGCCTCCAGAGCTCTTAGGGACCATGAAGAGGATGGAGTAGAAGCCCAAGCCTCTCTGGAGAGAGGGGACCGGTTGGATAGCTTTAATAGCCAACAAATGGGAAATAGCTTCCTCCATTCGGATACGAGATGGAGAGGAGCTGGGAGAGGGACAAGAAATAAAACGCTTAGGGGGAGGAGAAATAAACTCTAAACGGAGACCCCTTTCCACAGTATCAATGACCCAGGGGTCCTTACAAGAACGGTGCCAGGAGGTGGAAAACCAGGCCAGGCGACCGCCTATGGGAAAAGAGGAAGACTCACCATCTGGGTTTTTTGGAAGCCCTGGTAGAGGAGGATCCTCTCTGGTAGCGGGAACCTCTGCCCCTGGTGTTTCTAGATTGGGATCGAAACCGAGGGGAATACTGACCTGGATTCCTTTGAAAGGCGAAACCCTGATCCTGTTGACGACCTGTGCGCCGAAAGGACTGCGGTTTAGGGGTCTTCTTGGTGGTAGGTCCTAAGACCTTTTTCTTGTCCGTGGTCTCTGTGAGGAGAGGGTCCAGAAGGTCTCCGAAGAGGAGATTGCGTTTCAGAGGACCCATGGCTAACTGCCACTTCTGCCTTACTCCCGCCTGCCAAGGGCGGAGCCATAGAAGTCTTCTGGCCGTTGTGGAGGCCGCTACTGACCTGGCTGCAAATCTGGAAGATTGGAGAGTAGCATCCGCTACGTATTGGGCAGCTGCGAAGATTTTGTTGAAATCTTGTTGGCCTCATAGATCATCTGGAGGTAGATGTTGTTGGAGCTGACGAAGCCACAAGAGCATAGCTCTGGAGAAGAAAGATGCTGCTGCAGCACTTTTAATGGCCCATGAGTCTGCGAAGAAACCTCTCTTGAGCATTTGCTCAAGACGCTTGTCTTCTGGACGGAGGACCTCCTCTGCTTCGCCAGGCATGACAGCAGCCGAGTGGAGAGTCTTCACCGGTTCATCTGGCCTGGGACAGGCTAGGAGCTCCTCATAAGAGGGAGAGAGCTTGTAGAGCTTCCTGTCCTTGGAAGTGGGAGTGAAGCCAGAGGTTGGATGGTCACACTGTTTGAGCAAGGCGTCCTTAAACAATTTGGGCATAGGAATTACCTCATTGTCTTCCTGTTCTCCCATGAAATAAGGAAGATTTTCCTCCAGAGGATCTGTGGAAGGAGTAGCCTGCTTTTCTTGCCCGGCTAGCCCCGTGGATACTCTTGCTTTGAGAAGGAGAGATTTGAAGAGTTGAGATGGAAAGATGGCAGCTGGGGCTAGAATCTTAATTTGACATTCCTCATCTTCCGACAGACGCTGAAAGGGGTCATCATCCTCCTCTGCTTCCACATCCTCATTCTCTTCCTGGGAAGAATCTGAGTCCTCCATGACTGGGGCTCTGTAGGAAGGAGAAGAAATCACGGGACGGGAGGAGCGTGGAGGGGGATGAGACAGAGAAGGAACATTGATGGCCGAGAGTTTAGCATCAATGGTTTTAGTCAAAACAGACAAGATAGACTGAAACTCCGGAGGCAAGGAAGAAATATCAGCCGGAAAGTTAGAAGGATCCCTGAAGGCCTGAGAAGGTTCTGGCTGGGAGGAATCTTCAGTAATATCTGGCTCCTCTGGACCTAAGCCCCATAGATTAGGTTGGGGTGGATTTAGGTTTGGCTCATCTAGGGATAGCACAGGAACCCCAGAGAGAGGCAGGTTAGAGGCCTCCGGGGGGGGGGGGGTTGGATTCATATGCACTTGGGCCTGCACCTTTAAACGTTTGGCTGATTTATCATGTATTTTTTGCAGGGCTAGGTCCCTTCTCTTCTCAGTCCTGGTGGACTTGGCCAAGGGATGGGCTCCTGAAGAAGAGGAGGAAGAGGCCTGGGGGATATTAGTAGATTCATCACCAGTAGGCCTAACCTCTCTGGGACCTTTGGTAGTGCCTCTCTTGGGAAAAGAAGCCATAGTCTGAACAAATTACAGAAGACAAGGCTTGAGCCAAAGAAAATAGGGGGGAGAAGAATTTAATAGCTTTCCCAAGAGGAGAGGTGACCCTGCTCCTAGACCCAGGAGCGGCTGCGACATAGGGGCAATCCGGACGGAACCAAGAGCTCGTGTCCCTAAATGCAGCGTGGCAGGCCTCACTAAACTTAACTTAAGTAAACCAAGGCACACTAGTTGGAGGCCACTTCCGTGGAGAATGGACCTGAGGAAACTCACAGCTACTCCAGGGTCAAGCGGCGGACTGGAAGCACTGATGGATGACCAAGCAGGGCAAACCGAAAGTGCGAAGTTACTGGGCGCGAGGGTCTTCGCGCCAAAAAACCCGCTCCGGGTTTTTTTTGCAATCGGAGGGAACTAAGTCCGGGAGACAAACGAGTCCCACACCGCAGGAGGTAAATAGCCCGTTAATCCTTATATAAACAATGGCTTGCCCGGCAGGACCTCCAGGCCGAGAGGAATAAGATAAAATTCCAGGCCGGCCGCAGCGACAGCACGGAGGGAAAAAAAGCCGCGAATGGCTGCGCCGCCCACTTCTCCCCCAAACTCAAAGCCCGATACGGCTGAGTAGATTTCACTGCCGGCAAGCTTTAGTAATAAAATAATCTTACTGTTTTAGATGAGAAAGGATCGAAGGGAAGGTGTTTTGAGAGGAACGAGCGTTCACGCGACCCGCTGGATGCGGGGACTGAGCGAATTCTGGGGAAGGGGCGGATCCAGCAGGCTTTTTTAATACTAGGCTCAGTCCCATCGGATTGGACAGGAGCAACCCACGTGACTGCTGGACCCACTCCTTCAGTACGGAGAATTGGAAGACAACTGAACACCTTGAACTGGTACTCCAGGTGTTTGTAACATGCCAAGATGATGATCATGGTGCATTATGATTTATTTGGGCAAATTAGAGGTAGGTTCTTCCCGGTTCGAAACGGTTCTCCTGAGCTGGTACCAAACTGCTAGGGATGTCACAGTGACATCATGGAACTGGTTTGGTCAGTGCTGGTCTGTGGAGGCCACCATCTTTTTTTTAAATTGTTTTTGAATTTTTTTTTTTTTTTTTAGGGGGGTTTCTTCTGTGCATGCGCAGATGCCGAGTTTCCGGCACTGAGCATGTGTCACCATTTTGTTTTTGGCTTTTAGGGGGGATTTTTTTTTGACACTGCATATGCATGGATGCGCATACATGCAGCATGGCCACACAGCATGGGAGGAAGCGAACTGGCAGCAAAGTAAGTTAGAACCCACCCCTGCTGCAAAAGATGAAGTTATGCATCTGTATCATAAAGTCTATGTGGTTTGCAAGATGAACTCATAACATGGAAGTTATTTGCCTTTCTTCTGCCGTATGATTAGTATCCATAGTAGCCTTCTGCTGCACAATTAGGTCCCACAGAGTTGGCCTTCTCCAGGTCCCATCGACTAAGCAATACTGTCTGGCGGGACCTAGGGGAAGAGCCTTCTCTGTGGCTGCCCCAACCCTCTGGAATCAACTCCCCCCGGAGATCAGGACTGCCCCCACCCTCCTTGCCTTTCATAAGCTCCTGAAAACCCACCTATGTCTCCAGGCATGGAGAAATTGATATACCCCTCAGCCATTACGATTTATGTATGGTTTATGTGGGTTGTATGATTGTTTTTTATTATAAGGGTTTTAAATACTGTTTTTAAATTTGGATTTGTACTCTGCATATTGCATGTTGTGAGCCGCTCCAAGTCTTCGGAGAGGGGTGGCATACAAATCTAATAATAATAATAATAACAATAATAATAACAATAATAATAATAATAATAATAATATGACCATGTCACAAACAAGGAAATTCTATAAAAAAGTAATTCATGAAGTTTTTCTGAGATTGCTGAACATCTGCACAAGTGAGAATGTCTAGAATAGAGTGCAATCAATTGGATCCCACCAGATGGTCAGAGAAAAAGAGGAAAACCTAGTGCTTTTCAGATGAAGATTTGAAAAACATCAACCTTAAATAAAGGATGCGAAAACTGTAGCGGCAGACCAAAAACTGTGGAATACACTTATAATTCAATATGCTTAGTACAGGATTTAATAACAATGAAAATGTAGTGTTTATATATAAAAATTACAACTTGTCCTCAATATTGTACCTATGATAGTGCTCCTTCTGAAAGCTTCTCCATGTGTGAATTTCCATAGGAAGAGGGATTTAACATGTACAGGTTAATATATACATCATATATATGTTTGTTGTTTGTTTGTTTGTTTGTTTGTTTATTTATGTATTTGATTTATATGCTACCCCTCTCCGAAGACTCGGGGCGGCTTACAACATATAGAAAAACACTGTACGACAAAATCCAATTAATTAAAGTTAAAATCTAAAAGCCTAAAAACCAATTAAAATACATTCATACCCATTCAATCACAAACTTACCATATATTCACTGGCCAGGGGGTAGTGGCATGACTCCAAGCATAGATGAGTCTTCAGACTCTTAAGAAAGGCAGGGAGGGTGGGGGCAGTATGAATCTCTGGGGGGAGCTGATTCCAGAGGGCCGGGGCTGCCACAGAAAAGGTTCTTCCCCTAGGTCCCACCAAGTGACATTGTGTAGTTGATGGGAACTGGAGAAGGCCGACTCTGTGGGACCTGACTGGTCTCTGGGTTTCTTGCGGCAACATCACGTTGCCATCACATGCCATTCATGTTCACAGAGCTGGGGTTGGCATGGTCTGTGTGTAATGCCTCTGGCCCATAGGCCACCAGTTTGACACCCCTGATACATTGACTTCTGTCCAATTCAGCACCTTAATTGCGCTCTTAACACTGAATTGAAAATATTTATGGGTTTTAAAGATTACTATAAAGAGCTACAAATTCAAATTCTGTTAGTCAAAAGACTAAAAAATACTATTGGTAGAAATGAAAAGCAACTAGTGAACATTTATATTTGAACATTTATATTTACTGACATTATAAAACAACTATAAAGACTTATTGATAAACAATGCCTTTTAAGGGTCTAATTTACACAAATTTGCATTTTCTAGACTTGGCAAACTATTCCAGTATAATAAATCAGAAGGGGTTACACAGGAATGCTAATTTCACTCCTTAGTTTCTTGAAAACGTTTACTCCTTCAGTTATGCAGCATTCATTTCCCATAGGACTCCAGTCAGCATTCATGCATGCCCTTACAACTCTATTTTTAGACAATGCAGCTTAATGTATAAATTGTATTGTATGTATGATATGAGCCAAGAGACTCAATTTGGACAACATGAAGATTTTAGCTTTTGATATTTTTCAGTGAAACAAAAGCAGACATGCAAAACCAAAAACAAATGTTTAATATGTGTAGAATATCTTAGGGACTCTTATTAACTATATTGGAACTATTCACTTCTGTCAATTCTACAAAATATATAATGCATATGCATGCAAAAACTTGGGATAACTCAACAATTTTTAAAAAAATATAATTTGTATTGAGTATAAAAACATTTTAAAAGACAAAAAATATTAATTCCTGATTTAATTCTATTGTTAATTTATCTGATTCTGCACATTCTATTTTTTTTAATAAATATGTTATCAGATAGTACATCTCCATGTTTCTAATTTTGTGCCAGGCATATTATCACTGCTATCAAAATATGTAATATAATGGGTTTAGGACTTTTTTCCTCCTCCACTTCTCCAAGCCTGTTTTGTCCCTAGCCTTCTGCCCCCCAGCCATTCGTTGCTGCCGTTTTTCCCTGGCCGAACAGCCTCAAAAGCACTTTCACACTGGCCTTTTGGACATGGGGGACCGGGGTGGGTGCCAGCCAGAACACTAAATTGAACTCGCCGCTGCAGCTTGTGAGTGCTTGCGGGGCCAGCACAATTTTGCTTCTGCACTTGTGGAGATAGCAAAATCGTGCACGAAGCTGCGGGTGTGCCCAGGTTTTGACATGTGTGGAAGCAAAAAAAACTCACCGGAACACGGGCGCACTTGCAGCTCCATGCACGATTTTGCTATCTCCACAGGTGCAGAAGCAAAATCGCGCTGGCCCTGCAAGCGCTCATGAGTTGTGGCGACAAGCCCAACTTAGCGTTCCGGCTAGCAGCCCGCCCCTGCAGGGGACACTTTCCTATCAGCCAATCAAAGGATTCATTCCTTTTCATTCCCTTCCACTCTGCCTGTGTGTCTGGAAGCAGCATTTTTAGAAGAAGGAGCAGGAGTTTTATATTTTAATTTGATTAGAAGGCAGAAATTGAAATAACAAATGAGTGCAGTTTCTCTGTCTTTATCAAAAAGTATCTATTTCATGGAATCTTTTCTGATTCAGTAATTCTAAAACAAAATTACACCCCCTCCTTAAGAATCCCACCCTGTTCTTCATTCATTGTGCTTTTTAGCAGAAGGAATGGGAGGGGGTAACCTCTCTCCCTCCCTCCGTGCTGTCTCTCCCTCTCTCTCTCTCTCTCTCTCTGTATGCTTTTAAGCATTAAGTATTGGCTTGGATATTTGTAAAAGATTGTATAAATTCATGTCGGGTGATTGCTAGTGGCTGGTTGGACTGTCTGACTGAGTGTTAAATAGGATTTTTTAGTTGTACTTTTAAAATATATTAGATTTGTTCTATATGCTTTGTTTTATACTTATTCTGTGAGCCGCCCCGAGTTTTCAGAGAAGGGCGGCATTCAAATCTAATAAATTGAATTGAATTGGTTAAAGAGACGGCCCTTTAACTGGCAGTGTACAAGCAAATCTATGGGGGGAAACATACCACCACACAATCAGGACAAGAAAATGAGGGAGGGAATCGATGGAATTGGGAGCCAGGAGGCCACACAAATATCAACCAAATAACAGGAGTTGCTATAAAGAAAATGATCCATTGGAATATATGGCACAATTCATTCTGAAGCGTGAAAGAGATCAGAGCTTTTCATATAAAAAGGCGTGCTCCAATATTGCAGAAGTGCTGTGATTATAGACAAACGAGGTCCCTTCTCAGCTTTTTACAGGACAGATTTTTAAATCTAGCCCCGTTCAAAGAAAAAAAAGTTAGTCTCACTGAGTTAAAGGTAGGTTACTCCATAAAAAAAAACAGGCAATGGATCTCTGTGTGTGCTTTTTAGCAGAAGAAAGGGGAGGGGGAGAGACAGAGCACAGAGGGGGGAGAGAGAGAGGCTACCCCCTCCCCTTCCTTCTGCTAAAAAGCATGCACACAGAGAGAGAGGGATGGGGCAGGAAGAACGGGGAGAGATGGAGATGGAGAGGAGGAGAGGAGGAGATGGGGAAGATGGGGGAGAGGAAGAGAGAGGGAGAAAGAGAGGGAGAGGGAGGAATGGACAGGAGGAGAGGATGGAAAAGCCAAGATATGGAAAGAGAGAGAGGGAGGGAGAGGGGGAATTGTCCTGGCCATTTGTTAAGAACATAATGTTTTAATCATTCCAATATATTTTTGGGCACAATTCATCATTTCAAATTTATTAATAAGAAAATCCCAATTTAAATTGTTGAAAGCCTTTTGAGCGTTGAGGAACATGAGAGCTACATTTTCCTAGATTTATTTCATAATACTCTAATATGTCCAAAATCATTCTTGTGTTAATACTGATGTGTCTGAAAAGAAACTGTTTTAATCTGGGTGAATAAATTTGTTAACTATGTTTTTTAATCTCTCAGCCATTATTGTCACAAAGATCTTATTATCAACATTCAACAGCAGGGTTGGCCTATAGTTTTGTATCCTTTGTTTTCCTGATTTATCTTTGGGGATTAATGTTATTATTGACTCTGTCCAAGTTTTAAGAATTTCTTCTTTGTTTAAAATCTCATTGAATGTTCTAAGTAATTTTTTTAAATGAGTTCTGTAATTCCTTGTAACATTATGCTGGAATACCATCGGGCCCTGGAATTTTGTGGGAGAACTCAACAAAATTATTTCTATGAATGTAATGTTGAGAGTTTTAGAGAAAGGTAACTCCAACAATCAAAAACTTCGAAGCAAACATAGATAATAATACTAAATTTTAAATTAATTTTGCAATTCCAATAGTTGTGACATCTCATAGTTTTTTTAAAAAAAAACCAGGAATGAATAACTAACCTTAAGTTGGTGAATTGCACCAATTCTACTTATCTCCACTGGTTCAGTAAAGATTATTACCATATATACTCGAGTATAAGTCAATATTATCAGCACAAAATGTGCTGAAAAATCCAACCTCGACTTATACTAGAGTCACTGACTTTCACTGACCTGAAAACTGTCCCAAAGCTCCAGTTCCCATGTGAAAGGCAGGGAGGAAAGAAACCTCATGGCTGGCAACAGGAGGGGTTTTTTTCTTTCTGCTCTTGCTACACCTCAGCTGCCTGATTGGCAGCAGGCTGAACCAATCACAGCTCCTTCTCTACACAGAAAGGAGGCACTGAGAGAGCTATCTGATTGACAGCAGGCTGTACCAATCACACCTCCTCCTCTACAGGAAGCACTGGGGGAAGGGGCGGGAGGGTTGAAGAGACTTTCAGAAGGAAGGAACCATGGCTTTCTCTTCTGATCAAGCCAGCAACAATATTTTACTAGTAAATAAAATGTACAAGTAAAATGTAAGTTACCCATTTAAATTTGATTAACAGGATAGGTTATTTTGTAAGAAAATGTTGCTTAAAGTGGGGATAACTCTGTGTAATTAAACTTTTTCTTCCAACTATACTTATCCTACCCAAGAGGATTGTTAATGCTGACTTGTTTAAAACAATACAGAGGTTAGATTAACATAATAGTATGAATTTTGTCATTAATCATTTGTTCTATATAATTAATATGAATATATTTACCTTTTTTAAAGAGTATGGTTACTCCTTGTGCAAGATAAATATCATGTAGAAGAAAGATTTTACAATTAATGATTGAGTAACCCCCAATTGTTATTAACTGATCTATTGAGATAGTAATAATGATTTTAACTTATGAAATACATTTTAAATGGAAAATCTGAATATTTATCATATGGAAGTTTGATTTAAGCAATTGTTTTGAAAGTATATATGAAATCCCAATTATTATAATGATATTGTAATGAAGACTAAGATAACAGGTTTTAAGATTAAGATATTTTAAGAGGTTTTTGGAATTTTTAAAAAAAGAAAGATTTTGGAAGGGGAGGAAGAAAGATGCAAGAAATAAAAAACATTTTGGAAGGAAAAAAGTTACATAATATAATAATAACAACAGGGGTGGAAGGGACCTTGGAGGTCTTCTAGTCTAACCCCTTGCCTAGGCAGGAAACCCTACACTACTTCAGACAAATGGGTATCCAACATCTTCTTAAAAACTTCCAGTGTTGGAGCATTCACAACTTTGGTGGCAGGCTGTTCCACAGATTCATTGTTCCAACTGTCAGGAATTTTCTCCTTAGTTCTAAGTTGCTTCTCTCCTTGTTTAGTTTCCACCCATTGCTTCTTATTCTGCCCTCAGGTGCTTTGGAGAATAGGTTGACTCTTTCTTCTTTGTGGCAAACTCTGAGATATTGGAAGAATGCTATCATGTCTCCCCTGGTCCTTTTTTTCATTAAACTAGATATACCCAGTTCCTGCAACCATTCTTCATATGTTTTTTTTATTCTCCTACAAAAACAATTTTAAGAAGCTACAATAGAAGAATATTCCATTTTTATAAGTTACCAGTAGCCACTGTATTTTCCACCCTGGACTTATATTCGAGTCAATAAGTTTTCCCATTTTTTTTTTGGTGGCAAAAATAGGTGCCTCGGCTTATAATCGGGTCGACTTATACTCGAGTATATATGGGTATATTGATTTTAAAACTAAAATAAAAATGTTTCTCCATTACACAGAACTATAAGCTATAATTTCTTAGAGAACCAGTGTGCAATAATAGTTAAGGTGGTGGAGTTGGCAGACCAAGGTTCTAGTCTTCTTTAAAGCACAGAATCCAAATGGGTAATCTTGTAGACCCTGAGTTACTCTATCTCAATACCAAAACCAACAATAGGCTGAAAACAAAACCATTCAGAGCATCAACACACTCCTTAGATTTCATGTGAAAACAGCGGTGGACTATGAGCCGGAACGCTAAATTGCGCTCGCCGCCATGGCTCATAAGTTCTTGTGGGACCAGTGCGATTTTGCTGCTGCACCTGTGGAGGTAGCAAAATCACGCATGGAGCCACAGGTAAAACCTCATCGAAACACGGATGCACCCATGGCTCCATGCACAATTTTGCTACCTCCACAGGTGCAGCAGCAAAATCACACTGGTCCTGCAAGAACTTACAAGCCACAGCACCAAACGCAATTTAGCATTCAGGCTTGTAGCCCACCGCTGTGTGAAAACTAGGCAAACAAACTACAAGCAGAACCTGCAAGGAAGCAGGACAAACATGGGGGAAAGCAATGCTTTGTTAAGAAGTTATACATAATAAACCATGATTTTATCTAGGCTTTCTTTTTAAAAAAAATATCCATTATAGTTCTCAGTCTCAGATAAACATTGAAGCAAAAGTCTTTGTAAACAGTGAGCTGAAAACTTTCTTGTTATCAACAAAAAGAGCTACCTCGCTTCTCATTCTCATATGGATGTGAGAAAAAGACTCTTAATGTAATGTGAAACATATTGATTCTATACTGAAAACTAACTTACTTTCTGGAACTCTTCTATCATTATCCCTTTATCTTAATAAATTTTACTAAAAACAATTATGTGAAATTTGTGCTTGGGAAAAATTTATTTACTTTCAGTTTAGGCTATCTTGACTAGAGTTTGTATGTCTAGGTCCATTCATGATTTAAAATTCTGTTCAGCAATGGCTATTCAAACTATTCCCAATTTTTTATATAGCCTATTTTGCCTTTTTCTGTGCTATAAGGCTTTTTTTATGATGCGCCTCCTAAAATGCAATAATAAATTCTGGCAGAAATATTAGTCGATTCAACATATTCTATAATCTAAAAGCATTTCCAAGAAATGTTATTTGGTGTGTCACAATACTAGTACTGTACTTGTTATATTTTCTTTTTTTTTAATCTCCATCAGCCTAAATGATGTTGAGGTTTCAGCAGTGGTGTTGGACAATATTCGAGATTTCTTTGATGGAACACATATAAGACCAAGAAAGGATCAGTATAGGTCTAAACAAAGTCTACAGAGAGATGCTCAATAGCAACATACTCTGCTTAACAATGACATTACACTTGAAACCATCTGGCTATTGCTTAGCTTGCCTTAACAAGGGTAAAATTCCTTGCTTGCCAATACTTACACTTATGGTTTTTACTATCTTCCCTTATATATAAAACACCATCAAATAGCCTTTGGAAATTATGCATGAATTCAGTTGCATTGCACAATGGAACGTTTATTACCATGCATGCCAGATTATGTGATTATAAATTGGGGAATGCAAAAGTTTATTTAATTTAATTTAATGTATTAATTAATTTATTTATTGCATCTCCATGCCTCTCTACTCAAAAAGGACTTACAACAGGATATAAAATACATTTTAAAACATCATAAACAATTAAGAAAAAAAACAGTTTAAAAACCACGTATGTACATATAATTCAAGACTGGACCTCATAAAATAGCGAGATCAAAGGCCCCAAGCCTGCTGGAAAAGCCAGGTCTTCAATGTTTTCTGGAAGGCCAATAGAGTGGGGGCAGTCCAGTGGTGGGCTCCTACAGGTATGGTCAGGTATGCAGTACCAGTAGCAAAATTTTGGTCAGGTACACAGTACTTGTAGTAAAATTTTGATTCCCCCCCCCCCCTTCTGGGCTCTGGGTATGTTTTTCTTATCACATTAAATGAGGTGTATAATTTTAGAAGAGTTGTGTGTGCGTGCGTGTGTGTACATACATTTTATATAGTAGATAATCAGGAGTGGGCTACTGCCCGGTCAAGGCTTACGCAGTGGGGTAGCGAAAATTGAGCTCCACCACAGAACACCCAATTTGCACTGAAAGATGTTGAAACAAAATGCATAAACCACGCCCACAGTGTGGTAGTGAACATTTTGGTAGCCCATTAATGGGGCATTCAGATCTCAGGGGATAGTTGTTTCCAGAGAGCCAGGGTAGCTACAGAGAAGGCCCTTCCCTATGGGCCTGCCAGCCGGCACTGTTTAGCTGACGGAACCTGGAGGAGACCAGCTCTGTGGGATATTACCGGTCACTGAGAACTATGAGGTAGAAGGCAGTCTCGAAGATAACCTGACCCTCTTAGCTGTGGGTCTAGGAGGACACCAAATTCTGAACCCATTCTGAGGGGGACAATTTCTCCTCCTCCAGAGCCAAAGATGGGCAGTCTAAACAGTCTTTAGGAGGCACTATCCACAGCCACTCGGTCTTGTCTGGGTTAAGTCTAAGTTGACACCCATCCAGACCTTCACGGCTTCCAGGCACCAGCACATCACATCCACTGCTTCACTGAACTGACATGCGGTGGAGATATATTTCTGATACCTCGCCTCAAAATGTCATATGACTTTACCAAGTGGTTTCATGTAGATATTAAATAGGAGGGGAGAAAGGACCAAGCCCTGAGGCACCCCCCAAATAAGGGGTCTAGGGGTCAATCTCTGTCCTGCCAACACCAACTGTGAATGACTTGAGAGATAGGAAGAAAACCACCGCAGCACGGTGCCTCCCAACCCTAGCTCCTTTAGTTATCCCATAAGAATACCATGGTCAATTGTATTGAAAGCCACTGAGAGGTCAAGTAACACCAAGATAGAGAAATGACGCCCATCTCGGACTTGCCAGAAATCATCCATCAGTGTGGCCAAAGCAGTTTCCGTGCTATAGCCAGGGCTGAAACCAGACTCACAAGGGTCCAGATAATCTGTTTCATTCGATGACTATTGGAGTTTAAGTGCCACTACATTCTCTACAACCTTTCCCACAGCTTTGTCTACTTCATCAGGAGCCACAGGCTAAAATTCATCCCAAATTGATAGATATAGTAGGTTAAAGAATGATCCAATCCAAAGTGCTGATAGAATTATTACTCTTTGATCTTATTTGTACAGAAAGGATATAGCAATACTGTTACAAAACCAGCATGTTTTGAATTCAAGCCTTAAAAACTGTCATTCCAGACAGCTCTGTGTGTTTTCAATTACAACTGGAAGAATCCCATGTATCTTTTATTTTAATTGGGTAAAATTCAACTGGCAACTTGGAGACATCATCCTACCAGCCACTGTGCTCTAGCAATGGATTATACTAACTCATTACTGGTCATGTTAATAATTCTGAACCACAGTTCTGATGGGCAAAATAATGGTACAATAATGGTACACAGACTGAATTTATAAAGGTTAGAAAAATCACATGTTGAAAAGGTTTATTGAGGCTGCTTTACTGTACATAACCAGAATTGTTCCTTAATTGACATGCTAACAAATGGTGTCTGTGCAGTAAAATGTACTTTGTTCTTAAAGCTGGGCCTATGAAACCACAGCATCTATACTGATCCCATTTTTTTAAAATTTCTGACCAAGCACTTAGGCTGGCACTTAAGCACTGACTAAGCACTTAAATGACACCATGATGAGTACCTGGACAAAAAGGTTACAATTCTAAGCATGCTTACTAATGACTTAAACTATTGAGCTTCATAGAATTTTCTTCTGAGTAAACCCATTTACAGATTTTGACTGAACGGAACCATGGTGACGTAATGGTTTCAATGTAGTACTGCAGGCTGACTCTGCGCAGTGCCAGGAGTTCGATCTGACTGGTTCAAAGTTGACTCAGCCTTCCATCCTTCTAAAGTTAGTAAAATAAATATCCAGATTGTTGGGTGCAATATACTGACTCTGTAAATTGCTTAGAAAGAGCTGTAAAGCATTATGAAGAGGTATTTAAGTCTAAAAGTTATTGCTATTACTATTATTATTTTCTATATTGACCTCCTGCCTATGTATTTACAAAGACTCCAATACAAAGTGCCCGTACTAAATTATGGAATGCAATGCAGTGCTAGACGTTGAAGAATGAGTAATCTGGGGTTCATTTAATTTTTTTTAATATGCTTGGTTTTTGTTTTTTTAAAAAAGGCTATATAATAATAATATATAATAATAACAATATATTACAACAACAACAACAACAACAACAGAGTTGGGAGGGACCTTAGAGGTCTTTATTCAAGCCCCTGCTTATGCAGGAAACCCTACACTACTTCAGACAAATGGTTATCCAACATATTCTTAAAACCTTCCAATATTGGAGCATTCACAACTTCTGGAAGCAAGCTGTTCCCCTGATTAATTGTTCTAGCTGTCAGAAAATTTCTCCTTAGTTCTAAGTTACTTCTCTCCTTGTTTAGTTTCCACCCACTGCTTCCTGCTCTATCCTCAGGTGCTTTGGAGAATAGGTTGACTCCTTCTTCTTTGTGGCAACCCCTGAGATATTGGAACTCTGTTATCATGTCTCCCCTGGTCTTTCTTTTCATTAAACTAGCCATACCCAGTTCCTGCAACTGTTCTTCATATGTTTTAGCCTCCAGTCCCCTAATCATCTTTGTTGCTCTTCTCAGCACTCTTTCTAGAGTCTCAACATCCTTTTGTATCATGGCAACCAAAACTGAATGCAGTATTTCATGTGTGGCTTTACCAGGGCCTTATAAAGTGTTATTAATACTTCATGTGATCTTGATTCTATCCCTCTTAATGCAGCCTAGAACTGTGTTGGCTTTTTTGGCAGCTGCTGCACACAATAGCTCCCACTATTTAAAATGCTACACCTTGTATGCAATGGAGAAGAATGGAGAGGAAGGATAGTCAAGAGTTTCCTTCTCCCCTAGTTATAAACTTCCAACTTAATATACAAATAACAGCTGCAAACATACGGTATCCACTAAGCACTGCATGAGACAGCCATTCATCATCCAAGCTACAGAAGCTGCTCAAGCTCTTTATTGCTTTGACCTCATTAAAAGCATGTGAGCCATGCACTGATGTAAATCTGTATCTCTAAATACTTTCCTCTTTAATTTTTTAATAGTTCACAGATGAAGGGAAAGGTTAAAGTCAATTAAAAGAGATACAAATACTATTATTATTGCCTGGCAAGCGTTAGTTATTAGATTTGGCCATGCCACTTCAGAAAATCATTACTATTTTTTTATTTCTGACTGCATTGATAATTACACTGTTTATTGACTTATCCCCTCATTTTGTGCAGTGGGGAAATTAGAGATCTTATTTACCTTTACAGATATTTTATGAAGACTGGTTATCTGTGGGTTAAATCAAGTAGATTGTATACAGATTGTAGGGTATTAATTTACAGGTGTACTGTGTTCATGGTTTCATATCAAAACCAGGTTGAAACTGTTGAAAAATTTTGTACTGTGTTATAGTTGGTTTAAGGACCAGATGTTGGACAATTATTGCTTTAATTGTCATTTAGAAGGGCTACTTACTGACATTTTAGCAGACAGCATACTTTCTCAGCAGAAGCTAAGCTAGCATTCAGTTACACTGCTCAATTGCATTATCCAAATGCAATATTATACTCAGGGCAATCTAATACAGCAGATGAAATATATGCTGGCTCAAACATGTTGTTTAATTTAGCTGTAGAATCTGTGAAGGAGAGCATGTTGGGTGAAAATATTAGCGCACAACAGGGCTACCCAGCAACAGGCTCAAGCTCAACTCTGACAAGATTGAGTGGCTGTGGGTCCTGCCTTCCAAGGACAATCCCACCTGTCCAACCAACACACTAGAGGGATAGATTTTGACCCTTTCAGAGAGGGTCCACAACTTGGGAGTTCTCATAGATCTACAGCTGAGGCTAGAGCAACATCTCTCAGCTGTGGCTAGGGGGACTTTTGCACAGGTTCACCTGGTGCACCAGTTGCGGGCCTATTTGGACAGGGAGTCTCTGCTTACCATCACTCATGCCCTCATTACTTCTAGGTTTGATTACTATAATGTGCTCTGCTTGAAGCTGCCCTTGAAGAACATTTGGAGACTTCAACAAGTCCAGCACGCATCCACGGGAGCCATGTTGGGAGTACCTGATTCCCACATCAGTCCAGCACTCCCCGAGCTGCACTGGCTGCCAACTGCACTGGCTGCCAACTGCACTGGCTGCCAACTGCACTGGCTGCACTGGCTGCCACTGAACGCAATTCAAGGTGTTGGTTATTACCTATAAAGCCCTACATGGCATTGGACCAGATTATTTACGGGATGGTCTTCTCCCTCACATGTCACAGTGACTGGTTAGATCACACAGAGTCGGCCTCCTCCAGGTCCCGTCAGCCCAACAATGCTGACTCGTGGATCTGCAGGGGAAAGCCTTCTCTGTTGCGGCTCTGGTCCCCTGGAACCAACTCCCCCCCCCCCCCGGAGATTCATACCGCCCCCACTCTCCAAAAGGCATTAAAAACACATTTATACCGGCAGGCCTGAGGACTGTGAGCAATAGTTCTGTTCCAGCCATTACTATGAATGAGGGATGATTGATTGTTTTTAGGTTGGGTTTTTACCTTTTTAAAAAAGTGTTTTAATTGTATTCTATTTTTACTTGTCTTTTTATCTTTGTAAGCCACCCCAAGTCTGCAAGGAGAAGGGCGGCCTAAAAATCAATCAATCAATCAATCAATCAATCAATCAATAAAACAAACAAATAAATCCAAGCACAGCAACAGCAGCAGCAGCAAGGTGGAGTTGATAAACATAGGAGTGAATTAGGTTACCACTGGTCCTGACAGCTGCATGTAGCTTGGTGTCATCAATATGTTCACTTATATACAATTTTGTAAATGGTTTGTAAAAAGTTCTTCCCTATTCTGGATCATGATATTGGGGATTCAAAGGTTCTTTAATGGAGAAGCAGAATACAACTCACAAGATAAGGCAAGTGAGGAAAAACATAATCATTTTTATGCCAGTGGAGGTGTCTGAACACCGAAACAAGCGATTATGAAGAAGGTACCTAGAGAAACAAGAGACTAAATTCATATAGTTAAAAGTAGGAAGGATAAGCATTTTAATAGGCATCTCTTATTTATATTTCACTTGCTAGAATTTTAAACTAATGATAAAATTTTCATGTCTTTGCGAAAGACACTGATGCTTTTTTTAAAAAATATAAAGGCAAATTAAAAAGAAGCCAACAGGAAACAAAATTTCTAGATAGTAGACCTAGTGTTGTAGATACAAGCATGAACTTAAAAGACTCCTTACAATCAGTTACCTTCAGCCAATTCTAGCAAACTGGTATCTACAGGGGCATGAAAAGAAGAAGAATCATCCTTAAATATCCTCTTAAGGAACACAGATTTCACAAAATATCTGCTGCTTGTGTAAAAAAGCATTTTAACACACTTTAAAGAATCACTATTTTATTCATGCTCATTTCATTTTTTTCCAACTAAATCCCTACAATAATAAATATAATTATAACTATCTTTTAATAACTTTGGTACCTTGAGCTGCAGGTGCTAGTAATGCTGTATCTATTATCATATTTTAAGCCCTCTGAAAAGATTGCATTAATTCCTATGATAATTTAGGACTCATAATACATTCTGAGTTCTGAATAGATGTTAATCCCTGTAGAATGGTTGATTTCCTGTATACTAATGAAGTCGTGCGATAACTAGTAACTACTAACTTTCTAAATTCAATATTGCTAGTGAAACAGTTGATTAAAATTTTGTTAGCAAAACAATTTCCTGGGAGAATAACAGGAAAACTAAAACCATTCACAGTCTGCTAGACATTGAATTCTTAGAGCTATTAAGAGAATTACTAATATTTATATTATCCATAATATTGGCTTTTTTGGAAAATAATACCAGCAATTGTGCCGATTTATTTTTTGTCATTTTCATTTGGTTAATGTAGATGTTGTATCAGAAAGAGCAATGCTATATTCTATGGGTTTTTTTAAATGTCAAAGGGTAAATTGCACAGGAGAAAGCAAAGCAAAGAACACAGTTCAGTCTTGAAATAAATAATAATTAATCTAAGAGACTGATGCTTTCTAAAGAGTTACACATATTAAAAAATATCTGCTGTTGTTGAAACATATTATATCTACATATTATATCTACATTAAGGTGATCAGACGTCCCGCCTTCAGCGGGACAGTGCCGCTTTTGAATGATTTTTCCCATGTCCCGCAGCAGTTCAAAAATGTCCTGATTTTGGAGATGGTTTCCCCCCCCCCAGTCCCGAGGCCTGACAAAGTTTGCAAAAAGTTTGTAGCAAACACGTGCACAGCCCTTCCAGGTGGCCTCTCCCGCAGCTGCAGTGCCCCGCCCGGCTGAGCTTCCCTGGAGGCGGCGGCAGGTGAGCTTTGGGGCCCGGCAGCAGCAGGTGAGCTTTGCAGCTCTTGGGCAGCAGGAAGGGCTTGGGCCCAAGGTGGGTCTGCAGGAGCAGTGGGGCCAGTCAGCTCTGGTGGGCACAGGGCAGTGGGATGGGCAGCGAAGGTGGTGCCACCAAGCAGGAGTTGAAGTAGGAGCGGGAGGGCACTGGGAGCAGCGGCACTGGGCAGTAGCTATGGGGTGGCGGCAGGGCAGTCAGCTGCAAGCGGGAGCTCCAGGGCAAATGCACCAACAGTGGTGGCTGGACGTGTTGCTGGACACCGTACATGCTGGCGCTGCATTGGGCATGGGCATGGGGTTGACACCTCCATCCCGGCCCAGCTAGCGGGCCAGTGCCAACCCGTCGCCCATGCCCAGCGCAGCGCCAGCATGTATGGCGTCCAGCAACACGTCCAGATGCCACTGTTGGCGCCTCCACCTTGGAGCTCCTGCTCATAGTGCCCGCCCCGCCACCCATGGCTACTGCCTGTGGCCACTGCTGCCAGCACCCTCCCGCTCCCACTTCAACCCCTATATGTGGTATATGAGAGAGAAAGAGAGAGAGAGACCGAGAGAGAGAGGGGGTGGAGAGAGAAAGGAGAGGAAAGAAGAGAGAGAGAAAAAAGGAGAGGAAGGAAGAGAGAGAAAGAGAGAGAGAAAGAGAGAAAAAGAGACTGGAGGAGAGAGAAAGAGAGAAAGGGAGGAAGAAAGAGAGAGAGAGAAAAGGAGAGGTAGAGTGAATGAAAGAGAGAGAGAAAAAGGAGAGAGGGGAAGAGAGAAAGGGAGGGAGGAAGAGAGAGAGAGAGAAAAGGAGAGGAAGGAAGAGAGAGAGAAAGAGACCAAGAGGGAGGGAAGGAGGAAGGAAGAAAGAGAAAGAGAGAGAGAAAAGAGAGAGGAAGGGATGAAGAGAGTAAAAAGAGGGAGGGAGAGAGAGAAAAAGATTTTTTTTGTGTGAAATATTTTTAACCCACCCACCCCCAATGGTGTCCCTATTTCCCAATCTTAAAATCTGGTCACTTTAATCTACATCAACCTATTTTAGTAGCATCACAGGGTAAAGTACAGTTTTTAACCAGTTAGAACATTCCTATGTGTTACTTGAGAAAACCTCTTGGATTTATTTATTTATTTATTTATTTATTTATTTTTGCTCTTTTCACAATGTTTTTCAACTTCTGATGATCTTTTTACAATGGCTTGTTCCTTTGACAGGTTGTCTTCAGTACTGGCAGCCTCATTAAAGGGGACATCAAATGTTCTGGTTGATTAATTGGACCATTTCTGTACAAATTCCTCCAAATTTACACTTAATGTGATAGCTCATTATAGCTCACTATAAAAGCAAAGAAAGCATGAAGATTGTTCAGCAAACATTACGTTTTTATTTGAAATATTTAAAGTAGTCCAAATTTGAAATTATTTCTAGGGATTAACAGTTATGATTCAAACATAAAACTCTGGAATGCTATTATGTCCCTATTGTATCCTTCACCTCAGTTATTATGGAGGGATTCAGAAAATCATTGACTTACATATTTGTGCCAAAACATATTTGACTGGACTATAATCACATATGAAGAGATTCTATATGTGGGATTTTAGGAAATAAATTTTTCATAACTATGCCCTTACTTTTGGCTAGTGGCCCTCAAAAGCTTTTTCAGAAGGTGAACAGATGTTTTAAGCTACATGTTGGTGGGAAATGTGATAATTTGGTCAGATACTTTGAGGGTAAAATCACTCATATTTGTGGAGACTGTGACACCATTATTGATACAACCCCTGTGGAGATGTTTAGAGTACACTGTAATCTGATTTTATGGAATCAGATACAGTTGCAGTGGTCTGAATTTTGCTTTTCTATGATCAAATGATGCTGTGTAACCGCTGAGCCAGTGCTTGACTATAATGAACCAGACAAGAGCAAATAAACTTCTATGAAATCCTACTGATAGAAGCACTGTAAGTAAAATGTTTGTGTAACTTATACGTTGGGTGTAAATCTACTTTGAATTGGCTTCCCTTCTCTCTCCCTTAAAGAGAAAGAGACAGGTTAACATGATGCAATAAGTCATTTCAGAAAAATGTACATCTTGACAGTTTTCATTTTGGGTGGTTTGCTAGATATAAAAATGCCCCAGCTGCATCTGGCTATGGGGATCAATACTCCAATGATATTGTTAAATAGAGGATTGCTTTTCAGACAATTCAGAAGAGTCAAATGATGCAGAAGATCACTGCCTTTATTACTCTTACTATCCCAGTTCTAAAACAGTCTCCCTGCAGGTACTCCTCAATGCATAGACCACGCGTGTCAAACTCGCCACATAACTTTGCCGTCATGTGAGGTTTTGCTATGTTTTTTTCCCCATTCGCAGAGCTGGGGTGGGCATGGCACCTGAATGTGATGCATCCAGCCTGCAGGTCACCAGTTTGACACTCCTGCATAGACCATTTATTTAAGGACCATTTTAAAGTTATGGCAACAGGGTAAAAATTAACTTACAAGCAGTCCTTGCAGTTATGATCATCACAGCATGCCTCAATCATGTAGTCAAAATTCAAGCACTTGGCGACTGGCATGCACTTATAAATCTGCCTTCCATTGAGGACCTGTATACTGCACGAGTCAAAAAGAGGGTGGAGAAAATATTTACTGACCCCTCACATCCTGGACACAAATTGTTTCAACTCCTACCCTCAAAACATCGCTACAGAGCACTGCACACCAAGACAACTAGACACAAGAACAGTTTTTTTCCCGAACGCCATTACTCTACTAAACAAACACAGTAATTCCCTCAACACTGTCAGACTTTCTACTAAATCTGCACTTCTATTCTACTAGTTTTTCTCATCATTCCTTTCACCCATTTCCTCCCATGTTGACTGTATGACTGTAACTTGTTGCTTATATCCTAAGATTTTTATTAATATTGCTTCTTCATTGCTTATTTGAACCCTATGACAATCATTAAGTGTTGTACCATATGATTCTTGACAAATGTATATTTTATTTTATGTATGCTGAGAGCATATGCACCAAGACAAATTCCTTGTGTGTCCAATCACACTTGGCCAATAAAAATTCTATTCTATTCGATTCGATTCTTCTATTCTATTCTATAACAGTTGCAGCACCTTAGGGTCATGTCATTGGTGTTAGTAATTTTCAAATGGGGCTTCTGACAACCCAATGGGGGATTTATTTAACGACCATGGGGGAAAATAGATCTAAAATCTGACTTAATTGCATTGCTTTGGGATGGAAGTTCGGGTCCCAGATATAGAACTACCTGTATTTTCTGCTGAGACCTAATCAAGAAAATAGTATCTTTAAAATCTAAACTGAATAGTAGAAGTTTTCTCTCCTCATATAGCAAGAGCATTTAGCAACAGCATTTAGACTTATAACCACTTCACAGTGCTTTACAGCCCTCTCTAAGCAGTTTACAGAGAGTCAGCATATTGCCCCTAACAATCTGGGTCCTCATTTGGACTAGTGTCAAACCTATACTAATCAATAGCTATTAGATTTTCTTTTTTCAATGCTGGTTAGTTGAGGGTTTTTTTGTTATGCTACTCAATTTGTTTTATTGTGACATTGTTTTAATACTTAATGACATTTTTGTGATATAATTTAGTTTTATTCCTCTTATATATTAGCCTGACTAACAGTGATGGTGGTTTAAATATAGTATATTTTTCACATCCTAAAAAGAAAGTAAATATTTCTTATTCCTTTAGGAACTCAAAAAGACACAGCTAAAATCTATATTGCCATTTAGCATCCAAAGACCATTCTTCCAGACCAACTCTAGGGCAACCAATTTTTCTGTTTCTTGGATGTTTATTACCTTTGAAAGCTCAGCTACATCATCTGTAGAAAGATGGCAATGCAGAGTCACACAATTGTTGCCATATAAACCATAGAAACTAAAAGGAAGCAAGATGTTTTAATCCTTTTGGGAGCATCAAAGGTCACTGCCAGCCACTCTAATGTTCATTAAATGCCAATGCAATCACAGTTAGTGGTTTAAAACAATCTAAAAATATGTATCCAGAGTGTCTTTCAGTTAATGTGTTGCTATCTGATTGCTTTGCCATCATTTGAAAGGTGAACTGCAAATGAAATAGTAAAAAAATTACCCACTCAGCAATATGAAATAGATAACCTTGTTAGTCTGAGTGTGAAGAGTGTTCAAAAGATTATATTATCCACGCTTCTTCCTATCCTATTCCAGAAACCACATTCAAACTTTTGACATCATGTGGAAATGAAATTGGAAGTCTTCTGGTCCAACCACCTGCTTAGGCAGGAAACCTACATCACTTCAGACAAATGGTTATTCAATCTCTTCTTAAAAACTTTCAGTATTGGAACATTCACAAACCATGGAAGCATTCCAAGTACAGTATCAGGAAATTTATCCTTAGTTCTTAGATCTAAAACTTAAAATCTGCATACTGTATGTACATAGTTTTGGCAACAGGTGGAAAGGGTGTAACATTTGCATTTTTTAAAGAAAAAACAAGTTTATATAATTCTGTAATTATGCCAAAGACTTAATGAGTAATTACTAATAATTATTAATGCATTATTGTTAATGAATAGTTTATTAATAAACTATTTAAATATACAGTATACTGAAAAGTATTTTCATAATACAGTACTTCCTATTAGGATAAGCACTGTCTAAATGCTATTGCTAATACATTTCCTGGGCTTGGCAAACTTCAGGCCATATCTTCAATACTTCCCACATGTAGCTGGAAGATTTGAGGAAGAGATACTATGCACATTTGGATGTAAGTGTACATATATTTTCCATGATATAATGCTATCATAAAGCAAGTTTCCAATTGTAAGGGGGCTTTAAATTACACTCAGTTAATGTGATTAATATGACCTTCAAACCTCCTTGCTATATAGAACAAAAGTCATGAATGAATCAAGCAGGGACACTACAGAACATGAAATGTGTATATACCCTAAACCTCAACAAGCTTAGGAGTTTTGTATTCAAGCATAATGGCTGATGGCTAATGGTAAGACAACAGTAAACTAACATTTGCATAGGCCTTCATTAAGATAATTGTTGCTATGTACTGATTGAATACAAAGAACCTGCTTTGAAGACATTCATATTTCTAACAGCTTATGCTTATTTGAACTACTCATACACTCTACAAATCAGGCTGACATAGCTTGAAGGACTGAAATGCATTTGAATTATATTTTTAAAATGTATTAATTTATTTTGTTTATATAACTTATTTGGCCACCTATTTCGTATGATGACTTTAGGCGACTCATTACAATCCATTAAAAAATCCACATGGTTAAAAACAAAAGATTTTTCCTTATGGTGCTAGATCAATCATTCTTGCATTCTTGCTCTCCTCCATTTTAGCCCAACGCTTGGAGGAAGAGCCAAGTATTTACAGCCTGCCAAGAAAGCTAAAAGGACATAAATCCCTCAAATCTCATGTGGGAGGCTTTTCCAAAGAACTGGGATAATGCAACATTTAAGAGTGGGGACTTGCCGCATGTCATAGAAACATAGAAGATTGATGGCCTTATACTATTTCCTGTATTTTATCTTAGGATGGATATATGTTTATTCCAGGCATGTTTAAATTCAGTTACTGTGGATTTACCAACCACTTCTGCTGGAAGTTTGTTCCAAGTATCTTCTACTCTTTCAGTAAAATAATATTTTCTCACGTTGCTTCTGATCTTTCTCCCAACTAACCTCAGATTGTGACCCCTTGTCCACTCAGTTTAACCTAGTAAGATGCACATATATCCTCAGGAAGAGGCAATAAACTTATTTTTATATTGTGGATTTTATATATTTCTAAAAGCAGCTGCTTAGAGCAATGATCTATCTCCCGTTATCACTAGATAACACTAGAAATGTTTAACATAATGGGATCCATAGTACCCGATAGATCACAAAAATGTATCAGTAGACCAAATGAAGTAGCCTGTCAATGTTAATTTATGACTTCAGTACCTCAGCATTGGATTATTGCTACATGGTCTACATGGGATTTCCCTTGATGACAACTTGGAAACTGCAGGTAATGAGGCAATAACTGTTGTAGCACAGTAACATATAGGTGGTACATTGTTACCGGTAAGCTTCCTGCCCAATGTAAGTTTCAGATTACCCATAAAGCTGTCTATGGTATAGGTACTCATTACTGTCAGGACGGCTTCCAGGTTGCCTAGGGCAACTTGGGAGCAGGCTAGAAAGGAGACCTCACCTACAAAAAGATATTGACAAAATTGAATGGGTCCAAAGATGGGTTACAAGAATGGTGGAATGTCTTAAGCATAAAACGTATCAGGAAAGACTTAATGAACTCAATCTGTATAGTCTGGAGGACAGAAGGAAAAGGGGGGACATGATCGAAACATTTAAATATATTAAAGGTTTAAATAAGGTCCAGGAGGGAAATGTTTTTAATAGGAAAGTGAACACAAGAACAAGGGGACACAATCTGAAGTTAGTTGGGGGAAAGATCAAAAGCAACATGAGAAAATATTATTTTACTGAAAGAGTAGTAGATCCTTGAAATAAACTTCCAGCAGACGTGGTAGATAAATCCACAGTACCTGAATTTAAACATGCCTGGGATAAACATATATCCATCCTAAGATAAAATACAGAAAATAGTATAAGGGCATGAGGTCTTTTTCTGCCGTCAGTCTTCTATGTTTCTATGTTTCTAGAAAAGCTTCGCAAGTTGATAAGTAGATTCACTCACCTACTATATGTCAAGTGAGAAAGGTCCCTAAATTTTCCTACCCTTCTTCTGGGAAGGGAGGGCTCTAGAATAGTTTGCCTCCCAAGCTTAAGATGGTCTGTTTCCTGTTCTAATTTACGGGGGGAGGGGGAGGCTGCCCTAGAACAACATTCAGGAGCTTTAACTACCCCAGAATGCAGCAGTGCAGGCATGTATCTATAAAGTGCAACTTTTTCAAGATGTGGGAAAGATACCTAATAATATACCTTCTTTTTCTTCCATCATGACTTAATATAATGCATTAAAAACTGAAAAATATTCTTCCCACACTAAGCTTATATGATGTTTTGTTCTGCAGAATTCTAGGATGGGTAGATAGTAACAAATATTCATCAGAAGAGGGAAAAATAGAATGAACTATTTATCTACAAGTATCATCTACTGGAATAATATGATCATGAAAAATAAGTTTCTTTCCAGTCTAAGGAGCAATCCTTGTATGATTTGCTCATGCATCAATGTACAACAGTTTAGAAGACCTGAGATGGCTTGCTAAAGAAAGATGACTTCAGAGGATTATCAAAACTGCAGAAAAAAACAATTGCTACCAACCTGCCTTCCATTGAGACCTATATATTACATGAGTAAAAAAAAAAGAGGGGGGGGCTTTGAAAATATTTACCTATTTCACTATTTCAACTATTTCAAATCCCACCCTCAAAACAACACTGTACAGCACAGCACACCACAATGACTGGCCACAAGAACTGTTTTTTTCCCGAACGCCATCAGTCTGATAAAAAATAATTCCCTCAACACTGTCAAACTCTTTACTAAGTCTACATTATTATTAATCTTTTCATCATTCTCATCACCCATTTCCTCCCGCTAATGACTGTATGACTGTAACTTTGTTGCTTGTATCTTTACGATTTATATTGACTGGTTCCTAATATGGTTTGCTTATTTGTTCCGGGACTATCATTAAGTGTTGTACCTTATGATTCTTTACAAATGTATCTTTTCTTTTATGTACACTCAGAATATATGCACCAAGACAAATTCCTTGTGTGTCAAATCATACTTAGCCAATAAAAAATTCCATTCTATTCTATGAATTTATTTATTCATTGTATTTTTTTATTTGACAAACATGTATAGGATAGTAGTTTGTATAAACATAACATAAGTAAAAAGTAATGATAAAAAAGGACAGTAAGACATGGACGGTAGGCACAACGGTGAACATTATGTCAACATGTTAGTAATTAGCTGCATTCCAAACTTCCATTTCGGAACAAACATGTAACCTGAGTTCCAAAGAGATTGATCTACTTGTATTCCAGAGATGTTTAATTAGACTAGTTCTCTGAAGCTTCTGCCTTAAACAACCACAGTTAATATACCAGTAACTCTTCCCTCTTTCCCTATTCTTAGTTGCAGTGCAGCATGTTGAAACTGACTGGCTTCTTTTGGGAAGGAGATTGAGACCCCTCTGACATATTTAGCATTATATATCTATATCTATATCTACCTACCTACCTACCTACCTACATACATACATACATACATATATATGTTTGTTTTTTTTAGTCTCCCTTAATTTTAAAATTTCAGCTAAAAACATATGTATGTATGTATGTATGTATGTATGTATGTATGTATGTATGTATGTATGTAGATTGTTCTGAGTTCGGGTTTTGCCCCGTGTAATATTTTGAGTGTCTATGCGACGTTTCGGTGAAATCACATTCACCATCATCAGGCTGAAGTTTCAAGCTTCGTGCTGTTGTAAATATGGAATGTTTGCAACTGCCATTTCTTCCTTATATATAGTGTTAGGGGTGGAGATTTGGTTTGAATGTAGCAAATAGATTGGGTGACTATGTTTTAGTGATTTGATTGGTTGGTGGAATCACAATTACTTGAAGGATTGACATGGTGATTATTATGAAATGTTTTTTTGTCTAAGGCTGGTTTCCAAATCTCTGGTAGGCGGGACGTATCATCTCTTTTGTTTATGCAGAGGGGGTGTTTCTCAATCTCTATTGCTTCCATAGTAATTCTTCTATATAAATTTTCTGTTTTGGAAAGTAATTTAGTTTTTTCAAAGTCAATTTCGTGCCCTGTTTTTTTAATGTGCTGGACAAGGGAGGAAGTCTTTTCTTCTTTTTTAACTGCATTCTTATGTTCTGCAATGCGTGCGCTCACTCTTCGATTGGTTTGTCCAATGTATGTGGCTGCACATGTTTTGCAAGGGATTTCATAGATTCCTTGGTGTTCTAGTCGGATTTTATCTTTTGGGTTCCTTAGGATGTTTGCTATTTTTTGGTTAGTGACAAATGAAGTTTTGATCTTATGTTTGTGCAGAATTTTACTAATTTTGTCTGTGGTGCCCTTGATGTAAGGGAGGAGGGTGGTTCGCCTTAGAACAAGGACAGAAACACCAGCCTGAAGATGACGAGTGAGACCTCGTCGAAATGTCGCCAGAAATTTCCAAATTCTACACAGGAAGAAACCCGAATATACCAAGACCGTCGTACTTTTATTTGAAGGATACAAGTAGGTCTAAAGCTCTATTTTTATTTAAAAAAACCCTGCAGACTAGCTTATATCACAAATGGTTTTGATTTTTCAAGAAGTTGTGATATTTTTTTCCCCTATAAAGTAAGATGGGCTATTTAGATACCTGTGGGAGATAGTTCTCACACAGTCAGAAGCAAACAGCCTGATACCAGATCTAGATGTTATTAAAATAGGGACCAGATGGAATTTCTCTTCTTTGAGAATGTCTTGTAGCACTACACAGAATGGATGGTAGAAAGAGGTTTAGGAATTTGAATGGTGTTAACAGCATAAATTGAAATTTAATATCCAGCACGCTCTGGAATTCTATCGTAACAGTTTGTTAGTTATTTCGCAATAAATAAGTCCTTGCATGGTTATATGTTAATCTGTTATTATGAATCTTTACAGAAAGATTGGCAATACACCTCTTCACAAAAACTCATTTCTTCTTACTATTATTGTAGATGGTAGTAGGCAGAAGGTACTTACCATCAATATCCATACCAGATTACCAAATCATTTTTGAGACCTGCAACCTCACACTCCATGCTATATCTTGACCCCTCCTCTTAAATGGATGTTTCTACAATAGGTTAATGGATAGGAAGATGGGGGGGGGTTGTTGTAGGCACATCCCTCTGGATTGTTAGGAACTATGGACTGAAGCTTCTGTTTCTAGCAGTCATCCATCCGTGTGGCCTCTAGCCAGCATTTGCCACAGTGCTTCTTAGAAAACCAGAATAGTTACAAGACAATGAAATGAAGTTAGAGGAATCCAAAATGTATTTTCTTTCATTAAATCATCCAAAACAACAACATTGTTCAGCCTCATTACTATAGCAGAATAACAATTGAAATACTTTTATGTTAGCAGAAAAAAGTTGGTGCATATTATCCTAACTTGATCCGTTTGGAAGCATTTGTAAATTTAAAGAAGTATTTATATAGCAGCAAATGAATGAAGGAACGAAGGAACGAAGGAATGAATGAAAAAACAAACAAACAGACAGACATTTTTCTTTCTATGCAAAAGATAAAAGGCAAATTCCATGAAACATAATCTATTGATTACATGGCACAATAAGTTGTAAATCCAATAGCAGTTTACCTAACTCCTTTTTCAGATAATTTGAAATTGTATTGTACTCCACTGTTGTGACAAGCATTCTCCCAAAAATTTGAGCCTGGTTAGAAAGTAACACCTACAGAGTTACTTTCTTCTCATCTTTCCACTACATCACACTTGTCTTTGTTTAACTCAGAAAAGCGCAAAGTAAGGAAGCAAGTCCCTTTTGTGCTAATACTAAATGTAGTAGATTGGCCTAAATGCCTCCTAATAGCACCTCTAAAATTAGCTAGGTGAGTAGTGCATGTCTAATGTGTTTCCTTTGTTGCTGCTGTTAAAAGTTGTTTTCTGCTCTCTACAATACTCCCTCCCACCCCACAGTGACATCGTGAAAGCAACTGGGCTACATTTTCTTTGCATGCATGTCCTTTAGTGTACGGTACAGTTCATATTATATAATACTGACATGGTGTCATTTACGTTATAAATCCTAATGTTCTTCTGTTTCATTAAATTAAACATGAAATGTTTAATGTTTTGTTAAATTAAACATGAACTGATGACTTTGCTAGGGAAATGCATTGTCCTTCAAATGCCTTCCTTAATTCACAACCTTTGATAAGAATTCTTAACACCATTCTTTCTTGCAGTAGAATAGAACAGAATAGATCAGAACAGAATTCTTTATTGGCCAAGTGTGATTGGACACACAAGGAACTTGTATTGGTGCAGATTCTCTCAGTGTACATAAAAGAATAGATAAATTTGTCAAAAATCATAAGGTATAATAGTTAATGATTGTCATAGGGTACAAATAAGCAATCAGGAAACAATCAATATTAATATAAATCTCAAGGATACAAGAAACCGGTTGCAGTCATACAATCATAAGTGGGAGGAGATGGGTGATAGGAACAATAAGGATCCCTTTGGCTATTAAAAAAATTGCAGAATGTTAGGTTTAAAATAAGAGTTGCAGTGAGAAAAGTATTATTGCCAAGTTTTCCTATGTTGAAAATAGCTCCTCTGAGAGGGGTGGCATATAAATCCAAACAAACAAACAAATAAAATAAGTTTCAATAAAATTGTTTTGTTCCCAAATCTATAAACCAACATCAAAAAATCCCAAAGCATACAACAAAGATAAGTTTTGAAAACAATGACCATAAATACTTTGATTAAAAATTAAATAAATTAAAATATGTAAAAGTGAAAGTACAGTGATACCTCATCTTACAAACGCCTCGTCATACAAACTTTTCAAGATACAAACCCGGGACTTAAGATTTTTCTGCCTCTTCTTACAAACTATTTCCACCTTACAAACCCACCGCCGCCGCTGGGATGCCCCGCCACCGGACTTCCGTTGTCAGCAAAGCACCCATTTTTGCACTGCTGGGATTCACCTGAGGCTCCCCTCCATGGGAAACTTCACCTCCGGACTTCTGTGTTTTTGTGATGCTGCAGGGAAATCCCAGCAGTGCAAAAACAGATGCTTCGCTGGCAACAGAAGTCCGGAGGTGGGGTTTCGAGGACTTCAGTGTTTTTGCGATGCTGCAATTTCACTGAGGCTCCCCTCACTGGGAAACCCCACCTCCAGACTTCCGTTGCCAGCGAAGCACCCATTTTTGCGCTGCTGGGATTCCCCTACTGGGATTCCCCTACAGCATCACAAAAACACAGAAGTCCAGAGGTGGAGTTTCCCCTGGAGGGGAGCCTCAGGGGAATCCCAGCAGTGCAAAAAGAGGCGCTTCAGCTGGCAAAAGGAGTGAATTTTGGGCTTGCACACATTAATTCCATTGATTCCTATGGGAAACATTGTTTCATCTTACAAACTTTTCACCTTAAGAACCTTGTCCCGGAACCAATTAAGTTTGTAAGACAAGGTATCACTGTATTTGGGGGGAGATTACTCAGACTTAATTGCTACTTTAGCATTTAACTAATGCTGACAGAAAGAACTTTGCCACTCATTATGGTTTTTTCACCAAAGGGCTCCAAGAGATAGTGACTTTTGTCATTTATCATGACTTTGATCAACTGAAGCCTTCATAAAATCCCTTTGAGTAATGCAGAGAAGGTATGGATAGATTGACAACTTGGCCACATCTAGCTTTCCTTGCAAATGTTAATGGTAATGACAGCCAATTCATAGTATATTTTAGCCACTATGCCACAAGTGCAAACAGATTTAAAACTGTACTCTAACAAAGGTTATTTTGTAATTTCTCAATAGTTTTCTCTATAAAAAGCAGTTTCTTATTATCAACCTTATTGCTTGAAAATTTCAAATGAAACTTTGGGTTACAGTACTTCTGAATTTGCTTTGTTGTTCTACTGCTGTTGCTACATATTTTCCGTACCTGAAGAAACACAACATATTTTCCATTGGGACTTAAGTCGAGGATAGAAAGGTTGCAGACTTGGGAGAAGTGATTGAATAATGAAATATAAGACCTTCAAATATATCTGCTGGTCACCTAGTAACAAGCATTTCCAATACTTGGAAATTTTAAAACAAGAACCAGCAGAAGAAAACCGTAGCAAAAAAAAAAGTTTTTGAATAATAACAATGTCATGGCTACCCACACTTAAAAGAAGCAGCAAAATAATTGTTCTAAATTTAGACAGATAGACAGACATATTTTATTAATTTAAAATGTGTATATTTAAACTTTTATATGTATGTGTGTTTTTATGTAGCCCAAACTGAATTATGTATGCTTTGATATGACGGACTCTCAAGATTTGCAGAAGTACAAAACAACAAATTTTCTCAGGAAAATAAAAACTAGGAGAGCACCAAACTGACAACCCCTCTCCCGGAAACTAATGGACAAAACATTAAATTTGGGGTGGGGGTGAATAGATCACTTGATAAAAGATGAAAAGCTGTGAACAGCTGGGAATCCAGAACGAAATGCTTCAAACTGCATTATTTTCTTGCAGACCACCATTTTCTATAGTAGATAGAATCTATTTTTCCCAGAGCCACCCATGCATACGAAGATATGGACAGAATTGAAAATCTCAAGATTTGGGACTTCCAGTGAGTCAGAATATTGACCTGATGTTTCTCTAAAAAATAGAAATATATTGCAGCTGAAATGATACTTACTTAGAGGAATTGGGCCCTTGAAATCTCTCTAATATTAAGGAAAGATTGTATTCCGTACATCAGTGGGTTTTTATTTTGTTTGGCAAATGGACACAGGAACTGTATTTTTGCTGCTGACTTGCAATTGGCTGACAATTGCAGGATTCAACAGGCTCAAACTCAACCCTGACAAGACGGAGTGGCTGTGGGTTTTGTCTCCCAAGGACAATTCCATCTGTCCATCAATTACCCTCGGGAGGAAATCACTGACTACCTCGGAGAGGGTTCGCAACTTGGGCGTCCTCCTCGATCCACAGCTAACATTAGAGAACCATTTTTCGGCTGTGGCAAGGAGGGGCATTTGACCAGGTTCGCCTGGTGCACCATTTCCGGCCCAACCTGGACCGGGAGTCACTGCTCACAGTCACTCATGCCCTCATCACCTCGAGGTTCGACTACTGTAATGCTCTCTACATGGGACTACCTTTGAAGAGTGTTCGGAAGCGTCAGATCAGGCAGAATGCAGCTGAGAGAGCAGTCATGGGCTTTCCCAGATATGCCCATGTCACATCAACACTCTGCAGTCTGCATTGGTTGCCGATCAGTTTCTGGTCATAATTCAAAGTGTTGGTTATGACTTATAAAGTCCTTCATGGCATCGGAACAGAATACCTTCGGGACCCGCCTTCTGCTGCACAAATCTCAGCGACCGATTAGGTCCCACAGAGTTGACCTTCTCCGGGTCCCGTCGACAAAATAATGCCATCTGGCGGAACTCAGGGGAAGAGCCTTCTCTGTGGCGGCCCCAACCCTCTGGAATCAACTCTCCCCCGGAGATTAGGACTTCCCCCACCCTCCTTGCCTTTCGTAAACTCCTAAAAACCCACCTTTGCTGCCAGGCATGGGGAAATTGATTTCCCTCGACCGTTCCGTTTTATGTATGGTTTGTTTGGGTTGTATGAGTGTTTTTAAATCAAGAGTTTTTAATTGTCTTGCTGTTTTAATCATTGGATTTGTACTTTGTATTCTTGTTGTGAGTCGCTTCCAAATCTTCAGAGAGGAGCGGCATACAAATCTAATAAATAATAATAATAAAATTCCATGATGCTTAAAATCACTGTTATTGTCTATAAGGATTCTTAAGATCAACTGGGCACATCTCTTAATCACTTTGGACTTTATGTTTTTCTTTGACTTTCTTTAAAGATTGAGACCCTTCAGACTGACAAACTTTATTGAAATTATTGGATGAGTTTCTTTCAATCCTGAAAAAAATGTTGAATTAAAAATGTTAAGTTGAATATTTCTGGTTGTTGTTTTTTGGAATATGCAGGAAAAGGATGATTATTGTTAGCTTTAGATAGCTTTAACTGGATTAAAGGCTCAGATAGACTTGATTTTAAGATTTTGAAGTTGATTGAAATGATCTTCTTTCATGGAAAAAACCATTTGCTTTTACTCTGAAACCAATAACAAGACTTTGAAGATTAAACATTAGAGGGCACCAGATGGCTACCGTAAAGAAAGTGTGTGATCTATGGTGACAGGAGGTTTTTGAACTATGTAAGTCTTTGATACATTGGTTGGTGTTATTGCAGAGGCATAAGACCCGCTGAATAAATTGAAACTGACTTATATATGGAATTAAAAACTGAAGCTTACAACAAGGAGAGAGAAATAATGGATTTACAAATGAAAGATGGTGACTTAAAGTTGAAAAAGAAATACAAATGACAAATCAGATGAGCAATCTGGATTATTTTTTATAATGGATTAACAAGAGGATTTACTAGTTTTGCTATGTTGGAAGTACAAAGGAGGCTTGGCACCTATGGAGACAAGAATTTTGAGAGGATACAAAGAGTATCAGAAGGCAGATGCTAGAAGATTCTTTGAGATTTATAAGGATTGTTTGCAGGAAGAAGAATGAATTGGTTTATTCAAACAAGGTTAAAATAATGGGTAATTTCTGGAAATGGATAATTGTTCTTTGAGTGGGGCTAAACTTTGAAAAGAAGAAATGGGATGATTTGTTTAAAGAGAAAGGAAAGCGTCAGAAAATGGAGTACTGTAGATATAATTTAAGTTATTTCTGAAACTGAAATGTCCTTACTGGATATTTGCTGTTTAATAAAGAGAGGAAGTCCACAAAATTAGAAGGTGATTTGGAATGCAGAGGTATTTGGTTATATTTTAAAAGGTAGTACTAAGTTATTAATGCTGGTTATGCTTGATGGGGGTAAAGGAAGTGCTTATTTTAATTTTGTTCTCTTCTGTTCTTTTTTTTCCTGCACTTTTTATTTTATTTTTAATATATATTTCTCTGCTTTGTAGCCATGTAAGTTTTAGTTTTTTAATATAGTGCTTTATAAAATTATTGGGGGGGCAGGATCTCAAAGTTTATAGATACATGAACAACAAAAACTCCCAAAATCCAATGAGGCTGACTATACATTAATAAAGAGTGCATTTTTGCAGTGGAGAGGGTAGGGTCAAGAAACTAGGATAGAAGATAAATGAAATAAAATTCCACTCATAATAAGAAGCCATTCCCAATAAGTTTATTATGTATACAGAAAGCAATCAGCCATGCTAAGCAATTATATTCTTAGAACCACACAACTAATCATCAGTAGCAGCCTTGGAGCCTCCCCAACCACAGTAAAAAATCAATACAAATCACATTAAAACAAAAACAAAAATCATATTGAAACTGCTTGTCATATCTATCCAATCAAATATATTTTTCCATTTCATTTATAAGTTATAATTATACTGGACAAATGTAATCTATTTATCTAGTATCTTATATTTTTAATGAATCTTATCAGTGAATTAATCTTTGCAAATTACTACTTATTAACAAACACATTATTTTCTCAACACTTGGAGTACAAAAGTGGAACAGTGGGTCTTTCTATGTAAGTGAGATTTTCAAAATGTAAATGCCTCAGATACTACTGCATTGGTACTCAGGGCTATGGATGCATACAACTGATATTGATTTGTTTGCTGGCTATTTTATATGGTTCTTCAAAAAAGACTATATTACGGCTGTAAAATCTTCAGTGCTAGGAAAATTGAAGATACAATATATCTTATTAATGACTGTTCCCTTTTACACAGATTCCAATAGATATATCCCCCTTAAGAAAGTTGCAAAGACAAAGTATCAACTAATTCTTTTTAAACCTTTGTTAAGTTATACAAAAGTGAATTCCCTGCTCTAGACAAAAAGGTGTTCTATTTTTTGAAACTTCTATTCTTCTGCAGCTAATGCTAATATGTAATTAAGAATAAGTGCAAAGTTCCTATCTGTGAATTATTAGTTGATAAAGATATATTACAAATTAAATAGAAAAGTTCAGTTATATTACTTAATCTAATGTTCTGTTACAAGCAAAATGTGGGATATCATACCAGATATAAACTTTGGAAAGTATATGCTGACAATAGATCGATAGACAGACAGACAGACAGACAGACAGACAGACAGACAGACAGACAGACAGTATCTTACAAACACACACACACAAAAACACACACACAATTTACCTCTATTTTTTAATCACACTTTTCATGTGTCTCCTGAATCATGGGGAAACAAAGTTTATCCAAACATCCCCTCCATTCCACTGTAAAGTAACTGGTTGCTGCAATGTGATCTTGCTCTCTGAATTTAAGGAAAACTTTGGTTCCTCTAAAACTAAGGGTGTGGCTAGGATGAGTTGATTTTAACCTGCAAATGCCTGTGAACTGGCATTATTGCTCATTTTTCTAGCCCTGCCCAGAGAAGATAGACAAGGGAAATATACAGTGGGAAAATACTTACTTACAGAACAATCTCAATCATCGTCATTAATGCCAATGGTGTAAACTAATAATAAAAGCTTTTCAGAAGTATTCCTTCATAATATAATATACTTTTAATTGCTTTTCTTGGTCATCTCTATTCTTCTGTCAATATCTGTAGGAGTTGAATAATTGATGCAAAGCTGCACACAGAGAGAAGAGGGCACAGAAATATATAGGATTGTCTTATACATGTATACAAAATGTAACCCCTTTTATTTCTATTATTGAACCAGTACAATGAAGAAAGTATGCTTTGCCTCTTGTTTCCATGCAAAGAAAACTACCCCCAACCATTTTGACATACGGTTGGCCTTATTTAACTGAACTCGTCAACCTTATAAATACTAGAAGCTTTAAATCAGCAGTAGGTGAAATGGAAAGATCCCAACAACATGCTCCTACAGGAAAAAAAGATGTAGGAGGTAGTCCCGGAAGATACATAGAAGTAACTGACTCATAGTCTGTCCTGTGGAAAACTTGATTTGATTGTCTGAGATCTGACCAAATTCCAAGATACTGACAGAGAGTAATAGGAGGGATGTCTACAAATGCAAATATCCAAACAATAAGTTATATTGGAAAAAGCTCCATTCTAACTGGCAAGGATAACAAAGTATTCACCATTGCCATATCTTGCCCAAACCATGATTTCATAGGCTTATTGGGAAAATATCTCCTTTAATGTTAACAGGAAATCCCGTCATATCTTGTAGAGACATGAACATGAATCTGACAGTGATGAGAGGAAACTGAGCAAGGTCTATAACAATTTGAATTTATTCACTTAAGAAGCATGTATAAGGTAGAGAGATAAGAATACAGAGATTTGTTCAGAAGTAATCTTTGGTAGTTGATTATTAGAAGTTACACAGTGTATAGAAGTTTTCAGATTTCTGCTGTACCTGCATTGTTTCTCTTACATTAGTTGGTTCCTTACTTCAAGAATATTCTAAAACAAAAAGGATTCTTGAACCAAGAAATAAAAGACTCTGGCAACCCGAGAAACAACAATAATACAGTACTTCACAGGAGTGCACAGGAGTATGTCATATTTTAGTCTTTGTTTCTGGATGTATCTATTGCATCCCTAGAACACAGGTTTTTTTATTACTGTTCATGCTTTTTAGCAACTCATTGGCCTGAATTTCTATTAACACCTCTTCACTCAGTGTACTCTATACAGATTGTCTTGATTTAAAACAGTTTGTTTAGAGGCCATTCAAAGTTACAACAGCACTGAAAAAACTGACTTATTACCATTTTTCACACTTATGATCATAGAACCATAGAAGATTGACGGCAGAAAAAGACCATTGCAGCAGTCACATATTGAAGATTCAGACCCTTGACTCATACTTATGATGGTTGCAGTGTCCTGGAGTCATGTAATCACTATTTGTAATTTTTTGACAACCAAAGGCAATGGGGAAGTCAGATTCACTTAAAGACCATATTACCAAATTAACAACTGCAGTGGTGTATTTAAGAACTGTGGCAAGAAAGTTAAAATAGGGCAAAATTCAATTAACAAATGTCTCATTTAGCAGCAGAAATTTGGGGCTCAGGTGTGATTGTAAGTCAAGGACTGCTTGTATGTACATAAGAATATATATCTAATCCATGTATGTATATTAACAACTAATAATGTATTTATATATGTTTGTGTATATAGCATTTGATTTTAAAAATCAAATTGTAATTATATATATTGTTGTGGTTAGCTCTGGCTCAACTCCTGCCCCAAGGACTGTGGATGTGGGGGAGACATCCACATGCTGCAGAACTGTTTTGCCTCCAGTGGAATCTGCTGATGAAGACTCCTCTGACCAAGAAGACATGAGTGACAGGGAGGAGGAGAGTGGGGCAGACAGCTCAGAAGGAGATCAATTATCTAGCTCCTCCTTGGATTCAGAACAAGAGTTAATGATACAGCCACGCATGCGGAGAGCAATGCATAGGCAAGAACAACTGAGAGATTATTATCAAAGAAAATGAGGCCACCTGTGGTTGGGTGGGGCTGTGGTAATTAGTGAGGCTGCTATAAATAGCAGCCTGTGGGTTTGGCCATTGTGGAGGATTATCTGATCGTTTGTTGTGTTTCATGACTGCTTTACTGACTTTGACTTTTTGTGTGCTGATTTTTCCCTGCTTTGAAACTAAACCAGAGCAAAGTGTGTTTCACTTTGTGAAAGAAGGACTTTGAATTGCCTCACAGCTGCAAGCTAAGTATCACAGAACTGATAAGGGACTTGTACAAATTACCAGTTTGTTTGGAGATGAGTGCTCTTTGCTATACCAAAAGAGGGCTTGGTTTAAGTGAATTTTCATTATAAAGAACATTGTTTTGAATTTTCAAACGTGTGTGTGTCTGAAATTTGTACCTGTGAATTTTTGGGAGGAGTGTACTAGAGAGCCCGACAGAACATATATTAAAATATGTTGGCATATAAAAATAAAACTTCGTATGTTAGAAATATATATATATATAAACAAAACTTTTTAATATATGTTTAACCAATATTTCTCATTACTTTTTTTCTACACATGCATACAAATGAGCTTATATACACAGCTCAGCAAAAGATCTGAGATAGAAAAACAAAAGTTAAGCTACAATTCTTGCTATTAAATATCTATAAACTCTAGTTATGGTCAGACTGTTTCTAATTTGTTTTGTATTTTGCTTCTGGAGCTAGTTGATTTTCAGTAACAAATGCCTTTTTTATTACAATAAAAAGGTTGAGGTTTGGTTTTACTATATTTATAACTTAGAATCTAACTGTTCAGTGTTTGTCAGAAATATTAGCCTTTGGTTTGTTATTTATTTTTACATTTGTAAGATGAATGTACTAAATTATATGTTATTGAGTTATAAGGAACATCTACAGTACAGATATATAAAATATCAAAAACTAAAGTAATAATTGCTGAAGTCAATAAAATATACTCATATTATGTTAAGCCATATTAATGCAACCATAAATAATTGTAAAACCTCTACAAAAGAGCTATTTTTTGACATTTTCTAAATGAAATGAATGTGGGTATAACAGCAAGCTTAACATGCTATGATGGGGATAAAGTATGGTTTGTCTATATACAGTACTTGATTGTCTAATTCTTGATTTATGCCTCTAAAAATTAGGATTTGATTATATTCCTGTCCAGCAAATCTATAATATGGTTTCAAAAAGACATATGTAGAATATAAATTATTAGTCCTATTATAACATTTATTTAGTTATGCATAAAGGGAAAATATATTTCACAACAGTTAATCATGATATAATATCTTAAATATTTAAATCGTGTTGATTTATTATGATACATTTCATTTCAACATGAAAACAATTTAAGTTCTTACAAAATCTTTCATGGAAGTGAGAAGTGAGAGCGTTACGATGAGAAACGGATGAGCAAAAGCGAAAAATGTGCATGTATGCACATGCCTGCATCTGTGTCTCAAATATATTCTAAATTGCCTACATTGTACAAATCAGTTTTATATTAGTCAGGTGTATTTAAAAACAATGAATGGCCTTTGCACTGGTTCGTCTGGTGCACCAATTGTGACCCTACTTGGATTAGGAAGCTTTCCTCAAAGTCACTCATGCCCTTACCACCTCACGGTTGGATTATTGCAACAAATTCTACATGGGGCTACCTCTGAAGAGTGTTCAGAGACTACAATTGGTCCAGAATGCAGCTGCATAAGTGGCTGTGGGTGCACCTAGGTACACTTACATTACACCAATGGGCTCAATTCAAGGTGTTAATTATTTCCTTTTAAACCCTACATGGTCAGGATCAGGTTATCTTTGAGACTGCCTTCTACCTCATAGTTCCCAATGACCGGTAAGATTCCACAGAGTTGGTCTTCTCCAGGTCCCATCAGCTAAACAGTATTGGCTGGTGGGCCCGCAGGGAATGCCCTTCTCTGTGGTTGCCTCGGCTGCCTGGAGCCAACTACCCCCTGAGATCTGAACTGCCCCCACTCTATTGGCCTTCTGGAAAGCATTGAAGACCTAGCTTTTCCGGCAGGCCTGGGGCCGTTGATCTCACAATGTATAAGGTCCGGTTTGAATGATATGCATTTATGTGATCTTTAAACTGTTTTAAAAAAATATTTTATGATGTTTTTAAATATGTTTTCTATATACTGTTATAAGCCGCCCAGAGTCTTTCAGGATTTGGGCAGCATAGAAATGCAATAAATTAAATTAAATTAAATTAATCAAGTGTTTGAAATTAAGTAGATCTGTAAGTAAGTAAAAGAAGTCCTTGTGAGTTTAACTCCGCTGGTTGATACTAACTATAAAAAGTGATGCTCATTTCCATGTCAGGATCATGGAGCCAGCATTTCTGCACTTTCCATGGTCATCTGAATACCATCACATCATGGAGCTCTGTTAACTTCCAATGAAGTGATACCTATTTATCTACTCACATTTGTATGCTTTTAAACTGCTAGGTTAGGAACTGGGACAAGGATGGGAGCTCACTCTCTCACATGGCACTTGGGTCTCAAACCTGGGCTGCTTTGCTTGAGATACTGACCCCAGCATCTTAACCACTGAGCCATTGTGCTACCCTAAGTAATGAACTTATTGTCCTACCAAGTACTTTATGAGTAAAATCAACTCTGTAAGACAACACTTGCCAGCCATAAACTGCCACAGTATTTCCCAAGTTTCATACTAGTTTTATTTTTCTCATTTCTCAGATAGATGGTTCTTCATACTTTTTTTTAAAGTCAACATCTAGGAAAAACCCTATCTTAAGTAAGGATTTTTTCACATAGCGGGAAATAGCACAGTAAAAAATTACTTTGAAAAGGTGTTCTTGGAAATAGATCCAAATTTATCTCTCTTCTGTTTGTTAAGCTTTGGGAGTTTGACTTGGGCTATTATATGAATAAGCTGCTTCTAAACATCTTATATTTAAAAGATACTTATTTGGTCCAAGGCATCAGGATGATCTCAAGTTTCTTCAATTATGGCCAGATCTTTAAAGATTTGCAGCTTGCACAGCTGCTGCTTTTCTTAAATATTGAAGTACCTTGTCCTGGATAATCTTCTTAGATACTGATAATCTTATTGGGAATTTCTTTTAGTATACTAAGCTTTTGCTTTATGATCACAAACATCCTATACTCTTAAAAAAAAAAAAATCCAGAAACTTTAATTGTCCAACAATTGTGTAAATATATTAGTGCACATTTATTAGGGAATACATTTTGCTGAACCAATGTAGTTGTATTACCTTAAAGTACTGCATAGTATACTCCTTTTACATGTATGCAGAGATAAAATGTCTTCACTTTTAAACAAAGTGATAATTTCAACACTTCCTTTAGCATTTATCACTACCTATAAATTAATGTAATTAACAATAAGGCTTAAACAAAGCACAGGTGAAATAATTGCATCTTATTCTCAAAAACAAGATTGTTAGCCTCTTAAACATTTATATTACCGTATTTCTCATTATATGCTCTACATATAAATGAATGTGGCTGTCCACACTGATGCACTTTTCAATTTTAGAGATATACAACCTTAAATGCCCTTACTTGTAAGAAATTCCCAACAAATTCACATTTAATGATTATGATTTTGAGCTGCAGTTGGAATAGATAGGTGTTCTGACCCACTTTTCCCAAACACGACAAACTCTCTGAAGTTAACTCAAGATTCCTTTATTAGGAATAATAAATATTATGGTGTGGGTATGAAATGTTCCTATCTATAATATATAAACCAATCATTTTTGTAATCTAATAGCTCTAGAGCAGGCTTTCCTGATACTAGGATTTATTGAACTATTCAAGGAATCGATCAAATAACCGGGTGTAAAAAGGAATAAAATACATGTTGAAAGTCAACAGATGGTCAATAAATAAACCAACAGGCCTCAAAACCAAGTCAACTAGGTTTTGTCAGGGTTCAAGCTGAAGCCTGTTTTTCCCTGTCCATCCCCTCACAGCCTCCAGGCACCAGGATAAAGACGGTCATAGAACTGCTTAATTTACCATGGATAAAGATACACAATTAATTGTATATTTATCCATTAAGTTTTAACAGTTTTAACAATTAAATTTTACCTCACTCCAGGGTGACAGATGAGCTCACCCATGTAATTTAAAAAGAAGAGGAGAAAGCACTATTTAGGCACCGCAGATAAAGGGGCCAAAGGCCTTTATGCTTTCAGTTTTCATTATTCTAATGTAGTAAAATATATTTATGTAACATTTATTGTATATAATTTTATATCTACTTTTTAGTTTTATTAATTATAGCTTTATGAATTTTTATTGCAGTGTTCTGTGGCCTAGAGGCTGTATTAAAGTTTTGATTTGATTTGTTCTATGATGTATATTTATTTCTAATTCAAACTTCTAAAGTAGGCCATAAACTGCATACGTTTATGTTGCATTAACATTTCCCCAAAATAACCAAAAATGCTTATCATCAGGATTCAAACCTATTCTATTATATTACTCCTATCATAACTGTATTTATTCTATAGTCAGATAATAAATGGTACTGTTTAAATCACATTTGACTATTTTGACCAAACAGAAAAAGAATGATTTGTTCTGCGACTGCATATTTTTGTTATCCCATCTTGCTTTCAAAAGCAAGATAACTGAAAAGCAAGAGAGGGAACAATTAGCTCAGATGACTCTTTTACTTTCCCCAGACAAAATAACTATGCATTAAGGAAATAAACACATGGGCCTAACACTTAGTCTGAGTAAATGTGCCATAAGCAGAAGAAAGTAATGAGAACAATAGTGCTAAATTAGAAGATCCTGCTGCTTGTTCTTTTGAGCACAAAAGATAGACTACATGTTGTGACATGCTCTGGAAAATCAGCCTCTGTTGACAATGTCGCACACATAGTTCACAAGAAACATTTCTTATGCCCCGAGGTGCACAAGCCACACCTTTCCTACAACCTGCCAAATACTTTTACTTGGACAGCTGAAAGGTATCTAATTATATTTTCGAAAGAGGGAAAACAAAAAGTTCCTTTTCTTTTTGCTAGCCTATTTCCTTTCACAGCATACCACGTAGTGGATGTATACAGGCTGTATTGCAGAAATATATCTGTATCTTCCAAACAAAAGGAAACACAACTTTTAATTTGATTTTATCCTATCTCCTTTTTCCAAACCAATCTATATGTGCATTGAACTCACTGGTATTTAATCAATCAATCAGACTAGAGATGAAGGGTACCTTAGAAGTAATCTAGTCCAAACCCCTGGTCAAGGAGGAGACAATTACCATATTTTTTGGAGTATAAGACACATTTCCCTTGCCAAATAGCGGAAAGAGTGAAAGTTTGGGTGTGTCTTATACTCCGTGAGTAGCCACGCCCATTCTCTGGTCCCCACTCTTCAGACATCGTCAGCCTCCACGCATTGCATTTTTGGGTGGTTCTAGGCAGCAGGGATCCTCACTTCCACTCAGATTTTGATAACAAGCAGCACTGATCTTTTTTTATTTATTTAAAAGAAATGGACTGTTGTTTGGAGGACTGAAGGTAGCTGCCTTAAGGGTACATGTGGTGGAGCTTTAAATTTGTTGAACCCTTCTTGAAGGCAGTAAAAGACTCTCTAAAGGCCTTCCTTGCCTTGACCACCTGGATCGTAACAATAAATTGAGATCTTTGTGGCAGCCACTCAAATATTGGAATACTGCTATCACAACACCCTTAGTCCTTCTTTTTTCTAGACTAGCCAGTAAAGGATCAACATTGTTTTTTTTAATGTATAGCAACATTGAAATATATTTCAAAGTATTCTAACAAGGAGGAAAAAGAAGAAAACTTCAAGTAATCCTCCATCTAAAGATGTTAGGTACACCAGAAATGAAACAGAAAGAACAATGCATACATTAATAAACATGAAATTGCAAAACACCCCACTTTCTACTCCTGGTTATGTTTAAGTTAACAGGTATTAACAAACACCATTTAATTTTTTTATAAGGAGAGTTTTGAAACAGATAAGAAATGAATATGTTAAAATGCTGAATCAAATGCAGCATCTTTGGTCCTATATAATATATATTCTAATACAAAAGGAATACCAGATGGAAAACAAAAAAGAAAAGGTAGTCTTGTGTCATCTTTTCTTCCCTGTTTCTGTCCCGGAAAAGAATATACAGTATATATATATATACACACAGACAAAAAAATGGAACACTTAAGCAACAGAACTCCAAATAAATCAAACTTCTGTGAAATCAAACTGTCCACTTAGGAAGCAACAACATACATATACATATTAAAATGTTATGTTAAATATTTCAACATAAACCTAAGAGTTAATTATACAAATAAATTTCACTAATAGTGCAGTATAACCTTTTACATGAAACAATCCAAAACATAAATTTTAAGAACATTAAGCTGGGCAAATATTTTCTTTCACATACTTCAGTTTTAACAATAATTTAGTTTCTACTAGCAACTAAATATGTGGATCTGCACATGCAAAATACAAACTAAATTAACTAGTAAAAAAATAAATATTTTGTGTTTTAGTTTATCTTTGCAACCTACTAACTTGCCTTGTATTCTACAGACTGTAATACCAACTGACTGCAGGACAGACCAGTTTGTGATATGAGTTCTGCATCTGAAAAATAGTAAGTGGCAGGGTTGCCATTCTAACAAAGTTCCTGGACAGTGACTTGTCATTTCCACATATCTAGCAAGGGAGAAAAGTAGATACTGGTTTTAATCTATATGGCAGTTGTACTGAAAAATGAGATGCTGAGTTCTTATCATTTCGTTGACACTTTAACAAGGAGCTTCTTCACATATTGTATCTTTCCTGGCTGGATGTCCTTCCTTGCAAATATCTTGCAGGCTCACCATGAAGTGTGATGAACAGACTCAATTATTTATATACTGAATCCATAGTATATATTTTATATATAAATATATTTAAAAGTATTTGTGTGATTCATGAAAACTATCATTCTTTTTCTGTAAAGTGAAATTATTAAACTAATAATTGTTTAATGAATAAATAAGTCAATACTTCTACACAATTACATCCTCTCCCTCTTCCCTCTCTCTCTCTCCCTCCATTCCCCTCCCCCTCTCTCTCACACACACACAATTCATCCTTCCTGGGAAGCTGCTGCTTCAGCACAGTCCATCAAAGCACCTATCCATTTTGTGGATACCATCTGCTCGCAACAGAATACCTTATTCCACCAGACTTGAAATATTGGGCTTGGAAAACCCAGAGCTACATCATCTTCAATTTGATCTAAATGCAGTTCATAAAATCATCTACCACAATGCCATATCAGTCAATAACATATGCTCACAAAATAGATTCAAACTCAATGTAAACCACTCGAAACTCAACTGCAGAAAATACAACTTCAGCAACAGAATGGTCAATGCATGAATGCACTACCTGACTCTGTGGTTTCTTCCCCAAACCCCCAAAACATTAACCTTAGATTGTCTATATTCAACCCCATCCCATTCCTAAGAGGTCTGTAAGAGGCATGCATAAACGCACCATTGTGCCTACCAATCTGTCCTACTGTCCAAATTTACCTATACATACTTTGTTTTTGTTTATGTTTATACCATACCTATTATCTTGTACACATGTTGATAAACAAACAAACAATAAAATAAAATAAAATAAAATCCACAAGAAGGGGAGTAGAGAAGAAGCTGGTAACTACAGGCCAGTTAGCTTGACATCAGTTGTAGTTAAAATGATGGAGACTCTACTCAAAAAGAGGATAAATTAGCACCTAAAAACAATAACTTATTGGACCCAAATCAGCATTTATTTATTTATTTATTACTTAGATTTGTATGCCGCCCCTCTCCGAAGACCCATGACTGCTCTCGCAGCTGCATTTTGCACGATCTGAAGTTTCCGAACACTTTTCAAAGGTAGCCCCATGTAGAGAGCATTACAGTAGTCGAACCTCGAGGTGATGAGGGCATGAGTGACTGTGAGCAATGAGTCCCGGTCCAGATAGGGCCGCAACTGGTGCACCAGGCGAACCTGGGCAAACGCCCCCCCTCGCCACAGCTGAAAGATGTTGTTCTAATGTGAGCTGTGGATCGAGGAGGACGCCCAAGTTGCGGACCCTCTCTGAGGGGGTCAATAATTCCCCCCCCAGGGTGATGGACGGACAGATGGGATTGTCCTTGGGAGGCAGAACCCACAGCCACTCCGTCTTATCCGGGTTGAGCTTGAGTCTGTTGACACCCATCCAGGCCCCAACAGCCTCCAGGCACCGGCACATCACTTCCACCGCTTCGTTGACTGGGCATGGGGTGGAGATGTAAAGCTGGGTATCATCCGCATATTGATGATACCTCACCCCATGTCCTTGGATGATCTCGCCCAGCGGTTTCATGTAGATGTTGAATAGCAGGGGGGAGAGGACCGACCCCTGAGGCACCCCACAAGGGAGAAACCTAGGAGTCGACCTCTGGCCCCCCACTAACACCGACTGCGACCGGCCAGAGAGGTAGGAGGAGAACCACTGAAGGACAGTGCCTCCCACCCCCAACCCCTCCAGCCGGTGCAGAAGGATACCATGGTCGATGGTATCGAAAGCCGCTGAGAGGTCAAGGAGCACCAGGACAGAGGATAAACCCCTGTCCCGGGCCCGCCAGAGATCATCCATCAACGCGACCAAAGCGGTTTCCGTGCTGTAACCGGCCCTGAAACCCGACTGCTGGGGACCTAGATAATCGGCTTCTTCCAAGGACCGCTGGAGCTGGAGTGCCACCACCTTCTCGACAACCTTCCCCATAAAGGGAAGGTTGGAGACTGGACAATAGTTGTTAAGTACGGCTGGGTCCAGGGAGGGCTTCTTGAGGAGGGGGCGCACAAGCGCTTCTTTATAGAGTGATGGAAAAACTCCCCTCCCCAAGGAAGCGTTGGTAATCTCCTGGGCCCAGCTCCGTGTCACCTCCCTGCTGGCCGAAACCAACCAGGAGGGACACGGATCCAGTAAACAGGTGGCGGAACTCACAGCTCCGATGGCCTTGTCCACTTCATCAGGTGTCACCAGATCAAACTCTTCCCAGACAGGTGGACAAGTACGTGCCCCAGTCACCTCATGACTTTACTGAAGGCAAATCATGTCAGACTAATCTCATTGATTTCTTTGACTATGTCACAAAGGTGTTGGATGAAGGTGGAGCCATGGATATTGCCTATCTGGACTTCAGCAAAGCCTTTGATACGGTTCCACATAAAGAGCTGATAGATAAATTAGTGAAGATTGGACTTAATCCCTGGATAGTTCAGTGGATTTGCAGCTGGCTGAAGCATAGACATCAGAGAGTTATTGTTAATGGCGAGTGTTCTGAGCAGAGACAGGTTACAAGCGGTGTGCCACAAGGGTCTGTTCTGGGTCCTATTCTTTTTAATATGTTTGTGAGTGAAATAGGGGAAGGTTTCATTTATTGGATTTATATGCCGCCCCTCTCCGAAAACTCGGGGCGGTTTGGTAGGGAAGGTTTGCCTATTTGCTGATGACTCTAAAGTGTGCAATAGGGTTGATATTCCTGGAGGTGTCTGTAATATGGTAAATGATTTAGCTTTACTACATAAAGGGTCAAAGCAATGGAAACTGCAGTTTAATGTTTCCAAATGTAAAATAATGCGCTTGGGGAAAAGGAATCTTCAATCTGAGTATTGTATTGTGTTGTATTTATTTATTTATTTGATTTGTATGCCGCCCCTCTCCGTAGACTCGGGGTGGCTAACAACAGTAATAAAAAACATCATATAAATCCAATACTAAAACAACTAAAAAACCCTTATTGTAAAACCAAACATCCCTACAAACAAACATAACATGCATAAATTGTAAAGGCCTAGGGAGAAAGAATATCTCTGTTCCCCCATGCCTGACGGCAGAGGTGGGTTTTAAGGAGCTTACAAAAGGCAAGGAGGGTGGGGGCAATTCTAATCTCCAGGGGGAGTTGGTTTCAGAGGGCCGGGGCCACCACAGAGAAGGCTTTATCCCTGGGCCCCGCCAAACGACATTGCTTTGTTGACAGGACCCGGAGAAGGCCCACTCTGTGGGACCTAACTGGTCGCTGGGATTCATGCGGCAGGAGGCAGTCTCGTAGATACCCTGGTCCGGTGCCATGAAGGGCTTTATAGGTGATAACCAACACTTTGAATTGTGACCGGAAACTGATCGGCAACCAATGCAGACTGCGGAGTGTTGGTGTTACATGGGCATTTTTGGGAAAGCCCATGATAGCTCTCGCAGCTGTATTCTGCATGATCTGAAGTTTCCGAACACTTTTCAAAGGTAGCCCCATGTAGAGAGCATTACAGTAGTCGAGCCTCGAGGTAATGAGGGCATGAGTGACTGTGAGCAGTGACTCCCAGTCCAAATAGGGCCGCAACTGGTGCACCAGGCGAACCTGGACAAACGTCCCCCTCGCCACAGCTAAAAGATATTTCTATAATGTGAGCTGTGGATCGAGGAGGATGCCCAAGTTGTGGACCCTCTCTGAGGGGGTCAATAATTCCCCCCAGGGTGATGGACGGACAGATGGAATTGTCCTTGGGAGGCAAAACCCACAGCCACTCCGTCTTATCAGGGTTGAGTTTGAGTCTGTTGACACCCATCCAGGCCCCAACAGCCTCCAGACACCGGCACATCACTTCCATTGCTTCGTTGACTGGACATGGGGTGGAGATGTAAAGCTGAGTATCATCAGCGTACTGATGATACCTCACCCCATGCCCTTGGATGATCTCACCCAGCGGTTTCATGTAGATATTAAATAGCGGGGGGAGAGGACCGACCCTTGAGGCACCCCACAAGGGAGAGACCTCAGGGTCGACCTCTGACCCCCCACTAACACCGACTAGACCGACCGGAGAGGTAGGAGGAGAACCACTGAAGAACAGTGCCTTCCACTCCCAACCCCTCCAGCTGGCGCAGAAGGATACCATGGTTGATGTTATCGAAAGCCGTTGAGAGGTTAAGGAGCACCAGGACAGAGGATAAACCCCTGTCCTGGGCCCGCCAGAAACCCATCTGCTGGGGACCTAGATAATCGGCTTCTTCCATGGACCGCTGGAGCTGGAGCGCCACCACCTTCTCAACAACCTTCCCCATAAAGGGAAGGTTGGAGACTGGACGATAGTTATTAAGTACGACTGGGTCCAGGGAAGGCCTCTTGAGGAGGGGGCATACAAGCGCCTCCTTATAGGGTGCTGGAAAGGACCCACTCCCCAAGGAAGCGTTGACAATCTCCTGGACCCAGCTCCGTGTCACCTCCCTGCTGGCCGAAACCAGCCAGGAGGGACAAGGATCCAGTAAGCAGGTGGCGGAACTCACAGCTCCAATGGCCTTGTCCACTTTATCAGGTGTCACCAGATCAAACTTTTCCCAATTGGCAGTTCTGTGTTAGCAAAAACTTCAGAAGAGAAGGATTTAGGGGTAGTGATTTCTGACAGTCTCAAAATGGGTGAGCAGTGTAGTCGGGCGGTAGGAAAAGCAAGTAGGATGCTTGGCTGCATAACTAGAGGTATAGCAAGCAGGAAGAGGGAGAGATCCCGCTATATAGAGTGCTGGTGAGACCACATTTGGAATACTGTGTTCAGTTCTGGAGACCTTGCCTACAAAAAGATATTGACAAAATTGAATGGGTCCAAAGATGGGCTACAAGAATGGTGGAAGGTCTTAAGCATAAAACGTATCAGGAAAGACTTCATGAACTCAATCTGTATAGTCTGGAGGACAGAAGGAAAAGGGGGGACATGATCGAAACATTTAAATATGTTAAAGGGTTAAATAAGGTTCAGGAGGGAAGTGTTTTTAATAGGAAAATAAATACAAGAAGAAGAGGGCACAATCTGAAGTTAGTTGGGGGAAAGATCAAAAGCAACATGAGAAAATATTATTTTACTGAAAGAGTAGTAGATCCTTGAAATAAACTTCCAGCAGACGTGGTTGGTAAATCCACAGTAACCGAATTTAAACATGCCTGGGATAAACATATATCCTCCTAAGATAAAATACAGGAAATAGTATAAGGGCAGACTAGATGGACCATGAGGTCTTTTTCTGCCATCAGTCTTCTATGTTTCTATGTTTCTAAATATGCCTTTGAACAGAAGACAATATTTGTAACTCAAGTTGGAGTACTTGGTGCTCTCTGACCTAGGTTGTATTCTTGCAGATGTTTCATTATCAAACTGATAATATCAACTTTTTACTAAATGGTCTCATTGCACATGACTGCATGTTTAGTAAACTTTTGTTTAAAACATGGCAATCAAAACAATACATTTCATAAGTTATTCAAGAGCAAAGAACACCAAAGCATCTATATGATTCAAACAATTTAAGTATTCATTCAGTACAAATATTGTGACCCCAAATAACTAAAACAGGTTGAGTGTGTGCATGCATAGCTGTATGTTAAATGTATGAAGAATTGTGTAAATAGTTACAGAATCAGTCTCTAAGTATATATTTTTATTTACCCTTTCTTCAACCATTCACAGCAGTTGTAATGTTCAAGGTTTCCCAGCTACAAAAACATGGGAGAGATACAGGTAATGCTAAAAAATAGTTGGCAGGAAAAATAGCACAAACATTGTCGGTGGTCACAGAGTGCTGTTTGGTTATTAAATGTTGGAACATTTGGGGAAAATAGAACAGAATAAGATATCCTACAAGATACTGAAAGCAAGTGGCTGCTCACTTTTCAACAATACATTGCAGATTTGAAATCAATAATAGTTTGTTGCAGGCTAATATTATTCTAACATTTGACAATTTTGTCACTTTTCCTAGATTTAAGCACTTTTAATCCTTGATTAATCCTTAATAATCTTGTCCATATGAAAACAAATACAAATGAAACCCACTAAATTAACTTCATTTGTATTCTCTGTCACATGGGAAGTGCAAATAACTTTTGGCAGCAAAACAATCTTTACAAAAACAGAAAGTTTCCATATGCAACCCTGTGGTCTTAGGCAGGCATGCAAAATTAAACACATTAAACTACACAACTAAATTACAGGACATAGCACACAGGAGGCAGGACCCTATGAGATTGAGGGTAAATAGGAAGATATTATTATTATTATTATTATTATTATTATTATTATTATTATTTTAATAATAAGAAACTATTTTACAATATTCTATTCCAGAACTGGTCTATGATCACACACATTATATTCCTTCTGAAATCTTCTGCAGTAGATATGTCAGAATTATATTAAATTCTTTCAGTATATTTTATATAGCATAGCATAGCATAGCATAGCATAGCATAGATTCCCTTAGTTTTCCTGTCTTCTGTAGCTACGTAGTTTCTAAATGGAAATTAGTTTCTTTCAGTGGTCATTCATAAAACTGTTAGCAAAAATGAGCTTGAAGGATCATCATACTTGGGATCACATCAAATAAATCAGAGCCGAGATTTGCGGTTTATATGAGAATCTTATGAAATACAAATAAAGAATAAAGAGTCCCTTGGAATGTGTCATAAGATTCTTTTATTCATGGAATTAAGACCAAATTACTGTTGAGCCCTGCAAAGTAGACCACTCAGGAAACTTGGATTTGTTTGGGGGGAAAACAACAACATTTATTTCTAGTAGAAGAATGTAACAGAAATGGAAAAACACCAAAATAATGATCATGCACAGCTAATACTTGGTCTAATTAGGGCACAGTTACTCAAACTCTCTTTCTTACACTCCCCTCATCCTCTGCTGGACTCAAGAATCCTCCCTGAACTCAAAAATCTCTTCTGTCTGACCCTATTTCAATCCTTGATTATTTTTCTGCCCATTTTTTAAAAAAAATTCAAGATATATTAGGCATTCCATCATTCAGTCTTCACACATTTATACACAATCCCCAGCACCTTGAAAGCTGCATCAGCCTTTCTGCAACATGTCATGAGTTGTGTGCTAATCACGAACAGCCTCTGGACCAAAAACTGACTCAGTAGAAGAAAGTTGGGAATTTGAACTAGGGAAATCAGTTCCTCCAGCCTCTATTCTTTCAAACTTTCCCAGTACAAAATAGTAGGCCAACATTTTACCCACACCCAATTTGGAGCAGATGGTCAAAAAGAGTCCAGGGGTCACATGAGCTGTACCCCTAACACTTTCAGTGATGAAACACTCTCTACATTCAAGGCTCTTTCTCAAAGCCTGTTTGTATGCACTAGTCAGCCATTATTGGTTTTAAGTTTTTCATAAGACATTTTTGTCCTTACAAATTGGGAGTGGGGACATTTTCACCTCCACAAATCAGAGAGGAAGAGAAACTCCCATCATTTCATGAAATCTCATAAACTACATTTATTTTACAAACATGTGGAAAGCGGTTCAGCTATTGGACAAATGAAACATAATAATTATTTTTGTTACAGTGTAATCTTAGCTCAACAAATCTAGTAATTTAATGAATCTATACCTGGGGGCAATCCACTGAATTAGGTGAGTTTTGTCTTTAAATAAATATGTGCATAAATGCTTTAAAGACTTGTGTTTTTCTTTCTTTCTTCCTGTTCTTTTTTTAAAGAGAAAACAAGAACCTTAAAACTAAGTACACATTGTCAAGTTTTATTAGGTAAAAATAAAATTATTTTTTCATATAAATGAGAAAAACAGAGCAAGAAAATTACTTACGAAGAATTATTAAATAGTGTTGTAGTTGGGTGAATTCTACATATAGCCTGTCCATGGAAATTAATTCTAATAAATGAAATGCCTTCTGAGAATCATTTGCTAACAAAATCTTTATTTATTTTTTAACAGCCTTAGCTCATTCCTAACCTGCTAAAAGACAATTTCCAAACTTGTAAACTTCTCTACCAATAAATAAAGAAAGGAGCCATTCATCTTCATCTAGGACAAATATAAGAACTCACAAAGAAGGAATTCCCTAGCTGGTTTCATTCAGAGATTGGTTTGTTTTCATCATCGTTTGGTTCATCAGTTTTTGGACTTTATCTGAAATGTTATGGGGCCAAAGTACCGAGGGAATTCTATTAATACTTATCTCCATTGTACTTAGATTGTTTTTACAAAGGAATTTTGGTATGATGTAAAGATAAATGTTAGGAAAAAGATAGTGATTGTAAGATTGAATACAGAGAATAGAGTGCAAACCAGGGGTGGGTTCTCCTAGTTCGGACCGGTTCATCCAAACTGGTAGCAGCCCACTGCTGACATCACTATGATGTCACTGAACTGGATCGGTTGGTGCCTATCTGTGGGCGCCATCTTTTTAAAAAATTGATTTTTTTTAATTTTGGGGTATTTTTTCCCTTCTGAGCATGCACAGAAGCCGAGTTCTGTCACTGTGCATGTGGTCACCATCTATTTTTTGGTGCTTTTTTGTTACTGCATATGCATGCAGTACGGGAGGGAGCAAACTGGCAGCAAGGTAAGTTGGAACTGACCTCTGGTGCAAACACATATTTCCTTCTATGTTACTTTGACAGAAATTGATACATTTTTGGGGGGGAGGATTATATTTTTTTTATTTTTTTCCTCCACACCTCATAGAAATACAAATCCAGATACAGTGGTACCTCAAGATACGAACCCCTCGTCTTACGAACAACTCGTGATACGAACCCGGGGTTCAGAAAAATTTTGCCTCTTCTTACGAACTTTTTTCGAGTTACGAACCGGCGTTTGGAGACTGCTGGGAAGCCGCGCGGCTGTTTTTAAAAGGTGACAGCCGGGCGGCGGGGTTTCCCAGAAGCCTCCCGAACGCCGGTTCGTAACTCGAACAAAGTTCGTAAGAAGAGGCAAAATTTTTCTGAACCCCGGGTTCGGTTCGGGAGGTTGCTGGGAAGCCCCCCCGCCCCGGCTGTCACCTTTTAAAACAGCCGTGCCGCTTCCCAGCTGTCTCCCGAAGCTGAACGCGGAAGTTCAGCTTTGGCGTTCGGCTTCAGGAGACAGATGGGAAAACCCGCAAAAACACGGCTTTCGGCGACTGCTGGGAAGCCGCGCGGCTCTTTTAAAAGGTGACAGCTGGCCTGGGGGGCTTCCCAGCATCCCCCCGAACCTGGGTTCGGGGTTCGGAGGGGTGCTGGGAAGCCCCCCAGGCCGGCTGCGACCTTTTAAAACAGCCGCGCCGCTTCCCATCTGTCTCCTGAAGCCGAACGCCAAAGCCGAACTTCCGCGTTCGGCTTCGGGAGACAGCTGGGAAGCCGTACGGCTGTTTTAAAAGGTCACAGCCGGCCTGGGGGGCTTCCCAGCACCCCCCCCCCGAACCTCGGGTTCAGAAAAATTTTGCCTCTTCTTACGAACTTTTTTCAAGTTATGAACCGGCGTTCGGGAATCTTCTGGGAAGACCCGCCGCCTGGCTGTCACCTTTTAAAACAGCCCCGCGGCTTCCCAGCGGAAGTTCGGCTTTGCCGTTCGGCTTCAGGAGACAGCTGGGAAGCGGCGCGGCTGTTTTAAAAGGTCGCAGCCGGCCTGGGGGGCTACCCAGCACCCCCCCAAACCCAGGTTCGGGGTTCGGGGGGGTGCTGGGAAGCCCCCCAGGCCAGCTGTCACCTTTTAAAACAGCCGCGCGGCTTCCCAGCAGTCGCCGAAAGCCTTTTTTTGCGGGGGGGGTTTTGGTTGCACGGATTAATTGACTTTACATTGTTTCCTATGGGAAACAATGTTTCATCTTACGAACCTTTCGTCTTACGAACCTCCTCCTTGCACCAATTAAGTTCGTATCATGAGGTATTACTGTATCTGCAAATTGCAATAAAATGCAATATAATATCAATTACCAAATTCTTAATCAAAATTCTTAATTGTTTATCTTTTCCGTTTTGGTATTATCTTGTGCTACCTCCTTTTCTAATTTTATCATCCGGATTTCAAAGATTATTTTCTGTTTTCATTCGGATTCAAAATGCTATTAGCTATCAAAATTTCTCTTGCCTATTTGCTTTTTTCTACTAAAACTATGCCATAGTGCTTCAATTCATTTCTTATATTCTTACTTATCTCATTCATGTTTTTTAACCCTCATTTTAATATAACTGCCCATTAACAGAAAAATTCCAAATTTACTTCTCTTCATACAACAAGAAAAAGAAAAAAAACATTGAGTCATATCATGCCTTAAATCCAATTATAACAGTAACAATACAAGGGAAAAAAGTAATCATTAATCATTAAAAATTTAAATTACATATTTTTCTGTGCTTAAACATTATGTCATTTCTTTCATTTTGCAAATATATCATTTCTAATTTAGCAAATCATAATTATAATGGTATGATTGTGCTGTATAGTTCCAATGTTGGTTTTAGAATGTTTTTAATATTAGATTTGCTACACTGTCACTATTTTGTTGTGAACCGCCCCAAGTCTGCAGAGAGGCTAAATAAATTAATAATAAATAATAAGTCTAATAAATTATATTAAATTAAATTTCAGAAGCTTTCCTCTATTCTATCCAATTGCCAATTGGCCGCTTCCTCTCCATCCTCTCCATCTTTTTTTTACAAGTTTTTGTTCCCGTTTCAAATCAAGAAAATCAATCCAAGCTCCAATCATCTCAATCACCCACCAGCATCATTCTTAAGTTAGTTCCTCTCTCCAGATGACTTCCAACTTACTTTTAAATCCTTTCGTTGCAACGTTGGCTTGGCTTTGTCGGCTTAGGCATAGCAGCCTAGCAGATTTCACACCGCCAGTGCGAGACAAACCAGTTTGTCTGGTGGGGTATGCGGACCCCAAACCAGACCCCATGCAGCATCCCCAGCATCCCCTTCCCTTCAGGGAGGATCTAGTCTGGTTCCATCGGAACTAGAAACCCCCGGATGGTGGGAATTCAGAGTTCCCCCACCAGCGAAGGGGAACTCTGTGCCGCTAGCATCATTGACCCTGACCCTCTCCAGAAATTGATACATTTAATGCAAACTAAGCAGATTCCCTAACTTTGATTTATGGCAATTATCCAAGTGTGCCTTGATTTGAAACTAACATAGCTCTAAGGGAAACAGTCTTCTGGCCTTGGCTTCCTAATGGTTGCCTACCAAAGACTCTTTTGTGGGTTTCCTATATGGCTTAGATACCTTTTAACACCTATTATTATATTCATCTACCATATATTTTGTTTGCAGTGGAGATAATGTAATTAGTTTTAATTTGAAAACATTTCTGGCACTTAATTAAAATTCTTATCATTTGCATATAACCCATCACCTGGGTGCTTTTTTGTGTGCTGAATTTTTGCACTAGCATGGTCTATCAGGTAAAAATAATTAAATAATGCCTTCCCATTGACACATAATAACAGTTCATAGGATGCCTATTTCAGTCATCATTAGCTACACTAAGATATCCCTATATTTTAAAAGTTGGTTTCATATCATGCAAAGATAATAAGGAGAACATCAACAAATGCAGCAAGTATACCGTACATTAGTTATTATGTCAAAACTAAAATGAACAAAATGAAAGAAAAAAGTAATTATTCTTTTACTAACTAGACTCGAAAAGTCAAATGAATCAGTTTAAATAAACTCTAATAAATCAAGAATTTGTTTTCTATCCAAATTAATTCAATGCTTTCCCCCCTCTCTTCTTTGAATACACAACACTGTCAATTTATAGCAGAAAGACCTCTCAAGTAATTTGCTTGCCAACAGAATACTCCAAGGAGGAGTTCAAAATATGTCATCATTAATTATTGTACATTCTGAACATTTTGGGAAACCTGTTATGCTTATTGAGTCTCATCCTCTTTTCAGAAATATTTCCAGACGTAATTGTGGATGGGCACAAAAATTGGCAGAAAATTCTTATTTGCTTTTAAAAGCACCTCTCTGACATCTTTCATTTTCCTTCTGGCTAGATCAATCCACATAATTGTATTGTATATATTCTAAGCAAGTTTCAGGCCAGGAGCGTCCCCCTTTTTGAAAAAGAATATTTTACAAAAGCCTTAACAATGTCTATTATTACTTTGATAACCTCATTTTCTTTTAAAAAAACCACCTAAATGATATACACTTCGAATCACCATTTTATAGTTTGCTCTGCCTACAAACACTGCAGATACAATGTGCTTGATTTATTGTGACATGGAATGGTAAAAATAACTAAATTTCAGGTAGAACTTTGCGTACTGTGTGGAATTGGCATGAAAGTCAGCTCTACTAATCCAATAGGGAAATAACAACAAGGAAATGATACAGCTTGGAAAATATTATCAATGATCAAAGAATTTATTTTGTTGCCCTTTTAATTGAGAGCAGCTTGCCAGAGTTTTGATCTATCAGGCAAGGCCCCATCTGCATTATATCATCATCAAGTATTCTATTGTTGCTATGACTGCTGTCTTTTTAAATCAGCCCCAGAAATGAAAATACATTTTATCTCTATCAGGGTCTTCCCCTCCTACCCTCCCTGGTCAGTTTAATGGTCAAAAAGCCAACATTCCTAGTTTCACTGTTCACTGGTCTAGCAAGTTCACAAACTTTAATGGCTTTGAAATGATACATCTCCCATAAAGAAAGCCTATAAATACTAGTGAAGATAGTTGTGAAGGTACCTATATTCCAGCACAAGAAATTGTCATGGCTTGGGGTCTGAAAAAGCTAGTGGCCACTTCAGGTAAGCTTTCTAATTTTTATTTAAAATTTATTTTAACTTGTACATTTATCAGTGCACTTTTATAATCATGCCCAAATGAAACAATTGTGTTCTAATTCATATCAGTTATACATAGGTTGTTTTAGGTGATAAGTTCTTAAATTCTTAGACACTTCAATGGGATCCTCTTTTCATTGTGATTTATACTTTAAAAAAAAAGTAGTTACATGATTGGCAAAGCAATAATTTCAATCCTGTAAAAACTTGGTCATCTGTAATATCTATCAATGTCCTTTACCTTTACCAATGTTATCAAAATACACATTTTAGTCATATAAATTTTCCTCTCAACAATTCTGTAAACAAAAAAATCTCCTATTAGGACTAGAGGTGTTTTGTGGTGGAAGGTAAAAAAGGGTAACATGGCAGGCATAACCACACTATCCAATCCCTAATTCCTTTTTTAAAATATATGTAACATTCAAAAAAAAGTTTTAGATTCTAGTTATGTGATTGTGTTCATATCTCATCTCCTGCAAATAAAGAGCATTTAGTGAGTAATTAAAACATCATATTTTATAAGAGTTCCGTAGCTGCTATGGGAACTATTCCAGACTGCCCTAGCTTTATATGTCCATGCAGACTCAATGTGAAGGGATGAGGTTTCTGACTCTTAAAATTGCTGTAATAAAAATTTGGGATTGCCTGGCTATGCCTCTCATTGGAACAACTACAATGCTTTTCAATCTCGTCTCTCTGTGTCTCTTAAGCAGGACATGAAAAAAAAACCCTTTCTAGTCACACCAATATTAAAGGTATTGCTTGAATTACCTTTGTCCACACCTAAATAATATGTTTTTTCTAAAATCTTTGCCAGTGTAAGATTATTACTAGATGTACTCTTAAAGTAACAAGTTACATAAAGAAAAACAAGACTCTTAACCTTAATAAATCAAAACCAGAATTTAGGTTGGATTTCAGGTATTTAAACAAAGCTTATATTAAAGAATGGAACATAATCAGAGCAAGTATTCATTTGTTGCTAACCTATACTTATCTGATTATCTTGAACAGTCATGCGTAGGATTATATCTCTGATTCAGAGAAAAATAAAGAAGAGATTTATAAGTTGACTTAGTGTAATGATCCTTTATAAGATATTCAACTACAGACTTCTCTCTGTGTGTGTTCGTGTCATCCTCCTTATCCCAGTTGCTCTTTGCATTACAGATTTTTTTTTAAAAAAAATAATTCTTAGGGTGTCTATAGATCCCATGAGAGGTCCAACGTTAATTGTTTCTACAGGTTGAAGCTTTGCTTTGGTATACAATAACTTCGTTTTTCCTTTTCTAATCAAGTGGAAACTGTATGGCTCTTAAGACAAATGTACAGGACTAGTGTGATAGTTATTATTTATTAGTTATTATTACTAGTTATTACACTTAAAGTATTTTTGATACAGAAAGTAAATATTTATCACCATATACAGTGGAGCTGGCTATCACCAAGATCTTTCAAAAAGGATAGAAGAGACTTCTGTCCTGATTGCCGTTGTTAAGAATAATTTGTGGCTTGGCAGAGGCAAAAGGGCAGTACTTATTGACTTTTCAGTCTATAATGCAAATATCAATCTGTTCTGCATTATCAGGAGGCCCTGGAATGTCTGAATATTAACACAGCATTAACTCTAGATTTGTGAAGCCTACACTACCCCAATCTGAATCAAAATAAGACCACCTACAAAGATAAATAATTATAATCAGATGCTGATTAGCTAAACCCACTCATGGCAAGGTACCACTGAAAGCAATGGGATCCAAACTACTCAAAATTAAATTGTACCATTATTTCTTGGGGCCTTATTAGATATCTAGTTCAGGGTCTATTTTTTAAAGTATGATTTTGACAAGGGTTGTAGTCAAATTCCACTTTAAATATTAAATCATTAATTAGCTTTATCTCAAAACTCCCCAAATATTCTATTCATGTCAAATAATATTTTTGGATCTTTTTCCAATATAGAAGCTCCACCTTCTGCTCTGCATTGAACTATCTTTCTCTTCTGCCAAATACTTTAGCTTGGGGGCACCGACCACCATCCTTGCCTCTACCCCAGCCTTCCAACCTATACATCTGAACATTGAAATCTGGAATTTTTCTATGATAGACAAAACAAAGGGAGCAAGTCTACTTTTGCTTTCAGCAAGATGTGTCTGTGGAGTAGTTTTCCAATCAGGACAGAGGAGCAGTAAAACAAATTTGACCTGAACCTAGCAAAGCGGGGGCTAAAATATTGCAAACAAGCATGTTGTTGTTGAGGCAAGAGAAAGATAAATTGCAGGAAATTGTACTGTTTATGCAAACTCATTTCCAACTATGTATTTATTCATATTTATGGGATGTCAAATCTTGAAAAAGTTATTCAACATCAGCATAATCAGAACAGAATAAATATTACCAGCAGTAAATTGAAGTACAGAAAATGACAGAGAATTGAGAATTGATGTCTAGAGCCTCCTATTACTCTATCATTAGAAACAATTTCAGAGGTCTCTAAAAGTCTCCTGGATATTTTTCCATATATTTAACATTAGATAATTTTTAGAGTTCAATACTTACTAGCTACCAAACCAAACCCATGGCTATCCATGACGGAAGCTTATATTTTTCCTAGCTAGAAGCAACAAATTAATGGAGTTCAACAAATATTCATAGAATACACAATTTTCAATCATTTCTCTTTTTCCATTTTCAGGAATAGAAGTCTTCAGACCAAATTTCTCTTAATCTCTTTTGTAATCTATCAGCAGCTGTTCAATAAACATCTTAGTGGACCTTAAGGGATTAATACAAATACAATAGTCATAACAAAAAGGGTTCTTTATCTTGCAGTCATCACAACATTTGATTTCCAAATGAGCATGTTGAGCAGAACCAATGACATTATCATCATCATCTTTTTTCCAGACAAAGTCAGAGATCAGCCATAGTAATATTAGAAGGCTACATTGTATTAATACAGTGGTACCTCTACTTAAGAACGCCTCTACTTAAGAACTTTTCTAGATAACCGGGTGTTCAAGATTGTTTTGCCTTTACTTATGAGCCATTTTCTACTTAAGAACCTGAGCCCAGAAAAATTTCCCGGGAAATTTGAGAGCGGCACGAAGGCCCAGCCAGTCTCCTGCCATTTCCCCTTTAATCCCGGCCATCTCGGGCTTTTCTGGGCTGCCAAAGGAGCCTTTTGGTGGCGCTTAAGGAGGCTTTGGCAGCCCAGAGTGAATGGAACCTTTTCCTTTTTCTGGGCACTTTGCTGTAGTGACTCCCGGAGTGTCTGGGCATGGAAAGGCAAAAGGGGGTGCTTTGCCCTGGCCAGATCAAATCAGTTTCAGCCAAACCGAGGAGTCACCACAGTGAAGGAAAGGCGCCAGCTACAAAGCGAGCGAGCGAGAGGAGAGGGGAGCCCTTCAGCATGGGAAGGAAGAGGCAGCAGGTAGCAGCAGCAGCTGCTGCCTTTTGGTCAAAGGAGCGGGAGGTTCCCCCCTCTCACCCGCCTCGGTTTCTCTTTCTGGCGTAGTATATGGGAGGCTGCCTCGCGCCTGGTGTATGGGAGGCGCATGCTCCTTCTTACCGCCTCACAGTCCTTCTTTTTTTTTTAAGCCTTAAAGTTTTGGATTTTTTTGATTCCCTTCACCTCAACTTCGCCAGCGACTGTCCTCCTCCTCTTCTTCCTCCTCCTTCTCTCACCCCAATTCCGAGTTTTTATTTCTTTCCTAATGGGTTTGCACGCGTCATTTGCTTTTAAATTGATTCCTATGGGAAAAATTGCTTCTACTTAAGAACTTGGTCATGGAACGAATTAAGTTCTTAAATAGAGGTACCACTGTACATATTTTACTATTTCTAGAAACAAAATAAATATATATATAAGATGGATTTTACTACTTGAAGTACTTGGCCTTACAATATCAGAGCAAACAAGGCATCTGCTTTCTTTGCAAACCAAATGAAAAAAAAATCTATATAGCAGTAACCCTGAAACACAAATTAAAGCTTTTAGGAGAGACTTATTTATTACCAATGCTACCATGCAAAGCCAGACTTGCCTTTCAGATATAGTGTTTTATAGAAGAACTGAGTGCAGGTTTTCTACAAAGTTAGTCCTTCAAAAGTCATTAAAAGTTATTCATGAATAAATCTCTTTGGCATTGCAGCTCTGTGCAATCCCATAGACATTTTATAATAAGACTTCTGATGAATAAATGTACATGCTAGTAGGCAATGAGGACTTTGATTTATTTGTATTATATTTAGCATACACAAAGTTTAGAAAAAGACAGAAGCTATGAATTATTTGATCAATAACGAAAGGTGAATTAAAAGTACCCTACTCACAATATTATAAGAAGATGAAAATAAGAAACAGTCTTTGAAAAATTGTTGCCTTTGATGGAATAACTAGAGTAACTGTTTCATGCCACAAGAATTAGTTAGCACTAACCTCAGTATGTTATAAGCACGGAATAGCAGAATGAACAGGGAGTTTTCATTCTATTTCAAATCAGAAAGGATACCCTATATCAATTATGGTGAACCTTTTTGTTGTTGCGTGCCAAAAATGGCAGTATGTGTGCGCTATCATGCCACCTGGGGTTGACTTTACATCTCTGCAATTTTTACCAAGCAAATTCTGAATGGAGCACAAGTACAGTGTGGGTGCAGGGGTGTGTGTTGCGTGCATGTGGGGCAGTGTGTTTCATTAAGGGTACTGGCAGCTCATACACTGCCATTTTTGGCATGCAACAACAAAAAGGTTCGCTATCACTGATCTAGAAAATCTAGCACAGAAATGGGAAAAAAATTATTTCTGACATCCCTCATCTTTCATGTATCTAATGGTGTATATTTTTACAATATAAGGAAAAGTTTGACTGATAAAATATCAGTCACACAATATCAGCCACTGACTTCTAAGAACCAAATGCCATTTAGATAATAAAATCAATTCACAGTTACACAAATGAAGTAGAAACTCCTTTGAATAGTAAGATTCATGACTCTTTAATAAGGACCTGGAGGCAAGTGCCTTCTGAATGAAGCAGACAGACACTTTCTACCTAATTGTGAGCTCATCGGAAACAGTGTAATGATTGTTAGCTGGATTTAGCAGGTGTTCCTGCTTCTCTTGTTTCATGAATTTTAGCACCTGATATCGTAGTATTAACTTTTCAGTTTAAAAAGTTTTTACTGTCTGAAAGCAGGTTGGCACAAGTTCTTGGCTGAAGGTTTCATTTAGTCTTTGAGTAAAATGTTGGTTAACTCAGAAAACTAATGGAACCTAATTTTGCATTGTCTGTTTCCCACTGGGTCACATAAGCAACTGATACAGATCAGAACTTGTTATGTGTGGAAAATACATTGGTTTTGGTACCAATGTTTGATTTATCCATCACTGCATTTTGCAAATATATTGCAAAGATTCACATTCAAAGGTTATTGTCTTCCTGTTCTAACTTAACTGAATGAACTTTAATGAACTTGCTATCTCCAGAAAAGGTAGTACACTAAGCGTATCTCCTAGTTGGTTGAACGTAGGTAAGATGAAGTTGGCTTGAAAGGCATTTTCTATATTACTTAATTTGATTTTACACAGACTAGCATGAGTATCTTAAGGGTACACGTAAGTGGTACTTGTGACATATTGTCTAAAATGTAATGTGTCTTTCTGTTAATAAATAATGCTGCATCTGGCATGGAAACAACTAAGGCTTAGTCTCTGGTCCCCATATTTTTAATAAAAAGCATTATGCAAAATTCTAAATCGTCCAGAGCCATAATGGCTAATAATATGGGTCTTTATGGCTATTTGCTGTATTTCATGGCCACATAGCTACAATGTGTAATGAGTTTTGCTGATTTTTAACATTTACTGCCAGTTTCTGGCAAAAAGAAAAGAAAGGAAAATGCCCATAGAGGAAAATGGATTCACTTAATGACCATTCACTTAACAACTGCATCATCCTCCTTCACAGCCTTCTTCCTTCCATCCTCTCTTCTGATTTTACCTCCTTCCCTCCTTCCTTCCCTCTCTCCCTTTTTTTTTTTTTTGGCATGAAGGAGGGACATGGAGCAAATGATAAAAAGAGCCTCCAGCTTCCAACAATTGTTGAAGCAGCGATCTCCGGTTCTGGTTGCCAGGGCAGGTCCGCCTATTATTTTCATTGGTCCGCTACCTTTTTGAGGCAAGAGTTGTTTTTTACAATGTGGAGAGGAACAACAGCACTAGTTGCCTTCACTCAGTGATGCTTTCTCTTTCCCCTCCCCATGACTGTGTTAATTGGCAGCTCATTCCTGCTCCACCCACCCTGCTAGCGTCACGTGAAGCAAGTTAAAGGCAGCCCACCTCTTTCTCTTCCACTCCACCCACCATGCTTCCCTTTTACTTTTCTTTAACACACCCCATTTCCCTCCAAAAATGTCAGAGGGAGTAAATGGGGGGGGGGGGAGGCTTGGCCTATTAAGCCTCTCTTTAGCAGCTTCCTCTCTGCTAGCCAGAACCAAGCCTGTCACAGTGACTAGAAGCTTATCATGCCAGCAAAGACTGATGGCTGCAGGCTTCTTGCTCTGGCAAAGAGGTGGCAGCTGCAGGTTTCTCAGGGGGGGGGGGAAGACACGCGAGGCTTGGTCACCTTTTGAGCCCTGTTCTGGGCAGCCATTTGCTCAACCTCTACTCTTCCTTAGGTCCCACATCCAGCCACTAGGGGAAATGCTGCTTCCAGGCCTGCCCTGTACTCACGCTGTTGCAAAGAAGCTTCGTTCTTTTTGAGAGCCACTGGTGATGTCATTGTGACATCACCAGTGAGTCGCTACTGGTTCAGGTAAAGCGGGAGGAACCCAGAGGAACCCACCCCTGATCCAAGTCCATGTTTATGGTGACACTTCTGTCAAAACAAATTGTGATGTTTAACCAATGTAACTTTGTCTGAATCGGCTGTGTTTGTTCAATAACAATCTTGTCGATTTGTAAGCCCTACCTGATGATCTTGCCATTACAATATTTCTCATACAGATATTTTAAACTGACCTTTTCTACTTGTATGTGGGTCACCTGTTTCTCCTAAAGTGTCCTTATATTAGTAATGTGTTACCTTGCTGGAATCACAGTCGAAAACCCTTCAGCTTTGCTTTGCAGCAATAAATTCAACTGACAGCTGAAATTTGGAACGCTCACTTAATATTGATTCTGAATGAAATAACAAGCGACATGACCTTTTGGAGAGTGTAAAATATGGCTGCCACAACATCTGTGCCACATTTCTTGCTGTTTAGTAATATGCTGTAACAGCATGGAGCTGGCATTAAAGCTAAGCTTTATTATCAAGCAGATCACTCCATCTCTCTGCTTTCATTAAGAAAAAAAGTTTTAAGCTTTCAAGGGTTGGTATAGTAGGGAATACACAGGCATAATTTGCAGACCTAATTTAGAGTCTGGTAGGAAACGGTAAAGGTACCTGTGAATTCAAAAATTAATCTGTTTAATTAAACAATGGTCACAGAGATTTGTCAAAAAGGAACATACCTTATTATAAAATCTAGTAATAGCTTTTATTTTATCTTGCCAAATTAGGGGGGGGGGGATCTGTGATAAGTCACTTTTCACTCACAGGGGTAAAAAAAAGTGAAGGTAAAAAATTGTTTATAGATTCCGGGACAGGAGAAACACATTCTAATTTACCCTAGCCCCAAGATGGCCTGAATTTATTCAGCTATGCTAGACTATGAAATGTTTGCATCTGATTTACTTTATTTTCTCTTTGAAGTGCAAGTATCTTTTAAAACATCCTCCGAAATAGCACAACATCAATTTCTTCACTTTTGGAAATCCAATTTAAGCGGGGTAATGTTGTCAAAACAGTCTAATTCACTCCAATACCATGGCTCTCAGTCATAGAATTATATATATGTACGTATGTATGTATGTATGTATGTATGTATGTATGTATCACATGTTTTTGCTGAAATCCGACATTAAAAAAACATATATATATATATATATATACACACATACATACATACATACATACATACATACATACATACATACATACATACATATTTGTTTTCGTATCTATATATATTAAAGTGTCATGAATTGAGGACTATTTTATGTAACTTTTGGCTTCACTTCTCTCTATTGTTCTTATATTGCATTGAATGATTCCATTAGTTCTTTCACATGGTAAAAAAGGAGAGAGAGAACCACACATATTATTACTGCATTTTAACGTTATATATTAGGATCACAACACATCTTCAAGGTGAAACTATTTCCATCTTTCATAGTTTATAGTTAAATATAATTTATAACTAAAATGCCTAAAATGTCAGCACTTTAACTTGAAGTACAACTTATGGAATAACAAAAATGCCTCTATTCATTTATCATCTTAATAGCCAATATATTGCAAATCTTGTTTCTGACTATATCTGAGTGGTCTGAAATTGGGGTAATCTATATCAGGGGTCCCCAACCACCGGGCCGCGGACCAGTACCGGGCCGCGAGGCATGTTGCACCGGTCCGTGGAGTCAGCAGCTGCCGGCCCTCATACCGCCACCCCCTCCCTCCAGCGCTTCGCCTCCTGCCGGGCAAGAGGCCTCGGGAGGCAGGTTCTGCCGGCCACAGGACGATGGACGGGACAGAGGGGCGGGAAGGACCAAGAGGCTCAAGCCTCTTTTGGCTTCTGCCGCGGGGCGCTTTTGCATTTTTGGCTGGGGGGAGGCAGGAGGGCCAGCCTGACCCCCTGTCTCCAGCGCTTAGCTCCCGCTGGGCAAGAGGGCTTGGGAGGCAGGTTCTGCCGGCCACAGGGCGATGGCGGGAAAGAGGGGCGGAGAGGACCAGCACCCCCATGCTTAATCCCGCCCCCAACCACACCCCTTTCCGCCCCCACCGGGCCATAGAAAAATTGTCTTGCTGAAACTGGTCCCTGATGGAAAAAACATTGGGGACCACTGATCTATATCAAATATTTTATTAATAGTCCACCTTAATGTATTGGGAATTGTAGACACTAGGTCTGGTTTAGTTAAAACTTCCAAAAACACAAATACACACAGAACAGATAACCAACATTGCTTTTTATCCATCTTCTGGATAAAGAATTATCACTTATTTTAAAGTGTCAGTCAGTTGTAATTAATAGTCACATGAAAAACAATATAATAATTGTAGTAACTCTCAAAGCAAGGTTGAATCAAGCAAGGTTTATTTGCTAACAGGACAAGGAGGCACTGTCCTTCAGTGGTTCTCCTCCTACCTCTCTGGCCGGTCGCAGTCGGTGTTAGTGGGGGGCCAGAGGTCGACTCCTAGGTTTCTCCCTTGTGGGGTGCCTCAGGGGTCGGTCCTCTCCCCCCTGCTATTCAACATCTACATGAAACCGCTGGGCGAGATCATCCAAGGACATGGGGTGAGGTATCATCAATATGCGGATGATACCCAGCTTTACATCTCCACCCCATGCCCAGTCAACGAAGCGGTGGAAGTGATGTGCCGGTGCCTGGAGGCTGTTGGGGCCTGGATGGGTGTCAACAGACTCAAGCTCAACCCGGATAAGACGGAGTGGCTGTGGGTGCTGCCTCCCAAGGACAATTCCATCTGTCCGTCCATCACCCTGGGGGGGGAATTATTGACCCCCTCAGAGAGGGTCCGCAACTTGGGCGTCCTCCTCGATCCACAGCTCACATTAGAACAACATCTTTCAGCTGTGGCGAGGGGGACGTTTGCCCAGGTTCGCCTGGTGCACCAGTTGCGGCCCTATCTGGACCGGGACTCATTGCTCACAGTCACTCATGCCCTCATCACCTCGAGGTTCGACTACTGTAATGCTCTCTACATGGGGCTACCTTTGAAAAGTGTTCGGAAACTTCAGATCGTGCAAAATGCAGCTGCGAGAGCAGTCATGGGCCTACCTAGGTATGCCCATGTTTCACCATCACTCCGCAGTCTGCATTGGTTGCCGATCAATTTCCGGTCACAATTCAAAGTGTTGGTTATGACCTTTGAAGCCCTTCATGGCATCGGACCAGAATATCTCCGAGACCGCCTCCTGCCGCACGAATCCCAGCGACCGATTAGGTCCCACAGAGTGGGCCTTCTCCGGGTCCCGTCAACTAAACAATGTCGGTTGGCGGGCCCCAGGGGAAGAGCCTTCTCTGTGGCGGCCCCGGCCCTCTGGAACCAACTCCCCCCGGAGATTAGAACAGCCCCTACTCTTCCTGCCTTCCGTAAACTCCTTAAAACCCACCTTTGCCGTCAGGCATGGGGGAACTGAAACATCTCCCCCTGGGCACGTTTAATTTATGCATGGTATGTCTGTGTGTGTGACTGTTAGCATATGGGGTTTTTTAAAAATATTTAAATGTTTTAAATTTGTCTGATTGCTTATGATTTGTTTTTTTACATGTTGTGAGCCGCCCCGAGTCTTCGGAGAGGGGCGGCATACAAATCTAAGTAATAAATAAATAAATAAAGGAAGTCAATTCAGTCAAGAAGCAATGGAGTACAGTGATCCCCCGCTCGTTGCGAGGGTTCCGTTCCAGGACCCCCCGCAACGAGTGGGTTTTCGCGAAGTAGCGCTGCGGAAGTAAAAACACCATCTGCGCATGTGCAGATGGTGTTTTTAACTTCCGCAGCGCTAGCGAGGAGCCGAAGATTGGGGGCGGCGCGGCTGTTTTAAAACGTCGCCGCCGACATGGGGGGCTCGCTAGCACCCCCCCGAACCCCCAACCCGGGTTTGGGGGGGTGCTAGCAAGCCCCCCATGTCGGCGGCGACATTTTAAAACACCCGCACGGCTTTCCAATGAGTCCTGAAGACAAACGCGAAAGTTTGACGTTTGTCTTCGGGACTCATTGGAAAGCTCCGATCGTTTTAAAACAGTTGCGCCGTTCTCCGCTGACTCCTGGTGAACTTCCCCGCTTTAGGAGTCAGCGGAGAACGGCGTGCCTGCTTTAAAACGATCGGAGCTTTCCAATGAGTCCCGAAGACAAACGCGGAAGTTTGACGTTTGTCTTCGGGACTCATTGGAAAGCTCCGATCGTTTTAAAACAGTTGCGCCGTTCTCCGCTGACTCCTGGCGAACTTCCCCGCTTTAGGAGTCAGCGGAGAACGCGCGCCTGCTTTAAAACGATCGGAGCTTTCCAATGAGTCCCGAAGACAAACGCGGAAGTTTGACGTTTGTCTTCGGGACTCATTGGAAAGCTCCAATCGTTTTAAAACAGGCGCGCCGTTCTCCGCTGACTCCTGGCGAACTTCCCGGGCGAAGGGCGAAGGGCGGGCGAGCGGGTGCTGGGGGGGGCTTCGCCCTCCCGCCAGCAAGAGGGGGAAGACCCAGGGAAGCCGCCCAGCAGCTGATCTGCCGGGCGCCATCTACGCATGCGTGCCCATAGAAAAAAGGGCACGCATGCGCAGATGGTGTTTTGACTTCCGGGTTCAAAAATCGCAAATTACCCTGTTCGCAATGGTCGGGGACGCAATAACCGGGGGATCACTGTATTGAGAGCTCTATACAATGACAGTTCTCCTATTTATACAATCTAGCCCACAACAGGCAGTTTTACAAAGATACATTTTAAGAGCCAAAAGAAGGCAATCAATCAACATGCAATAAACAAATCTGAACTTTTGACTTTTACCCTGTCTGGGTAGGTCACCCAGGCAAATATCTAACAATAATCATATATATTTAGTAGTTTATCTTAAATATCACTGGAAAATGCAATGAAGTGTGAATTAGCCCTAGATCTCCATAGTGGGTAACACATCCTCAGCTTTATTTGTGTTAGAAACCAAAGGAAAAGTATTCAAGTAAATGCTCAGATGGTAATTCCCCAAAAAAATCCCTTTTTCAAGGAAACTAAAATAAATCCACGAACCACCAGGAGACATGCTAGACCTCAGTTCAAGATTGCTTGGATTGTTGAACTACATGAGGAAGGAGCCGCCTGGTGGCTGATTTCATTGAACTGACGAAGATAAGATTCCCTGATGTTGCAAGCCAAGTGGATGCAGAGAAACAGATTGGCCTATTATAACAACCTGTGGACGACCTGTGAAGGAACTGCTGTGGGAATTCAGACGGGTTGCTGGAAAGATGAGAGAATGACCAGAAAGTATATAGACACCAATCTAAAAAGGGAATTCATCTAGCCTACTAAATCAAAGATAGCAGCCCCAGTTCTCTTTAATGAGAGAAAAGAACTGGGATCTGATTTATTTCTCAGATGCTATTTGGGACGCTGACACTAGAGTTAAAATAAAGTGAGAAGAGCGAGAGTGAGAATGCAAATTCAATTTCATTATGCACTCAAATATTATATTGCTCAATATCCAAGGAAGGGAGCCATACTATTTGTAAATTGTTTTTCTAATATGCCATCCACAACATTTCTTTCTCCCAGACTCTTCTAAAATGTTTATGCTTAATTTTTAAATACATTATGAATGTGTTTACGTGGATGCCTTTACAACTTTCCAGATGTCTTACTATTAAATATATGAAGATCTTTGAAAAATTTGAGGAGTGGGTTTGTGCAAAATGTATCATTGCTTTAGTTCAAAAACACAAATCTAAATGTATGCTTCAGTATATGTAACAACGAATCAACCTTGCTTACTTCAAGAAATGAAGATTAGATATTTGAGTCAAAAGTATCAAAATTGATAATCTTTTCCAGTAGAGTTCATTAAGCTAAAACTCATTATAAGTTAACCAGATTTTACTCATTACCTCTTGCCGCCTCTCACTATACTAGTGGCTCAAATATAAATCCTGTAGAATCCTAATATAATATTCTTCCCCACCGTACAGCAATATATCTCCTTTCAAACATAATGGTTGCTAGTTATTATATTTGGTCCTTTTGAAAGTTGCGGTATTCATTATTTTTATTATTATTGCTTACTCCCAGTTTGGTTTGGATCAAAAGAAAGACAGTTGAAGGCATATACTATTAAGTGTAAGCAATTTTAGCAATGATGTTAAAAGATTACATATGAAGCAAATTTGAACTATATATCAGTGATGAATGTTGCTATATTAACTTGGACAGTAAAACAGATCGATTAAATTGATCTATATTTCCTGATTCCAGTAGGAAGTAGTAATTAATGAAGGAAAAATATTATTTCTCTGAACATAGTTTATAGACTTTATAATAACTGAATGTGCATATAAAAAGGACATATATGCCACCTCTGCTCATATAAATCATTTAAAAATGGAAATACAGTAGATATATTAAGACCTTAGTATATTCAGTAGACCAATAGTTCTTAACCAAGCTTTAGTATTTCTTTAAAAAATCATTACTTATTACTGAAGGTTAGACTTATCTGTGTTCCATCTGAAATCTGTTCTAAGAAAATAGATAGCCTTGAAAGGCAGTGGACCACAATTTCAGCTTACTAAATTTTCAATCAAAAAATGACAGGATGAAAAAAATGTAATAACGATAACATAAATTATCATTATTATGTCTAGAGAGAAGTTCTCTGCTCTAGCACAAGTCCAAAAGGAGGTTTTGAAAGATAAAACCTCTGGTCCAAGTGACCCTTCCAGATTGGATCCCTCAACAATATTCTGGAACATGTACATTTGCCTTCGTTTGTGAGAAAATCTATAGTTAGAAACATAGAAACATAGAAGACTGACGGCAGAAAAAGACCTCATGATCCATCTAGTCTGCCCTTATACTATTGTCTGCATTTTATCTTAGGTTGGATATATGTTTATCCCAGGCATGTTTAAATTCAGTTACTGTGGATTTACCAACCACGTCTGCTGGAAGTTTGTTCCAAGGATCTACTACTCTTTCAGTAAAATAATATTTTCTGATGTAGCTTTTGATCTTTCCCCCAACTAACTTCAGATTGTGTCCCCTTGTTCTTGTGTTCACTTTCCTATTAAAAACACTTCCCTCCTGAACCTTATTTAACCCTTTAACATATTTAAATGTTTCGATCATGTCCCCCCTTTTCCTTCTGTCCTCCAGACTTATGCTTAAGACCTTTCACCATTCTTGTAGCCCGTCTTTGGACCCGTTCAATTTTGTCAATATCTTTTTGTAGGTGAGGTCTCCAGAAATGAACACAGTATTCCAAATGTGGTCTCACCAGCGCTCTATATAAGGGGATCATAATCTCCCTCTTCCTGCTTGTTATACCTCTAGCTATGCAGCCAAGCATCCTACTTGATTTTTCTACCGCCCTAACTAATAACAAATAATAGTTTGTTATTAGTTCTGAAATTCATGATAACATTCATTTTAATAGAGATAACAACAATAAAAATAAGAAAGTATTAATTAGTATTTATTATAAAGAACGTATAAAGATGCCACAGAAGAGAAAAAACAAAGATGTCCATCTTCAGAAGCTTAGCTGGCTATATGTGTTGTCAAACTCAGAAAAAACTACAGTATTTCCAAGCATATTTGTGCTTGTGTATATATGTGCATGTGTCTGTGTGTGCACCTATATCTATATGATGCATATGTATATATACATTAAACATTTTTAGATATTAATACTAGTAATAAAAAGATACATCATGTAACAACCACAATTGATATGTCTTCTGACCTGCTAAGCCCACCAATTCTATTATAATTTCCTGTGATCTATGAACCCAGACTTAATATTACTTTACATCTTGGCTTATGTCTCATAATTATTCTCATAGTTACATTGTTAAGAATTGTTATACAGAGAAGGTTTTGAAATTTTAATGGCTTCATATATTTCACTTTTGTTCTTTTCCATTTCCAATTCAACTACACAATGCCTTGAAAAGAGATGTTAAAATAACATATGGCAAAATCAATTAAAGGATCAGAGGTGGTCATGGCACCAAACTCTGAAAGGGGTTTTTGCCAGTTTTATCTGTTTCTAGAATGTAAGTGTACAAGCCAAATTTTATTACTGAATGGCATATCCAGAACATTAAATTATTAGCCCTTAAAAATCTTCAGAAGATTAAAGTCTCATTTCTTGGGATATTAAAAATTTACCTGCTCTCCTTCCTGTAATAGTTGTGGCTAAAGATTTTTTACTTTTTTTTTTAAGGACAGCAGAAAAGAGATACTTTTTTAAATTAAAAAAACCTAAAATAATCACAAATTGAATGATTTGTACATTCTCAGCTCAGGTATAATTCAAAACTAATCTGATTATATGTATATTATGAACAACTAAGCATCTTTCTGCAGCAATTATAAAGCTTTCATGCATAAAAGAGGGCATTTTCTTTAGCATTGGGCTAATCCATCAAGGGTTTAGCTTCAAAGAAGAAACGTGGAAATGGGGGAGGGAAGAATAACAATGAAAAAATGACTGAAGTGGGCTTATAAGGTAGTGATATTTCTTTTTCCATTAAACTACAGCGAATTATTTTCAACTCTTGAAAATCCTGAAGTAACTTTAGAATATAATCATTTTTCTTTCTTTCCATAACAGGCTACCCCACCCCTGACTACACAAATGCATTGTGGGGGGATTTTAGACTCTGAGATAGAGTTTCTCGAAATAGAAGTTCTGCTTTGAAAAATTCTGCACCTTCCTGACATTATATAAAGGCTTCAGCTCTGTTGGGAACATTCAAACTGGCAGCATCTTTCACCAATATATACCACTTTCCAGACGTTATGAGCTGATCATTATTTTTAAAGGAAAGACACATTCTGATGCACAACAGCCAAGTTATAAAGTCAGTGAATGGAAATATGGAACAATTGCTTCTGAAGTGCTTAAATTTGCTGTATTGTTCCAATCATAATTGTAATAAACTAATACAGACACACAAAGAAGATGAAATGATATATTCCTCTCAAGACACTATTCTGTTTTGTTTGCTATGACTCTCCTACCTTTTATCATTGCCATGATGATTCTATATGTCACTATGATAGGATCCACAGCATGCCTACCTGCCCCCCTTTCCTCACTCTCTTTCTTTCTATCATCTATCAGATTTGTACAGCTGTACATTTCTTTTTTAATAGCATTTAGACTTTAAAAAAAATAATGATAGGGTTTTATATGTTTTTAAATATTAGATTTGTTCCACTGCTATATTGTTTTTATTACTGTTGTGAGCCGCCCCGAGTCTTCGGAGAGGGGCGGCATACAAATCTAATTAATAATAATAATAATAATAATAATAATAATAATAATAATAATAATAATAATAATAATAAAATATACTGCTTCACAGTACGTTTACAGCCCTTCCTAAGTGGTTTACAGAATCAGCATATTGCCCCCAACAATCTGGATCCTCGTTTTACCCACCTTGGAGGGATGGAAGGCTGAATCAACCTTGAGCCAGTGGTGAGATTTGAACTGCTGAACTACAATTAGCAGTTAGCTGAAGTAGCCTGCAGTGCTGCACTCTAACTACTGTGCCACTCCGACTTCTAGGCATCATTTATTCTGTTGTCCCAATCCTGTCCTGTTTCACCTTGATTTTTCCCCTCATTTTTTTTAAAATGACCCAGATCATATCTACTGGATTTATCTTATTACAGTATATACTCTATCCCGTGGTGGATTCTGAATTAGTTTGCCACTGGTTCATGCACAAACATGCTCACGCAGGCGTACAAGCTCAGAAGTGTCCCAGGCAGGTGGGCAGAGATTCCCCTGCCACCAAAACTGGTTCTAAGAACCGGTCCAAACCAGTGCAACCCACCACCGACTCTTATCTCTTCTCTCTCTGGTTGAGCTTCCCATTCTTCTGTATTTGTGCTCCAATTCAGTGGAGTGAATGTTAGATATGTGGCAGACATATAGATAGAAGTTTAAATCCCAATTGAAATAAAAATAAAATGGCTGGTAAAATGATAATCAACCTAGCTCATACTGATATATATATATGTGTGTGTTGGGAGGGGCGGCATATAAATCATATACATACATACAAATGTGTGTGTCTGTCTGTGTCTTGGAACATTCGGGTTTCTTCCTGTGTAAGGTTGATAGAATCCTGGCAACGTTTCAACAAGGTCCCACTTGTCATCTTCAGAAGAGTGCTTTTGGCTTTCTGCTTGGGCACACAATTGGTGATCTGAGTTACCTTCCCTCTATAAATACTGGCGGGTAATTATATATATATATATATATATATATATATATATATATATATATATATATATATATATATATATATATATATACAGTGGTACCTCAAGATACGAACCCCTCGTCTTACGAACAATTCGTGATACGAACCCGGGGTTCAGAAAAAATTTGCCTCTTCTTACGAACTTTTTTCAAGTTACGAACGCCAAACCCGAACTTCCGGGTTCGGCATTGGGAGGCTCCTGGGAAGCCCCCGGGCTGTTTTAAAAGGTGACCGCCGGGCTGGGGGGCTTCCCAGCAACCTCCCGAATCCCGAACTTTTGCCGAACTTCCAGGTTCGGGGTTCGGGGGGGTGCTGGGAAGCCCCCCAGCCCGGCGGTCACCTTTTAAAACAGCCGGGCGGCTTCTCAGGAGCCTCCCAACGCCGAACGCGGAAGTTCGGGTTTGGCGTTTGGCTTCCGGAGGCTCCTGGGAAGCCCCCCGGCTGTTTTAAAAGGTCACAGCCAGGCTGGGGCGCTTGCCAGCAGCCCCGACTCCCTGCCGCTCGCCCATGGCCGGCAGAAGATCGCTCTTGCCCGGCTTCCGCGCGAGGCATCAGGTCAGCATTCTGTGGGGCGGGCGGCGGGGAAGCCGGCGGCTGTGGCAGCTGCTGCAGGAGGCTTTCCCCCTCCTCGTCCGCCGCCCGCCCGCCCAGAATGCTGACCTGATGCCTCGCGGGGAAGCCGGGCAAGAGCGATCTTCTGCCGGCCATGGGCGAGCTACAATAAGCTTCCACGCCCTCGCCCGTGCCTGGCGGGAGGTGAAGAGTGCTTTGCCCAGTGCAAAGTTGACAGCAAGCAGCTCCGCAGTCCCCAAAGGAGGCTTAACCCCGCCCCTCTGTCCCACCCCTCGCCCGTATCCGGCATAACTTCCTCCTGCCTATCCCCGCTCTTCTGCCGGCCACGGGCGAGGGGTGGGACAGAGGGGTGGGGTTAAGCCTCCTTTCGGGACTGCGGAGCTGCTTGCTGTCAACTTTGCACTGGGCAAAGCACTCTTCAGCTCCCGCCAGGCACGGGCGAAAGGCGAGGAAGCCTATTGTAGCAGCTGCCACAGCGGAGACATTTGGGGTTTTGGCTGGGGGGGGAGGGGAAGGCAGGAGGTCCGGCCCTTCATTTGCCCTCCCAGCAAAAGACAAAGCCGCACAGCTCCGCATCGCCGAAGGAGGCTTAACCCCACCCCTCTGTCCCACCCCTCGGCCGTGGCCGGCAGAAGAGCGGGGATAGGCAGGAGGAAGTTATGCCGGATACGGCCGAGGGGTGGGACAGAGTGGTGGGGTTAAGCCTCCTTCGGCGATGCGGAGCTGCGCGGCTTTGCCTTTTGCTGGGAGGGCAAATGAAGGGCCGGACCTCCTGCCTTCCCCTCCCTCCCCAGCCAAAACCCCAAATGTCTCCGCTGTGGCAGCTGCTACAATAGGCTTCCTCGCCTTTCGCCTGTTTCAGCTTTCCATCCATCCACGTCACTTCGCCGCTAAATCGTATGGCAGCAAACAATCTTTGGGGTTTTCGCTGGGGGGAGAAGTAGGACCTTCCTAACTTCCTCCCCCCCCCCCAGCGAAAACCCCAAAGATTGTTTGCTGCCACACGATTTAGCGGCGAAGTGACGTGAAGGGATGGAAAGCTGAAACCGGGCTGTTTCAGCTTTCCATCCATCCACGTCACTTTGCTGCTAAATCGTATGGCAGCAAACAATCTTTGGGGTTTTCGCTGGGGGGAGAAGTAGGACCTTCCTAACTTCCTCCCCCCCCCAGCGAAAACCCCAAAGATTGTTTGCTGCCACACGATTTAGCGGCGAAGTGACGTGAAGGGATGGAAAGCTGAAACCGGGCTGTTTCAGCTTTCCATCCATCCACGTCACTTTGCTGCTAAATCGTATGGCAGCAAACAATCTTTGGGGTTTTCGCTGGGGGGAGAAGTAGGACCTTCCTAACTTCCTCCCCCCCCCAGCGAAAACCCCAAAGATTGTTTGCTGCCACACGATTTAGCGGCGAAGTGACGTGAAGGGATGGAAAGCTGAAACCGGGCTGTTTCAGCTTTCCATCCATCCACGTCACTTTGCTGCTAAATCGTATGGCAGCAAACAATCTTTGGGGTTTTCGCTGGGGGGAGAGGTAGGACCTTCCTAACTTCCTCCCCCCCCAGCGAAAACCCCAAAGATTGTGCCTTTCTTTGTTGCGCTTCCACCAGCATGGCCTGGCTGGCAGCGGAAGATGTAACCGAGCTCACGGGGCTGGGCTCGGCTCCCCCTCTTACCAGCCCAGCAGGCAGCCGCCATGGAAGGCTCCGTTCCCTGTCGGCCACGGAGACCGGCCCCGTGGGCTCGTTTACATCTTCCGCTGCCAGCCAGGCAGCGCAACGAAGAGAGGCATTCGCTTTCCTCCCGCCGGCCCCTCAATCGGGCCGGTAGGGAACAGAATGGAACCAGCCCAGAAGCAATAGACGCAGGATCGGGCCGGCAGCAGGCGCAGGGCGAGGCAGCAGGTCTGCATCCTGGGCAGGCGGGCGGGCGGCGGGCGAGGAGGCGCGGCCGAGCGGCGACAGCGGCGGTTCTCCTCACTTCGGAGAGCTTCCTGGGCATGAAAACGCACGAATCCAACAAGAACGAAAGCCAGGAAGCTCTCCCTGGCGGAGACCGCCGGCCCCTCAATCGGGCCGCCGTGACGGGGACCACTGGCCTGCCTAGCGGGCTGGGAGGGAGGTGGAATACGGGAGGAGGAGGAAGAGGAGGAGGAGGGAGGAAGGAGAGAGAGAGAGAGGGAAGCCGCCCGGCTGTTTTTAAAGGTGACAGCCGGGCGGCAGCGTTTTTTTGCGGTTGTTTTTTTTTTTGTTGCACGGATTAATTGACTTTACATTGTTTCCTATGGGAAACAATGTTTCGTCTTACGAACCTTTCGTGTTACGAACCTTTCCCTGGAACCAATTAAGTTCGTATCTTGAGGTTCCACTGTATATATATATATAAAAAATACTTCTTGTGCCATATCCATCATCAGATAATGATCATGTTGGTGATCCTATTTTTATCAACAGCCACACAAAAAAGTGTTGTTGAGTTTTGCCCAAACCCGTCCCTTATATTTTGAAACAATGTTGTTGTTCTTCTGCCTGGACCTTATTTGCCTTCAATCTTTCCTTGGAGGATTAAGTGAAGTATGCCATATTTTTCTGGGTGTCACATCACATGTCCAAAATATTCTAACTTTTTCTTTTTTATGGCCTTGATGATTTCCCTTGCCTTTCCCAGGCGGCTTATCACCCCTTCATTTCTCCTCATATATATTATTACAATATTGCAAACCTTATTTTCCTGGATTCAAATCTCATACATAAGCAAAGTACAAGTATAGACTGTTTAACCAATTAAGATATGGTCATCAAAATACTTCACATGTATAATCTAGGTTCCACTAGATTAAAGAAAGTTAAAAAGTTTTCCATCTTTTCTGGTGGCACTAAATAACCTGAATTTTAAAAGGCATTTAAAAAAAACCCCTGGGACAACATTTTATGGCTTAGAGTGATATTAAAATTTGCAACTCCATCCAAGCCAAAATATACTTTTATACACTAAAGAAAAGAGAGAGAAAAATGTTTCCAAAGCTATGCACAGGTAAAATTGGTTTTGTTCCATATCCAATCTCTGAAACTGTCTGGACAAGTCTCTGTAGTTTTCCTGGCAAGATTTTTCAGAAGTAATTTGCCATTGCCTCCTTCCCAGGGCTGACTAAACGTGACTGGCTTCCAAGGTCACCAAGTTTGGTTTGTGCTTAACGTGGGACCAAATTCATAATCTCCGTTTCTAGACTGATCCTTTAATCATTACACCAAACCATCAAATAGATAATAAACTCCTAGACTTCTGCAAAGCCTTCGACTCAGTGGTCCATGACAAACTACTCCTAAAACTCAAATCCTATGGCATCTCAGGACTCCTCCACAACTGGATTACTGCATTCCTGTCAAATAGGCAACAAATTGTCAAAATTGGTAGCGCCATCTCCACCCCCGCCCCTGTCATAAGCGGCATTCCCCAGGGAAGCGTATTAGGTCCTACCCTCTTCATTCTCTACATCAATGATCTCTGTGACCATATTGAAAGCAACTGTGTTCTTTTTGCCGATGATGTGAAACTTTTCAACACCACTGATAATACACTCACCCTCCAGAAAGACCTGGACTTTGTCTCAAACTGGTCTAACACCTGGCAACTTCAAATATCAACCAACAAATGCTCTACCCTCCACATTGGTAAAAAGAATCCTAACCGCTGAACTGAATAAACCGAACTGAATAAACAACCGCTCATGGCTAACCCACATTCTGTTAAAGACCTTGGAATACTAATATCGAATGACCTAAGTGCTGAAGCCCACTGCAACAATATCGCCAAAAAAGCCTCTAGAGTTGTTAACCTGATCCTACGCAGCTTCTGCTCAGGCAATCTCACTCTACTCACAAGAGCCTACAAAACTTTTGCCAGACCCATCTTAGACTACTGCTCATCTGTCTGGAACCCATACCACATCTCAGACATCAACACCCTTGAAAATGTCCCAAGATATTTCACCAGAAGAGCCCTTCACTCCTCCACTCGAAACAGAATATCCTACGAAAATAGACTTACAATCCTAGGCCTAGAAAGCCTAACTACGACGTCTAAAACATGATCTGAGTATTGCTCACAAGATCATATGCTGCAATGTCCTACCAGTCAATGACTACTTCAGCTTCAACTGCAACAACACAAGAGCACGCAACAAATTCAAACTCAATATGAACCGCGCCAAACTTGACTGTAAAAAATATGATTTCAACAATCGAGTTATCGAAGCATGGAACTCATTACCGGACTCAATTGTGTCAACCCCTAACCCCCAACATTTCTCCCACAGAGTCTCCACGATTGATCTCTCCAGATTCCTAAGAGGCCAGTAAGGTGTGCCTTTCATCCCCTGTCCAATTGTCTTTCCTTTCTTTCACCTATCTTATATATTCTCTTCCTGTCATATTTCCTCTCCTCTAAGCCCACTTTCACTCTTTTTATATTATCACATGTCTATTTTCTTCCTATGTACTTGTGTATTGGACAAATGAATAAATAAAATAAAATAAAATAAAATATGGAATCAGCATTTTTACCTACTTACTTATTTTAAGGTGTCAGATACCCAACGTGACTGACTATTAAAAACAAAAAACCATCCATGCTTTTCAATTAATTTATTTTTCTATAAATAAATATTATATTATATTAATATTATATTAATATTATATTATATTATATTAATTTGTATCTACTTATAGATAAATATGTTATTATTCTAAGGTCTAAACTAAGACTGATTCAGTGAAAGCATTTATTCAGGATGCTATGACTTTATCAGTATATGCATTTGCATTTTCTCAATATTATTGAGAAAATGAAATTGCATATTTGTGATGTAAAGATGTGAAATAAAAGATTTTTTTTGTAAAAAAAATAAAAAGCATATACATTTGCACATGCATATTCATCAGTCAAAAGAGAGAGTAGGTGCACAGTAGGTATGGCAAAGCACCCCATTGATCAAGAGAATGAACATTTATCTTGAGATTATAAATATTCATTTTAGAAGTTTTCATCCCAGTGTGTGGGTAATAGACTAGAGCTTGATGAAACTAGTTAAACTCAATCTTCACAAATCCATATGTTCTTCATGACTAAAAATGAATGAAATGGAATGAAAAGTAAATGTAATCTTTTCACTAGAGAACACTACGTAAACATTATTTCTTATGTACCTAAAAACAGCCAGAATGACAAAAAGGAAACCCTAATAATTTATTTCTTACAAGTATGAAACAAAAATGATAAAACAGCTAAATACCTTTATCGCATTTTGCAATGAAGTCTAAAAGTAAACTGAGGAGGACGCAATTAAAAAATGACCCCAATACAATGGGAGAGACTGATCTGTGGCATTATATTACTATATTAAATTTGTGGAATGTATGAAGATAGAAAATCAGTCTACATCAATTATTTGGTATATTAATTTCATTTATTAGCTTTCTATTCCACCTTCCATCTAGGAAAACCAGGTAGTCAACATCTGCAGAACAGCCAGATTTACTATTTGATATTAAGGATGCTATTTTTATATATTGTCATGTTTTGATTTTGTTTGGATGGATAAGGTTAGAATTTCATCTACAAAGAATAGAGAAGAAGAGTCTCGCACAGAAAAACATGGCTTATATACAGTAGACTCTTTGGCTTAATATGTGCTGAAGATTCTGAAACACACAATATGGCATGGCTAGATAAGAGTGTTTACTGCATTCCAGCATAAACCACTTAACACAGTGTCTTCCTATACCACTGTTATTTTAATTCTGGCACTTCTCATTCTTTCCATGCTCCTACAGACATTGTCTCTTGTGCTTTCAACTTTGAAGCTGGGTGATTGTTGGCACCTGACAAACTGTAGTCTGAGCTGAGAAACCCTGGTTCTCAACCTTAGTCCAGTGCTACAAATTTCATGCTTTAGCCTGCACAAGCTGCCACCCCAGATACATAACACATATTCCATTCTCTTGAGTGAAAAATGGCTCTGGGTCATGTGCAGAGTCAGATTATCCAAATTAATTGAACTTAATTCTAAACAACAATGCTATTTTAAACAACTTATTTTAAATACTCAGTAAAACTGGGAAATCCAAAAGTGGTAAGGATTGTTTTCTATAGCCACTGATTAAAAATGGAATTTCCAAGAAGCTAAATTGAGTAAAACGGACGCAGGTTTAATTTCTGGGTATTTTTGGTGTTGTGCTAAGGCATGCCTAATCATTTCTGTATATGTCTATATATGATATATTTAAATTAAGTGTACTGTATACATAAAGCTATAAAATGTTCTGGGTTTTTATTGATGTTGCTGAAATTTACAATATTTATTTAAAACATCTAATCAACCTCTTTTTTTAAGGCAGACTGAAAAGACAATCCATTTCTAGCTATCTCGTGGATTACTTTTTGTGTTAGTTTTAACCTTGTCTAAAAGTTTCAGTTAAAAATGAGTGTCTCTGTATGTGTGTGTGTGTGTATGTGTGTGTGTGTGTGTGTTTGTGTGTTAATTCTGTCTTAAATATCCAGAACCGACATAGATTCAGAATGCAGAGGACAGAACTCACAACAAAGAGACCCCTGTCCACTTTTTCAGGACTGACTCTTCAAACCCTTCCCAGATGACTGAATGAGCTGAGCTGAGCTCAGATCACTTACGTGCTTTCACAATATTGACCCAGCAAGAATACAGTTCTGAGAAAAACCTGCAACTTTGTGTTGAATATTTCTTATAGCAGCCCTGGAAGTCTCCCCCAGCTATTCTTCATTGAGAAGTGATGTTGTTGCCTGCAACAGGGCCAGACACAATAAAATAAGGGAACCAAGGTAAGTTTTATATAAGTTTTCACTTTTGCCCAATTGGCTTTGCTCCTTTTTCTCTCTCACTTTGGACCACTCTAGGTGTCTTATGAATGATTACATCTCCCTGATCTTCTTTATAAACCAGGGGTTAAAATGCAGTAGAACAGGCAAACTCTACCCACAGCCAGGAGTTCAATCCTGACTGGCTCAAGATTGACTCAGCCTTCCATCCTTCTAAGGTTAGTAACATGAAGACTTAGATTGCTGGTGGCAATATGGTCACTCTTTAAACTACTTGGAGTAGTGATGTCAAGCTCAAGGCCTGCTGACAGAATCTCGCCCACATGGTGCTTAGATCTGGCCTGCAGCCACCACCACCCTCCCGGCCCACAGTGAACCGGCCCACAGTGCCTCTGCCAATAAAAATGGAGCTTGGGAGGGACATATGTGACCCCAAAGCTCCATTACTGCAGGAGGAGCTTGCTGCCAAAAACAGTTTGTGAGGATTGCATATGCCCCTCCCGCTCCATTTTCAGTGGCAGAGTGAACAGAGCTCGGGAACCCATTTTCACTGGTACAGTGCTCAAGCCACCAAAGGTGTTTCTGACATAAGTGATGTTGAACTGGCCATACCCATCATGGCCATGCCCACCCCAGACCCCTAAATTTAAACACAGCCCTGATGTGGCCTTCAATGAAATTGAGTTTGACACCCTTGGCTTGGAGAGTGCTACAAACCACTATGGGATGGTATTATGGTCTAAGTACTATTGCTATTTTTCTATGGGATCCATTATCACAAAGTCTGCATAATCCAAGGCCTTATCACATGCCCATTCAAGCCATGATTAAGGCTTCAAAACATGCACCAACATTTTGGGAATATTTATAAATCCCCCTTAAAACCTCACTGGGTTTCATAAGGGTGATTCAACTGAATAGGCCCTTCCTCTATTCAGCAAGTTATAGAGAAATCCAAGGACACAAGGAAGTAATTTTCTATGACAAAGGATTTATGTTGAGAACCCATATCCTATTACAATCACCCAATGCGAAAACCAACCAAATCAGGTGTTAAACCTCTGCTGCAAGTTGGTAGCTGTATGGATTTGTACTTTGGGTCAAGCTGGAGAAAACAATCACAGGTCCTTCCCCTAAAAGATGTGCATCTTATAAATCAGGATTCTTCAAAGTTCTCTAAGGGATGTTTCTCGTGGATCTAATACTAAGTAAAGTTGTTATGCACACTAACATTGCAACTTTTTTTTTAAAAAAAAGGTTTGGATTGCATTTATGAATACAAAAGTATTTCCACATATCCTTGAAGTACATTTGGTTCTGGAAGCTTCTTATAATAGCTTTTAATGTCTCCCTTAGAAGACCTGATGCTCAATATATCGAGTAAAATTGGTTTTGTTCTTAAAGGTACTGGAAATTTGGAAGCTAGGTATTTTTAACAGAATAATTCCATTTAAAACCGAGAGTATACTTTAGCTAAGTGCCTCATTACCTCCTTGAAAAAAGATATAACAAGGTTAAGCTTGCTTCCTTAAGTGTCTTATTAATATTCCTTTAGTTTGACCCTTAATCAGGAGATAACTGACTATTTTTTCGTTGCTATGGATCTGACAGGCAGTTCTGGCAACATATCATACTGCCCTTTGGATTATGTATGAGTCAAACATGATAGATAGATAGATAGATAGATAGATAGATAGATAGATAGATAGATAGATAGATAGATATTTTAGTGTAGTGTAGTGTAGCGTAGTGTAGTGTGTGTGTGTGTATATATATAGATATAGATATATTACAGGGTTTAAAATAATGGTAATGATAGATTGACTAGGATGAAGGAAAAGGTCAAAAAGGAAAAATAAAACAAGCTATGTAATACTGGACACCTGCTCTAATATAAGTGAAAATTAAGGTTAGTCAAAAATTGAGAGGAGTCTGTGAATCCTTTAAAAAAGGCCCGTCTGGTTTTTAAATGCAAGTTGATGAATAAATATACCCATTTGCTACAAAAATACAGAGAAAAATCCCATAGCAATGGGATTTTGATTGTCTTGCAGTATCACTATAAACTTAATGAACCATTTCTAGCTGAATGTTTTGAAATTGGGTCAGAACTAAAGCAGAATAGAAATGACAATATAATTCACAAAAGATGCAATGCACAGAAGACAGTCAAAAATAGTGCCACTGAGTAGGAAGCTAAGAGGATCTCTTACAATCCTTCAAAGGGCCAAACTGTCACCGATGAGATAGTTTCTCTGAACAGAGACCCATATAAAGAAACATCAACTTCCAAGACCCATTATTTTTAACAGTAGACTTAAATATTTGCTTAATTTCCCCATGGTTGGATAGCATTCTAAAATTTCCTTATGTTGAGTTGCCTAGTTCTGAGTACAATTGGTTGTTTTCAGACTGACCCACAATTATCAGCAGACTAAATAGAGCGAAACTTTGCAGAAGTATATTAAAAATGCTCCTTAGATTGATAGCTCAAGATGACTGAGAAGACTCATGACTCCAGCATTGGCTGCCAAGCTCCAGATGTTGGGGAGCTACAACTGTCAATATCCCTAAAATATATGGGTAAAAATGAAATACAGTGGTACCTCGTAATATGAACCCCTCGTCACTGGGAAACCTCACCTCCGGACGTCTGTTGCCAGCGGAGCGCCCATTTTTGCAATCCTGGGATTCCCCTCCTGGGATTTCCCTACAGCATCGCAAAAACGCGGAAATTGGGAGGTGGGGTTTCCCATGGAGGGGAGCTTCAGGGGAATCCCACCAGTGCAAAAACGGGCATTTTGGCTTGAAAAAGGGTTAAATTTTGGGCTTGCACACATTAATTGGTTTTCCATTGATTCCTTTGGGAAACATTGTTTCGTCTTACAAACTTTTCACCTTACGAACCTCCTCCCGGAACCAATTAAGTTCGTAAGACAAGGTATCACTGTATGCTTAAAGGTATTTAGGAAGGACACATGTTGCTTACCTCAGACAATAAAATGACTGAGGATTGGAAAACTAATAACATTACTGGGTCATTGTACAGTTGTACTTTATGCCTAGGGAAATACAACTTGGAGAAATTCATAGTTTGCAAGCTGACACTCTAAACCCATATCTGCACATAGTATGAGGTAGCCTGAATTCTCGGTTATACAGAGATATTCACACTTCTCAAGCACACAAACTTCACCAAGCCCTTATCTTGTGGTTCAAGTCAACATTCAAGTATGTTGTGTAAATCAGTAGCTAATAGAGTTGAAATAAGGCGTCTTAGGTGCTCTCTGAGTACAGCAGTTATCTTACAAATGTTTCATTATCTAAACATGTCTGAGTAAATGAAACACCAAGCTCAGAAAGGATCAAGGACTCCTCATTATTCATTATGATTTATGTTGCTGGTACATGTGCAAAGCCAGACAATCTTGGTTTATTTAATAATCCATAATCAAATAAGGCATGTCTAAGCACATAAAAATCCAGTCAGTATGATTATTTTGATGATTGCAAAATGTCCATTGCATATTTAGTCATATTTAGTTTACCTTATTGATTAGCCCATGGACCATATCAAGTATATTTAGTCATAAATATGCCAGCTCAATAGAAGTAAAGTAAGTCTAACAATGAGAGTAACAATAGCAATATGCAACAATGGGCCAGAAGCAGAAGTGGGTTCCTACCGGTGAGCCCTGATGCGGTAGTCCAGTAGTGGCCCGCGGGTTGTCCAATTTGAGTGTGACAACTCCGGTGCTATCTTTGCCAGGCCACAATTTGTTTCTCCAACTTTTGGAGGGTTTTGCTTCTGTGCATGCATGAGCACAAAATCGCATGAGAGAATGTTCATGTGGACACGATGTTTGGCCTTTTTTTGCTTCTGAACATGTGCAGAAGCAAAATTGCACAAGGGAATGCACACACACCTGATTGTAGCAAGTGTGTGTGTGTGTGTGCACAATGTCACAATGAATATACAGTGCACCAGTATGAAAATAAGAGGAACCTGCTGCTGGCCAGATGTTTTACTGAGCATGTAAAGATACCCTTACATTTCTCTTTTATTTTTATCCTCCTTACTTCACTACTTTATTCAAATATTTATGCTAGTATATTTTAGGATAACATAATAGAATATTTAATTATACCACCTTGACAATACCATCCAACTGATACACTAATACCTGAATCCTTATTTGATTGCACAGCAAGTTTCAGGATTAGACTAAAATTCTCTAAGTAAATATGGATCATCTCAATATAAGATTCCCCATGGCTGGTATGTTCAGTATTCAAAACAACACAAAAAGACTCAGTTGCCTGATGCCTAGCAATTTACAAAAGCAGTAATTCTCCTATCTTCCCCATGTTCTGCCTATTCCCACCCTCCTTTGAAAATTAAGGCATTTGATAGCCATAGTGCCTTGTTGTATTTCACAGCTCAACAGATAATGTGGGAATCAAACCACTATTCTTAAGAACAGCGTGATCTTCCAGCTAGCCTTAAGCATGTTGGGACAATACAACTGTTAATTTATTTCCTGAATATTTTGATGGCTGCTGCTTATAGCAAAAAATAATAGCACGAAAACTCTGTTCCATAGATAAACTTAGAAAGAAATACCATTCGTATTCTCAAGGCACTAAAGAAATGTGTAATTGCAAATTATGCTGAGAACTATTAAATGCATCAGTATACTGACAAAGCTAATGAGGTAAATACCATTTAAGATAAATACCAAAGACAGAATTAAGCTAACTAGCCCTACCAAGTTTTATATGTATGTTCAAATATGGCCTATTTTGGGCACCGAAAGAAATATGATGTTCTACAATATTACAATATAACATCCTAATATAAACTGGATTTATATATTTGAATTATTGTTAGACAATTATGAGTCTTTCAGGATTGGGCGGCATAGAAGTTGAATAAATAAAATAAATGTGACCTTGAAAAAAGAATAATAAGGAAAATAAGAAAATCTGAATTAACCAACTATAAATTAATGTGTATAATAACTATCTTTGAAAGCTGAATTTTTCTTTTAATAATGAAATAGCATTTTCCCATTCTTTGTGAAAATGGAAGTTTTCAAAAGGCACATTAACTTTACGGCTATATAAGAATGTGTGCACCACAAAAAGGTGCAATCCATGAAAACAGATAAAACATCTGATTGCTATCTTCTCAAGGCTTTTAGAAAATTATTTAGTTGTATAGCTCCATCACATTTTGCATGTGACAGAATAAACAACAAGAAATAATATATAACTTTATATGTTATTAGCATATTGGGTCCACGGAGAGGGGCGGCATACAAATCCAATAAATAAATGAATGAATGAATGAATGAATGAATGAATGAATGAATGAATGAATGAATGAATAAATAAATATGTATAGCTACAATTTGTACATTATACTCATTATTTGATAATTAAGCTACTGTAGGAATGTTACTATGCTGAGATCCTAACCATTTTTCTCCCTTTTGTTCTTCCTTTGGCAACATCTTAAATATTTGCATCTTGCAATTGAGAGATTCAGGCAGTCCAAAAACATTCCCACCCTAGTGTATTTGGTATCATATATTAAGCTAGATAATCCATGCTTCCCAAAAAAGTAACTAAAAGAATAACCTATTTTGTAAAAAACCCATCTATTATTATTGTTGTTGTTGTTGTTGTTTTGTTATTGTTGTTGTTGTTGTTGTTGTTATTATTATTATTATTATTATTATTATTATTATTATCATCAAAGAACATAGAAACTCTCATCTCATACTTAAAATTTCTGTTAGTACCTGTGGACCACATTTGTTCAGAATACCACAATTTGTCAAATATCTTTTTGTTTAATCCATACTCTGGGTACCAAGTTATACAATAATTAAGAGAGTAGGGAAAGTATAATTTTATTTTGGGACATTATTTCTCACAAGGGATATCATGATTAGTCTTCAATAAATTATGTGAAGATACATTAATAAACCCAGATACTCCAACTGCCACACTTTATTTTAGGTCAACCCATCAGAAGGGAACAAGAGGAAGGCTGATTTGAGAAACAAGACAAGTCAATGGGGCCAAAATTGGAACAGTCTTAAGGAAAAGTCCCCAAAGGTGCTTTTTCAAGAACCAACTATACTTTCTTTTGCGGGTTTTTTTTTGGGGGGGGGGTCAATTCAAAAGAGAAAGAGAAGCGAATCACTTTTAAAGAAAAACAATCCAGGTGCCTCTTGAAAAAAACATATTTGGGACAACTATGACCTGGAGGACTAAGAATCCCCATAGACAGAAGCGAAGAGGGGTGAGCTGAGAAAAGGAATAAAATGAAGAGATAAAAGGAATAAAGGTAGGAAATGCTGGTGTGGAGAAAAACAAGGTGGTGTTTTAATCATAATGTTTCAATCATTATCATGTAAGTAATGATAATGAAAAATACCATTTGTAGAGAGCTGTGGTAGTATAGTGGTTAAAACATCGTGCTAGAAAGCAAAATACCATGAGTTTTAATCCTACCACGGGCATTAGTTAGCTAGGTAATCTTAGATCAATCTTGGATCTCTCTCAGTCCTAGGATAGAAGACATGGCAAAAACCATTTCTAAAATATTGCCGAGAAAACTGCAGGGACTTGTCCAGGCAGTCTCTGGGAATTGGACACGATTGAACAAAATATATCGATATATCAAACTTGGTATATATCAAAGTTCTTCACCACCCAACTCCCTCACAAAAAGAATTTGGCAGTGTATACTTTAATTAATGCAATAAAACATTAAAATGAGATAATTTAATATGAAATAATTTAAGATAAAATTCTCAAAAATAGAGTCTCAAAAATAGAGTCTCCGGAAGGGGCGGCATACAAATCTAATAAATAAATAAATAAATAAATAAATAAATACATACATACATACATACATACATACATACATACATACATACATACATACATAGAATAGATAGAATAGAATAGAATAGAATTTTATTGGCCAAGTGTGATTGGACACACAAGGAATTTGTCTTGGTGCATATGCTCTCAACGTACATAAAATAAAATATACATTTGTCAAGAATCATGTGGAACAACACTTAATGATTGTCATAGGGGTCAAATAAGCAACGAAGAAGCAATATTAATAAAAATCTTAGGATATACGCAACAAGTTACAGTCATACAGTCAACATGGGAGGAAATGGGTGATAGGAATGATGAGGAAAACTAGTAGAATAGAAGTGCAGATTTAGTAGAAAGTCTGACAGTGTTGAGGGAATTATTTGTTTAGTAGAGTGATGGCGTTCGGGAAAAAACTGTTCTTGTGTCTAGTTGTCTTGGTGTGCAGTGCTCTGTAGCGACGTTTTGAGGGTAGGAGTTGAAACAATTTGTGTCCAGGATGTGAGGGGTCAGTAAATATTTTACCCGCCCTCTTTTTGACTCGTGCAGTATACAGGTCCTCAATGGAAGGCAGATTGGCAGCAATTGTTTTTTCTGCAATTCTGATTATCCTCTGAAGTCTGTGTCGGTCCTGTTGGGTTGCAGCACCAAACCAGACAGTTATAGAGGTGCAGATGACAGACTCAATGATTCCTCTATAGAACTGAATCAGCAGCTATACAGTGATCCCCCGCTCGTTGCGAGGGTTCCGTTCCAGGAGCCCCCGCAACGAGCGGGTTTTCGCGAAGTAGCGATGCGGAAGTAAAAACACCGTCTGCGCATGTGCAGACGGTGTTTTTACTCCCACAGTGCTAGCGAGGAGCCGAAGATTGGGGGCGGGGCGGCTGTTTGCCGCCGGCATGGAGGGCTTCCTAGCAGCCCCCCAAACCCGGGTTGAGGGTCCGGGGGGCGCTTGGTATCGGCGGTTTTGAGCTGAGTCCGGAAGCGAATTCGCTTCCGGACTCAGCTCAAAACCGCCGATAGCAAGCGGCAAGGAACGGCTTGTCTCGGCGCTTTCGAGCTGTCAGCTCGAAAGCGCCGAGACAAGCCGTTCCTTGCCGCTTGGTATCGGCGGTTTTGAGCTAAATCCGGGAGCGAATTCGCTTCCGGACTCAGCTCAAAACCGGCGATACCAAGCGGCAAGGAACGGCTTGTCTCGGCGCTTTCGAGCTGACAGCTCGAAAGCGCCGAGACAAGCCGTTCCTTGCCGCTTGCTATCGGCGGTTTTGAGCTAAATCCGGGAGCGAATTCGCTTCCGGACTCAGCTCAAAACCGGCGATACCAAGCGGCAAGGAACGGCTTGTCTCGGCGCTTTCGAGCTAACAGCTCGAAAGCGCCGAGACAAGCCGTTCCTTGCCGCTTGCTATCGGCGGTTTTGAGCTGAGTCCGGAAGCGAATTCGCTTCCGGACTCAGCTCAAAACCGGCGATACCAAGCGGCAAGGAACGGCTTGTCTCGGCGCTTTCGAGCTGACAGCTCGAAAGCGCCGAGACAAGCCGTTCCTTGCCGCTTGCTATCGGCGGTTTTGAGCTAAATCCGGGAGCGAATTCGCTCCCAGATTTAGCTCAAAAGCGGCGAGAATGAACGGCGTGGGCGGGCGAAGGGCGGGCGGCAGCGAGGAGTTTACGTGGGCGGTGGGGAAACTCCTCGCTGACGCCAGCAAGAGGGGGAAGACCCAGGGAAGCCGCTGCCATCTACGCATGCGTGCCCGGCACGCATGCGTAGATGGTATTTTTGACTTCCGGGTTGAAAAATAGCGAAGTACCCTGTTCGCAATGGTTGGGGACGCAATAAACGGGGGATCACTGTACATACATAAAAAAAACAATATCATAAAATTGTAAAAAATAAAGGGTTGCAAGATGGAGAAATTGGGAATTGTTAATACAGGTGAATGGGTTCTCGTGGGAACAACCAGGCCCATGGTTGTGTGGGCCCCTGTGTCCCACACACAAAGCTACACAGTCAGGTATTGAACCCTTTGTAAGAGGCCAACAGATTGGGGGATTTTCCTCAACTGTGAGGACAAGATGTTCCACAGAGTAGGGCCAGTGGAAGAGAAGGCCCTCTTCCTTGAGACTGCTAGTCGAAATTCTTTGATGAGATCTGTAGCATGGCTTACATGCCTTAACAATGGGAGAGGCTGATGTGATGGGCAAAGCTGGTTCTGTAGTAGCCTGGTTCTTTCACACACGCAGAGACACATACACTTTTCCCCACTCTTATCATTTGTCAACAGTTCTCTTCTTCTTTCGCAATAAAATCTTCTACCTTTCTCACCAGAGTATGTCCCTGAAGAAAAGCTTTTCCCAGTGCAACCCCCCCCCCAGCCCTTGTGTGTCTATTAGAATAGGAATTAATTAATGCATAAAAATATAGGCCAATTTAAAAACCACAATATATTAAAGTGGATAAAAACATAGCACCGAATTGCAAAAAATAAAAGCAGCAGTGAAACAAAGAAAATGAATTCAGGTGAAATAATATTTAACAACAAAATCCATTTTAAAAATGCCTATGATTTTTAAGCCATAATGTTACTATGTTAGTAACATAGACAACATGCAGACATTCCACGGCAACATTCATTGGCGATGGTGGTGACACTGGGATTTATAATCATTGCCACAATGATGTTTCATAGAGAGGATAGTCTTTATTCAGCTCATACAAAATAAAAATCAAGTAGGTATTGTCAGCTATCTGGACATCTGTTAAATGGAATCTGAACAATGACCAGAAAGAGTCTATTTTTTTCTGTGGTAGTAGCACCTAGCAAATCATTTCAGGGCTCAAAAGCTAAGCAGGGTTGCATCTGTTTTGTACTTGGGAGATGTTCTGTCGGGCTCTCTGATAGAATCCTCCCAAAAATTCACAGGTACAAATTTCAGACACACACATGTTTGAAAATTCAAAACAATGTTCTTTATAATGAAAATTCATTTTAAACTAAGCCCTCTTTTGGTATAGCAAAGAGCACTCATCTCCAAACAAACTGGTAATTTGTACAAGTCCCTTATCAGTTCTGTGATACTTAGCTTGCAGCTGTGAGGTAATTCACAGTCCTTCTTTCACAAAGTGAAACACACTTTGCTCTGGTTTAGTTTCAAAGCAGGGAAAAATCAGCACACAAAAAGTCAAAGTCAGTAAAGCAGTCACGAAACACAACGATCAGATAATCCTCCACAATGGCCAAACCCACAGGCTGCTCTTTATAGCAACCTCACTAATTACCACAGCCCCACCCAACCACAGGTGGCCTCATTTTCTTTTATAATAATATCTCAGTTGTTGTTGCCTATGCATCGCTCTCGGCATGCGTGGCTGTATCATTAAGTCTTGTTCTGAATCCAAGGAGGAGCTAGATAATTGATCTCCTTCTGAGCTATCTTCCACACTCTCCTCCTACCTGTCACTCATGTCTTCTTGGTCAGAGGAGCCTTCATCAGCAGATTCCCCTGGGGGCAAAACAGGCCTGCAGCATGTGGATGTCTCCCCCACATCCACAGTCCTTGGGGCAGGAGCTGGGCCAGAGCTAACCACAACAGGAGACCACAATAATTTTGCAGTATAAATTAGACTGCCAGGTGATTAGATAATAGTATGCTTTGATGCAAAATGCAAGTCATGTATCTAGTATCTGCTAGGGTTTTTCTATAGAGATGAAATTATGGAATAAGTTCAAGGCAATAAAGGACACCTTCTTTTCTTACTACTTGATTTATAAACATGCATTTCTTTTGATATTGGACAAGTTATGGGATAGCCTTTGTTTAAATGCCTGATTTCTTAAATATTCATCCAGATGCCACAGGCAACTTGTTTCCATAATTTTCCAATTAAGGGAAAAACCATTGTCAAATCTGATCTTCTTCCCCTCAGCATGTAAACTACAAATTAAAAGTTCTTTGCCTAATAAATTACAGAAGATATTTAAATACAGGTTACTTAATCAGACTGCTAGCTCTTCCTCCTCTTAACAGCACTGTGAGTTTGGCAGTTGCACTTTCACTAAATTTATGAAACTGATGGCTGTTCTAATTTTACTTTATTACTTCCCTTTTAACCACAATAGCACAGTCAATTTTCAAAGTCAAAAAGATACAGTGCTTTTTCTTCTTTGAGGCTTACTTCAAACAATATTCTTTCCCTTTAATGAGAATCACCCATATGTTGACTGTGGCATGTTGTGCACAATAAAGGAGAAGTACTGTACAATATTTCAAATGTTACTTAATCAAAACAATGACCCACTATTCCAGTGATTTTCAACCTTTTATGAGCCGCGGCACATTTTTTACATTTACAAAATCCTGGGCACACCAGCAACCAAAATGACACAAAATGACACTCTAACACAGTACATATTATACATATGGTTGATAATATAGTTTCTAAATGTATTTATACTCACTTAGTGTGAAACCTGGGCCTGTTTCGATGAACACAAAAGGGATATCCTGGCAGGAATGGTAGAAAGACACACACAAAGCTCTTCCTCAACAGTTCTCAGTCTCTCATCTAGTGGTGGCAACATTTACCTCCAGTCCTGACCAGGATTAGAAATTGGGACCATGGGGAAGAGTAGCAGCTTCAACTATTCACCGCGGCCACACAATGACAAGTGCACAGGAGCCCGAGTGGGGACCTTCCTGGGTGTGGATGAGAGGTGGCCTGTTATTGGTTCATCGCTAGTGGTCGGGATGAATCCTAGAAGGTGATTGGTCAGTGAGCGTTTCCTGTGCCTCCACTCTTCCTGTCACTGATAGCTGGAGGGATTGTGAGGGGAATGTTTATGTTTTGATGGAGGCAGCTGGCGGCGGGCTGGATAAATTGCCTCCACAGGCCGTATCCAGCATGTGGGCCATAGTTTGGGGACCTATGTTTAATTTCCCCATGACACACCTGACCATGTCTCACGGCACACCAGTGTGCCATGGCACACTGGTTGAAAAACACTGCACTATTCTACCCCACCCCCTTTGTTATGTTTCAACATTAAATTTATAACAGCACAATTTACTTCTGCAGATCAACTGGTCCTCAAGATTAACCCAACATATCTGCTGTACTGACCAGTGATACTTTTACTACCACACACACTGTGCCATGACTTTAATCAGAATCTGTATAGTGAAGCATCCTACATTAAATAATAAATGATTCTACTGCTCAACTATGATGAGGGAGATAGTGGATAATTGCAACCGCGTGAGCTGTCATGGGCCTGCCAAGATATGCCCATGTTTCTCCAGCACTCTGTGGATTGCACTGGCTGCCAATTGGTTTCTGGACCCGATTCAAAGTGTTGGTTATGACCTAAAAAGCCCTACATGGTATAGGACCAGATTACTTGTGGGACCGCCTTCTGCCACATGAATCCCAGCGTCCGGTTAGGTCCCACAGAGTTGGCCTTCTCCAGGTCCCGTCAACAAGACAATGTCATTTGGCAGGATCTAGGGGAAGAGCCTTCTCTGTAGGGGCCCGGGCCCTCTAGAATCAACTCCCTCCAGAGATTCGCACTGCCCCCACCCTCCTTGCCTTTTGTAAGAATCTGAAAACGCATTTATGCTGTCAGCCTTGGGGCCACTAGACCCCAACTTCTGCCCAGTGAATGTATAGGATGTGGTAGTATGCATGTGAATGTTTGATTTTTAAATGTTTAGCTTTTTAAGATAATTTTAAATTAATTATTTCTATTAATTGGATTAGAAGTGTTTTATATGTTATATTTTTTACTGAAATGTTGTAAGCCACCCCAAATCCATGGAGAGGGGTGGCATTTAAGTCAAACAAACAAACAAACAAATGTTTAAGTAACAATTAAATCATTTTTTTAAAAACTCCTATGCTCCATACAACCAATCCCAGGTTATTGACTAGAGAAGTAAAATTAAATAGAGAAATAAAATTACTACTGTATTTGCATTGTCCCAAACCAATGAACCAAAGCTTTTGAGATACAAATTTATGGAATATTTAATCTTAATTCTGCTGTGGCTAAATTTCATCATGTATATTCCAATAATAGCAGATATACTTACTTACTTACTTACTTACTTACTTACTTACTTACTTACATACATACATACATACATACATACATACATACACACACACACACACACACACACACACACACACATTCATATACGTATATGTATACATATACAGTGATCCCTCGAGTTTCGCGACCTCGATGTTCGCTAAACGCTATATCGCGAGTTTTCAACCCGGAAGTAAACTCCACCATCTGCGCATGCGTGCCCTTCCACGCATGCGTAGATGGTGGAGTTTCCCCGCCGGGCAGAGGCTTCCCTGGGTCTTCCCCCTCTTGCCCCGGTAAGGCGCGAGCAACGGCGTGGGCGGGTGGGCGGCACACGCGCGGGGAAACCCCAGGGCCGCTTCTCAGCTGAGAAGCGGCCCCAGCAACAGCGCGGGGGGTGGGCAGCACGCGCGCGCGCGGAGGAAACCCCAGGGCCGCTTCTCAGCTGAGAAGCGGCCCCAGCAACAGCGCGGGGGGCGGGCAGCACGCGCGCGCGGGGGGGAAACCCCAGGGCCGCTTCTCAGCTGAGAAGCAGCCCCAGCAACAGCGCGGGGGGCGGGCAGCACGCGCGCGCGCGGAGGAAACCCCAGGGCCGCTTCTCAGCTGAGAAGCAGCCCCAGCAACAGCGCGGGGGGCGGGCAGCACGCGCGCGCGCGGAGGAAACCCCAGGGCCGCTTCTCAGCTGAGAAGCGGCCCCAGCAACAGCGCGGGGGGCGGGCAGCACGCGCGCGCGCGGAGGAAACCCCAGGGCCGCTTCTCAGCTGAGAAGCGGCCCCAGCAACAGCGCGGGGGGCGGGCAGCACGCGCGCGCGGGGGGGAAACCCCAGGGCCGCTTCTCAGCTGAGAAGCAGCCCCAGCAACAGCGCGGGGGGGCGGGCAGCACGCGCGCGCGCGGAGGAAACCCCAGGGCCGCTTCTCAGCTGAGAAGCAGCCCCAGCAACAGCGCGGGGGGCGGGCAGCACGCGCGCGCGCGGAGGAAACCCCAGGGCCGCTTCTCACCTGAGAAGCAGCCCCAGCAACAGCGCGGGGGGCGGGCAGCACGCGCGCGCGCGGAGGAAACCCCAGGGCCGCTTCTCAGCTGAGAAGCAGCCCCAGCAACAGCGCGGGGGGCGGGCAGCACGCGCGCGCGCGGGGGAAACCCCAGGGCCGCTTCTCAGCTGAGAAGCGGCCCCAGCAACAGCGCAGGGGGCGGGCGGCACGCGCGCGGACAAGCAGCAGCAGCGAGGCGGCGGGGAAACCCAATCTTCGGCTCCTCGCTGCTGCTGTGGAAATAAAAACACCATCTGCGCATGCGCAGATGGTGTTTTTACTTCCGCACCGCTACTTCGCGACAAATCGATCATCGCGAGGGGTCCTGGAACGGAACCCTCGCGATGATCGAGGGATCACTGTATACTGTATATTACATACATACATACTGTACATACACACACACACACACACACATTGAGGTTCTATGCTTTTATATCATGTTTTTCAGTACCCAAGTCTATGGAGAGGGGCGGCATATAAATCCAATAAATCTAATCTAATCTTCAGTTATAAATTGTTGTCCGTGCATTTGAAAGCAACGACCAAAATGTTGAACTCTGTATTCATTTGTTGTTCATTCAGCAGCACATTTGTTAAATACTCCAGGTTTATTTTTATGAGTCTCTCCTATGGGGACAGCCCTCAAATGCACAGCTGCACCTGCTATTTCTGCTAAAAGTTCCCATGAGATCAATCTGTATGAGATATCTTATTTTTTTCTTTTTTGTATATAGAAAAAAATAAACTAGCATAAGTTATTCTTGGAGTCTGTATTTTGCACAGAAATATCATTCATTGAAAACTTTTAATAACAAAGGAAAACAAAGTACCTGCTATATTAGTAAGGCTTCGTTTATATTCAGGGATATTCCACTGAGATGCATTAAGCAGATTCAAAGTCATCTTCTTGTTTCACTCAGTAAAGACTCTACGGCGCTTGCTGATTAGACAACTTGGTATATTTTAAGTAAATGCTAATGACAGTGCATAGTAAGATGTTTTTTAAAAAAATAAGTGTTTCTAAATTACAGTGCTTGCTAGGGTTATCCTGCTAAATCTGATAACTACCAGTCACAAAAATAGTTATTGGACTAGTGTGATTTTTGGGTAATAGAAAAATAAATCCTGCTCAAAAAAACAAATCCTCTTTTCTAGAACTGATTATTTTAAATGTGGAAAAGTGCCATCCAGTTCTGTATAAATAGAAGACGGAAATGTATTTATTTTTCTTTCTCCTTCTCAACAGGTTTCCTTAAACCAGAAAGTTCAGGAGTGATATGAGAAAGGGATGCTCGGTATGGGAAGTTGCCCAAAATTAAACAGAGATCTTTACACCAACTAGTGTGAATAATTAATCTGCCAGACTCAGGGTACACCAATATTTCCTTTCCACTCTGGTCTATAATCCCCTCTCAATTTTTTGATTTTCAAAAGATCCGGACAATGGAGAGGAAAGAGAAGGATAAATTGTATAAATTGACTTCTTCTTCTGATAAATTGTATAAATTGACTTCTTCTGATACAATTTTCAATAATCTTGCAAGAATGTTTATTTTTAAAAGTATGGTATATTTGGCTGCCTTTATTATATAAAATAACCCTGACTGATATTTTCTATATACAAATAGATAGCAGACTCTATCTATTAATATTAAACACAAGAAAGGAGTACAAAATAATAAGGTGACAAAAATAAAAGTTGTGAGATGATAATGGGTGATGTAGTTAAATTACTTCATACCAACACAGTTCATTTCTTCCTATCTTTTTTTCCATGTAAACTATCATTGCTTCCATTCCGTTCATTTGCTGCTTTATGCAGTGCCCCTTGCTCATTGACTAATCTATTCCAATATACAGATAGAGATAGAATTAGAGATGTTCCTGAATATGTATATCATACAAACACACAATTTGGGACATAATTTTTTACTTTCTAATCAAGTCTCTGTTCAGCCTAACTATGGCAAAGAACTGAATCAGCATTTAACTCTCTCTCTCACACTCTCTCTCTCTCTCCTTCCCTCCCACCCTCTCTCTCTCTCTCTTTTTCTCTCCCTCCCTCCCTCTCTCTCTTTCTCTCCCTCCCTCCCACCCTCTCTCTCTCTCTTTCTCTCCCTCCCTCCCACTCTCTCTCTCTCTTTCTCTACCTCACTCCCACCCTCTCTCTCTCTTTTTCTCTCCCTCCCTCCCTCTCTCTCTTTCTCTCCCTCCCTCCCACCCTCTCTCTCTCTCTTTCTCTCCATCCCTCCCTCCCACTCTCTCTCTCTCTTTCTCTACCTCACTCCCACCCTCTCTCTCTCTCTCTCTGTGTGTGTGGTATTTTTAAAGGCATCGTTTTGCCTTTGAAGACACTATTCAGGCTATTCTGCCCTCAGGTAACTGTCAAGACTTCTTGTTGTGTCATTATACAGCAGTAAATTACATTAACCAAGTGTGACTGAGTAAATCAAAATACAGTGGTGCGAGCTCAAAAAGAAGGGGAGGCAGAGAGTTATTAGATAAAAAGACAAGATTCAGAAATGAAAATGGAAATAGTATTTGCAGTACTTTAGATGAATTTTTATCTTTATACTGAATTTATTTCTTAATAGAATGAATGCAGGTAATTGAATCTGAAACCATTTTTGTATTACTTTGAATATCAGATTATCAAAAAGGTTTTATATGTAAGTTAAGTTTTAATAGGGGAAATCTTGCTGAATTCAACATGTTGCATTGAATTCTATTTGTCATTCACTGCCCTACTCTCCCCAACTCCTTGGGGATTCTGAATCAGAAATGTAGGATGAATCTCAGGAACCACCTGCAGGCAAACCAATACATCAGCTGAATTTCTATATACAATGAAACTTCTACTTATTCAGTAGTGATCTGGGTGTGGAACATCTGCCCAGTGGACAGATTGATTTAATTTTTATGCTACCAATCCTATACAAAAACTCTGGTAAAAGTAAAAAAAAAAAAATCAGAAAAAAATAAATCAGAAAAAATATAAAAACCAAGATAATGGGCACATTGTTTCAGGGAAAGTACCCTTCTCATGACTTACAACCAAACCCCAAAAATAATATTTATGAGCTAAATAACATAGCTAAGGTTTTACTTCATCCAGTTTGATCACATAGACATGATACCACAGCAGTTCCAGTCTCCAGCAACTTTAGCTTGGCCTAAGGGAGGTGTAAAGCTGTGTAGTATTAGTATATTGATGATATCTTACTTTCAGTAAATTGATGTAATATTATATGGGAATGTATTTGGAAGACAGGATAACAAAAGGTCAGATAAAAGGTAGCTTATACAGATAGGGCAAGAGGTTCAGAGAAGACCATCTCTAGTTTGTTGGGCTGACAAAAAAGAATGAGAGGAGTGAAGTACTTACAGATTTGCAAATTCTATTAATGTAACCATACAATGAAATACAGTTATCTCATTTGGTTCTGCTTCCTGTTTATAGTCTACCTGATAAGGCTAACAAATCTTGCAAGTCTCCTTCTCTTTTCTAATCAGAGGAATTTCAGAAATGGCATCTAATCACCTGGGAACTCTTTTATTTAAAAGCACTTTGCAGCAGCATTGCTGCAACACCTACCGCTAGTTGTAACCAATTTGTAGAATGCCATGATACAATTAACAGAATATCTGGAACACAAGTGGCTGCTTGGCTGATGCCCCAGGTTCCCACAGGAGCTTGCTTGGGAATTTCAGAGAACACCAAGATCAATTTTGGACATCCATAGTTTAATGTGTCAGGCAGGACAGTGGAGTTCCCACTGATCACACCAAAGTGACTTTTGTGCTAAGATAGCTAAAGGAATCAGCAGTTATATAAACAATAATGTTCATTGAAGGAAATGATCCAGCTCTAAACAGCAATCAGGACTTCATGCATAATTTCAGAGGACACTTTGGAAATCTCAAACAATGCATTACTGCTTGTTGAAAGTTCTTAAAAGCTCAAGCAGGGACAGAGAATAATAAGATACTATGTTTTGAACATTAAATTGTCTGTTCAAGATAGAAACAGAAACATAGAAGATTGACGGCAGAAAAATAACTCATGGTCCATCTGGTCTGCCCTTATACTATTTCCTGTAGGGTGTGATGTAGGATGGAATGATTTGGCCCTGACTTTGACCAATTCAGAGATGAACTGGCGGATCTGAGAGATGAGCTGGTAAAGCAAGATATCCTGGAAAATCTACATCAACATCGTGTAGATACTCTACTGTCATTGTGTAATAATAGACACTCTACTGTGGGACGTAAGTAAGGGGAAAGTATCTACAACTTGTCTTCCCTCATATACTTTCCCAATAGCTCCTCAGAATCCAGCATGGAAGAACTCATACAAATTGGATGATCACATCCAATCCTTTGTGATCACATTACAAGCAACTGCGTTCTCTTCACCGATGATATAAAACTTTTCAACACCACCGATAACACAGCTACTCTCCAAAATGACCTTAACTTTGTGGCTGAATGGTCAAACATATGGCAACTCCAAATCTCAACCAAAAAATGCTCTGTCCTACATATTGAGAAAAAGAATCAGAACACCAAATACAAGCTAAACAAACAAGACCTTACAGATAACCCTCACTCTGTAAAAGACAACATTGCCAAAAAGGCTTCAAGATTGTTAACCTAATCCTACATAGCTTCTGCTCCGGTAATCTCATACTATTAACCAGAGCCAGACCAATCCTTGAATACAGCTCATCTATCTGGAACCCACACCACATTTCAGACATAAACACTCTAGAAAATGTCCAGAGATACTTTACTTAGAATAGCCCTCCATTCCTCTACTCGCAACAGAATACCCTATGCAACTAGACTTACAATCCTAGGTTTAGAAAGGTTAGAACTACGTCATCTTAAACACAACCTAAGCATAGCCCATAAAATCATCTGCCACAACATCCTTCCTGTCAATGACTATTTCAGCTTTAACCACAACAAGACACGAGCACACAACAGATACAAACTTAAAGTAAACCGCTCAAAACTCGACTGCAGGAAATACAACTTTAGTAACCAAGTAGTTGATGCATGGAACTCACTACCAGACTCTGTAGTATCATCACCTAACCCCCAAAATTTTACCCTTAGACTATCCACTGCTGACTTGACAAAACAAGTAAATTAAAATAAAAATAAATCATTAGGAGACAAACAAAGAAGAGGAGATTAGAAGAATGGACTGTGTTAAAGCTCAAGCATCTGCAACAAAGTCCAGAATTTATACATCAATGGAGCAGGTAACCAGCTTAAAAGCAGCAAAGCAAAGAAACTGTCCCTATCCCCTCTTCTCTTAACTCATATATGTCCAAGGATGACACTCCTGCCCTTTAAGTTATCAAGGCCAATCTCCCTGTACTGCTCTTCTTCAGAAGTAATGTTTACATTTTACTAAAGATAACTGTAACAACTTTGTCAAAAATTAACTTGGCAACTGCCAGTCTATTTGCTTCATGAGACAGCCCAGTGGTCTCCTAGGCACTTTAATTTCCCACTATGCTGAGGTTATCCTCTCACTAACAACATTCTTTCGCATGGGCTACACTACTTTTTCTGGTTGAGCAGGATTTAACAGCAGTCACCGCACAGTCCATTCTTCAACTTTACCCTGTTTTGTCCTATTTATTGATCTCATGTCAGCTTTTCTAAGTTTCTCTGCTTGGACACCTCTAATTCCTACAAATGTCTTCCTTTTTAAAAAAAAATTAACTACTTTATATTCACATAAACCTCTTCGGCAGACTCCTCAATCTACTAAATAAATAAAAATCCAACCTTACTCCCCAGCAAAGGAATAGTATAACAGATACATCCTGTTCCTCCCCCCTCCTCCTTAAAAAATAAAAACAAGGTAACAGTGGAGTATTCTTCCTCTTTCTTCTCAAACCCATGAAAAGTCTTGATGTCATTTTTTGAAGATGACCAAGTGTTGAATTCAGTAGTGGGGTCTAAAAGCTGTCACTACCAGTTCACACATGCGCAGGAGCATCCCGGATGGGTGGGCAGAGCCTCCCACCACCAGTGCTACCATTTCATAGAACCAGGCCAAACCGGGAACAAGCCACTGCTGGTTGAATGCCTTGCAGTCTTGCCTCATGGCAGAAGATTTTGGCAAACTGAAACCATTTTTTCTTGTTTGCTGAAGACATACACCTATCAGCATTGAGAATAGGCGTTGATTGCTTACCTGAACGCCTCTTCTCGTACGGTGAGCGGGTACAGCAGTCACATGGGTTGCTCATGTCCAATCCGGTGGAACTGAGCCTAGTATTAAAAAAGCTTGCCGGATCCGCCCCTTCCCCAGAATTCGCGAATCCATAGACTAGGCTCAGTTGTGAAGCTCTGTAGTGTTCAACTCTCATTGTTAGAGGAAGAAAGAGATAGAAAGGTAAAGAAGACACATACAAGGGCGGGAAGTGACTGCTGTACCCGCTCACCGTACGAGAAGAGGCGTTCAGGTAAGCAATCAACGCCTATTCTCCGTACTGAAGGAGCGGGTCCAGCAGTCACATGGGACATACCCAATAGATGGTCCCTAGGGTGGGATTAGCTTGCTATCGTGTGAGATAACGGATTGGAGTACCCTTCTGCCGAAGGCAGCGTCCGCTGAAGCGTAAGAATCAATTTTGTAGTGCCTGATGAAGGAATTTGGCGAGGCCCAAGTGGCTGCTTTGCAGACCTCCTCCAACGGGGCTTGAGTCGCCCAAGCGGCCGAGGTGGCTGCGCTCCTGGTGGAATGCGCAGTGATGTTCCTTGGAACTGAGAGGGAGGCCGACTCATAGGCCTTAGATATAGTCCCTCTGATCCAACGGCCTATTACTGTTGAAGACACTTTGGCCCCCATGACTCTGGGATGATAGGCTACAAAAAGTGCTTCTGACCTCCGAAAGGGTCCTGTGCGTTGGATATATATTCTCAGCGCTCTGGTGAGATCCAGGGTGTGCCATCTAATTGCCAAGGGATGGTCTCGTTGGAGGCAGAAGGAAGGTAGGACAATATCCTGAGATCTGTGGAACATGGAACTGACCTTGGGTAAGAAGGTGGGGTCCAGTCGCAAGACTACCTTGTCCTGATGGAATTGGCAAAGGTCCTGCCTGATTGAGAGGGCAGCCAGCTCCGAAATGCGTCGGGCAGAGGTAATAGCCACCAGAAAAGCTACCTTAAAGGATAGGTACCTGAGGGACGCCGATTTTAGGGGTTCGTATGGTGCCTGCGTGAGGGAGTGGAGAACCCGTGGCAAATCCCAGGATGGATACCTGTGGACCTTGGAAGGTCTGAGGTTGGCTATGCCCTTGAGGAATTCCTGAACTTCAGGGAAGGATCGGAGAGGCTGTCTGCGGGGGCCCCCTAGGACAGATGAAATGGCTGCCAGATGACGCCGGAGGGTGCTGGTAGAGAGTCCTTTATGGAAACCTTGCATAAGGAAGGAAATAATTCTGTGTATGGGGATGCACAGAGGGGAGAGACCTTCCTGAAGACACCACTGGTGAAACTTGGACCACGTGTGGTCGTAGATTCGGTTGGTCGAGCCCCTTCTGGCCTTTAGAATGACCTCCACTGAATCAGGGTCATGCCCACGCAGCTCTAAATCTCTCCTGATAACAGCCAGGCGGTGAGGTGGAACCACTCCGGGTCTGGATGGAAAGAGGCCCCCTGCCGCAGCATATCCCCCGAAACGGGGAGTCGCCAAGGGTCCTGGACGGACAGCTGTTGGAGATCTGCGAACCAGGGCCGGCGGGGCCAATGAGGGGCGATTAAGATTACTCGGGCCCTCTCGGTGAGGACCTTGTGAATCACGTCCGGGAGGATTGGAATCGGAGGAAATGCATAGAGTAGGCCTGGAGGCCATGGACTCCGGAGGGCATTGATCGCTTCCGCTCCCGGGGATGGAAATCTGGAATAGAAGCGAGGGAGTTGGGCGTTCGCATTGGTCGCGAAGAGATCCAGGACTGGTAGGCCGAATCTGAGGGTGATTTGATGGAACAGGTCTTGATGGAGGTTCCACTCTCCTGGGTCTATCGTTGCTCGGGATAGCCAATCCGCCTGGATGTTGAGACTCCCCGAGATGTGATCGGCTAGGAGCGACTGGAGATGTTTTTCCGCCCAAAGGCCCAGCTTGAGGGCCTCCCTCATGAGAGCCTTGGATCTCGTGCCCCCTTGCCTGCAGATATGGCTTTTTGTGGCAATGTTGTCGGTGAGAATGAGAACCTGCCGGTTGGGGATGCGAGGAGAGAAATGCTTCAGAGCCAGGGAGACGGCTCTTAACTCTAGCCAATTTATTGGCCTGGAAGCTTCCTCCGGGGACCACGTGCCCTGGGCTATCATCCCCTGGGCGTGGGCGCCCCATCCCGATAGACTGGCATCTGTGGTGATGACAAATTGATCCGGGCACCTGAACGGGGATCCTCTGTCCATGGCCGGAGACTTCCACCACTTGAAGGATCTGCGAACACTCAGTGGGATGACAATGCGTCGATTTGAGTTGCTGTGCCCCGATCTCTGAAAAGGCAACAGAAGCCACTGGAGTTCCCTAGCATGAAGGCGAGCCCAGGGAATGATGCCTATGCATGACACCATCTTCCCCAAAAGAGAAGATAGAGTAACTATGGATACTGAAGGATTAGATAAAATGTTAGAAATTAACTCCACTATACTGAGTTTTCTCTCGGGAGAGAGAAAAACCTGGGAAGATTTTGAATCAATAATGGCTCCCAGGTGAGGAATGGAAGTGGAAGGTTGGAGGTGACTTTTTTCAAAGTTGATGGAAAACCCATGGTCCTGAAGGACTGACATGGTGACAGAAAGGTCTGATTTCACTCTCTCTAGGGAGTTCCCATGAATTAAAATATCATCAAGATAACATAAAATGTGGATGGGAGACGCCCGGATATAGGCCGCCAGGGACCCCAAGAGCTTTGTGAAGACCCGAGGGGCCGAGGAAAGGCCAAATGGCATCGCCCTATACTGGAAATGCCTGCCTTGAAAGGAAAAACGTAAAAATTTTCTGTGGCATTTGGCTATAGGAATGTGAAGGTAGGCCTCAGTGAGGTCTAAGGAGACCATGAAATCTCCCGAGTGAATGGCGGCCAAAATAGAAGACAAGGAGTGCATTTTAAACTTCCTATATTTGATGAATAGGTTTAGTTTCTTTAAATCCAAAATGGCTCTCCAACCTCCGGAGGACTTTGGAACCATAAATAGGATGGAGTAAAAACCTAGGCCCTTCTGACCGGAAGGGACCGGCTGAATGGCTCTAATGGACAATAGATGAGAAATGGCCTCCTCCATACGGTTACAATCTGAGGATGACCTGGGCGAAGGGCAGGAAATAAAACGTTTAGGGGGAGGAGAAATAAATTCTAAAAGAAGGCCTGATTGAACAGTGTCAATGACCCAAGGGTCCTTGGAGGTGAGACGCCAATTTGCAGCGAAATGAGCTAGGCGACCCCCTATGGGAATGGAGGAAAGGTTACCATCTAGGTTTTTTTGAAGCCCTGTTAGAGGCAGCTCCCCTTTGGAAACGAAAACCCCTACCCCTGGAGTTCCTACCTTGGGAACGAAAGCGGGGGGAATACTGACCTGGAGATCTCTGATAGGAAGCCGCTTGATCTTGCTGGCGCCCTGGGCGACGAAAGGACTGCGTTTTAGTAACCTTTTTTGTGGTTGGGCCCAAAACCTTCTTCTTGTCTGTGGTCTCCGTGAGGAGAGGATCCAGAAGATCACCGAAGAGAAGGTCGCGCTTTAAGGGGCCCTGGGATAACTGCCACTTTTGGCGAACTCCCGCTTGCCAAGGGCGAATCCATAGGAGTCTTCTTGCCGTTGTAGAGGCTGCAATAGACTTAGCAGAAAATCTAGTAGATTGTAAGGTGGCATCAGCCACGTACTGGGCAGCTGCAAAGACCTTGTTGAAGTCTTGTTGACCTCTCAAGTCATCTGGAGGAATGTGCTGTTGAAGTTGGCGAAGCCACAGCAGCATGGCTCTGGAGAAGAAGGAGGCTGCTGCAGAACTTTTAATGGCCCAGGAATCAGCGGAGAAACCTCTTTTGAGCATTTGCTCGATGCGCTTGTCCTCTGGACGGAGGACTTCCTCCGCCTCGCCTGGCACAGCCGCTGCCGAGTGAAGAATTTTGACAGGTTCATCTGGTTTGGGAAAAGATAGAAGCTCTTCATAGGAAGAGGAGAGTTTATACAACTTTCTGTCCTTGGTAGAGGGATTAAGGCCAGAGGCTGGAAAATCCCACTGTTTAAGTAAGGCATCTTTAAATAATTTAGGCATAGGGATTACCTCGTTATCCTCCTGTTCCTCTGTGAAGTAAGGTAAATTCTCCTCCGGGGGATCAGTGGAAGTGGAGGCTTGTTTCTCCTGGGCCGCTAATCCCGTAGAAATTCTAGCTTTGAGGAGGAGAGATTTGAATAGTTGAGAAGGGAAAATAGTAATGGGAGGAGGGACCTTTATTTGGGATTCCTCGTCCTCAGATAAGCCCTGGAAAGGGTCTTCATCCTCCTCTACATCCTCATATTCATCTTGGGAGGACTCTGAGTCATCCTGAATAGGAGCTCTGACCGCTGGGGAAGAACCCAAGGGGCGGGAGGAACGAGAAGGAGGAAGAGGTAAAGGAAGCTCATTGATGGAGGAGAGTTTGGCATCAATGGCTTTGGACAACACAGCAAAAATAGATTGGAACTCAGGAGGTAAACTGGAAATATCAGCAGAAATGGCAGAAGAATCCCTAAAGGCCTGGGAGGATCCTGGCTGGGGGGAATCTTCCATAATATCTGGTTCCTCTGGACCTATGCCCCATAGGTTAGGTTGGGGTCTGTCTAGGTTTGGCTCATCCAGAGATAACACAGGGACCCCAGAAGGAGGCAGGCTAGAGGCCTCTGGTGGGTCTTGACTACTGATTACTTGGGCCTGCACTTTCAAACGTTTTGCTGATTTATCATGAATCTTTTGTAGGGCTAGGTCCCTTCTCTTCTCGGCCCTGGTGACCTTGGTCGAGGGGCGGGCCCCTGGAGAAGAGGAGGAAGAGGCCTGGGGGATACTAGTAATCTCATCGCCTGTAGGCCTGGCCTCTCTGGGACCTTTAGTTGTGCCTCTCTTGGGAAAGGTAGCCATAGTCTGACAATTAACAGAAGACAAGGCTGAGCCAATAATTAAATTATAAGGAGAAGATTTCAAGGACTTCCCAAGAGGAATGGATCCTGCTTCGAGGCCTCGAAGCTGCTGAAACGTGAGGACAATCTGGGCAAACCCAGAGTTCGTGCCCCCAAATCCAGCGGGGCCAGCCTCCCTAAACTTTGCAATTAAGTAAAACCAAGGCACTCTGGTTGGAGGCTAGGCCGGTGGAGAATTTAGCCTGGGACCCCCAAGGCCCGCTCCCGGATCCACGCGGTGGACTGAGGCCTACGCGGCTGGCAGAAGGCCAACACGAGAGGCCTAGATATTTTAAGAAAGGGCGCGAAGGCCTTCGCGCCAAAAAATCGCTTCGTAGAATTTCTTAAGGGGAAAAGCGATCGACTAAGTCCAGGAGACTAAAGGCGTCCCACTCCGCAGGAGGTATTTTATAAGCCCTTAAATATAGTTTTATACAATAATTAAGCAATAATCCAATAATAAATACTTGCACCAGGACCTCCAGGCCAAGGGATTAGAAGAATCCACAAGCGGCCGCAGGAATCGTAACCGGCAAAACCGCCGGGGGAAAACGAAACCGCAACTTCTCCCAAGTAAAAAAGCCTAGCCGCTTTTTATTTTTTTTCCTTTTAAAAACGGCTGGCGCAAATAGTGCAAGTAAATGAATAAAGACAATAAATCTTACTACTTTTTTGAAGGAAAGGTCGAAGGGAAGGTGTTAGAATGTTGAACGAGCATTCACAATACAACCGCAGGATATGCGAACTGAGCGAATTCTGGGGAAGGGGCGGATCCGGCAAGCTTTTTTAATACTAGGCTCAGTTCCACCGGATTGGACATGAGCAACCCATGTGACTGCAGGACCCGCTCCTTCAGTACGGAGAACATGGTTCTAGTTGCTATTTTCTAAAATCACTTGGACAATGGATCTCAGCCTGTGCTATGTCATAATCCCCTAATCCAACTTCTCTTATCATCTAATATTGTTAGGGCTGTAGCGTTGCTCAAGTTTAATTCCTGCTGACCTGAAAATAATGTTCTATGCCTTTGGCAAATTATTATTGGTTTTGGGTAGGGATTATGTATATGGAATACCACTTTGAAACATTCCCAACACCATGCTTGTATAGGTACTGGATTTGATTTCATTTATGGAATAAGCAGTGTACTCATAGCTGATATAATGCCATGGCAACTTATCCTCCCAAGTCAACAAGTTCAACAGCTTCACTTTTTTTGCTTACTATTCTCAAATATATATCACTTCTTTTTAGCCAACTGCTTCATTTCATATTATTTTCTTATCATTTCTAAGCATGCTACTGATTAATAGAAAAGGAGGGTTGTGCAAGATGTAATGTTTGGAAGAGAATGATCATACATGGTAAAAAGCTACTGGGTCTGTTGAGAAATTGATGGATGGAAGCTGGATCCATACTTCTGTACATATATAAAATAGTGGATTCTAAACAACATGCCAAAAGCCATGCAAAAGGCATTACTATGGAAAGGAATTTAAATTAATGTTAATCAACTGCAGATATGTGAATCCATGAATAATGAGACTATGGATAAAAAGGCAATTATCTAGGTGTAGGTGTCATGCCACTCTGTAGATTTTTTTCCCTTACTAGACATTTTTAGGATGCCAGTGTGCTTTGCTTCTATAAATGAACCTGAAATAATGGGTCTTCCTTAGCCAAGGCAATCTTACTTTGCTTTGCTTTTACATTTTCACAGCTAAGATGAACTTTCAGTCTAAAATAACAACATTGAAAAGCTTCTGCTTGATATCATGTGTATTTGTGAAAGAAAGTCGGAGGCTGTCAGCTGGCACATCCATAACTATGCTTGCTTCAAAGCTCTTCCTTTCAGAGATGGAAATGCGATTTCTTGGGAACTCCAAGTACAATCCTCTATCCCTGTCAGAAAGCCACTGGTGAATAATAATAAAGAAAAGTGTCACCACATGTCATTAATGAAAATACTCCAGTCTTCAAGTCAAGTTAAGACAAGAGAGTGGCAGAAAGAGCTAACAAGTATAAAGAAATAATCATGTGAAATTGGTACTAAAGAAAATTGTTGACATTCAGACAACAGAATGAAGCAGAAAAACACCAGAAAATTGGAATTTAAAACTAAAAAATGCCTTTCTTCTCACACTGAAAAGCATTTAAAGGCAATTTTTCCATCACTTCAACTGTTGGGAACATGTCCTGGGAATACACGATTATATTTATCCTGGATGACATGAATTTATAGTGATGGGGTACTCAGGGCTTTTCTGACAATATATTTAGCTTAGAAAAATATTGGACAAGTAATTAGAGAAGTAAGCAACTTTGAAACTGTGTGACACATCTCAACCTTCACAACCAGCTGATAATCTAGCATCGGTTGTGTAAGAAAAATATAAGCAAAAATTGAGATCCATTAAAAACAAGGCCATATATTTTTTCCTGGAAGTCATTTATAACCTTAAGAAAAACTGCTACAAAAAAAGAAAAATCTGCCTAAATTATATAGGAGTGCAGCAACGGTCATAACCAATCTAATCCTTAAAGAACAGCATCATGCAATTCAGTTAAAACTCTCAGAAAATCAAGGATAGTGGCACACTTTAAATACTGTACACCAGCTTAAAGAATGTAACTATTAATGGGTAGAAATAAAATTGTTAAATGAGATTAAGACAGAAATCTTGAAAATGTTAATATGTGGATTAGTACTTAAATCATATAAATGCATGCACTGGCAGGACAACTTTCAGGTCATGGGTCACTTACTACTTATATGACTGTAGTTTCATATTTATAGCTTCTATAAAACCCTGTTAAATGTATTACAAAATTCTGAATCCAATACATGATATAATTCATGAAGAAATGTCCAGTTCTAAAGATATCAAGTACAAGGTGCAGAGGGATACAGAATTTTGCATCTGCTGACTGTTTGTAATTAATAGCACCATTTGCTATCATGACAGAAACAGGGAAATGAATGTAAGGGGCAAACCTTACACTGGATTTTCTTTCTCTATTATGTCTAACCATTGTGAGATAAACTATAGTAATCCCAATGTTCTTATGTTTAAAAAGATTAACATAACAAGTAGGGGGGGGGCTCACACAATTTAGATGCTAAGCATTTAGCATGGAAGGAAAAGGCAAATTATTGCTTTTTATAAGAATATTTGCCACCCATAGGTAACTATGAGTGGCTCTAGATACTTTAAATGCTATGATACCTTTAAATGCCGTGATAATTTATTTCCAACAAATGTGTATTCATTTTTTAAAAATAATGTACAAGTTGTAATATTTAAAATACAATACAGTGTTCCCTCGATTTTCGCGGGGGATGGGTTCCAAGACCGCCCGCGAAAGTCGAATTTCCGCAAAGTAGAGATGCAGAAGTAAGTACACTATTTTTGGCTATGAACAGTATCACAAGCCCTTAACACTTTAAACCCCTAAACTGCAATTTCCCATTCCCTTAGCAACCATTTAGATTATTACTCACAATGTTTATTTATTAAAGTTTATTAAAAAAAATATTTATTAAAGGCGGACGAAAGTTTGGCAATGACATATAACACCATCGGGTGGGAAAAACTGTGGTATAGGGAAAAAAACACGCAAAGTATTTTTTAAGTAATATTTTTGAAAAAACGTGGTATAGACGTTTCGCGAAGTTCGAACCCGCAAAAATCGAGGGAACACTGTACTACAATGTTTCCTTTACTTTAAAAAAAAACTTTCAGTGGCCAAAGGTTTATACTGTTGCTTTTTTCTATTTCTTTTAGGGTCCCAAATGTTAACCTTAATTTTCTTATATTAAGGTTTGAAGATAGTTACTCACCAGGTATTTCAACCTTGTTCCTTTGAACTCCTTTGCAGCAATTATTAAGCAATTTTCAAAGGTAGTTAGCAGAGAACTGCCCAGATTAGTGTCCTTTGATAGGCTCCATTTGTGTCTTGGAGCAATTGCATTAAATTCCTTCATCTTTAGTTCCTCCCCACCCAAGACATTCTGCAGTCTCTTCATAAGAAAAAGGGAAGAATAAAGGAAGGAATCTAAGAAACAGCTTACGCAATCTTGCATTTTTATTTTGTTCAAGAGAGGATCAAAGAAGTTAATCTACTGAGCAGCTCCTGGAAAAGTCTACAAATGTTGGCACCATGAAAAAGCTTTTTCCCTGGAAGTTGTAAATATGTGCTGATAGTGAATTACTAGAGCAGGATGCTGCAATGGTCAGAAATGGGAGGATTGGTTGCAAATCTTGATTTTTTTAACATCATTTTTCCCCCCAAGTAAAACGACATCTACATCAACATTAAAATAGAAAGATTATTATTAAAGTAAAGCTAAGATAGTAAAAGCAAAAACAATTAATTACCAGGAAGTGGGCTAAAGTTAGACAGCTAGTAACAGCTAAAATCATATAAAGAGAAAAGAAAAATGCAGGAGGAAAATGAAGACCATCTGGGAAATGGTTAGAGCTGGATGGGAATGACAGAGCCAGAAGGTTGAAAATTCAGAATTAGCTCAGATATAGGACTAAATTGTAGGATCCATACTAAACATTAGGATAAATGAAAATAAATTTGCAGAAAACAAAACAGGTGCAATAAATAATAATCACACCCTTCACTATTCATTTAATAAGCAAAAATCATTTGCTGTAGTGCACATTGCTTATAAACACAATTATTCACAACAGGAATAATTAACTTGCCTGAAGCTGATTCTATTACAGACCTGGTGAGGGTATGCATATGCAATGCACATATATGTAATTTTTTTTTTTTTTTTAAAAAGCACAAATCATGCATACCTTGTTTCTCCCCCCCCCCCCCCGCTTCTTTCCAGGTTCTTTTACACTGCTCAAATCAACAAGTTGTTTCAAAAAGAAAACTGAAATCATTCTAAAGAATTAGTGTAGAAGTCAAGGTAAATGATAGCCATTAAAGAATCTTTTGTGTTAAGTTACAGAAAGGGCAGAATGACAGAGTGAATGATAGATGGGAAATGAACAATGGCAGATGCAGTAGGATCCGAACTGAAAATTCAGCATTTCCTAAGGATACACTGGATATAAAACCCTGCCCAAAGCTACTTCCCACAACAAAAGTCTTCACATATACCTGCTCTCAAGGTAAAAAGGAGAAATAGTGTGGAACTCACTAAGTCATATATTAATTCAATATCCTCCCCAAGCACTATAATTGGAATGCCCAGCTAAAATAACTCACAAGTCCTAACGTTGTAAATTACAGACATCTCTCTGTTCCACCGTTCACTTCCTATTCTGGAGTTTTCATTATACAAAAGGGTTGAGAATCCATTTTTTGCAGGGGAATATATCTGTGTCCTTATAAATATACATGTTTAAAAATTTATTTAAAAGATTTATAACTTGCTAGGATGCCAACAAACACTAATAAATATTGAAGCTTTGGACAAATTCAAATTCCATCTAATTTGGAAGAGTCCTATTTCAGGTAGTTTCCCTCAAAACTACCGGTATGAATCTAATGCAAAATGCAAAGTATTCTTTCTTTAAACTCCTATTATATGCTACCATGCTCCAAAAATTATGTGCGGCTTGGAAAATAAACTACAATTAAATATATTCAAAATCCACCATTAGTACATCTGAATTATCAATTCCAGATCACCAAATAAAACTCCAAATGGAAACTGTACACCAAGGTCGTCACTAGAATTCAAAATGACCCTAAGCAAGATAATCAGAATCACCTTCTGTGATGGTGTTAGAGGAACAGGGAGGGGCAGGGACATTACTAAGGCAAAATATCCTGCAGCCATGATAGAGAAACACTGATTTGTCCTTTGTATATTTTATCTAAAAAGAAGATTTTAAGTTGCAAAAAAACAACAACAGCAAAATTAGAAGGGACTCTGGAGATCTTCTAGCCCTATCTCTTGCTCAAGCAGTAGAGTCTATACCATTTCAGACAAATGGCTGTATAGTCTCTTCTGCAGTTGTGGAGCATCCTCAATTTTTGAAGGCAAGCAGTTCTACTGGTTTATTGTTCTCACTGTTAGGAAGTCTCTCCTTAGTTCTGTTCTGTCGGGCTCTCTGATAGGAGCCTCCCGAAAATTCAAGGATACAAATTTCAGACACACACGTTTGAAAATTCAAAACAATGTTCTTTATCACAAAAGTCAAAATAAACTAAGCACTCTTTTTGTATTGCAAAGAGCACTCTTCCCAAAACAACCAGGTAATCTGTACAATTTCCCTTAAGCAGTCATTAAGTACTTAGCCCGCAGCTTGGGAGAAACTTCACACCCCTTCTTCTTCCAATGAAGGGAGACACACACACACACACACGCTGCTCTGCTTTGATTTCAAAGGCGTGAAAAAGCAACAAAGTCCAGCACACAAGATTCCTGACGAAACTGCAACAAATATTCTTCCACAATGGCCAAACCCACATGCTGCTATTTATAGCAGCAGCCCTAATTACTGGAGCCCCACCCAAACACAGGTGGCCTCCCTTATTTCCTGTAATATGTTCTTACTTGGTCTCTTCCATGTGTAATTCTGCGCTTGCGTGGATCCAAAATGTCATCATCTGAAGGAAGATTGACTGCCTTGGCTGTGTGCCAAGCCCTCCTCTGCCGAGTCACTCCCACCTTCTTCTTCATCCGAGGAAACTAAACTTTGATCTGATTCTGTTGGCAATAACACAGGCCTGTGACATGTTGAATTTCCCCCTGCATCTACCTCAACATTCCCTGGGGCAGTAGCTGGGCCAGAGCCAACCACAACAAGTTCTAGGTTGGTTCTCTTCTTGATTAGTTACCATTGTTTATTGTTCTGCCTTCATGCGCTTCGAAAAATGGGCTTGAGACCACTTTTTGTAACACTCCTATTGTTCAGGTCACCTCATCCTACCATACTGGCTAATAAATCCACCCTGAACAACTTATCTTAGCTTCTGTCTGTTGTTTCAGCAAAGATCAGTAGTACACACAGAGCACACCACTCCAGGTCATGGACTCACTTTTTCTTGGAGAGAGTGATCAGCCCACTCAGAGCAATATCTAAAATTCAACAGGAACCAAGATGTTTTTAGACAATCAGTTTAGAAGTGTGAGGTTTTCATCTGAATGGTTTTATCCGGTCCACTCCTTCATAGCCTTCAATCAAGATGAATAACTGAGTTTCATCAGCATATTAATATCTCACTTCAAATAGATAGATGACTTCTTTAAGTATTTTCAAGACTTCTTACAGTGTTTCAGAGTACAAGGCAGAGATTGAGCCCTGTGGGACTCTACATTAAAAGAACTGTGGGCTTGATTGCCTTTTTCTCACTATAAACCGGAATCATCTACTCTTTTTCTTTGATCCTAGCTGTACACGCTGGAAAATTCTCCAGTGCTCTGAAATAATGTAAACTAATATTAAACACTGCAAGGTGGAGGGAGGGGGAGAGGCATTAAAAATGGCTCTTTTCGTCCAATTGCAGTAGAATATATGGGCACATTTATGATAACAATCATTAGAAACTCGCTGGAAAATTCCGTACCATGCATAAAGGTGGCATATACAGTTAATACACATTCTTATAGATTTTTTTTGTTAATTGGTGACACAAAAACACTGAGGTACTCCAAAGGAGTATCTTTTTTATTTCTATCATATCTGAAATGTTGGGAAGTTTTAATGGAAGTTGATAGAATATTACAGTACATTGGTCTGTTTCTATTTAATTGGCATAATATATTATGTAGCAAAATTCATTTAATTCATGTTTCATATTTTGCATATCAGAATGACTTGGAATATAGTCTCGTTCTTGTAGCTTTTGTTATCTAGGTCTAATCAAAGCATGTTAATGTATTTTTGTCAACAAATTCTGCTAGTGTCAGGATTCTCTGTGTGAAGGGAAATAAATTTGCCATTGGTCTTTGAAGAAGCATTTTAGCACTTTACATCAATAGAAAAAAAATCTGGTAGCTGGTAGCCTTTATAGTTATTTCCATTTGATAAACACAACATACAGACGATTCGATCTTGTTTATATTTTATTAAATCTTTTCACCTTTTCTAAAATTCAGTTGTGTCTTAGCTGTTCAAAAGCATAAAATTGATTCACATTAAGGTTACAAAAGAATACAAAAGCTACGCATGGAAGGGACGTGTATTCTTAGGCTTGTGCATTTTTCATTAATTATAATACCAAACAATAACCAGACAAAAAGACAATATCTTACTTAAAACACAACTACAGATAGAGCAATGTTGTTGACTAGCCCTTTGGATTTCCAAGTTTTCTGTTTTAAAAAATAGCCAGGATGTTGTTTTTGTTGTTTTGTTTCCTTTTGTTTTTGAAATCGGTACAGGAATAAAATTAAGAAAAAGACTATTTGATTTTCCCATTTCTTTTTTCTTAGATACCAGCCTATATAGAATGTGGAAGGAAACCTGCTGGTTTGTTTTTATTTTGTTTGGGGTTTTTTTCCAGCTCATTGCTTTGAAAGTAAACTTTCCTGTTCACAGAAATAATAGAGAAACCACAGGGGTAGACTGCAATAAATTGTAACCGCAAGCTTTGACTACATGTTATTTGATCTGTGAAGGGTCATCTTGCTCAAAAGGTAAAACTGTACCTCTGAAACAAAACACATGACTGACAATTGTCAAGGTCATTGCTAGATCCAATGGCACAACAGTATAAACAACCGGTGAGAACTAGGGGCACCAAGTGATGAAATAGCCTTTGTGGCATTGCATGGCATGTTCAATATATATATCATAATGTCACATACATGTAATAAGGACACTGCAAAGCTTGATGTGTCATTCTAAAGACATGGTCAGGTTCTTTGGAAAATTCAGAACATGAACAGGCAATATCTCAAGAACAAACTGTCTTTTGACAGTAAAACCTGAAAAAATAAAATTTCTGAAATAGTTCTGAACTAGAATAGTGTGAAACTCACATTCAATTAAAATCTTGTATTCTAGATAAGTATATTACCTACATAGTTACAATGACTTTAAAAGTTCCAGAAATTCTGTTTCAAATAACCTTTCAAATATCTGAAAGCTTCAATAATATAAATAAAAAATTGGTTACTGCTGTCATACACTTGAAAGTCATCACAGATCTGCAGATTGACCCCTTGTAGTTTGCCTCTCAAGCAAATAGGTCAGCAGACATTGCTGTAAATATGTAATTACACTACATTCTGAAATATCTTGAATCTCCGGGGACCATTGCATGGATTTTATGGACTTCAGCTCAGCATTCAATAACATCTTTCTAGAAATTTTCGACTTTAAATTGATTCAGCTAACTGTAGCTGCTCATACTTGTAGATGGATAATCAGTTTTTTGATAGATAAGACACAACAGGTGAGATTAGAGAAAATTCCATTTAGTATTTGGGCAATGAGTGATCCTCTGGGCTATGTGCTCTCCCTATTGCTCATTTTTTCTCTATACCAATGACTGCACCTTAAAGGAATCTTCTGTTAAAGTACTACAAATTTGCAGACAATACAGCAGCCATTTGGCCTCATTTCAGATGGTGATGAATCTGCATAAAGACAGAAGGTTGAACAACTACCCTGTGGTGTAGTTGTAGCAATCTGGGGCTGAATATGCTTAAAATTGTAGTGATGAGAATGGAGTTTATGAAGAGCCTTTCTACTTTACCACCTCATCACATTTGCCAGCACACTATCAAAGTGGAGTCTTTGAATTTTAACTATTTTCTTCCAGGACTTGAACAAAGAATGTTCTTTCTGCACCAACTCAGGAGTTCAGACTGCCCTAGAAGCTGTTGATACAATTTTACAGAAGGATTATTGAGTCTGTCATATCTACTTCTATAATTGTCTGTTTGGTATAGCAATCCAAGAGGGCAGGTATAGACTCCAATGAATAGATAAGACTGCAGAAAGAATAACTGCAACTAGCCTGCTTCCATAGAAGGCCTTAAATTCTGTGGGTCACAAGTAGGGCTGAGAAGATATGTGCAGACCCCTCCCATCATGGACATAAATTGTTTCAATTTTTTCCCAGCACTAAAGTCTATGAGTATTTATCCAAGTAGTATGGCTGTGGATGATACCCCAGACCAGCACTGATCATATCTGCCGACCCATATTGGACCAGCATGGCACTATTCCTTCCACATACCACACTAACCTCAAAAATGTCCCTCATTCCCCAGAAGTCTTAGGGCACCTACCCACAGCAACTGGAAGACCTGCCCAAAGGCAGAGGGTGCTAAGAATAAGCAAGTTAAATCAAGCTACATTTAGACTTTAGACATAGGAATGGTTAACATTTGAACAATGAAAACAAATTTAAAAGTAGAAGAACTACAGATGAAATTCAATAATATTCATTCATTCATTGCACTTACATGCCGCCCTTCTCTGAAGATGTAGGGTGGCTCACAACATATAAAAATACAAAAACCAGTTCAGAAGTCTAATATTTAAAATAATCTAAAAAACTCCAAATTAAAATCATACAACCCTACTCATTCACACCACAGTCATATTAAAGGCTGGGGCTACATGTTAATGTTCAGTGGCCCCAGGCCTGCCGGCAAAGGTAAATTTTTAAATCATTAAATCATAAAGACATCACAAAAAACAAAAAGAATGATAAGATGTTAGAGGAGAACAGAAATTTTGAGATTAATCTATCAAATTGCTTCGTTCTATTGCAAGATCTGAAAGAGATGAACATTATGGAACAAACTGAACAAATAGTCAAAAATATTCTTGAATCAGCTATTCCCAATGAGATTGGGCAGCACAGAAATCAAATGAATGAATGAATGAACGAACAAATGAACAAACAAATAAACATTTAGAACCACTGAGAAAATACTTTGTACAGTCAAAAATCTGTGATGAAACTATTGATTTAATATAAAAATGACAGACAAGGAAGAATACTGGAAGTTTCACTAGTAAACTGTGATAAACTTTGCAAGACTATAAGAAAATGTATCCGAAAAGAAACACATCAGTTTAACATGAAGCTTGTGAAAAAAGTAGTAATTGAAGAAAACAAAGGGATTAATGGAGCCAAATGCAAGTTTATAAATACAAGAGAGAAGGTTTTTGCATTAAAACATGAATATAGCTCTGTGTGCATAGCCCAGTGATGGCGAACCTTTTTCCCCTTGGGTGCCGAAAGAGTGTGGATATGTGCTATCACGCATGCATGAGTGCCCATACCCATAATTTAATGCCTGGGGAGAGTAAAAAGAGCTTTTCTCATCCCCCGGAGGCCCTCTGGAGGCTGGAAATGGCCTGTTTTCCAACTTCTGGTGGGCTCAATACAAGGGTGGGCTACTGCCCGGATGGGGGGGGGGGGATGCAGTGGGGTAGCAAAAATGGAGCTCCACCCCAGAGCACCCAATTTGCACTGAAAGGTGTTGAAAGAAAATGCAGGGTGTCCTGCATAAGCCACATCCACAGTGTGGGAGTAAAAAGTTTTGATAGCCCTTCACTGGTCCAATAGGCTCATGTTTCGTCCTCCCCAGGCTCCAAAGGCTTCCCTGGAGCCCGGGGAAGGTAAAAATGCTGAAGTGATTCTTATATAAAAAAAGGTCTCCATGTTGATTTAAAGAACTATTGCCCAACAAGACTTCTTTCAGTCATCTACAAGGTTTTCACCAAGATAATAGCAAAAAGCAAAAAGAATATTGAGGACAAAAAATGATGCACAAAGATGCACCCAGGATTCAGAAGCGGCTACCATACAATGGATCACATCCAGATTGTTCAGAAAGTCTTCGAAAGGCACAACGATTTCACCAAGTGTCTGTACATGGCTTTCATTGACTACAAAAAGATCTCTGGCTCAGTATTCCAACAAGCAATAATTAATGCATTGTTCAAACAAGGCATAGACACTGCTTACATAAACTTATTAAAATCAATAAATGAAGAAACATGCTCAGCATTACAAGACAGGGTAGAAAGATCTTCACGTGGATTAGAAAGTATACAATATCATCAAGAGAGTAAAAAAATTGAAAAGGAAATGGGCTGATCACATAGCAAGAAAAACTGATTTCAGGTGGATCAAGGCAGTCATAGAATGGACCCCCTTGATGAAAAGCATGCAGAAAAGAGACCTAAAACCAGATGGACCGAGGACATTAACAGGTATTGTAGGCCTAATTGACAAAAGAAAGCGAAGGACTGTATTGGTTGGAAACTTGTGGAAGAAGCCTTCATCCTGCAGTGGACAGATAATGGCTAACATGATGATGATGATGATTATGAGGAGGAGGAGGAGTATGGCTGTAGCATGTTTATTCTTCTTATTACCCTTTCTCCTGATGTTATTACACTGTTTCCCAGAAAATAAGACAGCGTCTTATATTAATTGTTGCTCCCAAAGATGTGCTACGTCTTATTTTCAGGGGATGTCTTATTTTTTTTCAATGAAGAAGAATTAAGTCTTCCACTAAACAATTAATTTGTAATAAGCTTTAAATATGGTAAATGGGAACTCTTATGTCTATCAATCAAAAATTTAATAAATAGAAGCAATATATATTAAGCACTATCAATGCCACCAATTACTAGTTTAGCTTATAATTATTAAATTATAAAATATACACAGTAAAATTATTCTAACAGATTATATAGATTCCTGTGCCTATGGTTATTTGGAACAGGATATTAGAGGGAACACTGCCCCCGACCGTATTTAAAACTACAGTATACATCTCCTAAGTCTTACTTTCAGGAGATGCCTTGTATTAGGCAATTCTACAAAAGTCTTACTTTCAGGGGGTGTCTTATTTTCAGGGAAACAGGGTATTATTATTATGACTAGTGTTATTTTGTTGCTTTGCATATATGCCAACAGCTTCTGCACAACAGACAAATTTCTTGTGTGTCTAATCACACATGGCCAAATGAAGTACAGTGATCCCCCGCTCGTTGCGAGGGTTCCGTTCCAGGACCCCCCGCAATGAGCGGGTTTTCGCGAAGTAGCGCTGCGGAAGTAAAAACACCATCTGCGCATGTGCAGATGGTGTTTTTAACTTCCGCAGCACTAGCGAGGAGCCGAAGATTGGGGGGCGGCGCGGCTGTTTTAAAACGTTGCCGCCGACATGGGGGGCTCACTAGCACCCACCCGAACCACCAACCCGGGTTTGGGGGGTGCTAGCAAGCCCCCCATGTCGGCGGGGATGTTTTAAAACACCCACGCGGCTTTCCAATGAGTCCCGAAGACAAACGCGGAAGTTTGCCGTTTGTCTTCGGGACTCATTGGAAAGCTCCGATCGTTTTAAAACAGTTGCGCCGTTCTCCGCTGACTCCTGGCGAACTTCCCCGCTTTAGGAGTCAGCGGAGAACGGCGTGCCTGCTTGGCTTCGCTCGCCGCTGCAGCCAACGCACGCTACGATCTTCCGGGCCAGCCAGGCTCAGTGACGGAAGGCAGCCGCTTGGCCCGGGATGCTGGGCCGAGAGGAGCCGGGCTTGATCCGCTGAGCCTGGCTGGCCCGGAAGATCGTAGCGTGCGTTGGCTGCAGCGGCGAGCGAAAACAAGCCGGCAGCAATGTCGCCGCCGCTGCAGCCAATGCGCGCTACGATCTTCCGGGCCAGCCAGGCTCAGCGGATCAAGCCCGGCTCCTCTCGGCCCAGCATCCCGGGCCAAGCGGCTGCCTTCCGTCACTGAGCCTGGCTGGCCCGGAAGATCGTAGCGCGCATTGGCTGCAGCGGCGGCGACATTGCTGCCGGCTTGGCTTCGCTCGCCGCTGCAGCCAACGCGCGCTACGATCTTCCGGGCGAGCCAGGCTCAGTCACGGAAGGCAGCTGCTTGGCCCGGGATGCTGGGCCGAAAGGAGCCGGGCTTGAAGATCGCAGCGCGCGTTGGCTGCGGTGGCGAGGGCTTGCGATGGAGGGTGGAGGAAGCGGCCATGGGAGGACGAGCTGCCTCAGGGAGGAGGATCGGGCGGGACCAGGTGGGGGCTGGAATTTCTCCGCTGGGAAGAAGCGGCCAGGGCGAAGGGTGGGCGAGCGGCGAAGGGCAGGCGAGTGGGTGCTGGGGAGGGCTTCTCGCCCTCCCGCCAGCAAGAGGGGGAGCGAACGGCGTGGGCAGGCGAAGGGCGGGCGAGCGGCAGCGAGGAGTTTGCGTGGGCGGTGGGGAAACTCCTCGCTGATGCCAGCAAGAGGGGGAAGACCCAGGGAAGCCGCTCAGCAGCTGATCTCCCGGTTGCCATCTACGTATGCGTGCCCATAGAAAAAAAGGGCACGCATGCGTAGATGGTATTTTGACTTCCGGGTTGAAAAATCGCAAATTACCCTGTTCGCAATGGTCGGGGACGCAATAACCGGGGGATCACTGTATAATGTTCTGTTACATAAAACATAACTTTAAATTTTCTTTTAATTTGAACAGTTAGAAAAATATATTAAAATGTTGTTCATTTTTTTAAACTAGTCCATTAGGGTTTCCTAAATTATCTAGAAATACTGTGTGCTTCATATTTCGGCTTTTCTATGGCAAATTCAATGAACATATAATACCCTGCCAAAGATAAACTATTCCAATAACATTTCAAAATTCTTGCCCATGTGAACTGCATTTAAGAATAATGTGCAAAAGATTTGGGGATTCTACCACAGTGAAATTTGTGATGTTTTTTTTAATTAAAAAAGGCCAATTATTGATGGTTTTCTTAGTCAGTAACTTTGTAGTGTGGCAGTTAAACATGTAATGTGCCTAATTTAATACCAATCAGAGCTACAAATTTACTGGCTGTCTTTATTCACATCTACATTCAATCAAGCCCATCCATTATCTCAATGAAAAAACACTGGTGTAATAAAACTATTGCAATAGCATCTTAACTGAGTCAGTTTAAACATTTGAAATGTAGATGAAATTACCTGTACAAATCTGCAACATGGATACTGCTTAAAATAGTTACTTATTCATCTATTCATGTTTGGTAAGAAGGCTGACTAAACTCAGCTCTGAATAGAAACATTTTCAAGTTTTCATAGACACAATCTCATGGCCATTTATATAATTCCTTCATCAAATGTTAAGGGTGCCTTTCTCTTCTCTTACAGTCTGTTTTATAATATCTAGATGATGGTGTATAACATTATGCAGACGCACAATGATAATTATCCCTGAGTAAGTGGATCTATATTTTATCTTAGTAAACAGTGATGAAACCTAGTGTTGTCTCAAAAACTTCATAGACCCACACTTTTCCTTCCCTCCTGCAATTAGCGTTATTGTTTCCAGCTTAGTCCTGCTAACAGGTGGAATTGCTGTTGCTTCCTTGCCTTTTGTGTACTGCCTCTTTCTCTCCCCAGGGGGTAGAGTAGGGTTATGAAGCATTACTTTCGAGGTGCTTATCACCACTTTCTCCCTTGTTATTCCTCCCTTCCTTAGGTACACACATTGCCTCCTCTAACATCTTTTTTGCCCATGATTGTGTATTGGGTCTATGTTGTTCTACCCCACATATCTCTGTGCTCTTCCAGTGTGCTGCCTTGCATGCAGTTTAAGTTTGCCACACCTTCATTGGTCTATGGGGGGCGGGGGTTACCCAATCGCCATCTAACCCTAATAATCCATTCCTCTTAAGTCTTTGCTGGTGTCTTAATGCCTGGTATGCTGGCACTAACCCAGAAACCAGGCTTCTTTCAAGGAGGCCATCTCCTGAAAGAAGCTTGGTTTTCGAATAAAAACTTGCTTAACAGAAACATTGATATACCACCAGCATACCAGGCACCAATAAAAACTTAAGGGGGATGGATCATTAGGGTTACATGGAGATCAAGAAAAAAGCAATAAGCACCTCCAAAGTAATAATTCATAGCCTACTCTACCCCCTGGGGAGAGAAAGAGGCAATACGCAAAAGGGGAAAAAGGAACAGCAATTCCACCTGTTAGCATGACTAAGCTGGAAACAACAACGCTAATTGCAGGAGAGAAGGAAGGGTGTGCATTATATAAGATTATATATAATATATAAGATTATTATAGCATTATATAAGAACAACTGTGTATATAAGTTCTACTGTGGGGATTTTAATACTCTGATGAAGTTAGTAGAGAACTAACAAAAGCTGAGTAATTTTAGTAGTTTTTAAATAAATTTTAAACATTCTGGAGATCATGATGCTGTTGACTCTTCATTTATAAATATACCTGAAACTCGCATTTTTAAGACAATTCTGTATGCATGTATGTATGTATATAACATTTAATAGGACAGTTGATGTGGAAATAAGTTTCAGTAGCTTTTAAGAAAATAAAAAACACACCTACACAATAGGCTAAAATGCCTATAGGTTGAGGAACATGTTAAATAAAAGAGATCCCCTTTCAAAATTTTACTACAAAATATATTATATTTATATACTGTGGAAAACAAAATATTGGAAAAAAATATGAGCAAAATTAAATTCAAGGTATATAATTAATAAATATATGCTAACCTTTGATTATTTGATCATCTAAACATCTATCAATTGTGGGGTTTTAATTTGTAAAGGATAATATATTATGTAATTCTGTATATTTGGGTAGATACATTAATAAATAATAATAAAGTCCTGAGAAGACCTTACTTCAAACAGATACTTGAATATGTCTCATTCTCAAATATCTACATTCCAGATATTTAATTTAAATTAATTATCACGTCTGCCACTGAGGGCATGTTTATACAATACATTTATTCTGGGAAAGCTTTAATTAACTTAAACCACTGATTTGTTTATATGATCATGAGGCTAACTCAAAACCAAAATTAGATGAAAATGAGGAAAACAGTCTCTGCATAATCAGGGGCATCTATGTTTCATTTCAGCTTTATTTCATTTCAAAATAAATGGCCTGGGTAAACAATTACTACTTCAGCATGTAAAAGTGGACTAGAGAATTAATTTATTTCACACATGCAGGAATAAAGAGGGAGTAAAGTATGATAAAAATAACAATCTGTAAAGAAGTTCTTCAGCTAAATAAAGATGGCTAAATTGGCTATCCAGGATAATTCACTCTGCTATTTTATATACTTTGGGGCCTATGGCAGCTGGATATACAATTTTATTTTATAAATCTTTTAAAAGAGAGCACTATCTTTTATTATAGGAGCAAAGAAAACATTCAGAGGGGAAAATATACTGCTATGATTTATCAAAATGATGTTAAAGCACCCTCCAAATAGGTAGTGCTGCAAGAGGTTTGTTGGGTTTCAAAAGGTGTTAGATTAAATGAATGGCAGAAATGGAAGAAAGGCCCCCACCCAATCCACTGCATGCATCTTTTTATGCTGATATCCATAACTTATCATTCAATCTGAGAAAATTCATTCATTCATTCATTCATTCATTTTTATTTGGATTTCTATGCCGCCCTTTCCTATAGATTCAGGGCAGCTTACAAAAATAGGGATAAAATGCAAAATACAGCAGAGGAAAAACCAAACATAAAACAAATACTAAAATTCCAAGTTATTTAAAACCAGGCATTCATATTCACTCTAACCACCATTCTAACCATTCATATCATCAGCCGGAGCAAAATGCTAGTGCTCAACAGCCCCAGGCCTGCCATCAAAGATGAGTTTTTAGGGCATTGTGAAAGGCCAGGAGGGTGGGAGCGGTGCAAATCTCTGGAGGGAGTTGATTCCAGAGGGTCAGGGCTCCCACAGAGAAGGCTCTTCCCCTAGGCCTTGCCAACTGGCATTCTTCGGCTAATGGAGAAGGTCCCACGGGGTCGGCCTGGAGAAGGCTGACACTGTGGGACCTGACTGGCTGCTGGATTGTGTGAATCAGAAGATGTTCTTGTAAGTAACCTGGTCCTAAGCCATGGCCTAAGCCTAAGATCATAACCAACACTTTAAATTGTGTCCAGAGATCAACTGGCAACTAATGGAAATCGCAGAGTGATAGTGAGATATACACATGCCTTGGAAGACCCAAAACAGCTCACACAACTGCAGTTTGCACCAACTGTAGTCTCTGAATGTTCTTCAAAGGTAGCTCCATGTAGAGGGCATTGCAGTAGTCAAACCTTGAGATGATGAGGGCATGACGAACTGTGAGAAGAGACTCCCTGTCTAAATAGGGCTGCAAATGTTGCACTAGGTGAACCTGTACAAACGGCCCCCTTGCCACAGCTGAAAGATGAGGGAGGCAAATCCCACAGCCAATCCGTCTTGTTGGGGCTGAGCCTGAGCCTGTTATTACCCATCCAGACCTTCACAGCCTCTAGACACCAGCACATCACCTCTACTGCTTTACTGAATTGACACGTGCTGTTAGTATCACAGCACTGGACACACAAAATTTGAATTTCCAATATGTAGTATATAATTTTGGCCAATTTAAACTTTAATTATTTTATGAATGGCATTCTTTTAAAATATGTATTAGCTTAAACTGGATTATTCTTTTTATATTGAAGAAAGCCTGTGCATGTCCAGATGTAAGAGAGAAATTAAATTAAATTAGTAATATAGGACAAACCTATATTCAGTTCCAACCATTACCCTTTATATTCAAATTTGATTACTATTATTATATTAACATAATACTCTCATCATACACCAAAACCAATCAGCTCCAAAGTAAGAAAAAGATACAGATCTATAATTAGAAATATTCATTCAAGCAGAAAAAGTACAATGGAAAATGCATAAGAATTTGCATAACTAAAATTAATGCAGTAAGACTATAGAAAGTAAAAGGATCAAATACACAATATGCCATATTATTTTTTAAATATTATAAAGTATAGCCAAGCCAAAACTGTAATATAAAACAAAGGAATACAAATATTTGCTAAAATCTTATGGTAACTGGAAAAGCAACTCTGGGATCATATGGGTCTTCATATTTTCCTTCCAACCATAAAATGAAAAAAATCTTACCTCAAATATCAAAATATCAATGGTATGTGAGAAATATCAAAATTTCTCACATACCAACCTATTTAGGACTCATCAGGCAAAAACCCAGATATTAATATATGGAGTTCTACTCTCTACTATGAACTGAACTCATGGTTCTTCGTACTTTATACAGGACAATAGCTTTAAAATCTAAGTCCTAGCACTCATCTACTGCAATAAAAGAAATGCAGAATCTATCAGAATAGTCTCACAGCCCTTAAGTATTCAGAAAGTATGGATCCTACATTATGTCATGCCACCATGTTCACTGTTTGCTTTTCAAATCCCCCCTCCTTCATATGATTCTTTACTAGGTCTGCATCTCATGCTAAGACTAAAAGATTGTTTAGTTTACTTATCCTGAGTCTACAACTGGCAACACTATTCCTCTCCCACCCTGTTATTTGCTGCTTCTTTGGAAAATACCCCCCGCCCAAAAAACCCCCATATTTAGGATTTAAAAACACATGAAAAGGTTATATGAATTTCAGAAATATTGTTCTTCTTGCTGTTTTCTTCAGCAATGTATGCATCCAGAACAGTAAAATCTACTATGTCCATTAAAATCCAGGGAAAATGGCATCAGGTGGGAATTGTTTTTAATAAAATGAAACCAGGTAATAAATTGGAAACCTGAGACGATGAATAGTGTGAAGGATGTTCACAGCATATTTTCTACTGCCAGAGCGCAGTGGTGGGTTGTTCCAGTTTCGGACCGGTTCTTAGAACTGGTAGTGCCAGCAGCAGGAAGCTCCTCCCCACCCCCAGATTGTTCTGCACATTCAAAATTATTTACCACCACTGCCAGAGAGTTTCTTGTTGTTGTTGTACACTGTTGTTTTGAAAACAAATCACAATTGTTATAAAAATGAATAGCCACAATTATCAAATTACTACCTTGACGATAGGCAATGATAGGGTCTCCAATAACAAGGTGATATTCTCCAACTCAAACTTCAGCTCTGGTTTCATCTTTATTTATTCAAACAATTATGGGAAAGCATTTTTACTCAAGCTTCTTTAAACATAAGACAGTCTGCCTCTATATACTTGAGAAATGGTTTATCTCCAATCACACCAATGAGTTCAAATTATTCTTTAACAACAACAAAAAATTACAAGGTAATAATACAGTGAACTATTGCCGCATGTTTGCTGACACCAGTAATTGTGTACTTGTAGAATCACTGCCTGCAGATAGGTAGGAATTACAGTTGAACATCACTGAAATTGCACATGGACTGCAAGATGACACATGGGGATTAAAAAGACACAGTAAAGTGGAATAGATATCTAAGCTCTAAGTGATGTATAACATTTGTTCCCTATTACAAGTGTTTTTTTAAACAAAATACATAGTCATTAAGATACTCTAGCCTACATAGGTAACTCTAATGGTATTAATGAATGTCCATGACTGATAGTTGGGAAAGGATAACTGAGAATTTTCTCTATGTTTTAGTCTTGGCAAATGAAGCAGATTGATTTCACATGTTAGCAGGTACTGTTCATACGGTAGTTAATTATATTATGTACCTGTACTTTTGATTTAAATGTACAACATGGAAGCTATAATGTGTGGGAATCTGCATCACTATCTTTATCCTTAATCCAACCTCCTTTCCTTTTGCTTTGGGAACAGTGATGTTACAGAAATGGATGAATTAGCTCAAACAAAAGTACTATCCCAAAGAGCTAAAGATTTGACCCATTATACAGCATAGAATACTCTAATCTTAGATGCAATAACTTTGCTCAAGTATAGCATTATTGGAGAGTTCCTGAGGCATAAGTACAGATAATCCTCACCCATACCTGTTGTGGTTGGCTCTGGCCCACCTCCTGCCCCAGGGAATGTGGAAGTGGATGCAGGGGAAACTTCAACATGTCACAGGCCTGTGTTATTGCCGACAGAGTCAGTTCAGAGTTTAGTTTCCTCGGACGAAGAAGAAGGTGGGAGTGACTTGGCAGAGGGGGCTTGGCGCACAGCCCAGGCAGTAAATCTCCCTTATCTTTCATTGATTTGGATGAAGACATTTTGGACCCACACAAGCATAGAATTATGCGTAGAAGAGACCAAGTAAGGAGCCGGGGCGGTGCAGCAGGTAGAGTGCTGTACTGCAGGCCACTGAAGCTGACTATAGATCTGAAGGTCAGTGGTTCAAATCTCATCACCGGCTCAAGGTTGACTCAGCCCCTTCCATCCTTCTGAGGTGGGTAAAATGAGGACCCGGATTGTGGGGGCAATATGCTGGCTCTGTTAAAAAGTGCTATTGCTAACATGTTGTAAGCCGCCCTGAGTCTAAGGAGAAGGGCGGCATTTAAAAAAATCAAATAAATAAATAAATAAATATTACAGGAGATAAGAGCGGCCACCTGTGTTTGGGTGGGGTTCCAGTAATTAGGGCTGCAGCTATAAATAGCAGCATGTGGGTTTGGCCATTGTGGAAGAGTATCTGATCGCAGTTCGTCAGGAATCCTGTGTTGCTGGTTTCTGGACTTTGTTTGTTGATTTTTCACGCCTTTGAAAACAAAGCAGAGCAATGTGTGTGTATGTGTGTCTCACTTCGTTGGAAGAAGAAGGGGTGTGAAGTTTCTTCACAGCTGCTAGCTAAGTACTTAATGACTGCTTAAGGTTAATTGTACAGACTACCCGGTTGTTTTGGGACGAGTGCTCTTTGCAATACTAAAAGAGTGCTTAGTTTATTTTGAATTTTAGGATAAAGAACATTGTTTTGAATTTTCAAACGTGTGTGTGTCTGAAATTTGTACCCTTGAATTTTTGGGAGGCTTCTACCAGAGAGCCCAGCAGAACACATACTCTGTTAATATTACTTCTGAATGGGATTATTTGGAGCTCACCTTTGGAACAACTTCAATAATACTGTACTAGGCACATCTAATAGCATATTCAGAAGAAACACATTAATGCACATAGCAGTAGCTACATTGGCTTCCATATGAACCAAAATGCATATCATCAAGATCCTGACTTACATGAAACCAACAGAGTATAACAGCACATGCAACAGCACAGGATTATATCTCTGATGTCTACAAGAGGCCAACATTATTTGGATAATGTCTGAGGCATGTTTATTACTCAGAACTCCAAATAATGGCTGAGGTTGAAATATACACATTCTATGTAATTGTGTCTATTATACTATTTTAAAATATATGGACATTGTTATGAAATAAAATGTACAATATGCACTGTAGCAATGTTTTCAACTTCATAAAGAGTTTTATATCTAAGGAAAGCAAGCAGGGTATAGATATTTTCAAATATTACTAGAACTGAAGAGAAAGAGATGAAATATTGGTTATTATTCTGACATATATTGAGATACTCATTGAGTTACTGGCATGTTAGAAAGCCACCTCTACATTAAGCAATATTGGCAGAGTTTTTATTTGACTGTCCTAAATTGACATTTTGGATTATCATATCCTACAGGGTATCAGCTTTCTTTCTTTCTTCATAGTACTACAATTTTGTACCACGATAATATCCATAACAAAACATTGTCATATAATATTCAGATATAACACTCACTTTTATGAGTTGGTAACTCCTAAGAAGTGTAGGAGTAATAAAGAGTTTTTGGAGCTTCTATGTATGACACTTGTACACATTAGGTCTGTGTAGTTGATTACATTATTTGAATTATGTCAGGCAGTAGGGAAAGCAAGTAGGATGCTTGGCTGCATAGCTAGAGGTATAACAAGCAGGAAGAGGGAGATTATGATCCTGCTATATAGAATGCTGGTGAGACCACATTTGGAATACTGTGTTCAGTTCTGGAGACCTCACCTACAAAAAGATATTGACAAAATTGAACGGGTCCAAAGGCGAGCTACAAAAATGGTGGAAGGTCTTAAGCATAAAACGTATCAGGAAAGACTTAATGAACTCAATCTGTATAGTCTGGAGGACAGAAGGAAAAGGGGGGACATGATGGAAACATTTAAATATGTTAAAGGGTTAAATAAGGTCCAGGAGGGAAGTGTTTTTAATAGGAAAGTGAACACAAGAACAAGGGGACACAATCTGAAGTTAGTTGGGGGAAAGATCAAAAGCAACATGAGAAAATATTATTTTACTGAAAGAGTAGTAGATCCTTGGAACAAACGTACAGCAGACGTGGTAGATAAATCCACAGTAACTGAATTTAAACATGCCTGGGATAAACATATATCCATCCTAAGATAAAATACAGAAAACAGTATAAGGGCAGACTAGATGGACCATGAGGTCTTTTTCTGCCGTCAGACTTCTATGTTTCTATGTTTCTATTTATTTATTTATTTAGTTATTTATTAATTATTTAGATTTGTATGCCGCCCCTCTCCGCGGACTCGGGGCGGCTCACAACAAGACACAACAAATCGTAACAAATCCAAATAATTTTAAATATTTAAAAAAGTTTAAAAAGAACCCCAATATACTAACAAGCACACACACAAACATACTATGCATAAATTGTACATGCCTGGGGGAGGTGTTTCAGTTCCCCCATGCCTGACAGCAAAGGTGGGTTTTAAGGAGTTTACGGAAGGCAGGGAGAGTAGGGGCAGTTCTAATCTCTGGGGGGAGTTGGTTCCAGAGAGTCGGGGCCGCCACAGAGAAGGCTTTTCCCCTGGGGCCCGCCAACCAACATTGTTTAGTTGACGGAACCTGGAGAAGGCCCACTCTGTGGGACCTAATCGGTCACTGGGATTCGTGCGGCAGGAGGCGGTCTCGGAGATATTCTGGTCCAGTGCCATGAAGGGCTTTAAAGGTCATAACCAACCCTTTGAATTGTGACCGGAAATTGATCGGCAGCCAATGCAGACTGCGGAGTGATGGCGAAACATGGGCATACCTATTTGCTCTCTGGTATTCATTAAAACAGCCCAACTTTCTTTTTAGGCTTATTCATGAGCCTGAAAAAAAAGTATCTGCATTAACTTCAAGAGTGCGTATTTCTAGGCTAAAAAAGTTGGGTGACTTTTCTGAGATGGACTATGATAGTCCTAGAATGAAATAAGAATAGAATAGAATAGAATAAAATAGAATTCTTTATTGACCAAGTGTGATTGGACACACAAGGAATTTGTCATTGCTTCATATGCTCTCAGTGTACACAAAAGAAAAGATATATTTGTCAATAATTATGAGGTACAACACTTAATGATTGTCACAGGGTACAAATAAGCAATCAGGAAACAATCAATATTAATATAAATCTTAAGGATACAAGAAGCAAATTACTATCATACAGTTATAAGTGGGAGGTGAGGGTGATAGGAACAATGAGAAGACTAATACCCTGTTTTCCCTAAAATAAGACATCCCGTGATAAGCACAACCAGGCTTTTGAGTACAGCGCAATAAGGCCAAGCACTTATTTCAGGGTTCAAATAAATATAAGACAGGGTCTTAATTTTGGGGAAACATGGTAGTAATAGTAATGCAGCCTTAGTGAATAGTTTGATACTGGTGAGGGACTTATTTGTTTAGCAGAATGATGATATTCGAAGAAAAATACTGTCTTTGTGTCTAGTTGTCTTGGTATGCAGTGCTCTATAACATTGTTTTTAGGGTAAAAGTTTAAACAATTTATATCCCAGATACGAGGGGTCAGTAAAAATTTTCATGGTCCTCTTTTTGACTTGTACAGTATATAGATTCTCAATGGAAGACAGGTTCTGCACTTCTAATTATCCTCTGAAGTCTGTGTCTGTCTTGTTGGGTTGCAGAACCAAACCAGACAGTTACAGAGGTACAGATGAAGACTCAATAATTCTTCTGTAGAACTGTATCAGCAGCTCCTTGGGCAGTTTAAGCTTCCTGAATTGGTGCAGAAATAATATTTTTGTTTGTGCTTTTTTTGATGAGGTTTTTGATGTTATATGACCATTTTAGGTCTTGAGATATGATAGAATCTAGAAATTTGAAGGTCTCTACTGTTGATACTGTGTTGTAAGAGGTGGTGGAATGGGAGGGTTTCTCCAGTCTACCACCATTTCTCTGGTTTTGAGTGTGTTCAGTTCCAGATTGTTCCAGACATACCATGAGGCTACTTGTTCAATCATTTATGCTGAATCACTTTCAAGTATACAGGTATAGTATAATTCTCTGCATACATAAATAGTGATTACATTGGGTTATGTCCTTCAAAATCCAAGCATGCACCAGATGATCCAAAGAGGTCATCCGTATCTCTGTTATGCAACAAAGTCTCCTTTCCAGATTTTTGCAGCAGAGATATAGTAGGTCTAATTACAATGCTAGAATTACATATTAAAATGACATTAAGGGGTGAGTGGGTAAAATCTTAGGTAATAGAAAATAATGTTTGCATTAAAACAGTATTCTGAATCTTTCATATTAGAACATAGATAGAGAGAACCACTGTACCAGGGATGGTATTCACTTACTTTCACTACTGGTTCGCAAATGCACTTTACTCATGCCTTCCAATTATGTCCGGGCAGGTGTCACCATTATCAGTTTGCCTGAACTGGATGAATACCACCTCTGTACTGTATTCTCCCTCTGTACTGATTGTTATAAAATAACAAATAGTAATTTTCAATCCATTCATAATATATAACAATTTTCTATGTTGTTATTTTTCCTAGTATAAGCCTTGACCTTCTGCTTCTAGTAGTCCTTGACAATCTACTGTATTTATATCCTTAAATCCTTCAATAGTTAGCACCTTTATAACTTCCTTCAAAAATTCCATTGAGTCAGTACTTCTAAAAGCTGAGCAATAGATAATGTTGTGATTCCGTCTGAGGCCCCTCAGGGAACGGCTGATCCTCTGCCGGTTTCCTGCTCAGAGGGGGAGGATGAGGAACAGGAGGTTCAGGCAGACGGGGAGGAGGAATCTCAGGCTGAGGGAGAGGGAGGACACCAGAGTCCCCCGAGAGGGAGCTCTCCCCAGCAAGCAGCCTGGATTCCTTAGATGAAAATGCACAAGCAATAATCGATCTCCGGCAGAGAAGAGCAACACAACGAAGGGGACAATTAGCCAGGTACTTTCAGCACTAAAGAGGCAACAGCTGGGTTTGGGTGTGGTGCTCTCTGGAAAGGCTGAAAAGGCAGACCCACCCTTCCTGGCTTGTGGAGTATTATCTTTGGGAGTCCTGGGACCTGGCTGTGATCTTTGGCGTCTTGGAATTCTGGTTTGTGACTTTGAATACTGAAACCTTGGGGGGAAAAGGTGTGGGTCTTATTCTCTACAGTGGTGGGTGTGCCAGCAAGAAGTCTGCTGTATTGTCTGGCCATCAGGACTCTGCTGTGAAGTCTCATAGTCTGCCTGTTGGGAAGAACAGGTTTTTCTCTGTGTTTATTTTTCAAACTATAAAGTGCTTTTGCTTTTACCAGCGTGTCTGGCTGCTTTTTCCAGTTGGTGTTGAAGTCTGGGGGCACCCAGACAGAACAGATAAAGACTAAGAGAATACCATATTTTTTGGAGTATAAGATTCACCTTGTTCCCCCTAAAAGAGGGTGAAAATCTGAATGTGTCTTATGTACTGAATGTAGCCCCATCCAACCACTCAAATGGAGGTTTCATGAACTGAAATAATTCTCTGAATAGAGGTTTCAGGGACTGGAAAAATCCTCTGAAATGAGGTTTCAGAGGTTGGGGGGGGATCCTCTGAGACAGAGATTTCAGAGGCTGCAAAAAGCTTCTGAAATGGAGTTTCAGGAGCTGAAAAAAATCCTCTGAAACAGGTTTCAGGGGCTGGGGGAAAATTCTCTGGAATGGAGGTTTCAGGGGCTGAAAAACGTTTTTGAAACAGATGTTTCTGAGGCTGAAAAAGCAAGGCTCAGAGCTCACAACTAACAAACTTGTTGCTAAAGTTCACCTCTAGAAACAGCTCTTTGGGGGTATTCCAGGAGGCTGATTCATCCACCAATCAGCTTTTTTCTTATTTTCCTCCCCCAAAACTAGGGTGCGTTTTATAGTCCCGTGCATTTTATAGTCCGAAAAATATGGTGCTCTGTTTCTCCAATGCAAAAATGAGATAAAGCTGCATCTGGTGAACAAACGCCATGAAGATTTGAGAAAGATCTAAGGAAACCACAACTTAAAAGTTATCAGAGATCCCCAAGGATAAATGAATGAGCCTGCAGCAAAGGAATGGAATGAAAAACATGATGGGATATTGTTGCAACAGAGACAGCGGCCAGGATTAAAAACAGATCACTATATTCCTGTTTATAGATTATACGAATTGAGATTTAACAATCTAAATCACATCCAAATCCCTCTGAGATTTGAAATAAACTATGACTGATAAACAAATTCTCCTTTCAGCTATGGATATGTCCACACTGCATGCTTTCAAAACACAACAAAATTTTATTCAGGGGGTGGGGGGTGGCAGTGGGGTGTAGAATAAATTGCTAGTGTTTCTCCTCCAGTTGTTTTCATTTAATGTTGCATGATTTTTTAACATGTTTATCTGTCTTTGTATTGATTACTGAATGATGTTGAATGGACAAGGAAGTTGGCTGTAGGTTCCATTCTTCTGCTACATCTAAAAGCCACTTACACACTGTGAAAATAATATGGCACTAGTATTTTGCTTTACAAACATGTCTTTTTTCTTCTTCCAGTAACTATGCTAGCTGGTGAAAGATTCATGCTAAACTATGCATTTAGAAAGATATCATGAACAAGATACTGAAGTCTTAGAGGTCAGAAAAAGTATTGATTGACTTGATGTTTAAAAGGATAGCTATAAACTGCACAGCTGCAGTGCTGCAGATAAAAGCTAGTTTTGCTCCAATTTAAGTAAATACTGCAGAGTTAAAAATAAATTCCTCAACTCTCCAAACCAGCCAACATTATTCAGAATCTGCTTCTGAACTGTTTGAAAACTTTGGGGTAGATATGTCCCAATTGTGTAAGGCAGCAGAATTGCAGAAGTATTTTCTGATTGTGGTAATGAAAAAGATGAGGGCCAGCAACTGAAGTCCCATCTATATAAAATGGAAGTGTCTCTTGGGTTAATGGTCTCTACCTAGTTTAAAAGAGGTTGCACCCTTTTGAATGAAGTGTTTGCAGTCAAGACAAAATGTCATCTATTTTAATATCTTAGGCTCATTTACTGGCACAGAGATTTATATCCACTTTTTCAATCTCAAGCAGCCTCCAGTTCATACAAAAGTTTCTGAAAAGTCTAGAGTTAACTAAGACCACTGGTGGCACAGTAATCAGAATGCAGTATTGCATGCAAACTCTGCACACAGCCTGAAAGTTGATCCATGGGCTCAAGGTTGACTCATCCTTCCATCCTTCCAAGGTCAGTAAGATTGCTGGGGGCAATATGTCGAGAGAAATCGCTGAGTAAACCGCTTAGATAAAACTGTAAAGCACTATGAGACAGTTTTTCCCTCACCTCAGAGTTGACCTTTAAAATAGGGTTTTCTGAAATTCAATAAGAATGTGGTAATATAGCCATATCTTTCTCTAGAGCCATGATAGCATACTTATGGTACGCGTGCCACAAGTGGCACACTGAGCCATATCGGTGGGCACGCAAACTCAGGTCTGGGGTGCATGTGCATCCTGGCCAACTGATTTTGGGGCCTTCTGGGACCACTGAGAGTCAGGAAACAGTCTGTTTTCAGTCTCCAGAGGAGGCCTGCTGTTCACAAGCTCCCAAGTCATTCTTGGAGCCTAGGGAGGCGAAAACGGCCTTCCCTCCCCGGAGTTCCTCCAGAGGCTGGAAACATTGTTTTGCCCCAACTTCTGGTTGAACTGGATGTTCTCTTTTTTTTTTTTTGCTCTCCCCATGCTTTAGAGCCTTTCTAGGAGCCTGAGGACGACTGCCAGGGGGTGGGGAAGAGTATTTTCACCCTCCCTGGGCTCCTACAAAGTCTCTGAAGCCTGGAGACAGTGAAAAACAGGGGTGCCTGGAGGGAGGTCATATACCCATACATGTGGTGGCATGGAATTATGTGTGTGGGCATACACACGCACTCCTTGCATCTCCCTTTTTTGCACATGAAGCAAAAAAGGTTTGCCATCACTGCTCTAGATTATCGGTGGAGAGCTAGTTTGATATAGCAGACAAAATTATTGCTGTGAGCCGGCCCGAGTCTACGGAGAGGGGCGGCATACAAATCTAATTAATACTACTACTACTACTACTACTACTACTACTACTACTACTAATAATAATAATAATAATAATAATAATAATAATAAAAACATCAGATTAGGAGACTTTTTAGTTCTAATTCTAATTCTGTCTAAATAAAATTGGGTAACTTTGTCGGACTCCCCCAGTGTTAGGTAAAAACAACAACAAAGGCAATCTATTCTGGACAAGGAATGGGGTGTCCTGGCAGTTAAATACAGTGTTTTGATTTTCTATTTATTTGTGGCTCTTACTATTTTCCTAAGTTAAAATATTTATGTAATTTTATTAGCTTTAAAAGTGTTTCACTAGAAAATGTCTTTAGAATTTGAACAAAACTTGAGAATTAAATTTTAATAAAAACAGTAATTAATTAATGTTACTTAAACCCTATCTACTCTCAGTGAAAAACAATCTTGACAAACTCTCAACAATAAAAAAAAAGAAATGTAAAAACAACTGAAGAAGCACTGATGACCATCAAATTCAGAGACTTTCAGTCCTTATATAATTCAGTATAAAAGAAATCTGATTTACTTATCCAATCACTTGAGCCTATTCAAGTGACATATTCGTCTTTTAAAAATTTGTAGAAAAAAATGTAAAAAGAATTCTGTAGCTATAAAAGTACAGGTTGTCTCTGTCCAGTCATGCCTGACTCTATGGGGCAGTGCCCATCTCCAAAAGGGAACCAACTTTTTAAAAATAACTTTTTAAAGTTATTATCCTATTAATTGGCCTAGAATGCTTTATCTATTGTATTTTTTATTAAAATGTTGTAAATCACCCCGAGTCCACAGAGAAGGGGTGGCATATAAGTCAAATCAATCAATAAATAAATAAATAAATAAACTTTGTCCATAGACATTTTCATGGCCATGTGGCCAGAATGACTATATGTCAAGGGGCACAGAATGCTGTTACCTTGTCACTGAAGTGGTATCTGTTTACTTGTATTTGCTAGCTTTTGAACTATTAGGTAGGCAGGGCAAGTAACAGAAGCACATCCCATCACAAGGCTCTTGGGTATTGAACCTGAGTTGTTGACTTTCTAGAAAGCAAGCCAAGCATCTTCAGCCCCTTTATTTTGATTGCCAAGCCCCTGGAACTGAGCTGCAGCACCTTGGCCAAGACCATAGTGGTTTAACAGGACAGGTTCCACTCATAGTGGTTTAACAGGACAGGCCTCGCCATAGTCCACAAAAGAAGTTGAATACCTGTGCTGAGCATCATATCTTGAGATTGGCTTTGGGAAATAGATATATGAGTACTACCAGCATTGCTGCAGAGATTGAAGGGGTTCAGCATGTCAGTGCTCAGACCATACGTGACACACTACATCAAATTGGTCTGCATGGCTGTCATCCTAGAAGGAAGCCACTTGTAAAGATGATTTTATTTATTTATTGGATTTGTATGCCGCCCCTCTCCGTGGGAAGAAATGATACACAAGAAACCCCCAAACAGTTTGCTGCAATTGTGAAATACATTTTCTTTTACTACCAGTTCCAGCACCCCTGGGTTCTGAAGGCAAGTCATTCCACTGATTATTTTTCCTCACTTTTGTTCTAGGTTGGATCTCTCCTTGATATCTATTACTTCTATATTTTTCTGTCATATTTTCACAAATAAATGTGGTTTTCTTTGACAGATTATTTTTATCATAGAAAAATCGATGCTAGAACATTCTGTATAAGGCTGCCAATGGAATGTGGGGCAATTAGCTTCAACAAAAATTTCTGACAGATTTCATTTAAAACATCACTGATGGGTTAGTTGTCATGCCAAAATCAAATGATTAGATAATGGATTTTTCCAAGGTATCATTCAACCTTTGCCCCAAGACAAAGTCCCTGTTCATAGCATAATTACCTACCTCTCTCAATAATGACTTTCAGATAGGCAGCATTTTGCAAATAATGAGGGGGAGGGGAGGAAACATAATTAATAGCAAGACAAAAAAATTAAAATTATGAGGTAAGACAAAGAAAAGGAAAAAAGAGTGCAAGGAAAAGTATATCAATACCAGATCAAAGTTTCAATCCATTTTACCGAAGAACAATGGCAGGAAGGATCTGGGACAACTCTTCTCACTTTTCATAGTAGAACTGTTCAAAGAATTCTTTAAAAAAAACCAAGTTTATTATCAAGTCCTCTCAATCCTGCAGCTTTGCCAAGCATTAGAAATCCACCTAGAAAGTATTTTCTTTAAAGCTAAAGAAGTAGCACAATGTCTCTGGAGCACATGAGCGGATAGCTTTCTGTTTGTGGTGTAATCTTTTGGGAAATATATCAAAGTCTTGCAGTGTCTCGAGAAGGCAAACACTACAGTGTGATTTTAAAATATCCATTAAAACAATAATTTAAAACTCATTGTTCTCTCTCTGTGATTCCAAGAAGGTTGAAAGGATAAGAAATGCTCTGCCTTGGCAATGTCACAGATCTGATCTTCACAATCAAATGCCTCCAGCAGGAGTACACTAAAATCTAAAGCTAGGAACGATTTTATCATTTAATAAAGGAAATGCACATAAACTTGCAGAGAGAGTTGTTGAAAGAAATACAGTGTCATTTATGGCAAGTAAATAGGACTTTTTTATCCACTAAAATTCCTGCTGGGGAGAACACTAAAAAATGAGTTCTAATTTGCTATAGTCTCAATTCCCATTGCCTATACATAAACTGTATCTGTTTTGGTTCTCAGGTTCACTTATAATACCTACTCATTTGCAGGAAGGGAAACTTGTATAGTCATATTTTACTTCAAAGTTTATGCATGATTTAGCAAGTATGATAACACTAAACATTCAGCTGTAAGCTGAGCCTTCACTGCGGTACAATGTATAGATAACCAAATCTGCTCTACTACAGGAACATGCATATTTTAAAAATCCATTTAAATAGCAGTATTTTTCAGCATATTCACTGAATTAAATTTAGGTCCCTATTTTTCACAGTTGCTCTCTCTAAGATTAGGTATATAAGAAAGTGGCTTACATTGACTCAGAATTCTGTTCCATCTATTGGAAATTTCTGGTATCAATTTTAGGTAGGATTTCCCCCTGAAAACCCAACTAGGAGTTGCCAGTGATGAGACATGGGATCAATGGTTTTCTTTAGGCCTAGCTAGATAACTAATAAGCTTTTGTTTTTCTGCTCACAGAGTTATTTCAATTAAGAGGGACAAGACAGTGAGTAGGAAATATATTGAGATGGGTAGGGAGACTTGGCATAACCAAAATCCTCCGAAAAATCTTCTGTATATAGACCAATAAATTGGCTTCAAACCTCATGGAAATTATGGGTTCAAAATAGAAATAGATAATTATTTGGGGATAATATGATCACTAAAATCATCATGTGACTGTAAAAAGCTAATGTGCTCAGTCCTATATAAAATATAATCTAACTGAAGTGTTCCAATGCACTATTTTCACATTTTGAAACCTGTAAAATGCTTTCTGAGTCTAGGATGCTGTTTGGAACATCTATTTAATATAGAAATAGACCTTTATAAAAACTGCAATGGCTCTTAGTTGGGTATATTTGATATTTTTATGCTAACAACAAAGTCCTAAATAGTTTGATACTAGAACTAAGTTCTTCATTTATTTTCATCATCACTAGAATATTTTTTAATTGCGTGACATCCTGAAGACATTTTTCAATACAGGTAGTCCTTGATTCATGACCACAGCTGAGCTCAAAATTTCTGTTGTTAAGTGAAACATTTGTTAAGGGAATTTTGCCCCATTTTACGACCTTTCTTGCTACAGTTGTTAAATGAATCACTGCAGTTGTTCTGTTCTTAACTCAGTTGTTAAGTGAATCAGGCTTCCCATTGATTTCGTTTGTAAAAAGGTTGTAAAAGGGGATCACATGTCTCCAGGATACTGCAACTATTATAAAAATGAACCAATTGCCAAAGTGTCTGAATTTTGATTACATAACCATGGAATGCTACAACAGTCATAAGTGTGAAAAACAGACACTGTTTTCTGTGCCATTGTAACTTTAAACAGTCACTAAAAGAAATGTCAAAAGTTGAGGGCTATCTGTAATTAGGATGAGAACATTCCCATCATGGCACCCAGATATAAAGCATACACCAGTTACGTATATCATAAGTTAGATATTATTTATCAGTTCAACTGAATTCATTTCATTCTGAGCAGTACTGCTTCCCAATGGGGACAAATGACACAGTTGTTTCCACACGCAACATTAATTTCTTCGGACCTCGACTCCAATTGGAAAACAGAGTCGGCTGACAACGAGTCAGGGCACGTACTTGTCCATCTGTCTGGGAAGAGTTTGATCTGGTGACACCTGATGAAGTGGACAAGGCCATTGGAGCTGTGAGTTCCGCCACCTGTTTACTGGATCCGTGTCCCTCCTGGCTGGTTTCGGCCAGCAGAGGTGACACGGAGCTGGGTCCAGGAGATTATCAACGCTTCCTTGGGGAGGGGATCCTTCCCATCATCCTATAAAGAGGCGCTCGTGCGCCCCCTCCTCAAGAAGCCTTCCCTGGACCCAGCCGTACTTAATAACTACCGGCCAGTCTCCAACCTTCCCTTTATGGGGAAGGTTGTCGAGAAGGTGGTGGCACTCCAGCTCCAGCGATCCTTGGAAGAAGCCGATTATCTAGGTCCCCAGCAGTCGGGTTTCAGGCCCGGTTACAGCACGGAAACTGCTTTGATCGCATTGATGGATGATCTCTGGTGGGCCCGGGACAGGGGTTTATCCTCTGTCCTGGTGCTTCTTGACCTCTCAGCGGCTTTCGATACCATCGACCATGGTATCCTTCTGCACCGGCTGGAGGGGTTGGGGGTGGGGGGCACTGTTCTCCAGTGGTTCTCCTCCTACCTCTCCAGTCGGTCGCAGTCGGTGTTAGTGGGGGGGGGTCAGAGGTCGACTCCGAGGTCTCTCCCTTGTGGGGTGCCTCAGGGGTCGGTCCTCTCCCCCTGCTATTTAATATCTACATGAAACCGCTGGGTGAGATCATCCAAGGGCATGGGGTGAGGTATCATCAGTACGCTGATGATACCCAGCTTTACATCTCCACCCCATGTCCAGTCAAAGAAGCAGTGGAAGTGATGTGCCGGTGTCTGGAGGCTGTTGGGGCCTGGATGGGTGTCAACATACTCAAACTCAACCCGGATAAGACAGAGTGGCTGTGGGTTTTGCCTCCCAAGGACAATTCCATCTGCCCTTCCATCACCCTGGTGGGGGGGAATTATTGACCCCCTCGGAGAGGGTCCGCAACTTGGGCGTCCTCCTCGATCCACAGCTCACATTAGAGAACCATCTTTCAGCTGTGGCGAGGGGGGCGTTTGCCCAGGTTCGCCTGGTGCACCAGTTGCGACCCTATCTGGACCGGGACTCACTGCTCACAGTCACTCATGCCCTCATCACCTCGAGGTTCGACTACTATAATGCTCTCTACATGGGGCTACCTTTGAAAAGTGTTCGGAAACTTCAGATCGTGCAAAATGCAGCTGCGAGAGCAGTCATGGGCCTACCTAGGTATGCCCATGTTTCACCAACACTCCGCAGTCTGCATTGGTTGCCGATCAATTTCCGGTCACAATTCAAAGTGTTGGTTATGACCTTTAAAGCCCTTCATGGCACTGGACCAGAATATCTCCGAGACCGCCTGCTGCCACACGAATCCCAGCGACCGATTAGGTCCCACAGAGTGGGCCTTCTCCGGGTCCCGTCAACTAAACAATGTCGGTTGGCGGGCCCCAGGGGAAGAGCCTTCTCTGTGGTGGCTCCGACCCTCTGGAATCAACTCCCCCCGGAGATTAGAACTGCCCCTACTCTCCTTGCCTTTCGTAAGCTCCTTAAGACCCACCTGTGTCGTCAGGCATGGGGGAACTGAGACATCTCCCCCGGGCATATACAATTTATGAATGGTATGTGTGTATGTACGTGTGTTTAGAAAATGGGGTTTTTAAATGTTTTTAGTAGAAATTTAGATTTGTTGTAAATTGTTTTTTTTTCACTTTGTGTGAGCCGCCCCGAGTCTGCAGAGAGGGGCGGCATACAAATCTAAATAAATTAATAATAATAATAATAATAATAATAATAATAATAATAATAAGATGCTTCATGCAGAAAATCAAATAAACAGAGCCCTCCAGAAAATCTGGAATCCTAAACTATCAAAATTCTAGAGCATCTAGGGCAGGGGTCCCCAAACTTTTTACACAGGGGGCCAGTTCACTGTCCCTCGGACTGTTGGAGGGCCAGACTATAAAAAAACCCTATGAACAAATCCCTATGCCCAAACAAAATGGGAACAAATACAATATTTAAAATAAAGAAGTAATTAAATAATTAAGTAATAAAGTAATTTATACTTCTTTATTAACAAGTAAATTTAAACTTAAATCAACAAACTCCCTCCATTTCTCCTTCTTTCCTTCCCTCCCTCCCTCATCTCCATTTCTCTTCCCTCTCTCTTTTCTTCCTTCTCTCTCATTTGTTTCATTTTCCTCTCCCTCGTTTTCTCTCCATCATTTTCTCATTTTTCTCTTTTCTCTCTCTCACTCTTTCCATCTCTCCTCATTTCTCTCTTCCTCTCTATCTCTCCCTCTTTCTCTCTCTCTTTCTTTCTCTGTCCCTCTCTCTCCTTCTCTCTTTCTTTCTTTCTCTCACTCATTCTCTTTCTCTCTCCCTCTTTGTATCTCTCCCTCTCTCTCTATCTCCCTCCTATCCTCCCGGCCCCTTGCCTCTGTACCGCCTCCTCGCTCAGCAGCAGACCGTGGTGAGTTGACAGGAGATTCAGGAGCTTATTATATCTATTGATAAAATCTCGTGGGCTGCCGCGGGCCAGATAAATTGCCTCAGTGGGCCGCATCCGGCCCCTGGGCCGTAGTTTGGGGACCACTGATCTAGGGGCTTTCACATGCATGGCTTATACACACGAAAACCTTTTCCCTGAGCTAGTCAGATCCTTGAGGAGAGAAGCTAGATCAGCTCAGGTTTATATATTTCTCTGTATCAACTAGTTAATTAACTGCTTAAATAACTGCTTCAAGATTCAAAAAGCATTCTAGGTTGCAACTATTTTTAAGTTTGCATTCTTAGATTTACATTATATCTGAAGCCACCAATGTATCGAGACTGCCATTTTCAAAATATTAAAAATTATATTTGCAATATTTCAGTCTAAATGGAATATACATTGTATATCCTTTCAAGAGCCTTACTTTAACCAAAAGCCAGCCTTTTTGTGCTTCAGTAATCTTTTTCTAAGCCTTGCTTTTGTCCAATATAGAATATATTTTCCTGACATTTTAAGTATTACCAACTTTGAAACATCTCAGCAACAATGTCAATAATGTAGATTGCAAATAGAAAGACTGCAAAAATCAATTGATGTCAGTCCTATCTATCTTTCTTATGCTGAACCTTAGTCCATTTTTCTTCTGCACAAAATGCTACTTGGTGGTTTGAAACAAGCAAGCAAACAAACAGAAACTGCTTCTACTCCCTGGCCTTTATTGACCCCCACAATGCCCCCTGTTATCTGGTAAGATATTTATTTTCTTATAAGCCGGTGGTTCAATTGTATTGGAAAATATGCCTACATTTCTCTGAAACAAATTTGAAAAGAAAAATGCAGCTGAAGAGGCAGAGGCTGTTCTCTCTTTTTTTCAAGGTAATAAATTCTCACCACTAACCAACTACCTGTCATTTCAGAATGAGGTAATGCAGCAACTAGTAGGGGGATCAAGGAGATAATGAGATGCCTGCCACTTTTATGGATGGTGATAACAAAAAACAATAGCCTCAAACAGCAATCTTATCCTACAGTTTGGCTAGAGCCAAAGAAATGTTGCTGCTGTGCTATAGAAATGGTGACCATAGCTCAAGCTACATTTTCTAAACCAGAATGGCAGTATCGTAGTATTCCCTGTTCACTTCCCAGAGTTCCCTCTTTAATCCACTGTTATCCTATGCGGTGGTTTTATGTCACCTGGTAGTACCATCTACTCTCAGTCCATGAGAAAATGAAAAATGAAAGAGAATTCCCACACAAGAATTTAACATTTTTTTTATTATTTTGTTTCTTAAATAGTTTGCTGGGAAGAAAATAACAGATCAAGCAAATGTGCATGGAAAGGGGGATGGACAGAGTGCCTGGAGGATGTTAGGGCCTGGATGGGTGTCAACAAACTCAAACTCAACCCAGACAAGACGGAGTGGCTGTAGATCTTACCTTCCAAGGACAACTCCATCTGTCCGTCCATTACCCTGGGGGGAGAATCACTGGCCCCCTCAGAGAAGGTTCGCAACTTGGGCGTCCTCCTCGATCCACAGCTCACATTAGAGAAACATCTTTCAGCTGTGGCGAGGGGGACGTTTGCCCAGGTTCGCCTTGTGCACCAGTTGCGACCCTACTTGGACCGGGAGTCACTGCTCACGGTCACTCATGCCCTCATCACCTCGAGGCTTGACTACTGTAACGCTCTCTACATGGGGCTACCTCTGAAAAATGTTCGGAAACTTCAGATCGTGCAGAATGCAGCTGCGAGAGCAATCATGGACTTTCCCAAATATGCCCATATTACACCAACACTCCGCAGTCTGCATTAGTTGCCGATCAGTTTCCGGTCACAATTCAAAGTGTTGGTTATGACCTATAAAGCCCTTCATGGCACCGGACCAGATTACCTCAGGGACCGCCTTCTGCTGCACGAATCCCAGCGACCAGTTAGGTCCCACAGAGTGGATCTTCTCCGGGTCCCGTCAACTAAGCAATGTCGCCTGGCGGGACCCAGGGGAAGAGCCTTCTCTGTGGCGGCCCTGGCCCTCTGGAACCAACTCCCCCCAGAGATTAGAACTGCCCCCACCCTCCTTGCCTTTCGTAAACAACTTAAAACCCACCTCTGCCGCCAGGCATGGGGGAATTGAGATCCTCTTTCCCCCTAGGCCTTTACAATTCTATGCATGGTATGTATGTATGTATGTTTGGTTTTTATATTAATTGATTTTTAATCACCAATACCAAATTACTATTGTACACTGTTTTATTGTCGCTGTTAGCCGCCCCGAGTCTCTGGAGAGGGGTGGCATACAAATCCAATAAATAAATAAATAAATAAATAAATCTTTGTGCAAGTTTAGCAGTAGTACAATGGATCTTGCAAAGATAAAATGTCATGGCTATGAGCATATCGTGCTGTGGGCAACACTTCTGCTTTACACAGAACTGAATGTCGGACAGATTCTGTGCATGGGAGAAAACCAGTCCTTCAGAAGGACTTTCCTTACAAAAGGGGAAAGTGTAATGGGCACTTTAGGTACAGTATTTTTCAGAGTATAAGATGCACCTCTCCCCTCCAAAAAAGCGGGTGAAAAATTGGGTGCGTTTTTACATCAAATGTAGGCCTGCCCACCCTTTCAAACTGAGGTTTCAGAGGCTTTTTTTCAGCTTCTAAAATCTCCATTGGATTGGCTGGGCAGAGTTACAACGGAGATTTCAGAGGCTACAAAAAAGCCTCTAAAATGGAGTTTCACAGGCCGGGGTGGCGCAGCAGGTAGACTGCTGTACTGCAGGCCACTGAAGCTGACTGTAGATCTGTAGGTCAGCGGTTCATATCTCATCACCGGCTCAAAGTTGACTCAGCCTTCCATCCTTGCGAGGTGGGTAAAATGAGGACCCAGATTGTGGGGGCAATAGACTGGCTCTGTTAAACAGTGCTATTGCTAACATGTTGTGAGCCGCCCTGAGTCAGAAAAGAAGGGCGGCATAAAAATTAATTAAATAAATAAATAAACAAACAAACACACACACACACACACACAAATAAATGAATGAATGAATAAATAAATAAATAAATAAATAGCAAGGCGCAGAGCTCACAACCAACGAATATGTTGCTAAAGTTTACCTCTGGGAACATCTCATTGAGAGTATTCAGGGGGGGCATTCACCCCCCACGATCAGCTTTTTTCTTATTTTCCTCCCCAAAAGCTAAAGTATGTCTTATACTTCAGCGCATCTTAGAGTCCGAAAAATATGGTAGGTTTTTTTTAAATTATTACTTGCTCAGCAACCAGTCAATAATACATCATTGAATTATGACCAGTTATGACCTGACTTCCTAATTTTCTTTTATTTTCTTATATTGTATTATATTGTATTGTATTATTATATTATTATTATGTTATGTTATGTTATGTTATATTTATATGCCGTCCAATTCTCGAAGGACTCTGGGCGGCTTACAATAAGAAAAAGACATCTAAAAAAGGCAATTTAAAAACAATTTAAAACACCTTAGTACAATCCCACATACCTTTTGGGGCCAGATCTCGAAGATATATCATTTGATCAACGGCTCCAGGCCTTCCAGCAGGTCTTTAAGGTTTTCCTGAAGGCCAGCAGGGTGAGGGCACCATGGATCTCTGTAGCTGGTTCCAGAGAGCCAGTCCCATCACAGAGAAGGCCCTCCCCTGCAGCCCCAACAATTGACATTGCTTAGCCGTTGGGACCCAGAGAAGACCAACCCTGTGGGCCCTTATCTGCCCCTGGGAGCTATGAGGAAGAAGGTGGTCCTGAAGATAGTTTGGCCCTAAGCCTTGTAGAGCTTTATAAGTGATAGCCAACAGCAGTGTTCCCTCTAATTTTTTTGGGGGGGGGGGGGGCGGAAAAGTATAGTGTCTGAGCGGCAGTCCCATAATAAACAAACAAACAAACAAACAAATAAAAAACCCACCCTGTTTTGCCTCAGAGAATTTCAAAATAAAATACTGTACTGTGTGTCTATAACAGTGAGCTCATAATAGGGCAACTCTATCAATATCAAAATGCCACTTAAATAGTTGAGCTAGTTTCAAACTAGATTTTGGTTTTCTTTCTCTCTTCCTTACTCCCATTCTTTTTCTTTCTCTTTTCCTTCCTCTCTTTTTTCTATCTGTTTCTCTCTCTTCCTCTCTTCCTCTCTCTCTCCTTCCCTCTCACTCTTTCCCTCTCAGCTTCTGGGCAGGTTTGGAAAACTCTGAGTTGATGATGATTTTTAAGTGAGCGATTGCTCACTGCTCAGCTTAGAGGGAACTATGGCCAACACCTTGAATTGTGTCTGGAGACTGAGTGGAAGACAGTGCAGCTCGCGGAGAGTTGGTGTGATGTGAGTATACCTAGTTATTTGCCATTGTGCTTTCCCTGTAGTTACATGATTGCAATTTGGGCACTTGGCAGCTGGCTTGCAATTATGATATTGTAGCATCCTGAAGACATATGTGACCTTTTCTGCTGGCTTCCAATAGGCAAAGTCAATGTAAAAGCTGGATGGACATCGCAAACAGAGAGCATATAGCATCTTATTTCTGACAGTGTGGGATTCACTTAATAGTGACAACCGGAAATGACAGAAATATCATAGCTAAGCAGCACAGTCACATGGCATTGTGCTTTATTTTGCTTAGTGACAACATTTGTGGTCTCAAGTTTTGTCATATTAATGAGAATTATTTGTAGTTGGACTATATAATCTCTGAACCTTGACATGTTTAGGAGAGAGAAACAGAAGCCATTAAATAATTTCCCACAGCCTTATTCTTCTCCTTCTCTTTGGGGGATTGCTATCATCATAAACATTTTAAATTAAGTAAATTTAAACCAGGAATGGGTATCCTAAAAGAGCCCAGAGAGCAATAAACAGACCTCAAACCTCCCAATTTTCATCTTCAACAAGCTGAAAATCATAGCATAGATACTGCACTGTTATCTTTAAATGTTTAACATAGTGGGGGTTTTTTATATTGGTGTACAATATAAAATACAAAAATGATGCAAAATATATCAATACAAAAACAATCATCAGACTTAACTACCACAACTTGGGGGGAAATATTCTGGTGCCAACAGTTCTGGATTATTTTTCCATTAGTAAGAATCTAAATAACATAGTTACCCTATATTAGTCTGCCTCTGATGTAAACTATGACAGTAAAGGGAATTTCTTAGAAAGACTTTGTCTTGCTTGCAAATAAGCACTGGATTTGAGATGGGGACGAAAAAACGGTATATTCTATATATGTAACTTAGGCAATATGAAATTAAAAAACTAATAATGAAGGAAGTTGTAACTAGTATCAGGAAACATAATTGGTTTTATGTGCCTATCAAGTAGGTTGTTAGCATTACATACACATATAACATGTACCAGAATGTGGTTTTGTAAAACAAAAACTTACAAATATAATACTGGAGCATTTTGGCTTGGAATAAGTTGGTATTCATAATACTGTTCAAAAAATTTGTATATGTTATCTTAAAACATTAAAAAAATATCAAGAGAGAGAGAAATATATAAGACAACTACTGACATTATATGTCATAGGATTTATTTCTACTGTTTACTTTATCTATAATGAGATCTATATTTTTATATATATTTATCTGGATAATTCTTAAGATCTTCCATCAGTTTATAGTAAAGATGCCTGCATATGTGTCTTGGGAGATGCAAAAGATCTGTTCTACAATAGAGAAACTATTTTTATTTCTATTTACCATCAGCCTGAAAGTATGTGGCTACAACCCTATGCTGTTTCATCACAATTATATCTGTTTCCTGGATACAGATTTCTACTATTTCCTACAGTCTGTATTGAAGATAGTATTTCAGTGTATAACTGGCATGATATTAACCATTTTTCAATGCTTTCCCTTCTTATCGAAGTAAATGGGACAACATTTCCTGCACCAGATCCAGGGCTGCATTGTCGACAGAGCTACAATCTAATAATGGGCTATACTTATCCTTTTCTGTTGACTGCTATTTCAGCCATTTTGCTAATATGTCTCTGCAAGAAGAATTTTCCTCCATGGTATCTATTATGGCAACTGCATATTTTGAACCTGACAGATAACAGAAACTTTTCCAAAACCCTCAGTGTCAAATTATATACTCCTGATTTAATTAACTAAGGTAATACAGTGGTACCTTTACCTAAGAACATCTCTACTTAAGAACTTTTCTAGATAAGAACCGGGTGTCCAAGATTTTTTTGCCTTTTCTTAAGAACAATTTTCTACTTAATAACATGACCCCGGGAAAAATTCCAGGGAAATTTGAGAGAAGCACGAAGGTCCGGCCAGTTTCTTGCCATTCTCCCCTTAATCCCAGCCATCTTGGGCTTTCCTAGGCTGTCAGAGGCGCCTTTTGGTGGCGCTTCTTCAGGAGGCTTTGGTAGTCCAGAGCGAATGAAGCATTTTCCTTTCTCTGGGCACTTGGAGAGGGAATAAACCTTTGCCAGTGCCCAGAGAAAAGAAACGCTCCCTTCGCTCTGAGAAGCCCAGAATAAACGGATCTCTGGGCACTTGGAGAGGGAACAAACCACTTCGCTATGGTGACTTTCTCACACTGCCTCCCAATATATTTGGCACAAGGTTGCCTCCCGGAGTGTCTGGGCATGGAAAAGCAAAAGAGGGCGCATCGCCCCGGCTGGATCAACTTGGCTTCAGCCAAATCGAGGAGTCACCACAGTGAAGGAAAGGCACTGGCTATAAAGCAAGCGAGCGAGAGAAGAGGGGAGCCCTTCAGCATGAAAAGGAAGCAGCAGCAGCAGCAGCAGCCTTTCGGTCAAAGGAGCGGGATGTTCTCCCCTCTTGCCCGCCTGGGCTTCTCTCTCTGGCAGCCTCGCGCTGGGTGTATGGGAGGCGTATGCTCCTCCTCACCGCCTCAGAGTCTTTTTTTTTAAGCCTTAAAGTTTTGGATTTTTTTGATTCCCCTCACCTAACCTTCTTCCTTTGGCAATGACTGTCCCCTTCCTCTTCCTCCTCCCATCCAAATTCCGAGCTTTTATTTCTTTCCAAATGGGTTTGCATGCATTATTTGCTTTTACATTGCGTCCTATGGGGAAAATTGTTTCTACTTACAAACTTTTCTACTTAAGAGCCTGGTCACGGAACAAATTTAGTTCTTAAGTAGAGGTACCACTGTATACTAATATGCATTTTTATCAAACATAAAAAAAATTGTCATTATTACGTTCACAATCCATATGTGTATGTCTCATAGTAGCCACCTTGTAATGAAACAAAGGCTTTTGTTATTCAGAAAGTGACAGACAGCCAAGTATTCTGATAAATTTCCTACCTGTTTCTGTGCAATAATTCTATAAACTTACATTTACACATAAAGCCTGGTAAACTGTTTAGGAAGCATTTCTGCAAAGAGATGTACATGCAAGGAGTCCATGTGAATATCTACTTTTGTAATAAATTAAAATTTTCAAGTGGAATTTAAGAAGGCATTTGTCAATGGAAGACTCAAAGTTATCTCACATATTTTACAGAAAATCAGCAGGTTCCTCATAAAAAGTATTGAAGAGGTATTTTTTGACAGAAAATTGGAAATAGGTTACTATTTTACCCTATATTACCCTTTGTCATAAGGTACAGCTCATATCTCATTAGAGATATGCAGAGCAAACATCAAAATGATAGTTTGGCAGGGATACATAGTCTATGGATGACAGGAAAAAGAAAGAATAGTAGTTTAGGTGAACAGAACAGGTTATGTTTGTTTATTCCCTTCTGCTTATTACTATTTACTCTACCAACTTCCATGATTTCTGCCTACCTTTTATGGTCAAAATGAACAAAGAACAACAGCTGTCACTGAACAAAAGAAGGGAAAGGGCACTTTGTTATAAGTTTGCTTGGAGAATTTGGGCTTCAAATTGCAATCAATCAATCACTTATCACTTAGACTAAACAGATTCAGAGACTATGATCCATTTCTCTTTTCAGAAAAGAAAATAACCTGCCAAACTTTAAAAACATCCTACCTACCATCTGCTCCCCAAATATATTCCCATCACCATTGCTAAAGGATAAGGTATTTTTTATTTTGTATCAGTACTAGTAGGAGAGTGTTTATTATCATCAAATGATAGCAACACAAAATATAAAGAAAGATTATAACTATTTATAAAATAACAAATTAAGAATTAGCTATAACAAAACTGACATAAATTGATATTTAGAGAATACACACACATGCACACAAACACACATAGACACACCCACACAGTCAAACAAAGGCAAACTATTTGCAGGAGTCATTGATTTAAAATCAAACTATTTTCTCAATTAGCAGTAATAAATTAGACTACTATGAATATTTTTAATTTCATTATTACAATTCAAAAGTATCTCTTTTTAATTGTAATAATGTTTTTTTCAGGAATGTTAAATATAAATCCATATACCACCTCATATTTATATTTTCACTTTTCCATTGCAGTGTTTTAAATAAATGTTCAGCTTCCTAAATTAAATGCCAACCAGGTTTTCGTCATTTTGTATGCAGATACTTTTCTAATTTCACAAATTGCTTCAAGGTATAATATGACCTTCAAATAACATTCTATATACAGTGATCCCTCGAGTTTCGCGATCTCGATGTTCGCTAAACGCTATATCGCGAGTTTTCAACCCGGAAGTAAACTCCACCATCTGCGCATGCGTGCCCTTCCACGCATGCGTAGATGGTGGAGTTTCCCCACCGGGCAGAGGCTTCCCTGGGTCTTCCCCCTCTTGCCCCGGTAAGACAGCGGCGCGCGCGGGAAACCCCACCTCCGCCTCCCAGCTGGGAGGGACACCCTAGCTCTGCGCGCGTTGCTGGGGAAAGCCCGCGCGCGTTGCTGGGGAAAGCCCGCGCGCGTTGCTGGGGAAAGCCCGCGCGCGCGGGAAACCTCACCTCCGCCTCCCAGCTGGGAAGCGGAGCCGGCAACAGCGTGGGCGGGCGGGCGGCGCGCGCGAGCCTGGGGACACCCTAGCTCTGCGCGCGTTGCTGGGGAAAGCCCGCGCGCCGAGAAACCTCACCTCCGCCTCCCAGCTGGGAAGCGGAGCCGGCAACAGCGTGGGCGGGCGGGCAGCGCGCGCGAGCCTGGGCGCGAGCAACGGGGTGGGCGGGTGGGCGGCACACGCGCGGGAAACCCCGGGGCCGCTTCTCAGCTGAGAAGCGGCCCCAGCAACAGCGCGGGGGGCGGGCGGCACGCGCGCACGCTGGGGAAACCCCGGGGCCGCTTCTCAGCTGAGAAGCGGCCCCAGCAACAGCGCGGGGGGCGGGCGGCAGGCGCGCACGCTGGGGAAACCCCGGGGCCGCTTCTCAGCTGAGAAGCGGCCCCAGCAACAGCGCGGGGGGCGGGCGGCACGCGCGCACGCTGGGGAAACCCCGGGGCCGCTTCTCAGCTGAGAAGCGGCCCCAGCAACAGCGCGGGGGGCGGGCAGCACGCGCGCACGCTGGGGAAACCCCGGGGCCGCTTCTCAGCTGAGAAGCGGCCCCAGCAACAGCGCGGGGGGCGGGCAGCACGCGCGCACGCTGGGGAAACCCCGGGGCCGCTTCTCAGCTGAGAAGCGGCCCCAGCAACAGCGCGGGGGGGCGGGCAGCACGCGCGCACGCTGGGGAAACCCCGGGGCCGCTTCTCAGCTGAGAAGCGGCCCCAGCAACAGCGCGGGGGGCGGGCAGCACGCGCGCACGCTGGGGAAACCCCGGGGCCGCTTCTCAGCTGAGAAGCGGCCCCAGCAACAGCGCGGGGGGCGGGCAGCACGCGCGCACGCTGGGGAAACCCCGGGGCCGCTTCTCAGCTGAGAAGCGGCCCCAGCAACAGCGCGGGGGGCGGGCAGCACGCGCGCACGCTGGGGAAACCCCGGGGCCGCTTCTCAGCTGAGAAGCGGCCCCAGCAACAGCGCGGGGGGCGGGCAGCACGCGCGCACGCTGGGGAAAGGGGGGCGAAGGGCGGTGGAAGTAAAAACACCATCTGCGCATGTGCAGATGGTGTTTTTACTTCCGCACCGCTACTTCGCGAAAAATCGATCATCGCGTGGGGTCCTGGAACGGAACCCTCGCGATGATCGAGGGATCACTGTACTACATTTGATCACAATTCTCAAGCTGCCCAGTGAATTTTAGTAAATATTCATGCAAAGAGAAATTCATGTGCACCTGGAATTCCCAAATGGAAAATCAATGAAACACTAATAGTTATTGTTATTATTCTTATAATGCCGATTTGATTAGCCACCATCTCCAATTCAACTAATTCAACATCTTATATTTTGCATTCAATAGTTTTTCTTTTAAAAAATACCCAAAATATAGGGTAAAATGGATGGTATGCAGATTGCAGGGTTAACAGTAGAATGCCAGAGTAATATTATTTGTGGTTTTGATTGATATGCTTTTTAATTGATTCAGTTGGCTTTAGTTTTTAATCTTCATCTAGAAATATTTTAGCTGTATGGGTTATGTTCAGTTATGAACATCAGCCTACAAACATGATTAATGAATATTGAAGGGTTTAGGTTTTGTGTCAAACCATATCGTAAACCAAATTTTGGGTAGAATTTTCCAATGCTGAGAAAGGGTCTATAAATATAACTAAGAATATTTGAATTGAGTTATCTATGCCAGTGAGAATGTTATACTAAGCATTTAAAGTAATTTTGGCTAATTTAGTTTTTAAAAGTTGCACTCCTTGTATTGTTTTACAATACGATGGCCCAGTGGTGGGTTGCTACTAGTGCAGTACACAGCTGCATATCAGTAGCAGCCACCAGATTGCGCAATTTGAAAGCAACCGCTCCGGTGCCAGTCCTTCAGGCACCGCCATAGTTTTTCTTGAATTTTTTTGTCTTTTTTGCTTCCTGCACATATGCAGGAAGCAAACTCTTGTGAGGACACAATGAATATGTGAGATTCCAGTGATTTCTTTTTTGCTTTTGTGCATACACGCAAGAATCTTCATGCTGCGGACGCGCTGCGCACTGGTAACAACAGGTAAGCGGAATCTGTACCTGCTATGGCCCTAATATGTTTCATATCTGAAAGACAAAGGTGTTTGGAACATATCTTGGTTTGTCATACTATCTGTAGCAGCACTTTAAACTTAACATCCTGTACACTATATTTTCCAGAAAGAGATTCAGCTCTTTTAAGAAGCTGTATTATGACCCAAAGCACTTTTTTAAATCTACAATTCTAAAATGCCACATGCCCCGTTTAAAACATTTGTTTGATTGGGCAATGTTAGGCATTTTTACAACACTGATTACCAGTGTGGACAGAATCTTTCACTTTTGTAAGTCTGTCACTTGATATTTACCATCAATCATTCATGTTGTGGTAAAAATATATATAATTCAATATAACTTTGGGTTCACTCTCAGAGTTTTCCTCTGATCCCATTGAAACACTGGCAGAAATAGGGTGACTTTGTGGAACTCTTTCAAAACATACAAGGAATGCTGTAAAATAGATGGAAAAGTTCTCTTATTCATAAAATCATGGATAGTGTGATCAAAATGATTCTTTCTGAATTGATTGTGGATAATTTAGAATTCATCTGAAATATTTCACAGTGCTACTTGACAATTTATTAAATGTCTTTTTGAAATTCTTGCAATAATTAAACTAAGTTTCTAAGCTACAAATTCATTTAAAAACTTGAAGCAAATAGATGCCATCAATATTACTTATGTTCACTTTGGAATAATACATTTGGGCATATTGTTTTTTCAATCAGTTGCACAAAATTTTAAAATACATAAATTAATCTCTGTTGTATGCAAGTTAATTCTTGCTTTATAAACCTTTAACAAAGGTTGATGATCACTGCTATAGAGCTGTAACTTAACTCACAGAGTTTAGATATGTTCTAAGCCATGGCACATTTGATCAGTACGGTAATTCATACAATTGTTAATAATACCTTTGGGCAACCTCTGCTTCTCAAGGACACATATGTTCTTCTTGATTATATCCTTATTATTTGGAATATATCAAGGTATAATCAAGAATTATGGATCTTTCATGCATGAGAGATATCAAAAAATTAAATAACGATGGAAAAATGAATTATGTCTGAACTGCAGCAGCAGATTGTTGATTATGTATAACTCATCAATATTTCAATCATCCTTCAAATGAGGAAAAAGGAAATATTTATTTAATTATTAATTTATTATTAATTTATGTTTGTAGCTGCCCATATTAATCCATTAATCTGGATTAAGTGGCAAAAATTGTTTAAAGCAATTAAAACGGATTTAAAACAAAGATGGTCTATTTTGTATTGCTGGCACTTGCTTCTATACATGCTTAAAGTATGTAGCAGGTATAAGAGAATTCATTGGGACTAGGCCCAAGCTACAAACCTACACACACTTATTAGAAATAAACCCCGTGGAATTAATTAGGGCTTACTTCTGGGCTGACATCCAAACATTTGTGCTGCATATCATTCTTCAATTTCCTTGAAAATAGCTTTCATTGAAATTAATGGGATTACTGCAAAGTAATACATAAAATAATGAAGCCTATCTGTGATCCTCTAAGAACTTAAAAGTATTTATATCTTCTTAAGACACCAGTGACATTATCCAGCAAAGCACACACATTTTTAATTGTTGTCTTTTTTAATTGCAAGAATTATATTTGCAGTTAACATTACCATGGAAATAAATTAATACATTTATTAATTACAGTTCTATATTTAATTTATTCCATATGGAAGCCAAGATGATCTGCATAAAGTTTCCAGAGAAACTCCTTTTCAAGTAGTGATTAGGCTTAGCTATTGCAAAATTGTTACAACATGCACTTTCATACACAGTCTTCAGATCCTTAAGTGTCGTTATAACATTTGTACCTTTATTCTTTAGTATTTGAGAAGCAAAATATTTCGCAGCCAGGATTTTTTTGAAATGTGTGACTATATAAAAGTCATATAAAAGGCACTTTTTCTGAATACCAGATGTGTCATTAAGTGTTTCTGATGTTTATTTTTTTTAAAAAAGTTTTAAAAATAGAGTAAAATCACTCAGCATAAGAACGCTATAAAATAAACCAATGATAACAGATGGTGTTTGTCTTGTCAAAACCTGTGTTAAAAATTGCCACCTATCAAAGTGGATTTCTTTTGCTGGATGTTATATGTAAAAGTGCTATATAAAATGCTTTCAATTTTTTAAAAATACATGTCCCAAACATCAGACTTGGATTTGTATAAATTTCTCCCAGTGGAATATTATGCTGAAACCTGGAAACTGAAGTTTCCCCCCATCCTTAAACTCTGCAAATTAGTTTGAATAATAGTGTACTGAAGACACAAATTCCATACCAAAGATTAAATCTTCCCAGCAGGTTTCTACAATCAGAAGTTGTATGTTTTCTCTTAGAACACAATCTACAATTAATTATTTTCTTCAGAAATATACAGTACTTCAGGAAAAAAATAAATGTTTTTTTTTATTTTCTACCACGTATTTCATAACATAGTATACTTGCAATAGTAAACGATTCATGGATAAAACAGCATGTTATAAGGAAAGTAATTGTTTCCATCTGAAACTGGTACTGTAGAAATCAATGCAAAGACCCTTAGGAGATAAATCCAACTTTGTTTACCTATTTCATACAATTGTTTCTAACTTTTCAAATATAAAACCTGTAGGAAGTCAATATTGAAAAACCATAGGAAAGGTGTCAAATTTATTAATTTTACCACTGGGGCAACTTCAATGAAATCCCATTGGGGTTAATAACATCTGACTTATTTAAACATAATTTTCTATGAAGATAAGGGATAATTGATGTGTGACAAAATTACCAGGAACAGATAAATATTACTGATAATAATAATACAACAAAGTCAACTTGTGTTCAAATAAAAGGCTAAGATTCTTCTGTCTCTTGAGGGAAAGGAAGGAAGGAAGGAAGACAGAAAGAAAGAAAGAAAGAAAGAAAGAAAGAAAGAAAGAAAGATCTGATCATGAATTATTCATATCTACTGAAAATATAAGATGAAGCAAAATCAAAGACAAATTATTCAATTTGCCTTTGGGGAGGAGGGAAGACTCAATATTTTTGTTTCATTCTCTTACTAAGTCTGTTTATAATACATTTTCACATCTAGAAAAAACTCTTAGCATTCGACTGTAGAGCACTAATGGGTTAATGTAGAGTAGCTTGCTTAAAACCACAACGTGAAGTTATTGCTGAGAAGAATTTGAACAATGGATTTTTGTTCCATTTACTAGTGCTACTAGTTCTGACAACATGTTACTCCCATTAATTTAAAACTCTGTTCAATTAGTATTAACTTTTAATTAGGTTTAAGAGTGTTCTGCTATAACATTTTAACCACTATCACACTGTCTTAAAGAATTCGGATGTTGTTAAAAACCAATTAAAGATCTACTCTTAAAGAATTCAATGCTACTTTAACTGATACCGGTATTTCAAAAAGGAAAATAAAAATCATTAGTGCAATAGGCAACCAAATAGTTTTATTTTCTATTACCAAGGCTTTAAAACAAACAAATAAAATAATCCAGTCAACTCTTCATTATACTTAATAGGTAAGTTTTATATCATTAAAAACAAGTACAAAGCTTAAAAAAAATCAGTAGGTGCACTATATATAATTTGAGTGAACATTTTTTATAAATAAAAAAAAAACAGAACTAATTAATTTTAGATAAAACTGAACCAGATGTATTCTGGGAAAATGTTATGTTTTAAAAGTTGAGTAAATTAAGCGCATAGACAAGAAAAATGTCCATTGCTCTTAGTCTAATTATGACATCACCAGACAGACAATTTGACAGCATGATTCAACTGCCAAATAGATTGAATTTTTTTCTGGGATCACTTCATAAGAAGCACTGGAGGTGGGGGAAATAACTCTCTTACATCTCTTGTAGCTGTAAAGAAATAATAAATAAAGGGCACAAAGGTAAACAAAGATATTGAAATAATATTCTTCAAGATGAATATACCTTAAGGCAGTGATGGCGAACCTTTTTCCCTTGGGTGCCAAAAGAGCATGCATGTATATTATCACACATGCACAACTGCCCATACCCATAATTCAATGCCTGGGGAGTGCGAAAACAGCTTCCCCCACTCCCCAGAGGCCTTCTGGAGGCTCATGTTTTGCCCTCACCAGGCTCCAAAGGCCTCCCTGGAGCCGGGGGAGGGTAAAAACAACCTCCCCCAACCCCCTGAAGGTTCTCTGGAAGCCAAAAACACCCTCCCAGAGCTTATGTGCTAGCCAAAAATCAGCTGGCCGGCACACACATGCATGAATACAGAATACAAACAGAATACCCTATGAAAGCAGACTATCAATCCTAGGTCTAGAAAGACTGGAACTGCGTCGCCTAAAACAAGATCTAAGTACAGTAATACCTCATGATACGAACTTAATTGGTGCAAGGAGGAGGTTCGTAAGACGAAAGGTTCGTAAGATGAAACATTGTTTCCCATAGGAAACAATGTAAAGTCAATTAATCCGTGCAACCAAAAACCCCCCCGCAAAAAAACAGCTTTCGGCGACTGCTGGGAAGCCACGCGGCTGTTTTAAAAGGTGACAGCCGGCCTGGGGGGCTTCCCAGCACCCCCCCGAACCCGGGTTCGGGGTTCGGGGGGTGCTGGGAAGCCCCCGAGGCCGGCTGCGACCTTTTAAAAGAGCCGCGCCGCTTCCCATCTGTCTCCTGAAGCCGAACGGCAAAGCCGAACTTCCGCGTTCGGCTTCAGGAGACAGCTGCGAAGCAGCGCGGGTGTTTAAAAAGGTCGCAGCCGGCCTGGGGGGCTTGCCAGCACCCCCCCGAACCCTGAACCCGGACGTTTGGCAAAAGTTCGGGGTTCGGGGGGGTGCTGGCAAGCCCCCCAGGCCGGCTGCGACCTTTTAAAACACCTGCGCCGCTTCCCAGCTGTCTCCTGAAGCCGAACGCTAAAACCGAACTTCCGCGTTCGGCTTCAGGAGACAGCTGCGAAGCGGCGCGGGTGTTTTAAAAGGTTGCAGCCGGCCTGGGGGGCTTCCCAGAACCCCCCCGAACCCTGAACCCGGATGTTCGGCAAAAGTTCGGGGTTCGGGGGGTGCTGGCAAGCCCCCCAGGCCGGCTGCGACCTTTTAAAACACCCGCGCCGCTTCCCAGCTGTCTCCTGAAGCCAAACGCTAAACCCGAACTTCCGCGTTCGGCTTCGGGAGACAGCCGCGAAGCGGCGCGGGTGTTTTAAAAGGTCGCAGCCAGCCTGGGGGGCTTCCCAGCACCCCCCCGAACCCCGAACCCGGAAGTTCAGCAAAAGTTTGGGGTTAGGGGGGGTGCTGGCAAGCCCCCCAGGCCGGCTGCAACCTTTTAAAAGAGCCACGCCGCTTCCCAGCTGTCTCCCGAAGCCGAACGCTAAAGCCGAATTTCCGCGTTCGGCTTCGGGAGACAGCTGCGAAGCGGTGCGGGTGTTTTAAAAGGTCGCAGACGGCCTGTGGGGCTTCCCAGCAACCTCCCGAACCGAACCCCGGGTTCAGCAAAATTTTGCCTCTTCTTACGAACTTTGTTCGAGTTACGAACCGGCGTTCGGGAGGCTTCTGGGAAGCCCCGCCGCCCGGCTGTTACCTTTTAAAACAGCCGCGCGGCTTCCCAGCAGTCTCCGAACGCCGGTTCGTAACTCGAAAAAAGTTCGTAAGAAGAGGCAAAATTTTTCTGAACCCCGGGTTCGTATCACGAGTTGTTCGTAAGACGAGGGGTTCGTATCTTGAGGTACCACTGTATTGCCCACAAGATCATATGCTGCAACGTTCTACCTGTCAATGACTATTTTAGCTTCAACTGCAACAACACAAGAGCACGTAACAGATTCAAACTTAATATTAACTGCTCCAAACTTGACTGTAAAAAATATGATTTCAGCAACCGAGTTGTCGAAGCGTGGAACTCATTATCTGACTCAGTAGTGTCAATCCCTAATCCTCAACATTTTTCCCTTAGACTATCCACGATTGACCTCTCCAGGTTCCTTAGAGGTCAGTAAGGGGCGTGCATAAGTGCACTAGTATGCCTTCCGTCCCCTGTCCAATTGTAAATAAATGTTGAAGCTGAGCTAGGGCAACATATGGCCCATGTGCCCCCTGTGGCACCCATGCCATAGGATCGCCATCACTGCCTTAAGAGAATTCCAACATGTAAAACCAAAAATCATCAGTTGCAAGGACTATTGAGTCCAACCCATATATTCACCCCAAATTCAGCATATGGTTTTCCAGAGGAAGGAAAATGAGGTGTCCCATTCTCCTTGGCATATTAATGATGTAATGAAGTAAAAATGACAATTCTAGTTGGAGCTTGGTTTTCAAGAACATACATAAGATGAGAGCAGGAGTAGATTTAAAACTGAAGATAATAATTATGATTATGTGAAACCATTCTTTTTACAATGCATTGCATACAGAAGTAGGCAAAGAGTACATAGCTCACATCACCATACACTACACACTGTGTAGACTCTGCACCCTTCCCCCCTTTTCATTCTGAGTTTCTTCCAATTATCAGGACCTAACTAACCAACAATAATTATCATGAACGATAATTTTATTTTGTGAATATATATATCGCAGGATAATGTTACAGGATCCAAACTTAGTCAGTTACCGGGACCAGAAGTTTTGTCTTCCTAGATTCCTGCTGGAGCTCATCTTCACAGAACTTCTCTCTAGCCCTTCTCTGTAATTCTTCTGCTATTTGTAGCAGAAAAAGTCAATTTCTGCTTCCCCTGAAAAACGGTGCTGGAAAATTTGAAGGATTTGTAGGTAACAGTACACTAACTTTCCATCCATCTACAAAATTATCAACTGCATCAAATGCCTTCTATGAACAGAGGAAGTCCTCTCATGCTTGAAAAATACAATTAAGACCTTTGGCCACAATATAACAAAAGTTGTTGTTGTGTGTCCTTGTGTTTAACAGTGGCTTATGATTTTTTGAAGAATGCTTCAGCGATTACGGGGCTATGTCCTCAGACAGATTACAAAAGCAACCACCATCTGTCTACGGCACAGGTCCCCAACCGCCGGTCCGCGGACCGGCACCGGGCCGTTGGGGGTTTTCAGCCGGTCCGCGGCGCCAGGGCCCCCTCGGCCTTTCCGTACCACCAGCGGCGCTCCCCCCGCCAGCCAGCCAAGCCCCGCGGCCGCCGGAACCGGCTCCTCGCTCTCCCCCCGCCGCCCGCCGCGTTTGCAGGAGGTGGGGAGGGTTGGGCGGCCCGCCAAGGCCAGGAGGGACGCCGCTGCCCCCCCCCCCTTCCCTCTCTCCGCCCGCCGCTGCGCCTCCTTGACGCCGAGAGGAAATGCCGGCAAAGGCTTTCCTCAGCGGAGGCCGGCGAAGGTGATATTGAATGTCGGGGGAGAACGGGCGGCACGCGCTCCCTATCTCCCTGCTAGCCCACTCGGAATATTCAAAATAAGAAAAACCTTTGCCAGCGAAGGCTTTTCTTATTTTGAATATTCCGAGTGGGCTAGCAGGGGGATAGGGAGCGCGTGCAGCCGCTCGTTCTCCCCCGACATTCAATATCACCTTCGCCGGCCCCGCCTCTCCTCCAAACCCCCTTGCTGAGAGCCCGGGGCGAAAGTGCTCTCGCAAAGGTGAGGCGGGCAGGGCGTGCGCGCGTCATCGCTGAGAAGAACGGAGAGAGAACGAGAGTGAGTGAGAGCAACAGACAGCAAGATAGAGAGAAAGTGAGAAAGAGAGAGTGAGAAAGGGGGGGAGAGAAAGAGATAGCAAGAGAGAGAACAAGAGAGAGAAAGAGCGTGAGAAAGAAAACAAGAAAGAGTGAGAGAGAGAGAAAGCAAAAGAGACAGAAAGAAAACAAGAGAGAGAAAGTGAGAAGAAGAGAGAGAAAGAGGGGGAGAGAGAGAGAAAGAGAGAGGGGGGAGAGAGAGAAAGAGAGGGAGAGGGAGAAAGAGAGGGGGAGAGGGGGGAGAGATAGCAAGAGAGGGAGAGAGGGAAAGGGGGAGAGAGGGGGGAGAGAAAGAGAGAGGGAGAGAGAGAAGAGATAAAGGAAGAGGAGAGAAAGAAAGAAAGAGAAAGAAAGAAAGAGGGATAGAAAGAGAGAGAGTGAGAGATGCTCAGTGAGCCTTTCTTTGAAGTTGCCTTTCTTTCTTTCTCTTTCTTGCTTTCTTTCTTGCTCTTTTTCTTTCTCTCTTTTACCTTCCCTTCCTCTATTTCTTCTTTTCTTTCTCCTTCCTACCTTCTTCCCTTACTCTCCCCTTTCATAAGTTTCCTTGCTTCCTTCCTCTGTTCCTGTCCCTTCCCCCCTTCTTTCTTTCTTTCTTTCTTTCCTTCCTTCCTTTCCTCCCTCCATTTCTTGCTTTCCTTTTCCTTCCTCCCTTCTTTCCTCCCTCATTCCCTTCTTTCACTCCTTCCTCTCTTACTCTCCCCTTTCACACCTTTCCTTGCTTCCTTTGCACCCTTCTTTTGTTCCTGTCCCTTCCCTCTTTCCTTCCTTCCTTCCCACCCTCCGTCCATTCATTCACCCATTCCTCTCTTGATCACCCCTTTTACGGCGCCGCTGACAGCTAGCTCCCCCCCCCCCCACCGGGCCATGGAAAACTGGTCTAGCTTAAAGCCGGTCCCTGGTGCAAAAAAGGTTGGGGACCTCTGGTCTACGGCAACCCAAAATGCATAATTTGGTCATAATTCTTTCACTGAATTACTAGTACTGGAAAGCTGATATAATTGCCAATTCCTACATCTGCATCATCTTATGAATAGCATTACGAACAATATTCAGCTTTTTCATTACTGCACTGAATTTATATCTGAAAAAATAGTGCCCATCAGTCTTTATAGCATAATATGCTTAGGATTTATCTTTGTATGTAGATTCAAATGTAATTTATTTATCCAAGTTTCAGCTGTGGAAAATAATCTAAAATATGAAATGAAATCCTTAGAAAAATGGTGAGGGTTTGCTTATATTTGTGTTTTCCGGAGAACAGAAGAGCTTACTTTTGTTTTTATTTTTTCCATAGCAAATCATCTATTTAGATTGGAATAATATGAGAATTAGACCAGTAATAGCAGTTGCTAAAATATTTGTAACAAGAACAAATGGCTGAACCAGAATCCCAGGTAAGTAATAAAATAGATCAAAGCAAACACTGTGACTCAAATGGAAGCAATAATTTTGGTATTTATGGAACTAATGTTGTAAAAAATATAAGCCCAAAGCTACATAAGTTTATATTGTCAGTTTTTAAATCCAGTAACATACTGTATCAACTGTTCTCATAAGACTGCAATCACAAAATAATAACCTATAATACATAGGCAAATGAAGAAAGTTGACTGATGAAATTATTGCACTTCTATCTAAACATATATAGATCTGAATTTATAAAACCTACTCAAATATTCTGGAAAGATAATGATATATTGCAAGAAGTCATAAGATTAAGTGTAGTTGTTTGAACTCATGAAGTTATTATATTTTGTCTCCTAATGCTCAAAGAGAAGACAACATTATTAATGAATCAAAACTAATCATATTTCATATTATCATTTGAAATTGTGGAAAACATCTACAGTATAAGTTTCAAGTAATATTTCCTGATTACATTTTAATATTATACCTTTTCATTGAATTTCCCAAACCAATGTTTTTAATAGCAAACATTGACTAAAACAAGAAATATATGCATAAACATGTACAAACACAAACACATAAATTCAGCTAGTCTAATCACAATTTCTTATATGAAATACAGGGTGAAACAAGATAAAAATCTTACGTATTAAAGAATTCTTTGTTTCAGCCAGCTGCTGCCAGCCAGTCTGTCTTTCTTTCAATGTCTCAGAAAGTTGAGTATGAAAATCTAAATGAAATAAAATAACCACAATTTAGCACTCTCTTCATTAGATTTCATTGTCAATAACATATTTTTAGTATACCCAGCAGTATTTTTCTAGAGTCACCCCACTAGCCAAACATTCACTGTTATTACAATTAAATTCTGACCCAATTAAGTTCTGACCCCAAATGGCACAGGCAGAATTACCAAGATGTGACACTTTTTCCCATGACAAAGTCATTATCAGTAAATATAAAGGATGTGTGAATTTCCCTTGCCCACATATTTAACCCAATCCTAATTTAAACCAAATTTATCTAATATATTCCCTTCTATTGTAGTCTTAGCTAATCTGCTAAATATGAACTGAACTTCAAATCAATTTATCTAAAATCTAGAAATGAAAATAAAACCAATATGACATTTCCCCCCATAGAATGTCATCAAATAGCATAGGAACCATTTGGGGGAGAAAAGTGTGAGGAGAAAGAAGTTTTTTTGTTAAAGATTTTTTTCCCTTAGTTGAAAATAGATACGTTCTAAACAACAACAAAATTATCATAATTTAGATAAACCTCAAGTTCTTCCATGCACTGAACAAGATTTTAAAAGCAAACTCCTGCTGATTAATTACAATTTAATGGACAAAATTTTCAGAAGAAATGGGAATGGTACATTCAGAATTGTTACAATTGTTAATAAAATTAACAGCTTGAATGGAAAAGAGAAGTTAATTAATAACTAGGCGAAACCTTTCTTTCAGATAAAAATTACAGTTTCTTGGAAATAATATTACTGTCAAAATACGAATCTGTAATAAATGCTATTACACATTTAAAAGCTACAGTGAAGAATGAGCTTTTAGGAATGGACAAAAAATTAAGCAATTTAAACTAAGACACATGCTAAAATAAATATTTATTTTAATAAAACATTAATGTTTTTTTTAAACCATATTTGAGAGAGATTTGTTGTAGAGATAGATTGCAATGTTTCAACCTCTTTGGGATCTTGCTTTCAATGGGATACTTGTTGGATAGATTTCTATGGATGATGAATCAAGCTAGCAAAAGTCAACATTTAAGGCAGGAACAAACAACTAAATGTTTGAAATAAAAAGGCATATGTCGGTTTTATGTGAACCAACATGATGCTAAATTTACAAAAGGATTCCTTACAATTTCACCAAGGAACATATTAAACAGTCAAAGACATTTTATACCACTTGTCTTGAACTATTTGCTATATTTTCAGGGACAATGTATTTCCATCATATACTACTTTTATCACATTCAGCAATCAAGGCTCAAATTCATATTTCATAAAACATTTGAGTTTACTCATTTTGTCATACACTTTCACTAAATCAACAAATGTACAATAAACTTTATTTCCCATTTTAAAATGACATTCTGGCAGGTAAAAATTAGTCTATACATCTAATCTGCACATCATATAAATTAACTGTACTCTCCAAATTCCTGTCATTGTCATAATTCATCTCTCTGAAATTTCTGCCAAACTCATTCCCAGGAACCTTTAACAAGCTAATCTCTATATAGGTGATCTTTTTGCATTCACTTTTTCTATTTTTTTTTCTTTTTACAGGAAAATTCATTCACCTAAATGTTAAGCACAGATGCATTGTTCATACACACCTTAAAAACACTTCCTCATCTGATAATGGAGATTGGCTTCCTGGGCTGTGTGCCAAGCCCCCCCTCTTCCAACTCACCCCCACCTTCTTCTTTGTCCGAGGAAACTGCACTACCTGACTCTGTCGGCAATAAAACAGGCAGGGCCGCCGATAGACGGGTATTACTGGGAGCTCCGTACCGGGCCCGGTGAAATTGACCAATTAGAGGGCCCGCAAGACCGGGCCCTTTTGCGCATGTGCAAATTTGGCGCCAGAAGGCCGGGGCCCCTAATTGTTCAAAAAGTTGTGAGAAGAGGAAGCTGAGCTTCCTTCTTAGCGCCTTTCAAGTTTTCCGGCAACTGCAGCGCCCCGCCCGGCTGGAGCTTCCCTGGCAGCTGCAGCAGGTGAGCTTTGGGGCTCGTGGGGTAGACGAAGGCGGCGTGCTGGCCGGCCAGAGCCGGGATTGGATAAAGTAGAGGCGGGTAGATGGCTGGCAAGCCGCCATGGGAGGCCGGCGGGGGCAGGTTGAGCAAGCCGGGCTTGGGGACAAAGGCAGCGGCGGGCAGGGGGACCAAGCCCGGCGAGGCGCAGGGCGAAGGCGTCTCGGTACGCAGGCAGGCGCGGGGGCTGCTGGCGGAGCTCTCCGGGGAGACGCTGGGCACCAGCCGCGCCGGCTCATCGGCCAGGAGAGCGTCAATGCGGAAGTTGTGGGATTTCTCCGTGACCTTAACGCGGCTCTACCTTTTCCTGAGGCGGCGCCGTTGGGCGATGCAGCCGCTGCTCCAGCCCGTTCCTCGCAACTCACTCACTCACACACACACACCCCTGCCCAATCGGCTGGGCACGCCGCTGCCCCCCTCTTCTACAAGCCGCTACGGCGGGGTGGCTCCTCCTTTCCCTCCCCTCCCCTCCTCCGATTTGGGGCTGGTGGGAGGGTAGCGGCAGCGGAAGGGCGGCGCGCAGCGGTGGCTGATGGCAGCGGCAGCGACAGCGGCAGCGAGTAGTAGGCCCCTCTCCCTCTCTCTTTCTCTCAGCAGTCGCAGGCAGCGGGTAGTAGCCATGGGGCAGCGGCAGAGTGGTCAGCTGTGAGGCGGAGGCTGAGCTCTGGAACAGAGGCACTGACCGCGGCGGCTGGACAGCATTTACGGCGTCTAGCAACATGTCTAGCCGCCGCTGTCAGTGCTCCGTTCCGGAGCTCCGCCTCACAGCTGACGACCTTGCCGCCGCCGAGAGAAAGAGAGAGGGAGAAAGGGGGGAGAGAAAGAGATAGCAAGAGAGGGAGAGAGAGAGGGAGAGAGGGGGGAGAGAAAGAGATAGCAAGAGAGGGAGAGAGAGAAAGAGAGAGGGAGAGAGGAGGGAGAGAGAGAGAGGGAGAGGGAGAGAGGGAGGAGAGAAAGAGATAGCAAGAGAGGGAGAGAGAGAAAGAGAGAGGGAGAGAGGAGGGAGATGGAGAGAGAGAAAGAGAGAGGGAGAGAGGGGGAGAGAAAGAGATAGCAAGAGAGGGAGAGAGAGAAAGAGAGAGGAGGGAGAGAGAGAGAGGGAGAAAGAGAGAGGGAGAGAAGGGGAGAGAAAGAGTTAGCAAGAGGGAGAGAGAGAAAGAGAGAGGGAGAGAGGAGGAAGAGAGAGGGAGAGAGAGAAAGAGAGGGGGAGAGAGGGGGAGAGAAAGAGATAGCAAGAGAGGGGGAGAGAGAAAGAGAGAGGGAGAGAGGAGGGGGAGAGAGAGAGGGAGAGGGAGAGAGAGAGGGAGAGAGGGGGAGAGAGAGAAAGAGAAAGAGGGAGAGGGAGAAAGAGAGGGGGGAGAAAGAGAGTGAGAGAGAGAGAGAGGGAGAGGGGGAAGAGATAGCAAGAGATGGAGAGGGGGAGAGAGGGGGAGAGAGAGAGAGAGAGGGAGAGAGGGAGAGAGAGGAGATAAAGGAAGAGGAGAGATAGAAAGGAAGAGAGAGAAAGAAAGAGGGATAGAAAGAGAGAGGGAGAGATGCTCAGTGAGCCTTTATTTGAAGTTGCCTTTCTTTCTTTCTTTCTCTCTTTCTTTCTTTTGCTCTCTTGCTCTCTTGCTCTTTCTTTCTTTTTTCTTTCTATTGCTTTCTTTCTTTCGCTTTCTCTCCTTTCTTCCCTCCTTCCATTTCTTTCATTCCCCCTCTCTATTTTTATTTCTTTCATTTTCTTTCTTTCTTTCTCTCTTTCTTGCTTTCTTTCTTGCTCTTTTTCTTTCTCTCTTTTACCTTCCCTTCCTCTATCTCTTTTCTTTCTCCTTCCTACCTTCTTCCCTCCCTCCCTTCCTTCAGTCCTTCCTCTCTTACTCTCCCCTTTCATAAGTTTCCTTGCTTCCTTCCTCTGTTCCCCCTTTCTTTCTTTCTTTCTTTCTTTCTTTCTTTCTTTCTTTCTTTCTTTCTTTCTTTCCTTCCTTTTTTCCCTCCATTTCTTGCTTTCCTTTTCCTTCCTCCCTTCTTTCCTCCCTCATTCCCTTCTTTCACTCCTTCCTCTCTTACTCTCCCCTTTCACCCCTCCCCAAAGAAGGTAAATTTCATACATAATTGGTATGTCGCAAAATAAAGTAGTTTTAAAATGGCGGGGGGGGGGCAGACATTTAGGCTGTATGGGGCCCCAAAATTCCTGATGGCAGCCCTGAAAACAGGCCTATGATATGTTGATGTTTACCCTGCATCCACCTCCACATTCCTTGGGTCAGGAGCTGGGCCAGAGCCAACCACAACACTTGGTAGCATTTATATTATTTACTTTATTTTTTACTCTTTGGAACATCACTGTAATTTCCAATTAAATTTCTAAAAGACTATTTTCAAAATTTTGCCACTTTCAGTTTCATCCCAAAAAAATCTAATCATGTTTTAACATTTTATTCACTGTATTTAAGGCTTTTCATATACTTCTTAATCTACTTCTATTTTTTATTTCTAATTTTACATAAAAATCATTTTTAGCTGTCATCCCTTTTAATCTTAACTGTTCATTGTTCTTCTCTTCATTTTTATTTTATGCTTTTTCTTCATTTTGTTTCTTTGTAATTTTTTCCTTTCTTTTTTAGTTCATAGTTCACTTTTTACTATTTTATAATAGCTCTACTTTCACTATATACAGGATATAAAAAATTAGGCCTCATGGACCAGTTGCAATATGTTTTATTACTTTTTTTCAGAAAAAATGTCACTGTGTAAAACGTTCAAAGATCATGTATCAAGAAAATTTCAAGAAAATTTAACTAAGTTCTTAAGAAAAGATAAAGGTAATATTTTTAAATTGTGATCATCTACAGATAGGCTCAAAGAATTTGCTTTTCTATTGTCTATCATGGCAGGGTTTTGAAGGAAGATAGAAAAGTGTACACTAGGACTAGGTTATCCCAAAGGTGCTTTTGCAAAAAGCAACTGGACTTTGTTTTTCCTTGAAAACCTTTGGAATAATCATGATCTAGATAACTGAGAATCTCCATAGACATGTACTCTATGTCAGGGGTTCCCAACCTTGACAACTTTACAACTTGTGGATTTCTACTCCCAGAATTCTGGGAGTTGAAGTCAAGTCATACAGTTGCCATGAAGGCCATGTTCTAGATTACCCATCATTAGTCATGTGTATAGCACATGTAGGATTTTATGATGACACTGGGCAAGTCTGACACATTGTTGTCCATATTCCACAAGTGCAACTAAAACTCAGTTTCATCCTAATCATCCTTATGGAATGTCAGGGTTCTAAACGACATATTACCTTGCAATGATACTATTTCTCATATAACACGAACTAGGAAATATGTGCAGCAGAAACCCAGATGCCTAGGGAAATATATGAATAGCTCCTGATTTTTCTGTGCAGCATGGAAACAGAAAAAAAATCAACCCTCCCCCCTATGGGAAAGATTACCTGTCTCTGACTACTATTAATTACTGAAATATTAATATTGTCAAGCCTGAATTTAATTGGGGTGTGGGATTGTTTGTATCTTTGGGCATTCTAGCATGAAATTGGTTTGACAGAGTTTGGAGCTGGAGAGGGAATGGAGCCTTCAGTCAAAATATGCTTCCTAGCTGATGAGTCAACCACATCCCAATGTCTGGCTGACTGGAGGAGAAGGAGAGATGTCACTGAGCAACCAACTCCCATCTTGATTGGACAATGTGACAATTGTTTTGGGAACTTGAGAAACTGAAACTTACGCTGGAGGAAAAAGCCCAGAAACTTTATTTATCTAAATAAATTTGTTATTTGAGGAAAAGCAATGCCTCAAATTTGTGATGGGTGCATTACTTGGAGTCTGGCATATATTGCTAAAATTAATTGCATTTTGCCAGTTTTTTATTCTTTAGTTAGCAAATACAAAACAGCAAGGACTCTTAAATAATCCAACCATTCAGGAACATTTTATTCAAAATTTGGCTTAATTTATAGTTGTGATAATAAAAAAACCCCATAGAATTAATATAAATGCCCAGCAATCAACACCCAGACGAGCAGACATTAACACCAAGATTAACACTAAACCATCAAAAAGTAAAACAATACCCCAATTAAGAAATTACCATTTCAGACAAACTAACATAAATAACAGCCTAATCAAGGAAACATTCTCCCACTGTAAACCAAACTCAGGACTGAGCTGGGTTTCTTTCTTTCCTTTCTTCTTCCTTGCTTTCTTGCTTCTTTCTTTAAAAAAGCTTGCTAAATAGATTACGACTAGATGATTGTAAGTGGAGACCAGGGCAGCATATTTGGATATCATATTTCATTTAAAATTAATTAAAATCTTATGAGGTAGATTGGACTGATAGATGGTGGTTGTTTGAGTCATCCATTGGGGTTCATATACAGATTAAGTTTTGACTCCAGGAACCCCTGGAGTCTGTCCAATGCTCTAACCACTATTGCATATAAATTGATCTTATTTATCCTGTTTAAGGAAGGATTCTGATGGCTGAGTTCATATCAGTGGGACTGGAAATGACTCCCCTAAAAAAACACACACGATAGCAGCTTGTTTTTTTTGTATATTAAAAACATACTTATATACTTTCATAAATGGACTACCAAAATGATTCCAAAAAATCCCAAAATGTTACAATTATGCACTCTCAGTTTCGAGAACTTATTCAAAGTTGAAATGACCAAGGCAAGGAATATAAAGTAGATTTGGGATGGGGGGGGGGATAAGAAGACAAAGAAGGGGGAAAAGAAGGTGGGAATTTAAAAAAAATACCAAAAGGAACAGAGGTAATCTTCAAGTTATGACCACAACTGAGCAAAAATGTATGTTGCTAAATGAGGCTTTTGTGAAGTGAATTTTACCCCATTGTACAATCTTTCCTACTACAGTTGTTAAGTGACTTACTGCAGTTATTAGTAACACAATTGTTTAAAGTGAATCCAACTTTCCCATTGCCTTTGCTTATCAGGTCACAAAAATGATCACATGACCTTTGGACATTGCAAGAGTCATAAATATGAACTAGTTGCCTGACATCTAAATTTTTATCATGTGATCATGGGGCTGCCACAATAGCCATAAGTGTGATAAAAGGTCATAAGTCCTTTTTTTTCTTCAATGTTGTTATAATTTTAAACAGTCAGTAAACGAATTGTTGTAGGTCAAGGACTTCCTCTATTTTTTCCTCTCCTCCGTCTGGACAAACCCTTTCTTTGAACAAAAATATAGTTTCAACTCAGAATATAATTATTAATCTCAGAAGATGCAATTGTTGAATTAATTGAAATAAAACATCTTTTTATACTGATTCACATATAACATTTTCTTTTTTGTTATGTCTATAGAAGTCATATCTGCAAGTTATGCTTCCATTAGCGATGCTAATAAGGGCCCTTATATAGCTCTGCATTAGTTGATATCAAAGCCAAAAGTGATTTAAACTATATCATTTTTGTGTGTTCAGGTCCAGAAATAATCAGTTGAGAGGTTTGTTTGTTTGTTTTATTTGTCTGATGAAGCTTATTCTTGCTTTTAAAGGCTCAGAGAAAATACATCAGCTTTTCAAGAATACTTCAAAAAGTCATGAATAATACTTAGGAATACTTAGTCAAGAACTGTTAAGAACTATTGAGAAATAGAGAATTTTGCATTTATGCTGAAAATTCAACCGTAAACACAATTGATTTTATCATAAGTAAAGCCAGGAATTCATAAAGTTTCTAGACTCATTAATAACTATTAACCAACTTATTTTTTAAAAGTTAAAAATTATTTTAAATACAAGTGAATGAGGCACCATCTAGCATTATGATAGCAGATTCTGACTGGATAGTCTCTGTCCACTAAACCTTCCAATCTGGTTTGGAAGAACTATTACCAGAGGTGGCATTCAGCCGGTTTGGACTGGTTTGAGTGAACCGGTAGCAGCAACCTGTACTTTGCCATCCTATTTAGACACATTTTGAAACCATATGCATGTGTGCAAGCTGTGTGTATGAACAAAGCACATGTGTGGATGGCCTCATTCATGCAAGGAATGTCGCATACATGCCCTGAAGGTGAGCAAAGTGTGTGCGTGCACACAGGCATATTCACAATTGCAAAATGGTAGAGAAAGTAAGTGAATATTACCTCTGGCTATTACCGCTATGAAGTATAATTAGGAAGCATAATTTTCAGTTGATGAATACAGTTAGAGTTTTCTGCTTGACATATTCCGCAAAAGCACTGAATACAATGTGTATTTAATATTAATCAATGATGTAAATTAAAATTAACCTAGTTCATCAATTACCGTTTATTTCAACATATTTTCTTTCTTTAAATAGTATTATTTATTCTGGTATTTATTTAAAGCTTTATCTTGATCTCATTATTAAACCATTGCTAGGCAGAATAATTTATAACACTTTTCTTTAAGAAAAAACATGTTTTTTTTAAATTAAAAAAACAGTAAAAGAATTTCCACTAAATATTTCTGGGGTACTAAATATGCATTTAGTTGAAATACTCAGGCCAAATGAAATTATTGGTATAAATGAGCTTTGCATAAATTATTTGTGCCAAAAATTAGCTTGCTGTTCTTCAAATTGATTCTACCCCTGTTCTACTTTCTATTTTAATATGTTGGGGATTATTTTCAGATTATTTCCTCGCTCTGAAGTCACTCTGGTTACTCACATTCCACTATCCAAAAAAATTCAGTGATGAAATTTGGAACATCATCTGGAAAATCAAGGAGGCTGAACAATGAAAAGGGACATTTACACCAGCCATTGTTGTAAAAGTGGAAGGAGGAATCAAAGTTCAAACTTTCTTCAGTATGGGTCACATAAAGTGGGGGGGGAGTATTTATCAGACACCAATTGTGCAAGTTCTCCCACTTAAAAAGATGAGAGAGGCCTGTAATTGACATCATAGGTAGACCTCAACACTACATAAATTTATTATAAATATAAAACAAAACAAATATAAATATAAAATTATTAAATTATCAAACTTGTCTCCAAGCTTTTATCTTGGTGCAGAACCCTTATTCAATACATATATAAATCATGTAGAATTTATGTATCCAATCTACCTAAAGTTAAACATTTTTTTCTGATAAGAATGTTAATTCATAAATGAATACCTCGAGTATCGCGAGGGTTACGTTCCAAGACCCCTCGCGATACTCGATTTTTCGCGATATAGTGGTGCGGAAGTAAAAACACCATCTGCGCATGCGTGCCCTCGCGCATGTGCAGATGGTGTTTTTTACTTCCGCACTTGGGAAGACCCCCGCCCAACAGCTGAGGACCCGCCTGCCCGCCGCTTGTCCGGCCACCGCGCCGCTCGTGCCGCCGCTGCTGGCGCGAGCAACGCCGCTTCCCAGCTGAGTGGCGCGAGCAACGGCATGGGTGGGCGAAGGGCGGGCGCGCGGACAAGGGGCGCACGAGCGGCGTGGCGGCCGGACAAATGGCGGCCGCGCCTGGCGGCAGCACGAACAACACAAACAGCGTGGCGGCCGAACAAACGCACGAGCAACGCAAGCGGCGTGGCGGCCGGACAAATGGCGGCCGCGCCTGGCGGCAGCACGAACAACACGAACAGCATGGCGGCCGAACAAACGCACGAGCAACGCAAGCGGCGTGGCGGCCGGACGAATGGCGGCCGCGCCTGCCGGCAGCACGAGCAACACGAACGGCGTGGCGGCCGAACAAACTCACGAGCAACGCAAGCGGCGTGGCGGCCGGACAAACGGATTCTCCTCCGACCTGCCCTCACCTTAGCTTCCAGCTGATGCTTCGATCCTTGGAAGAGGCCAGAGCGCCTTTCTGCACCACACTCTGCGCTCGGGTTCCTTTCCGGAAGATGGAAGTTTCTCTCTTTCCATCCTTTCTAGCAATACAATACTCGATGGTTAAAACCATTTTAACCATCGAGTATTTTATTGCTAGAAAGGATGGAAAGAGAGAAACTTCCATCCTTCCATCCTTTCTAGCAATACAATACTCGATGGTTAAAACCATTTTAACCATCGAGTATTGTATTGCTAGAAAGGATGGAAAGAGAGAAACTTCCATCTTCTGGAAAGGAACCCGAGCGCAGAGTGTGGTGCAGAAAGGCGCTCTGGCCTCTTCCAAGGATCGAAGCATCAGCTGGAAGCTAAGGTGAGGGCAGGTCGGAGGAGAATCCGTTTGTCCGGCCGCCACGCCGCTTGCGTTGCTCGTGAGTTTGTTCGGCCGCCACGCCGTTCGTGTTGCTCGTGCTGCCGGCAGGCGCGGCCGCCATTTGTCCGGCCGCCACGCCGCTTGCGTTGCTCGTGCGTTTGTTCGGCCGCCATGCCGTTTGTGTTGCTCGTGCTGCCGCCAGGCGCGGCCGCCATTTGTCCGGCCGCCACGCCGCTTGCGTTGCTCATGCGTTTGTTCGGCCGCCATGTCGTTTGTGTTGATCGTGCTGCCGCCAGGCGCGGCCGCCATTTGTCCGGCCGCCACGCCGCTTGCGTTGCTCGTGCGTTTGTTCGGCCGCCATGCCGTTCGTGTTGCTCGTGCTGCCGCCAGGAGCGGCCGCCGTTTGTCCGGCCGCCACACCGCTCGTGTGCCAATGTCCGCGCGCCCGCCTTTCGCCCGCCCACGCCGTTGCTCGCGCCACTCAGCTGGGAAGCAACGCTGGGGTTTCCCCGCCGCCCACGCAAAGGGGAAACCCCGGCAAGAGGGGGAAGACCCAGGGAAGCCACCCAGCAGCTGATCTGGCCAGGGGGAAGCAAACTCCACCATCTACGCATGCGTGGCCATAGGAAAAAAAAATGGCGCACATGCGCAGATGGTGTTGTTTACTTCCGGGTTGAAAAATCGCGATATAGCGTTTCGCAATAATCGAGATCGCGAAACTCGAGGGATCACTGTATATCACAAAATGGAAGAAGTACAAAATTGTAATAATAAGACCAATCAATTTTTAAAATGTATTGGAAAAAGAAAGCAAAACACTCTCTTTATATATTTAGAAATTTATTTTCTAAGCTTTCAAACATACATTGACTAAATTGCTGGATGACTACCTATAGCAGGGGTCTCCAATCTTGGCAACTTTAAGCAAAGCTGTCTGATGAATTCTGGGAGTTGAAGTCCACAAATCTTAAAGTTGTCAAGGTTGGAGACCTCTGACCTAGAGTTAATGTCTGTTAATTTCTATATCAGAAAGGAAAGTGTAGAATTCTCCCATACTCTGAATAACTGTTCAGATACTGAGCATAAGTGTTCGGAAACTTCAGATCGTGCAGAACGCAGCCGCAAGAGACATCGTGGGGTTTCCAAGATTTGCCCATGTTTCTTCAACACTCCGTGGCTTGCATTGGATGCCGATCAGTTTCCGGTCACAATTCAAAGTGTTGGTCATGACCTTTAAAGCCCTACATGGCAATGGAGCAGAGTACCTCCGGAACCGCCTGCTACCACACGAATCCCAGCGACTGATAAGGTCCCACAGAGTTGGCCTTCTCCAGTTCCCGTCAACTAAACAATGTCGGCGGGCCCCAGGGGAAGAGCTTTCTCTGTGGCGGCCCCGGCCCTCTGGAACCAACTCCCCCTGGAGATTAGAACTGCCCCCACCCTCCCTGTCTTTCGTAAACTACTCAAGACTCATTTATTCCGCCAGGCATGGGGGAGTTGAGATAGCTCTTCCCCCTAGGCCATTACAAGTTATGCATGGTATGTTTGTGTGCATGTTTGGTTTCATAATAGGGTTTTTTAGTTGTTTTTTATTATTGGATTGTACATGTTGTGTTTATTATTGTTGTTAGCCACCCCGAGTCTGCGGAGAGGGGCGGCATACAAATCCAATAAATAATAATAATAATAATAATAATAATAATAATAATAATAATAATTATTATTATTATTATTATTATTAAGTCATCAGGTCAGCAAAGACTGAAGATCTTCTACTCCATTCTCCTGGCCAGAACACTAATCCTGAGACCATTCTAGAGAAATAGGTATCTAACATTTATTTAAAAACCACCAGTTGTTGTTTTCTTGATGGAAAACAAGATCCATTTTTCTTTTTAAAAAATGTGTTTTATCAAAGATGTTTTTCACATCTAAATTAAACCATGATTCAATGGGTCAAAGATATTCAATATAGGAACAAAAGCCATAGTCTGTAATGGCTGTACATATAGATATACATATACATATACATATACACAGTAATGGGCAGCCAAAAATTTTACTACCACTGTGGGTGTGGCTTATTTTGTGGGTGTGGCTTAATGGTCCTGTGACTGGCTAGGAGTGGCTTGCTGGCCATGTGATCAGGGGGGTGGCTTGAACGACCATCATCATCCTTGAGTTACAACCTTACCAGTGTCGCTCGCTGGGGTGACAATTTCCTTTGCGTTTCCCGTGCTCTCCTTCTTGGGTCGCCCACCCACCAACCTCAGGCTGGGTAGGTAGGCGAACGGGTGCTGTGAGAAACATAAATGCTGCCAGCTCCGCTTCCACCCATGCCTTCTGCTTGAACCTCAAGTGGGAGATGGCCGTGTGAGGCTGGAAGGGAGATGGGCGGGAGAGGGGAAGGCTCATCTGAGGCCAGGAAGAAGAAAAGAGGAAAAAAGCAAGGAGCACAAACACAGCAGCAGGGGGGGGAAGAGAGATGAGCTGAGACCAGTAATACAGGAAGTGACAGCCACCAATCAGCTGGAGCTGTGCGCACATCTTCATTTCCGCTGGTGGAACTGTCTTCCACCCCGTCCTGCCTGCTGCCCACCCCTACATATACATATGCATATGCATATACATATGCATATGCATATGCATATACATATACATATGCATATACAGTGATCCCTCGATCTTCGCGATCTCAATCTTCGTGAAACGCTATATCGCGATTTTTCAAAAAATATTAATTAAAAATATTTTCCCACCCGATGACGTCACTCTCTTCCTTTCTCATCTTTCTTTCTCTCTCTCTTTCTCTATCTTGCTTCTTCCTCTCTCACACTCTCTTCCTCCCTCTCATCTCTTTCTTTCCTTCTCTCTCTTTCTCTATCTCTCCCCCTCTTGCTCTCGAGCGGCGGGCGGCGGGCGAGCAGCGGGCGGGTAGCAGCGAGGAGCCGAAGATCGGGGTTTCCCCTTTGCGTGGGCGGCAGGGAAGACCCCGATCTTCGGCTCCTCGCTGCTGCGGCGCTGCCGAGCAGATCAGCTGCTGGGCGGCTGAAGGAACCTTCCCTGGGTCTTCCCCGCTGCCCACGCAAAGGGGAAACCCCGATCTTCGGCTCCTCACTGCTGCGGCGCTGCCGAGCAGATCAGCTGCTGGGCGGCGGAAGGAACCTTCCCTGGGTCTTCCCAGGTGCGGAAGTAAAAACACCATCTGCGCATGCGCGGCCATGGGAAAAAGGGCGCGCATGCGCAGATGGTGTTTTTACTTCCGCGCCACTATATCGCGAAAAATCGATTATCGCGAGGGGTCTTGGAACGGAACCCTCGCGATAATCGAGGGATCACTGTACATATACATTTCTAATAGCATCCTTTCTGACTGACTATTTTATTAAAATACATTGTTTTTTTAAAATGAAGATGATACCTTCTTTTAACACGTATCATCTCAAACTTGTTTTGGTTCCTGTTTGGACCAGGAATCATAATTAATTGATTTCAGTAATGGCTGCAGTTATATTTGTCTCAATAACTTGTAAAATCTCAGAGGAAAATAACCCACGAAGTTTTTATCTGAAGATTGGTGAAACAATACATTTCAGTAGGCAGTTACAGATGTTTCTCAATAATTCAGGTCTGAAGTGATTCTAGTTGATGTAAACAACATATGGCACACTTGCACATGTGCTCACACACACTCAAATACCCACATACAGTTGCTGGAGTATAAGTCAAAAAGATATATGAAACTAAAAGTACAAATGGATTTTTAGAAGCTATCTAGATAATATCCTTTTTGTGAACGTTCTACATTTTCAGGAAACAAATAACGAACAGTACGAAAATGGAAATGCTGCTTATATGTAAAGAAAAATAGCACCGTCAAAATATTTTGAAACAACAAGTATGTTTTTCCTAAGTAACTGGCTTTTCTGTTTAATAGAGAATTTAAGTTTAAAGTTTTATTCTTTCTACCTCAATTCATAGTAAGCTAAATATTATTTTATCACCAATACTAAGATATACATTGGGATTTATTAACATTTGGGATTATAAAAAATATCAAATTAAAAATCTTAAAATATTCAGTTGTAAAACATATGATTAGGGAATATTAAATACACATATTAAATATCTTGATCCCATAATGTGAAGCAAATAATCAAAAACACTGCCTAATAACAATGATTAATCTGCATACAGATCGGGGGTTGAACAACATCAAAAACATAATCAAAAAAGCACAACAAAGAATGCACTTTCTGCGCCAACTCAGGGAGCTCAAACTGCCCAAGGAGCTGCTGATACAGTTCTACAGAGGAATCATTGAGTCTCTCATCTGCACCTCTATAACTGTCTGGTTTGGTTCTACAACCCAACAAGACCGACACAGATTTCAGAGGATAATCAGAACTGCAGGGGAAAAAAAGGCTGCCAATCTGCCTTCCACTGAGGAACTGTATACTGCACAAGTCAAAAAGAGGACTGTGAAAATATTTACTGGCCCCTCGCATCCTGCACATAAACTGTTTCAACTCTACCCTCAAAACGTCACTACAGAGCACTACACACCAAGACAACTAGATATAAGAACAGTTTTTTCCCGAATGCCATCACTCTACTAAACAAATAATTCTCTCAACACTGTCAAACTTTTTACTAAGTCTGAACTTCTATTTCTACTAGGTTTTTTTCATCATTCCTATCATCCATTTCCTTCCACTTAGGGCTGTATGACTGTAACTTGTTGCTTGTATCCTAAGATTTTTTAAAATATTGATTGTTTCTTCATTGCTTATTTGACCCCTATGACAATTTTTAAGTGTTGTACCACATGATTCTTGACAAAGGTATTTTGTGTGTGCAATCACACATGATCAATAAAGAGTTCTATTCTATCCTATCCTATCCTATCCTAATTTGCCTAACAGAAAATACTGTTTAGATATTTGTCCTAAGGGAGAACATCAATAAAATTCATGGCTAGCCATGAAAAATGAAATTTAAAAAATGTTTAGTTGTTTATTTTGCTCAGAAAGGGACCCCCTCCCAGGCTGTGTGCAATTATGTTCATTTATATATAGATTATGCTGCAGGTTCCAAATTAATTAATTTTTTCATTTCATTTTTCATTTGGTTGTGATCAGAAATGTTCAAATTAGTAAACCAATGCAAAAAGTTTTTTTTTTTAAAATTAAGTAGCTAAAATCAACCTTTTTTAGTCTGGGTCAAATAGACCTGGGAACAGAACAAGTGTATAGTCTTTGCGAACAGAACCGCAGGGTTAATCTTTAAGTTTCTACAAATAACTTCTTATTTTAGGTATATGTCATTTCTTTAATACTGCCTCCTAAACTAGTTATGTCATCTAAGTTGACCAAACTGTTTCCCATTCTTTCTGTTTCTTTTATCCTTGATTAAATAGTCACTATGTATATTTCTCCTCTAACCAAACATAAAATTTCCCCCCACACTTTATAATAATTTAAATCTTCTTTATGTTTAATTTTCATTGTTGATGTATTCATGTTAACATTATCTCCCCACTATCCTCCTCCCTTCTTCTCTTACCCTACCCCTCCCTCCATCTCAGTGGGAAAGTAATGTTTTTTGAAATCAGGACAAATAAGGCATATCTCCCATCTTTAACAATTTTAAAACAAATAAGCAAATTTTAAATATATTGTCAATGTAGTCTTTACATAGAATATATTTCCTTATTCTGCAAGTAAACCACACTTATGAATCAATATGGTTACTTAATATTTGTACATTATTGATTCACAAACCTCTATGATTAGTATGTTTCTCAGGCTATTTTTCCCAAACTTGTTTTTTTTCCTGTTCTCTTTATAAAGAATTTTCCTTTGTATTGGACAATAAAATCAATCAGCTTAAATAACATAATTATACTATTGTAAATATAAATAATTGATTCTATGTTATATTTTCATTTATGAGGAAACAAAGAAAGTGAAAGAGAAAGTTTTAAGAATTTGCAGTTCACTGGTTATTTTATATATAGTAGGTAAAGCTATTCTTTAAAAATATGGCACTTGCCCATGATTTAGGGGGGAAAACCCCCAAAAAGCATAAATATAATTCATCATGGGTTGTTTCTTTTAAAAGATTTTTACCTATAGTATATACTATAGAAAAGAAACAAAGTATGATAGACAAGATGGTAACACTCAATGTAGAACATACAGATGTATATTTATTTCAGTCAATTTATAGCTAGAGACCAAGAGAATGCAATATCTCTAGCCCACAAGGTATTTAGATCTGGTCTATGGGGCCACCCTGGAAACAGCAAAGGACCAACCCACAGTGCCTCTGCCAGTGAAAACAAAGCTCACAAGAGCCACAGGCATCCACCGAGTCCATTTTCACTGGCAAAGGGTTGTAGGAAGCCATCACATCCAAATCCTGTTTTCATTGGCAGAGTGTTCAAGCCACCATGAGTGATTTTTGCCCCAACACTCTTAAGCAGATGTTGGATAACCATCTGTCTGAAGTAATGTAGGGTTTCCTGCCTTCCAACTCTGTTGTTGCTATTGTTGTTGTTTTTGTTGCTGTTATTGTCATTATTATTATTATTATTATTATTATTATTATTATTATTATTTTGTGCTGGCCACACACATACCCCGGCCCTGCCCACCCCACTCTGAAGTCAAATACAACCTTGATGTGGCCCTCAATGAAATCGAGTTTAACACCTCTAGCTTCGAGAGTGCTGTAAAGTACTATGAAGTACTACACTATATACCGTATTTTTCGCTCCATAAGACGCAGTTTTTTTCCTCCCAAAGTAGGATGAAAAATCACCCTCGTCTTATGGAGCGAAGATGCAGGCAGGGAGGGGGGGAGGCGCTGGAGCAGAGGGGGGGGCGGCGATATAGTTACCAAAGGGCCCCGGGGAAATTGAATAATGGGGGGGCCCTGGCGCTTCTCCTGCTGAGCCCAGCTGCTGCGGCTGGAGGCGCACCCGCTCTAGCGTTCCTTTCGGCCGGCCGCCGCCTGTGCAAAGTTTGGCTGCGAACTTGGAAGCGCTATCCCGCCAGCCGGCTGGCTGGCTAGCTGCTGCCTGGCCCCCTCCGTCCCGGAGGAGGGTCTCCCTCCGCACCACCAGCGGCGCTCCCCCCGCCAGCCAGCCAGCCAAGCCCCGCACCTGCCGGAACCGGCTCCTCGCTCTCCCCCCGCCGCCCACCACGTTTGCAGGAGGTGGGGAGGGTCGGGCGGCCCGCCAAGGCCAGGAGGGATGCCGCTGCCCCCCTTTCCCTCTCTCCGCCCGCCGCTGCACCTTCTTGACGCCGAGAGGAAATGCCGGCAAAGGTTTTTCTTATTTTGAATATTCCGAGTGGGCTAGCAGGGAGATAGGGAGCGCATGCAAGAGAGGGAGAGAGAGAAAGAGAGGGAAAGGGGGGAGAGGGGGGAGAGAAAGAGAGAGGAAGAGAAAGGGGGGAGAGAAAGAGATAGCAAGAGAGAGAGAACAAGAGAGAGAAAGAGCGTGAGAAAGAAAACAAGAGAGAAAGAGTGAGAGAGAGAGAGAGAAAGCAAAAGAGACAGAAAGAAAACAAGAGAGAGAAAGTGAGAAGAAGAGAGAGAAAGAGGGGGAGAGAGAGAGAAAGAGAGAGGGGGAGAGAGAGGGGGAGAGAGGGAGAAAGAGAGGGGGAGAGGGGGAGATAGCAAGAGAGGGAGAGAGAGAAAGAGAGAGGGAAAGGGGGAGAGGGGGGAGAGAAAGAGAGAGGGAGAGGGGGGAGAGAGGGGGGAGAGAAAGAGAGAGGGAGGGAGAGAGAGGAGATAAAGGAAGAGGAGAGAGAGAAAGGAAGAGAAAGAAAGAAAGAGGGATAGAAAGAGAGAGGGAGAGATGCTCAGTGAGCCTTTCTTTGAAGTTGCCTTTTTTTTTCTTTCTTTCTTTCTTTCTTTCTCTCTCTCTTTCTTTTTCTCTCTTTCTCTCTTGCTCTTTCATTCTTTTTTCTTTCTCTTGCTTTCTTTCTTTCTCTTGCTTTCTCTCCTTCCTTCCCTCCTTCCATTTCTTTCATTCCCCCTCTCTATTTTTATTTCTTTCATTTTCTTTCTTTCTCTCTTTCTTGCTTTCTTTCTTGCTCTTTTTCTTTCTCTTTTACCTTCCCTTCCTCTATTTCTTCTTTTCTTTCTCCTTCCTACCTTCTTCCCTCCCTCCCTCCCTCCCTTCAGTCCTTCCTCTCTTACTGTCCCCTTTCATAAGTTTCCTTGCTTCCTTCCTCTGTTCCTGTCCCTTCCCCCTTTCTTTCTTTCTTTCTTTCCTTCCTTCCTTCCTTTCCTCCCTCCATTTCTTGCTTTCCTTTTCCTTCCTCCATTCTTTCCTCCCTCACTCCCTTCTTTCACTCCTTCCTCTCTTCCTCTTCCCTTTCACACCTTTCCTTGCTTCCTTTGCACCCTTCTATGTTATTGTAATAAATATTTTAGCCCACATTTTGGCTCAAAATATTTTTTTTCTATTTTCCTCCTCTAAAATCTAGGTGCGTCTTATCAGCAGGTGCGTCTTATAGAGCGAAAAATACGGTAAGTCAAAATGCTATTGTTCTAAGGCAAAGACATAATGATGGCATTAATATAAACTACAACTAGCTACATATCTTTTTATGCTATATTTTGCTTACTATATATTTATGTTTCTTGTGCTACACATAATGTGGAACAGTTTGAGGTAAAACTGAATAGATGACTTTATGCCTGTAATCAAATGTATTATTTTGATGTCTTTAAAGGAATAATGAGTTAAGAATGTTAATATTGAAGCTCAAATGTATTGACTGAAAACCTATGTAAAATCATTGAGAAAATAACTTTCCTTGCAGCTATGAAGCAGCCAGAGGTTTTTGAAGATGGGGTGCAGGTGCTTCAAAACTCTCTTGAAGTCTACTGGTACAGCCCTCAAGGATACACAGGAATATGAAGAAGACTTTAGAATGACCTTGAGGCACTTCTGATATAAGAGGTGTTTAATGAAACAATTTGCACATTCTTAAATATTTGGAAATATTAGTTGTAATAAATGACATTTACAAAAGTATTCAAATGTTTCATCGTCTGACACCTTCTTTTCAAAGAATGCATTTTTCTGTGTCCTCTGTTCTTATCTATTCATGGACAAAATACAAGCATTATACCCTAGAATAAATTGCAAGATATACATTGTTTTTTCACCTACTACTTCAAAATTGTTGACAATAATTATAATATTCCAGTCTAACTGAAAATTGATCCTAATTGTAGTAGAGTGTTCTTTAAATTTAAATACTAGTTATAACAATACCCAAAATATGTCAGTGTTTCAATAAAACCCCAAACACAACACATTGAGTTATGCAGAATCTAGATGCAAATTTCTCTCTTTTGTAACAATAACTAAATAAAAAGTTCTTATTTATGTACAATTATGTCCAAAAACATTTTTTGTTTTAATCTGTTTTAATAATACAGTGGTACCTCGTGATACGAACCCCTCGCCATACGAACAATCCGAGATACAAACCTGGGGTTCGGAAATTTTTTGCCTCTTCTTCTGAACTTTTTCCATTTTACGAACCCACTGCCGCGAAGCCCCGCCACCCGGCTGTCGCCTTTTGGAAGAGCTGGGGGGCTTCTCGGCGTTCTCCTGAACGCCGAACCCGGAAGTTCGGCAAAAGTTCGGGGTCGGCGTTCGGGTTCAGGAGGACACTGAGAAGTCCCGCCGCCCGGCTGTTAGCTTTTCAAAAGAGCCGCGGAGCTGTCGGGACGGTCAGGAGGCAGGAAAGGAGGTGGGGAATCCCAATAGGGAATTCCATGCGTGTAGCTTTGACGTCACAAAGACGTCCTTCCTGGCCGGCTGAAACATGGACTCCAGGAAGGACGTCTTTGTGACGTCAAAGCTCCGCCCATGGAATTCCCTATTGGGATTCCCCACCTCCTTTCCAGCCTCCTGACTGGCCTGACAGCTCCGCGGCTCTTTTGAAAAGCTGCAGGGCTTCTCAGCGTCCTCCTGAACCCGAACACCAAACCCGAACTTCCAGGTTTGGCATTCGGGAGGCCGCTGAGAAGCCCCCCGGCTGTTTCAAAAGACGACAGCCAGGCGGCGGGGCTTCTCGGCGGCCTCCCAAACATCGAACCCGGAAATTCAGCAAAAGTTCGGGTTTGGGTGGCCGCCAAGAAGCCCTGCCTCCCAGCTGTCACTTTTTGAAACAGCCGGGGGGCTTCTCGGCGTCCTCCCGAACCCGAACGCCAAACCCAAACTTCTGGGTTCGGCGTTCGGGAGGCCGCCGAAAAGCCCCCCAGCTGTTTCAAAAGACGACAGCCGGACGGCGGGTCTTCTTGTCGGCCTCCCGAACGCCGAACCCGGAAGTTCGGTAAAGGTTCAGGTTTGGGTGGCTGCCGAGTAGGCCGCCGCCCAGCTGTTGCCTTTTTGAAACAGCTGGGGGGCTTCTCAGCGGCCTCCCAAACCCAAAGGTTCGGCAAAGTTTGGGTTTGGCGTTCGGGTTTGGGAGGACGCCGAGAAGCCCCCTGGCTGTTTCAAAAGGTGACAGCCGGGCGGCGGAGCTTCTCGGTGGCCACCCGAACCCGAACTTTTGCCAAACTTCTGGGTTCGGCATTGGGAGAATGCTGAGAAGCGCCCGGCTGTTACAAAAGGTGACAGCCGGGCAGCGGCGGTTTTTTGTGTTTTTTTCTTTCACGGATTAATTCATTTTACATTGTTTCCTATGGGAAACAATATTTCGTCTTACGAACTTTTTGCCTTACGAACCTCCCCCAGGAACCAATTAGGTTCGTAAGACGAGGTATTACTGTATCTCTTTTTCCCCTTTTCCCCCCTTTTTTCACAAAATACAGAAAGTACAAATGATGTGCATGCTAATTCCTGTGCAATAAAATGCAACTGGAGACTATGAGGGTATGAAGAAATAAAAATAACCTTTGAAGGTAACAGGGAGAATATGAGAGGTTCTATTTACACCCCATATAGCCTGCTGTTTCTTCATCTGATTATACAACTGAAAGAAAATAATCTATTTTCCTACCCCTCACCTATTGTCCTTAAGGGAAAAAATTCCACATTCTGATGTGTTTTATTATGATACCTTTTTTATATTTTATTTCAACTCTCTGGAACCAGCTACCTCCTGAGATCTGGACTGCCCCCACTCTACTGGCCTTCCAGAAAGCTGTAAATGGTATACATGCTGTATGTTTGTTTTTACATTTAAATTTTTTTAAATTTTTTTTAAAGGATTTTAATATATTGCATGTTCTATTTTTGGTTGTGAGCCGACTAGAATCCACAGGCAGTTAGGCAGCATACAAATTGAAAATAACAAATAAATAAATAAATAAACAACTAAACAAATAAACAAACAAACAAACAAATAAATAAATTTCTGATAAGTTGTTTGATCTTTCTTTGTCCTTGAAGCCAAATAAATGGTTATTGACTTTTCTCCTTCCTGAACCACATTCACCAAGCCAATTAAACTAAAAATAGTTTAGTTCTTCATATTTACATGATCCATTCTTTAAATTATTTCCAAATACAATTGTTCTGAAGTAGAATCCAGAATTATCTATTCACAAAATCAAATTTCTTTTAATTACACATTTTCATGCTTTAACAAACATTGCAGAATAGTCACTGTAATTATAATTTATAACACTGAAATGTGTTGCTGTAGCATTTATTTACACATTTGTTAGTTTGTTGCAATTCATTTCATATTTACTTGTGAAAATCCTAGATTTTTTCCCTTTTTCTAATGCAGAAAAGAAACAGAACCATAAAAGAAAGGATTATTTATGTTTAATATTGATTAAACAACAATAACAAAACACAGATACTTTCATATATTTTTGTGCCTCACTGCCCACAGGAATCATGTGGACCATGGAACTATTCCAGAATGGTAACATTTATAGTATTTATAGTATTTAGGTATCTTTTACATTTTCCCAGATTACCACTCAGTTTGTTCTGTTAGACATCCAGATCCGAGTAAATCAATGTTACTTTGCAATTTAAGGAACATTCTCATTTAATTTATTTATTTATTTATTGGATTTATATGCCGCCCCTCTCCGAAAACTCGGGGCGGCTAACAGCAATCATAAACAGTGTACAATAATAATCCAATACTAAAAGCGAATTAAAAACCCCTTAATATAAAAAACCAAACATACATACAAACATACCATGCATACAATTGTAAAGGCCTAGGGGGAAAAGGAATCTTAATTCCCCCATGCCTGGCGGCAGAGGTGGATTTTAAGTAGCTTACGAAAGGCAAGGAGAGTGGGGGCAATTCTAATCTCTGGGGGGAGTTGGTTCCAGAGGGCCGGGGCAGCCACAGAGAAGGCTCTTCCCCTGGGTCCCGCCAAGCGGCATTGTTTAGTTGACGGGACAGGGAGAAGACCCACTCTGTGGGACCTAACTGTGGGACCTAACTGGTATCTTTTCTTAAAATTATATATATCATACTGAACTAAGAATTATGGACATGAGAAGTATGAAGAAGAATAGATTCTGGCATGTTTATCATGTGTAGACCCAAACACTGGCACACATAGTATTGCCTCATTTAAATTTTGATTCTATGTCAACAAAACTCTGAGTATTCTTTTCATAGATTTCTTCATTCCCTACACCACCTCTGAGAACCAGCTGCAAGGCAAAGGCACACAGGCATAATCTCATACACTGTTTTGCTCTCTTTGAATTCCAGGGAGCCACCCAGTGCAAGACAGAGATACCTGCCAAATCATCAGGAAAGTCCCCAAGTAGCCTCAGAAATCAGGCATTTAAGGAGGCCATTTCAATGGGTCCTTTGTCCTCAATATGATGGGAACATAGTAAAGGTCAGAGGCCAGCAAACTCCATATTCAGTTCATGTTTCACTTTTCCAAAGGAAAAAATAGATCTAGAGTGGTGTTCACCTACATAACACAAAATTGTGATTATATGAAAAAAGGCTATAGTCTCCATGAAACCACACATCAAGATGCAGAGATTAGTATGTCCTAAGAGAAAAATCTCAGTCTCAAAATGACATCCACCTTCAACCCACATATCTATATTACTCACAGCAATGCTTGGCTATTAAAAAAAATCCGAAACAATCTCATATTAACAATGGATTACCCAGAACTAAAATTAGGAATCTGGATATTTAATTTCTCATGAGCAGGTGGTTCACAAAACACAAGGCAAGAGATGTGGGTGGTGTTAGTACAATTATCTAGTATACAACAAACTTTAAGCTGTCTTCACCAATTTAACTGATTTTTCATGATTTACAGCAGGAAAATAACTTTATGAGATGTCCTTAGAACTCTTATCAGTATACTTCAGATTGCTGTGACAACATGGAATATCATCTATGGTTGCATATAGCATTCAAAGGGGGCATCTCAGAAAGCATGTTACTGCCAATAGAACAAACCTTCTTCAAAGCAGCCTAATGCATACAGCTGCTTCACTAGCAGACCCAGTTGAAGTGACCCTGCGTTTGCCCAAACACAAAGAATTGTAGCCAATTTTCAAAACCATTACAATTATCCAAAGGGTGTAGTTGCTTTAATTCGTCAAACATACCGTAGGTGTTCTGCTTGCTTGCTAACATGCTCTGTCTTCTTACACACAGACAGAAACCCCAATACTTGAAAAAAATCCAGAACCAGATAGCTTCACTAGAGTGATATTCATTATAGATGAGAATTTCTGCTAAAATTGCCAAATTTTGTTTGTACATTTTATTAGATAAAGACATAGGAAGAGGAGGGGCGATTTTCCATTAAAATCTCTCTGCATGGGCTCTAATCCATTCCATTTAACCTATAACTTGAACAAATAATTATGGTAAATAGTTGTAATTTCTTCAATAAAATTATTCATTAAATTTGTATCTTATCAAGAGGTGGTTGTTGCTTTACTTAATATTTGTTCCACCTGGTTGCAGGATCCACTTACTTAGTTCTTGCAGCAAAGCTAATAATGCAAAAAAGGGAGGGGGTGTTATCAGATGATTTGTTGGTAAGGGGATGTGATTAGCTCAAGGTCACCTATTCCTAAATGAAAGGGTCTCTCTGTTTCTAGTCCACAACATCATGCTGGCTTTTCTTTGATTTTATCATGTTAAAATAGACAATAAAGTTCTATTTGCACTGTACTCTGCAATATTATCATTTCCTTTTCAAAGAGATTTATTAAATAGTTGAGCTATTTAGACCAATATTTATTAGTATATATGTGATTAGTACACACACACACAAACAAAAACACACACACACATATACTATATATCCTAATAAAGATATTATTTGTGGGAAATCACATATATTGAGAAAAATGGATTACGCAATTCATTTCAGTAAAATAACTTTTGTGTAGGCATACAAATGTAAACTTCATATGCTGTGTGTGTGTGTGTGTGTGTATTCAATATTCAAAGCAGCACGAAGCTAACAACTTCAGCCTGCTGATGGTAAATGCAATTTCACCGAAACATCGCATAGACCAGGGGTCAGGAACCTTTTTGGCTAAGAGAGCCGTAAACGCCACATATTTTGAAATATAATTCCGCGAGAGCCGTACGTATCTCCCTTTCTCTCTTTCTTTCTCTCTCTCTTTCTCTCCCCCTCTCTTTGTCTCTTTCTATCTCTTTCTCTCCCTCCCTCTATCTTTCTCTTTTTATCTCTCTCTTTCTCTTTCTCTCTCTCTCTTTCTCCCCCTTCTCTCTGAAGTGGGGAGGGCCGGGTTGGCACCAAGGTAGCTCGAGACGGGGTGCAAAAGCAAACTACTCTGCTGGCCCAGGGCCACATCGGAAGGAAGGAAGGAAGGAATGGTAAAAGGGGCGATCAAGAGAGGAATGGGTGAATGAATGGACGGAGGGTGGGAAGGAAGGAAGGAAAGAGGGAAGGGACAGGAACAGAGGAAGGGTGCAAAGAAAGCAAGGAAAGGTGTGAAAGGGGAGAGTAAGAGAAGAAGGAGCGAAAGAAGGGAATGAGGGAGGAAACAAGGGAGGAAGGAGAAGGAAAGCAAGAAATGGAGGGAGGGAAGGAAGGAAGGAAGGAAAGAAAGAAAGAAAGAAAGAAAGAAAGAAAGGGGGAAGGGACAGGAACAGAGGAAGGAAGCAAGGAAACTTATGAAAGGGGAGAGTAAGAGAGGAAGGACTGAAGGAAGGGAGGGAGGGAAGAAGGTAGGAAGGAGAAAAAAAAGAAGAAATAGAGGAAGGGAAGGTAAAAGAGAGAAAGAAAAAGAGCAAGAAAGAAAGAAAGAAAGAGAGAAAGAAAGAATGAAAGAGAAATAAAAATAGAGAGGGGGAATGAAAGAAATGGAAGGAGGGAAGGAAGGAGAGAAAGAAAGAGAAAGAAAGAAAGCAAGAGAAAGAAAAAAGAATGAAAGAGCAAGAGAGAAAGAGAGAAAGAGAGAGAGAGAGAGAAAGAAAGAAAGAAAGGCAACTTCAAAGAAAGGCTCACTGAGCATCTCTCACTCTCTCTCTCTTTCTATCCCTCTTTCTTTCTCTCTCTTCCTTTCTATCTCTCCTCTTCCTTTCTCTCTCCTCTCTCCCTCTCTTTCTACCCTCCTTTCTCTTCCTTCCTTCTCTCCTCCCTCCCCTCCCTCCCTCCTTCCTTCCTCTCCATTTCTCTTTCCCTCCCTCTCTTTCCCTTTTCTTTCTTTTGGTCCACTTCTCTCTCTCTCCGCTTCTCCACTTGCCTCCCCCCCGGCCACCCACGCGCGCTTACCAGCAGCAGGAATTCAAGTAAGCCCAAAAGAAGCCATTGGCTCCGGGCGGCGTTCATGGCCCCCCCGAACCCCCAGCCCAGCTGGAGCTCCCTCTCGCCGCCGCCATCTCCCTGCGACTGCCTGCGGCCGCTGCAGCCCCCCCCTCCCACCGGGCCACAAAGGACATTTGCCGCCGACGCCAGTGAAGCTTCAGCTGGGCGGGGCGCTGCTGGTACTTCCATCCTGGGGCTCCCGCTCGCAGCTGTCCCCTGGCTTCTGCTCGATGCCGCGGTTTTCGGCGCTGTCCTGCTGTGCCCCAAAGACGGAAGGCGGGAAAAAGGCGAGAAGAATGGAGCTCTCCTTCTTCCTGCCTTCCGTCTTTGGGGCCCAGCAGGACAGCGCCGAAAACCGTGGCATCGAGCAGGAGCCAGGGGACAGCTGCGAGCGGGAGCTCAGTGCAAGGAGCCCTGTCTGCGAGCCAGATACGGCCATCAAAAGAGCCATATCTGGCTCGCGAGCCATAGGTTCCCGACCCCTGGCATAGACACTCAAAATATTACACGGGGTAAAACCCGAACTCAGAACAATCTATATACATATACCCGTGAAAATCTACAAATATATATGTTTTCGTAGATTTTCACGGGTATATGTATGTAGATTGTTCTGAGTTCGGGTTTTGCCCCATGTAATAATAACAAAATATTAAACGGGGCAAAACCCGAACTCAGAACAATCTACATATATATATATATATATATCTCACATGTTTTGTTTTGTTTTTTTGCTGAATTTGAAAATTAAGGGAGACTAGGATAGATCTATTTCGGCCTTATTTTGGCCTCATCAGCCAGCCATACCCTCACTGGGACTTGAACCTGCAACCTTTGCCTTGTAAGGCAGAGAATTAACCTCTAGGCTACAGTATCCAGTTTCTTCAGCTCTGCACCAGGGAAGGGTTACATATTTTTGTGTAGAATCACCCTGGTGTATTGAAGGAACATCACAGTTCCTTTTTTTTGCCTCTAGACACCTCCCCTCCAAGACATATATATACATGTCTTAAATATATAGCAAGGCTATAAAATTTATTTTGCCATCTTCAATTTTCGGCAAGCATTAAACTTGAAATGAAACTATAACAGTGTCATAGAAGCCATGGATTAAGAAATCCGATATCAGAAAAACCTAGACACAACACAATAAAACCATATACTTAAAGGATGTTAATCAATAGAAGATTCTTTCAGCATGAGGCCAGTATGAAATATTGGCACAAACATTATTTTGTTCAAAACAAAACAAAACCCCTGCACCCTCTTGTTCATGGTATTCCTTTATTTTGAAAATATTCCATACATTGAATACCTTACAGCTGTGGTAATTCACTTAACTTCAATATGCATCTCTAGAATATCCCAAACCACATTGCCAAAATTAGGTACAGATAAATGTGATAAGTCATCCAAACTTTCTCCTATAAACTAAAATATAAAATGCAATACAATAGCACATTCTGTTTTTTCATTTACTATCTGAAATGGAAATGCAGCCCATTTTCACTGAATAGGCCAATCTCTGCCCCAGAGGAACTTACAGATAAGCATTTAAAGCAAGAGGTATCAGTAAGCAGTGAAGTGGAATTCATCTGCCAAATATCATTCTATTTTTCTTTTGGTGAGGGGAGGGAAGGAATAAAAACAGAGCTAGGAATTCCTTGATCAGATTTCCATAGCTTTCACTAAAAACATAATGTCTGTAGGAAAAAAAGAGAGACCATATCTGTTGAATCCAGCATAAATGCTGAGACATTCAGAGAAAACAGAAAAATCAGTACCAAGTCAAAATAGTCAGATCTGTTTCATGTCCTGTGATGAAAAGTTAGTTTTGTTTGAAAGACAATTGTTGGTGAAACGCCAAACTGAATGTCATAATAATATGAAGTTATAATTTCCAAGCTCTTTGGGTCATACTATAAGTATTGAAAGAAACTAAACCAGGGGTAGGTTCTGATTTTCCTCACTGATGGTTCAGTTTCTAAAGCGGCGGCTGGCGCGCATGTGAAATGCAAAAAACCCAGCTTCTGCACATGCGCAGAAGCAAAAAACAGCTTGAAAAAATAAAATGGCAGCACCTGTGGTGCCACTGAGAGAACTAATTCGGGAGCATAGCAGACCTGGGTCACTGCCAGTTCCAGTGACCTAGGTCTACCATTGCCGGTTCCAGTAACTTAAGCTACCAAGTTACTACCAGTTCCATAGAACCAGTCCAAACTGGGAGAAACACATCTCTGAGCTAAAAAGACAAGCACTACAGATTTATTCCATATTTGCCTCATATTTATCTATTCAAAATACTTCTAGATTGTATTTAAAAGCAAAATGTTCTCAACGTGATTTCAATAGAAAGAATAAAACATGAATAGAATAGAATAGAATTTTTATTGGCCAAGTGTGATTGGACCCACAAGGAATTTGTCTTGGTGCATATGCTCTCAACGTACATAAAATAAAATATACATTTGTCAAGAATCATGTGATACAACACTTAATGATTGTCATAGGGGTTAAATAAGCAATGAAGAAGCAATATTAATAAAAATCTTAGGATATACGCAACAAGTTACAGTCATACAGTCAACATGGGAGGAAATGGGTGATAGGAATGATGAGAAAAACTAGTAGAATAGAAGTGCAGATTTAGTAGAAAGTCTGACAGTTTTGAGGGAATTATTTGTTTAGTAGAGTGATGGCGTTCGGGGAAAAAACTGTTCTTGTGTCTAGTTGTCTTGGTGTGCAGTACTCTGTAGTGGCGTTTTGAGGGTAGGAGTTGAAACAATTTGTGTCCAGGATGCGAGGGGTCAGTAAATATTTTACCCGCCCTCTTTTTGACTCGTGCAGTATACAGGTCCTCAATGGAAGGCAGATTGGCAGCAATTGTTTTTTCTGCAATTCTGATTATCCTCTGAAGTCTGTGTCGGTCCTGTTGGGTTGCAGCACCAAACCAGACAGTTATAGAGGTGCAGATGACAGACTCAATTATTCCTCTGTAGAACTGAATCAGCAGCTCCTTGGGCAGTTTGAGCTTCCTGAGCTGGCGCAGAAAGAACATTCTTTGTTGTGCTTTTTTGATGATGTTTTTGATGTTAGGTGACCATTTTAGGTCTTGAAATATGATAGAACCTAGAAATTTGAAGGTCTCTACTGTTGATACTGTGTTGTCTAGTATTGTGAGAGGTGGAAGGGTGGAAGGGTTTCTCTTAAAGTCTACCACCATTTCTACAGTTTTGAGTGTGTTCAGTTCTAGATTGTTCTGGTCACACCACAAGGATAGTTGTTCAACTTCCCGTCTGTATGCGGATTCATCATTGTCTCGAATGAGTCCGATCACTGTTGTATCATCTGCAAACTTCAGTAGTTTAACAGATGGATCGTATGAATAAGATTAAAATTAAGATGTTACATGCCACCACCATCACCCATGCTAAAATCTATCAAAAAAATCTACCCCCCCCCCAAGACACAAACATTTAAAGTATTTTAATAAGTAGAAGATTTTTTCATCATGAGGCCACTATCAAATATCGGCCCAAATACCTTTTGCTAACCCCCCCCACCACCACCACCATTGTTCATGGCATTCTTTTACTTTGGAAATATTTCATACCATGTATACAGCTGTAGTAATTCACTTAACTCCAATATGCCCAAACATCATTGCCACAATTAGGATAATAAAGGTCCAAATAAATGTGATAACTCAACTAAACCTTGTCCTATAACCTTGTTCAGATTCACCTGATGACATCACTGGATCAGTAAGCATACTTTTTTCCCATCCAAATCTAGAGAAAACCACCCAGTTATGCATATCAGCTAAATGCAGGAACTTTAGTTGACAAACTGGGCTGATATATGCTGAGTTTCCACTTGGATAAGCATAGCTGGCTATTAATGATATATTAAATGGCATTCCATTTTAATATATTTCCTATTGGTTTATTGACATGCTGTATATTTGGTGATGTACTCATATACCGATATTGATAATGGGGTCTGTAGGGGGGAAAAGGAAAATATAATGGAAAGAACTTAATAAAGCAAAGAAAAGACAGATGTTGTGACTGTAAAAGGATATGAAGAATGCTGTTTGAGGACATGAGCATTTATTAACAAATGAGATGTAAGGCAATCCAGCAGCCACTAAGAACTTATAGAAACATATTTACTTAACCAAATTTGCAAATAAGTATGCTCTCTTTCCTACATCTTAATAGCTTTTAATGGCTACAAATGTGAAGACTAAGTACATATGGTGATAGATAAGAATAAAGCAGTCTCTGCAGTTTTATGCCTTCTGTGTTTGTCTTAGCTTAACTGCTTATTTTGTCATTGAATCTATGGCTGTCAACTCTTATCCTGTCTCATGTGTCATAGAAAAAAAAAAGATTTTTTTTGTTAGCCATTAATGGTACACAGGAACTATTCAAGGGGGACAGACAAGTCTCACAACACATGTGATTAAAGATAGAGGAGCCATACTTGTGCCCTTAAAGATAGAAGAGTCCTTTCCTAGATTGAGAAGCTTCCCAACACTAACTCATGCTCAAGGCCAGTGATGGTGAACCTTTTTTCTGTGGCATGCCTAAAGGGGGGGGCATGGGGGGTAGCACATGTGCATGCCCACACTCATAATGCAATGCACCCAAGTGCACATGCGCACATGACCCCATAATGATTTCCCCCTGCAAATGCACATACAATTTCCATGCTCCCCATCACATGTGTGCATGATACTCATTTTTGGGGCCTGGCAAGCCTCCCTTCAGGCCAGTGCATTCTCACTCTGCTATTTGCAGCTGGGATTCTGGAGAACAGCCACCCTCACCGGCCAAGCGGTGCTGCTGCTGCTTGTCTTCTGGATACCCGAGCTGTCCAGGTGCTCTGGACTGTGGAGGCACATTGCTGTGGCTGGAGGGCTGGGGTTGCACAAGACTGAATAATCAAATTATCACAGATAATCCCCACTCAGTTAAAGACCTCGGTATACTAATAACAAAAGATTTAAGTGCCAAAGCTCACTGCAACCACATAGCCAAGAAGGCTTCAAGAGTTGTAAACCTAATCCTACGTAGCTTCTGCTCTGGCAATCTCACACTACTTACCAGAGCTTACAAAACTTTCGCCAGACCCATCCTCGAATACAGCTCATCCGTTTGGAACCCATATTGCATCTCAGACATTAACACCCTTGAAAATGTCCAAAGATACTTCACCAGAAGAGCCCTTCACTCCTCCACTTGAAACAAAATACCCTACAAGACTAGACTTTCAATCCTGGGCCTAGAAAGCCTAGAACTAAGATGCCTTAAACAAGATCTAAGTATTGCCCACTTCAGCTTCAATCACAACAACACAAGAGCACACAACAGATTTAAACTTAATATTAACCGCTCCAAACTTGACTGTAAAAAATATGACTTCAGTAACTGAGTTGTCGAAGCGTGGAACTCATTACCGGACTCCATAGTGTGATCTCCAAACCCCTCATTGTGTATTGGATAAAATCAATCAATCAATCAATCAATCAATCAATCAATCAATAAAGACGCCCTTCTAGGGGGCTGGTCCTGGCTGACGGCTCTACTGCTTTGGAAAGAGAGCTGAGAGTCTGTCTTCACGTCTTTGGGCACATGAGCTATTCTTCGCATGCATGCACACCAGATACAAGGCCAATGGCCAGCACACATGCCAACATTGGAAACACATCTTCCCAGTGACTGCATGTGCACCAGGTGAGTTATTTCAGTTTCTGGTGCTCCTGTGTGTGTGAAGACCAGCTGGCTAGTGCACTGGAACAGGGAAGAGCAATGGGTGATGGCTCCATGGGCCTGGAGAGATGGCTCTCCATGCCACTTCTGCCATGCGTGCCATAGGTTTACCATCACAGTTCTACCCACTTCCCAACTCAGATTTTTGCTATTTGCCTTCCTTGAGACACTTAAAAGTTTCAACTAGAAAACATAAGCAGTGATGGATATCCTCATGGGATACCCCTGCTTTCCGAGTTGCATTAGCTGTCTGCTTTTGAATGCAATTCGGAATATAAATAAATATAAAATATACAATTCTACATGGGACAGAATGTAGTTATTTATTAGTATTATTGGATCATTCCATAACCAGCCAGATGTTCATACTGCATTTAGCATTTTTGTCTGACTATTGCAGAGGTATCCAACTGGTGGTGTCACATTGTAGTCATGTGATTGCAACTTTTTCCTCCTTCACTAAAACAAGGGTCAGTGTGGCCAGGTTGTGATCATCTGGTCCATGGTTTGCAATGCCCCTTGCATATTGAGTTCTTCTCATGGACCTGGGATAAGCTTATTATTATATGGTTTTTAATATTTATTATGGTTGCTTACACAGTCATCCATTTAGACAGTCATCTATTTTATACACACACTGGGTCCTTCCCAGGTCCTGCCTATATTCTTGTATAATACAGTAGTATGAAAGATGTCATTGCAGTATATAAGCTGTTCCATGTAAAGCTACCTTTTGCAATTAACTGAAGGTGGTTTTATCAATGTGAATTATTTTTATTTATTAATGGTTATTATTTATATATTTAGATATAGAAACATTTAAATATGTTAAACGGTTAAATAAGGTTCAAGAGGGAAGTGTTTTTAATAGGAAAGTGAACACAAGAACAAGGGGACACAATCTGAAGTTAGTTGGGGGAAAGATCAAAAGCAACATGAGAAAATATTATTTTACTGAAAGAGTAGTAGATCCTTGGAACAAACTTCCAGCAGATGTGGTAGATAAATCCACAGTAACTTAATTTAAACATGCCTGGGATAAACATATATCCATCCTAAGATAAAATACAGGAAATAGTATAAGGGCAGACTAGATGGACCATGGTCATTTTCTGCCGTCAGACTTCTATGTTTCTATATCTCCAGTACTCCAACAGAGTGGAGAGCTCTGGATCCCTTCAGTTAAACAGTATTATCTTTTAAACCATAGGAAATGTCCCTTTTCTGCTAAGGCATCTGTCCTGCAGATTTTATGTTGCTAACTATAGGGGATAGGGCTTATCTACATTTCAAAGTCATTGGCCAGTGTTGTCCAAAGACATTTATACGGTCATGTGGTCAGCATGACATCATGAAGCGCTGTTACTTTCCCACCAAAGTGGTACCTATTTATTTATTTGCATTTGGGAGCTTTTGAACTGCTATGTAGGCAGGAGCTAGGGCAAGAATAGGAACTCACCCCATGTTGTGGTGCTCAGTCTTGAACCTAGGCTTCCAGCTGACAATCCCAGTGTCTTAACTGCTGAGTCACCCCAATGCCTCCAAGTGTTACAGCACCTGTCTCTGGAATAATGTTCCCTTTGAAATCCAAGTGACTTCCCCCTGAAGGCTCTTAAAGACTTGGCTCTTCTCCTAGGCTCTGAGTCAGAATGACTAGATCCCCCATTGCATAGATATCTCTGTTATGCATTGACCATCTGTTTTATGTAGACCATTATTTTCATGTTGCTTTGGTCTGTAAATTGCCCAAGCTCAGTCTGGAGTCAGACAGGTCCTAAACTGAATGCATGAATGGAATTTTTAAGCACTACAGAGGGCTGAATATAAAAATATAGTAAGTATAAGAAGGAATCATATTTTAATGTTAATGAAAGAAAATCTTGTTTGGAAAAAATCTATCCTAGAATGCAGAAAAGACTCTTACCAAGCAATGCTATGTCATATATATTCAGTTTATTTGGAGTTTGAAAGTTTAGCAAACCATGCCAAGTTAAATATTTGGAAACTACTTCTATGTTCTCATTAGTGGGCCTATGTTAGCTCTATGACACTCCCCTCTCCTCATTTCAAGTGTTAGTTCCAAAAACTTGTAGAATTTTACAGATAGCCATGTATTTTTTCATATGCTGTAAGCCGCCCCGAGTCCTATAAATCCAATAAATAACAATAACAAATTATTATTATTATTATTATTATTATTATTATTATTATTATTATTATTATTATTATGTCAGTACAACACAGCAAACGAGATCACTATGCTGGATTTCGTATTTCATCACCAGTCGGGCACTTCCCAAGCACCTAGGACTGTGTGATGTAGCAGCAAATTATTTTTGCCGATCCCAGTAAAGTGGCCTTTTGCAATTGACAGATGGAGATTTTGTCAATTCCAATGGTTTTCAATGTCCACTGAGATCCTTTGGTACTGCGCCCAGCGTGCCAAGTACCACTGGGACCACTTTCACTGGCTTATGCCAGAGTCGTTGCAGCTCGATTTTTAGATCTTTGTATTTCACTATTTTCTCTAGCTGCTTCTCCTCAATTCTGCTGTCTCCTGGGATTGCGATGTCGATGATCCATACTTTCTTTTTCTCCACGATCACAATGTCTGGTGTGTTATGCTTCAGAATTCGGTTAGTCTGAAGTCGGAGGTCCCACAGTAGTTTTGCTTGCTCATTTTCAACCACTTTTTCGGGCTTATGATCCCACCAGTTCTTTGCCATTGGTAAATGGTAGTTCCGGCACAACTTTATTATTATTATTATTATTATTATTATTATTATTATTATTATTATTATTTTATTATCAGTTTATTATTATCATTATCATTATCATTATTATTATTCCCTCCCATTTCTGGTTTTGAGAGCTCCTCTTCTCACTATTTATCTGCTCTCTTTTATTGGAACAATGGATAAAAAAGAGCTGGCATGACACAGTGGTTGAGTGCAGAGTGCAGCACAGCAGGCTACTTCAGCTAACTGTTAGCTGTAGTTCAGCAGTTCAAATTTCACCACTAGCTCGTCTCAGCCTTCCATCCTACCAGGTAAAATGAGGACCCAGATTGTTGGGGGCAATATGCTGAGTCTGTAAACCACTTAGAGAGGTCTGTAAAAACACTATGAAGTGGTATGTAAGTCTAAACGCTGTTTCTATTTCTATACAAACTTGCTATGTTTGCTATTCCTCTGTTATGGAATTCTGTTATCTGGGATTGCTAGAAACGTGGGGGGAGAGGGGAGGAGGAGTGATTCAATCACTGTGGAAGATTTCCATAACAATTGCAGTTTTGGTGTGAGACATTTGAATAACTTGTTTAAAAAACCTCATTAATTATCACTAATGGGACTGTTGTGACACCTGAAATACCTTTTCATCTAAATATGGTAGTACTGTACATGTTTTTTTAAAGTCATACTAATAGTTCTAGGTACTTTAAATATTCATGAAGCATTTAAATATACTTTCTTTAAATCAAATCCATATTTTGTAATATTTGCTACTAACATTTTCATATAAATCATAGCAACTTCTCTCTCACTTCATTTACAACTTTCCTGATGTATAACTTAATTATGAATAAATGTAAAATATGTTTAAAATATAATACTTTCAGGTTTGCTGTAATTTTAGAGATGACTAGGCAATTTGAAAACAAGTTCCCTAACTGCTAATGAGGAATACAGATGCTATTTAAATGTTAAATGTGCACCGAGTAAAAATTAATGCAACTTTCTTGATTATAAGCTGTAATATCAATTATTTTTCCATTCATTTGATGAATCCACATCAAGTTTCTCTTCTTCCTACTTGAAGTTTTAGCACCTCAAGTGATTTGTGACAGGTCTGTGTACTTAAACTGTTATTCTAATTTTAGACCACTTCCCTGTGAATTTCAGCTTCAAGCTACAGCTCTATAGTGTTTTGTCAATCATAGTTTATCAAATGTATTCTGCTGAGGCAGCTGCCAAGACAAGGTTTGGCACTGACAAGCCATTTTCACTTCTGTTTATCCTAAAGTCACCAGCTCTCATTTTATCTGGAAAAATAAGAAATGCACTGGATAGCTCCAACAGCATATGGGAAGTTACATGCCAAACAGGCCAGACAATCCCTCGGATGGCAAGACTTTTGATCATGGGAAGGTGGAATATTGATAAATTCACAACAGTCCATTCATGTTTGCTTCTTCCTTATCTTTAAGTGCTATTCTGAAAATACTACTGGCATGCAATGAATAGAAGTGATTGAGTAAAAAGATACGCAAGCTGTCAACCTATCCTAAAATAGCTACAGAAAATGGATAGAAAGTGACTTCAGTCTGTTTCTATATAGTTCTGTTGTGAAGAAACACCTGAAGGCATATCTCGACACATAAATCTATATATGTATATAAGAGCAGTGCTGACAATCTGTATGAATATAGGAGGGTAGATATGTGGGTGTACATCATTAGGTAATCAAGTGCGTAGAAATAGCAGGAGACAGTAAAAACACCAGAAGCTTTCTCCAAAGATTGATGGCACAATGGAAGATAAAGACTGGTCAATGGGGATAGAATGAGACAGGTTAATATCAAGAGAAGAATCTTTCAAGGATATTCACTCTCATCACTAATGTTTGCATTACACTGATCCCTCTGACAATAATACTGAACAAGTATTCAAAAACATCTGTCAAGCTATCCCATCTCTTTTACATGGATGATTTGAAGCTCTATGGAAAAACGCCATCAGAGTTGCTGCTAAACACTTTCCATACATACAGTCAAGACTTTGCAATGTCTGTTTTGACTGCACAAATGTGGCACCCTCAACACCAACAGGGGAAAAATAGTGAAAACAGAAGATAACTATGGAAATAATATAAAGAATCTAAATGAAGACCATCACTACAAATACCATGGCATCCTTCAAGCTGAAACCATCAAGGACACTGAAGTCAAGAAGAAAGTTAAAAGTAATACATCAAGACAATAAATATCTTAAAGTCCAAACTTAGCAGAGGAAATACTATCAATGCAATTCAGTAATTAGATACAAGATGGAGTAATGGGCTAGACTCAAGCAGAACTAAAAACCTTGAATAGGAAGCCTAGAAAAATAATGTTGATGAATCATGCTCTTCATTCATGCAGCCATGCTGACAGTGTCTACTTAGGAAGGAAAATAGGTGGTTGTTGAATATTCCAAGTACACAGACTGCTGATGAAGAAAAAGAATCTCTGAAATATTGAGAGAAGAAGATGAACTGAAGCTAATACCGTGTTTCCCCGATAGTAAGACAGTGTCTTACTATCTTTTTACCCGCAAAAGCTCCACTAGGTCTTACTTTCGGGGTATGTCTTACATACCCCCCCCTGCCGTTTCCCGCCTCCACTAACCAAATTGACAGGGTGAAGTCGGGAAGACCCAGGGAGGCCGCCCAGCAGCTGATCTGCTCGGTTCCCTCCACTTTGACGGCGCTGGTCCGTTCGCTCGTTCCCGCAACTGACCCGCTTCCCCGACACGCGTCTGGAGGGGAGGAGCCGCTCTGCGCAGTTGGGCAGCCCCACCTGCCTGCCGGAAAGGAGGCGGGCGAAGGAGGGTGCAGCTCCGCCCGCCCGCTCGGCTCGCTTCTACAACTTCGGACCAGCGCCGTCCTTCACCTCGCATTTCCGGGTTGGCGAGCCTGGATTGTTTTTCCTGTGAGCGCTGGTCCCCGCTAAGCCTTCTGCGCCTGACTCTGCGAGGCGAGAGGGAAGAAGGAGAAGCGCTTCTCCTTCTTCCCTCTCGCCTCGCCGAGTGAGGCTTCGGACCAGCGCCGTCCTTCGCCTCGCATTTCCGGGTTGGCGAGCCTGGATTGTTTTTCCTGCGAGCGCTGGTCCCCGCTAAGCCTTCTGTGCCTGACTCTGCGAGGCGAGAGGGAAGAAGGAGAAGCGGCTCCTCCCCTCCAGACGCGTGTCGGGGAAACGGGTCGGTTGCGGGGACGAGCGAGCGGACCAGCGCCGTCAAAGCGGAGGGAACTGCCGCCAGGGCGCTGCGAACTGCTCCCTCGCTTTTAGTACCGTGTTTCCCCGAAAGTAAGACATATGTCTTACTTTCGGGGTATGGCTTATATAAGCCGACCCCCCTGAAACCCCCCATATGTCTTACAATCGGGGGGGTCTTACTATCGGGGAAACACGGTATACCAGGAAGGCTTACTGAGTACTGGAAAGGCCAAAGTAGCCTACAAGAAAGACCAAATGAAGAATAGAAAAGGAACATTGCAAGGCAAACCATTACATGTCCAACACATTAAAAAAAAGCTGATAAAGCAGATAATAACAAGACCTGGTGATGGCTAAGAGCAGGGAAATTGATTAATAATAATAATAATAATAATAATAATAATAATAATAATTTATTAGATTTGTATGCCGCCCCTCTCCGAAGACTCAGAGGGGTAATTCTGGTGCAGAAGACCATACTTTAAGCACAAATGAATGTAAAGTCAGAAATTGAAAAGATGACAACAACAAATATTGTTCCCACAAAGAAGCTGAATAAATAGTGGACCACCTAGTGAGCTGTTGCAAGAAGACTGACCACAGACTGACTATAAACAACAGTATGACAAATAACAGCAACATGGTACATTGGAAGATCTGCAAGAAATACTATTTGCATGCAAACAGGAACTGGTGGGAGTTTAAAATAGACAAAGTAATAGAAATAGTATTGTTGCAATTTGACATGCTGTTGTTTCAAGACTTTAGAATTCAAACAAACAAGCACCTGCTACATAACACCCCAGACATAACTATTATCAGTAGCTGGAGAAAATACGAAGACTGCAAATAGAATAGAATGATTGTGGCTAAAAAGACAAAGATAATACCAATAGTAATTGGCTCCTTTAGTTCAATCCCAAAACAATTGGAGACCCCTTGAACATTGACAAAAACACCACAAGTCAATTGCAAAAGGCAGCCTTATTTGGAACATTTTACATCCTGCAACAATACCTTTAATGCCATCAAATGTTAACCCAGGTCCTTAGGAAGAAATTGATACGTGGACAAAAATGCCAAATCCAATCTAAGCATGTGGCTGACTATACAACCACCACCATCAATAATAATAGTAATATCATCATACTAGATAACCCATTATCATGTATACTGTAATTCTCTGACGAGGACTGTGATATGTATTATGCTAGAAGGATCACCCATGCCAAACAACAGGAGAGGCAGACTAAGTGTAATCGATCAAGCCATTTAATAAGCTAAGAAAACAGAAAAAAGGATCCCATACTAGATCTCTCTTTTCCAAGACCTCAAGGACTAGGTCAAATGTTAGAATTCTTGGGTGTCTGTCCAAGTGAATAATAGGACTCAGGAACTCTGACTCTGCAACCAAGGTTTAGCCTTGTAAGATTACTGAAAGAACAACTACCAAAGGCAAAGCAAAATTGAAAATTGCACTATTATGCTGGACTGCTATTATAAATTGGAAATAACAGAACAAGATAATACAAAAATAAAAGAACCCAACACCCACCCAATTTAATTTAATGTAACAATTTAATTTAATGTAATTTAATTTATTTAACTTCTACGTTGCTCAACTCCTAGTGGACTCTGGATAGCATACAAACTAGCCCACGCTAGAAGAAATGGCAGGGGCGGTGGACTTCCCCTACAAAATGGGTGTCAATCCACTGCAGAAGTTGTTGATAAATTAATGGCTTGCCACACTGTCTGTAGAAGACCTGATGCTTGTGGGGACCTGAAAGGGGTGAATGCTGGAAGGGAACAGATGCAGCCATCAAAGCATTCTTTTGAGTGGTTCAAGGACATGCCTACCCACTGAGATGGAAATGAAGAAAGGACTGGTTATGCTGGCACAACCTGAATGGGCAATGTGACAAGTTTGTTGGTGGGGGACAAGGGATGTGAACTTTCAACTGAGTGAGAAACTATATCAAGGTTTCCCTGTGTAAGTGCCAGGGGGGCTCCAGAAATAAATTGGAACTTTGAGGAATACTCAGATTCTGATTTAGTTCAGATGTTACTTGGAACCTTGACAATGGGTGTACTAGATGGGTGTACTCCCACTAGAAGGGATGATTGTGGGTGTTCCCCTAGACAGAAGGCGTATTTAGGTGGCATCCTGAAGAAACCTCTCTGACTTTTTCTTCATGGTGCATATGCCCATCTCATTCCTAGATTCACACGCAGCAGGAAGAAGCTATGTGCGTTGAATCTGCTATGGAGCATGCATTCATGCACACATTATTATTTATTATTATTAGATTTGTATGCCGCCCCTCTCCGTAGACTCAGAGTTTACACATTCATGGAGCATTGTGATATCTCCCCCTCCCCAATATTTCCAAAAAGAAAAAAACAAAAGAAACAACGATGACAAGTTTATGACTTTCGAGGAAAGATTAGGCTTTTATTTTATTTTATTTTGCCAAAGGAAGAAACAAGAGTGGGAAATAGGGAGGGGCAGGGATAGATAGGCAGTCAGGGAGAATTGGCCATCTCCAGCCTGCTGCCACACCAGCAAGAACATCGGAGTGACAGGCGCAAGGGCTGAGTGTCGCCTGGGATCCAGTGTTTCCTCTAATTTTTTTGGGGGGTGGGCGGAAAAGTATAGTGTCTGAGCGGCAGTCCCTTCGGGACTGGGCGGCACAGAATAAATAGATAGATAGATAGATAGATAGAGAGAGAGAGAGAGAGAGAGAGAGAGAGAGAGACAGACAGACAGACAGACAGACAGACAGACAGACAGACAGACAGACAAATAAAAAACCCACCCTGTTTTGCCTCAGAGAATTTCAAAATAAAATACTGTACTGTGTGTCTATAACAGTGAGCTCATAATAGGGCAACTCTATCAATATCAAAATGCTACTTAAATAGTTGAGCTAGTTTCAAACTAGATTTTGATTTTCTTTCTCTCTTCCTTACTCCCATTCTTTTTCTTTCTCTTTTCCTTCCTCTCTTTTTTCTATCTGTTTCTCTCTCTTCCTCTCTTCCTCTCTCTCTCCTTCCCTCTCACTCTTTCCCTCTCGGCTTCTGGGCAGGTTTGGAAAATTCTGAGTTGATGATGATTTTTAAGTGAGCGATTGCTCACTGCTCAGCTTAGAGGGAACTATGCTGGGATCTCTTATTGATCCTCGAAATGTTCCCCTTTTTTTTACCCGTTTGCTTCTGCTGGTCAAGATGTGAGCTTGATAGAAGCCTGACCTCCCCACTTTCCTTTCCTCCCCCTACCCTTTATCTATCTCTCCCTCTCTCTCTCTCTCTCACACACACACAGGCTCACGGGCTCATGCCCACTTTTTCTCTCTCTCCTTTCTCCTTCCTGGCCTCTGCCTCCCCCACTCCCAAATGCCCCCTCCTGTGTCACATTAATTGTTCCCCTGTTATTTATTTATTTGATCCTGTCTGCTAGCAGGATGCTTCCCCTATCCCCTTTCTTGACATCTCACTTGGAAAGCAATCAGCCCTATACACCCGCAACCCCCTAAACACACATCACAAGCATATGCACGCGCACGCACAGAGAGTAAGTGTGTGCTTGTGAGTGTGCTTGTGCACTCCTGAGCAGATTCTATGTGCATAGGTTCTTCCCGCTGCGAGTGAATCTAGGAATGAAACAGACATATGTGCCACAAACAGAAAGTTGGGATCTGACCTAAAAATGTGCCTTCTGTCTAGTGGAACGCCCACAATCACCCCTTCTAGTAGGGGTACATCCATCTAATACACACATACTGTAAGGGAAACCCCCTGCCCCTGCCATTTCCTCCAGCGTGAGCTTGTTCCTCCCCGCTTTGGGAGGATTTTTTTAATTATTGTTTATCTTTGAGAATTTTATGGAACTTGGAAGTTATGTTTGATCCCAGTTTTTCCAAGCTGTTCAAAAGGGTCGGTGCCATTTTCTTGGGACTAAAATCCACAGAACAAGAAGTGAAAATGATATTTTGCTTTAAAAAGAAACCTTCTTTTTTCCAGAACTCCTTCGTTTTTCTAAAAGTATTCTCCATTAGGATTTCTCATCAGGAATCAAATTGCAGAATTCCATGCTTTAGAGCCGGTTTCAGGAGGAAAGGAGGCGGGAAGAAGAGAGAGGGGAGATGGAAGGAGGCTACTCCCTCACATTCCTTCTTCTAAAAATGGTGCTTGAATTGGAAGCTAGACAATTGGTTGGGGGCATGTTAGCCATGGAGAACAGTCAACGGAGAATCACCACAGGGAGGAAGGCCTGCAGAGAAGGAGGGGCAGCCAAGGGTTCCAGATTAACAGTCCCATTCTGCCACTGAAACAAGCTATGCTCTGACACGCGTCCCTGCCCCCAACAAGAAGAATTAAAAGAGAACATTATGGCATATGCAGAATTATCAGTAGAAAGACAAACATTGCCAGAAGTTGAAAGTAGTTCCCAAAAAAAGACTTAGCACCTATAATGAAGGCTGTGAGTGAGGTGCTTGCAAGGATTAAGCAACATCTATTTAAATAGATGTTGTTTTAATCTATCTACTAAATAATAAATCAGCACCTATTGAACAGATCAATCAGGTTGCCTACAACATCACAGAAATGGTTACAGAAGATATGGATATCAAAATTAGAAAACCAAAAGCAAAATCATAGTCAACTTCAGTGTGGAAGGTGAGATTGGAGACCAAAATAAAAAAAATAAGCTTTTTTAGTTCTTAAAAAATGTCTTAAATAAAATTATTTATTAGGACAAGTGAATCAGTACTGCAGTGAAAGAGACTGTATGTAATTATGTCCCCAACCTAAGGAACTGTTTTGGGTAGTTCCCTAAATCAGGGGTCCTTAAGTACATCCCTCACAATTCCTACTGTTATAATCTCTTTCAATGGGAGAGGGAAATCTTTTTGTTAGCACAAAACTTGAAGAAGATGAGGAGGAGGAGGAGGAGGAGGAGGAAGATTATGCCAATACAACACAGCAAATGAGATAACTATGCTGGATTTCGCATTCCATCACCAGTCGGGTGCTTCCCAAGCACCTAGGACTGTGTGATGTAGCGGCAAATTATGTTTGCCGATCCCAGTAAAGCGGCCTTTTGCAATTGACGAATAGAAACATAGAAACATAAAAGCCTGACGGCAGAAAAAGACCTCATGGTCCATCTAGTCTGCCCTTATACTATTTTCTGTATTTTATCTTAGGATGGATATATGTTTATCCCAGGCATGTTTAAATTCAGTTACTGTGGATTTGTGTGGCAATGAGTCAAAGGCTTTCTTGCAGTCAATCAATGTCATGTATAGGTTTGTTTTCCTGTTTTTACAGTATTATTATTATTATTATTATTATTATTATTATTATTATTATTATTATTTAGATTTGTATGCAGCCCCTCTCTGAAGACTCGGAGCGGCTCACAACAACAAAACAGTACAAATCCAATAGTTAAAAACAATTTTAAATCCTTAATATAAAAAACAATCATACATCTCAGACAAGCCATACATAAAACGGAAACGGCCCAGGGGAATCAATTTCCCCATGCCTGACAGCAGAGGTGGGGTTTAAGGAGTTTACAAAAGGCAAGGAGGGTGGGGGCAATCCTAATCTCCAGGGGGAGTTGATTCCAGAAGGTTGGGGCCGCCACAGAGAAGGCTCTTCCCCTGGGTCCCGCCAGATGACATTGTTTCGTCGACGGGACCCAGAGAAGGCCAACTCTTTGGCACCTAACTGGCCACTGGGATTTGTGCGGCAGAAGGCAATCTCGAAGATATTCTGAGTCCTGCAAATTTTTTATTCACCTTCCAGGATAGAATATAGAATATGCAGCTAGATAAACAGATAAAGGTTTGAGCTGCAGTGGTGCAGTAGTTAGAGTGCAGTGGTGCAGGCTACTTCTAATGATCACTAGTTTGGCAGATCAAATCTCACCAGGCTCAAGTTTGACTCAGCCTTCCATCCTTCCAAGGTCAGTAAAATAAAAACCCAGATTGTTGGAGGCAATATGCTGATTCTGTAAACCGCTTGGAGAAGGCTGTAACGCAATATAAAGTGATATATAAGTCTAAGTATTTTTAGAACTAGATAGGTCTAAAGATAAAAAAGGTAATTCTCTATCTTTTGTATACACACATATATAATCTATCATCTATCTACCTACCTACCTACCTACCTACCTATCTTATGGATACTACATAAGATATACATTAAATGAAAAGTACTATCTTCAGTATTATAAATTGCCAGCAGGAGGCAGTACTTAAAGGTCCGTTGTGTTTTTAATATCCATACATTTACTTTAGGTAGCAGGAATTTGCTGTGAGAAAAGGTTAAGTTGTTATTTTCATGAAATTGAAGCCCACAGTGAGTACTCATTAGTGCACTTTAAGCAATGCCCTATGATTGAATTTTTGACTTCTGAACAAATGCCTCCAGCTGAAATTCAACCCTGAAAACAAGTTGCATATGATGATGACTGTTTTGACATGCATACTATGCACCACTGAACCAAGAATATATTAGGATGGTGAACCAGGAAGAGTTAATTTATACGATCAAGAACAAATGGATGTCCTGTGATAGCAACTGAGCTTCACAGGAGAAAATCTGATGACTTGATTAAGGACAAACAATGGATCACTCAAAGGAAAATTGCTGTCAAGCTGGTCATTTCTCAGGAAATAGGTCATATTATTGTTCTTTAATGTCATGAAATTGAGCAAGATATGTTTGTCACATGTTATTGGCAGAACACTTCCAAGGGTTAAACTTTGCCGCCAACTGTTGCCCCGTGATGAAAAGGAAGATTAGGAATTTCTTTACAGCATCATAACGGGTAGTGAACATGGTTGAATCATTATGATCTTGAAACAAAGTGTAAATTCAGAAACCTAACCTGGGGTGAAAAATTCCAAACCACACTTCATTAAATAAAACCAATCCTTGTTACTGTTTGGAGGATGCTGATTGTATTATTCACGTGGATTTCTTTCCACCTGCAACCTTTATCTCCTGAGAGAGTCACATTACAATACTCGGATTCAGCAGAGTTCAGAACCAAAAAAAGGAAAGTTTGTGCAATATGACAGCACTAAGTCCTCACAATTCATTAGCCACAAAGAGGCAATTACAAAGTTGGATCTGACTGCCTTATGTCATCTGATCTATATGATTCATGATTCATAAAATGAACGCCCGTATTTTCCCAATTTGGAATAAACACCTTCATTGGAATCTGTTTCTTTCAAATGAAGAAGTTTAAAAGAATAGCAAGGGCCAGTAGAAGAAATAAAAAGTGTGGAATTCTTCTACGATGGCTTTAAGAAGTTTGCTCATCACTGGCAGATATGAATAGTGAATGCTAGAGATTATCTGGGGAAATAAATACAGTGACGAAAGTGCTCATTTAAGGGATTATCTTCATTTACGTTTATTATATTCCTATTTAAAGTATGAGGCATTATTTTTCATTCAGCCATAATGTGTGTATGTGCATGTACACATGTGGATCTATATATCTATACACACAAATAATATACTACAGTAGTCCCTCACCTATCGCTGGTGTTACGTTCCAGATCCGGCCGCGATAGGTGAAATCCGCGATGGGGAATTTATCGACTGATAGTACTTATTTAAGTATTTATATTGTAATTGTTTGGTAAGTTTTCATTGTTTTAAGTGTTTATAAACCCTTCCCACACAGTATTTATTTTAGATACAGTATTTAAATACAGTATTTACAATTTTAGATTTTTATTTTTTTAAAAAAAATCCTGCCGATCGAGTTTGGCGGGCTGTCCTCAGAAACCCGCGATGAAGTGAAGCCGCAGTAGGTGAAGCGCGGTATAGCGAGGGACTACTGTATTTCAAATTTTAAAATGTCTGAAAACCTTTTCTCCTTCATTACAAAAACAAATACAAATGTGAGTTTTAAGTATTTGAATTTGAAAGCCAGTCTGGTCTAGTGATTAGGTCCCCAGGCTAGAAAGGAGGAAACTGTAAGTTCTTGTTCTGCCTTCTCCTTGAAAGCCAGTCAGGGTGACCTTGGGTCAGATACTCTCTCTAAACCAAGCCCATCTCACAGGACTATTGTTACGGGAAGGTGTGTTGGATTTGTTTGCTACCTTGAATTATTTATCAAAATTAAAAAAAATGGTATATAAATAAAAAATAGAGTAAAAATCTTTCATTTGGAAATTGTTGTGATCAATTGGAAGTTCATGATAAGATTAATAACCTATATACCCATGATGGTGAACCTATGACACATGTGCCACATGTGGCATGTAAAGCTATCTCTGCGGGCACACAAGTTATTTATTTATTTTTTGGATTTATATGCCACCACTCTCCGAAGACTCGAGGCAGCTTACAACATATAAAAAACAATACAAAGTGTCCTGAATCCAATTAAAATTTAAAACTAGCCAATCTAAAAAACCCAATTTCACTAAAAATCAATCATTTCCATTCCAAACGAACAAACATTTATTTATTTATTTATTTGTTTGTTTGTTTGTTTGTTTATTTATTTATTCATTTATTTGATTGATTGATTGATGGATGGATGGATCAATCGATCGATGATTTATTGATTTTGATGCCACCCTTCTCCTTAGACTCAGGGCGGCTTACAACATGTTAGCAATAGCACTTTTTAACAGAGCCAGCATATTGCCCCCACAATCCGGGTCCTCAATTTACCCACCTCGGAGGGATGGAAGGCTGAGTCAATCTTGAGCTGGTGATGAGATCTGAACCGCTGACCTGCAGATCTACAGTCAGCTTTAGTAGCCTGCAGTACAGCACTCTACCTTCTGCGCCACCCCGGCTCATTTCATTTATCCGCCAGGGGACTAGAGTCTAATGACCGCAAGCCTGGCAGAACACGGAAACTGCTTTGGTCGCGTTGATGGATGATCTCTGGCGGGCCCGGGACAGGGGCTTGTCCTCTGTCCTGGTGCTCCTTGACCTCTCAGCGGCTTTCGATACCATCGACCATGGTATCCTTCTGCGCCGGCTGGAGGGGTTGGGAGTGGGAGGCACTGTTCTTCAGTAGTTCTCCTCCTACCTCTCCGGTCGGTCGCAGTTGGTGTTAGTGGGGGGTCAGAGGTCGACCCCGAAGTTTCTCCCTTGTGGGATGCCTCAGGGGTCGGTCATCTCCCCCCTGCTATTTAATATCTACATGAAACCGCTGGGTGAGATCATCCAAGGGCATGGGGTGAGGTATCATCAATATGCCGATGATACCCAGTTGTACATCTCCACCCCATGTCCAGTCAACGAAGCAGTGGAAGTGATGTGCCGGTGCCTGGAGGCTGTTGGGGCCTGGATGGGTGTCAACAAACTCAAACTCAACCCAGACAAGACGGAGTGGCTGTGGGTTTTGCCTCCCAAGGACAATTCTATCTGTCCGTCCATTACCCTGGGGGGGGGGAATTATTGACCCCCTCAGAGAGGGTCCGCAACTTAGGCGTCCTCCTCGATCCACAGCTCACATTAGAAAAACACCTTTCAGCTGTGGCGAGGGGGGCGTTTGCCCAGGTTCGCCTGGTGCGCCAGTTGCGGCCCTATTTGGACCGGGAGTCATTGCTCACAGTCACTCATGCCCTCATCACCTCGAGGCTCGACTACTGTAACACTCTCTACATGGGGCTACCTTTGAAAAGTGTTCGGAAACTTCAGATCGTGCAGAATGCAGCTGCGAGAGCAATTATGGGCTTCTCCAAGTATGCCCATATCACTCCAACACTCCGCAGTCTGCATTGGCTGCCGATCAGTTTCTGGTCACAATTCAAAGTGTTGGTTATGACCTATAAAGCCCTTCATGGCACCGGACCAGAATATCTTCAGGACCGCCTCCTGCCGCACGAATCCCAGCGACCGGTTAGGTCCCACAGAGTTGGCCTTCTCCGGGTTCCGTCAACTAAACAATGTCGTCTGGCGGGACCCAGGGGAAGAGCCTTCTCTGTGGGGGCCCCGACCCTCTGGAACCAGCTCCCCCCTGAGATTAGGATTGCCCCCACCCTCCCTGCCTTTCGTAAACTCCTTAAGACCCACCTTTGCCATCAGGCATGGGGGAACTAAAACACCTCCCCCTTGCCCATGTTGTTTTGTTGATTGATTGACTGTGTGCCTGTTTTTTATATATACTGTTTTTATGAGATTATTAATTTAAATTGTAACTAGATGGGTGGGCATTGGATTTGGTATTATGTACTGTACTGTTTTTTATTATTGTTGTGAGCCGCCCCGAGTTTGCGGAGAGGGGCGGCATATAAATCCAATAAACCTAAACTTAAACCTAAGTGAGCTTTCAGACTATTGCGGAAGGCGAGGAGGGTGGAGACGGTGCGAATCTCTGAGGGGAATGGATTTCAGAGGGCCGGAGCCCCCACAGAGAAGGCTTTTCCTCTAGGCCACACCAAATGACATTGTCTAGTTGATGGTATCTGGATAAGGCCTACTCTGTGGGACCTAACCAGTCGCTGGCGCTCATGCGGCAGGAGGCGGTTCTGTAAGTAATCTGGTCTGATGCCATGTAGGTCTTATAGATCATAACCAACACTTTGAATTGCATTCAGAAACCAATCGGCAGTCAATGCAGCCTACGAAGTACTGGAGAAGCATGGACATACCTAGAAAGGCCTATGACTGCTTTCACAGCTGAATTTTGCATGATCTGTAGTTTATGAACACTCTTCAAAGGTAGCCCCATGTAGAGTTGTTGTTCTAGATCACCTCCACTGTGCATGCATGCATGCATCAGCCAGCTGATTTTTGGCTGGCTACACCCACAACTACACTCCCCTTCCAGGAGTCTCCATGCGGCCCATTTTGAATGCCAGGTAAGTACAGGGCTTGCGCCAAGGCTCTAGAAGGGCAAAAAGTGGGCCTACCAGAAGTCCTCAAATGGGATGTTTCCAGAAGATCTCTGGAGGGCCTGGGGAGGCTGTTTTTGCCTTCCCCAAGCACTATGAAAGCCTATGAAGGCAAACAAACAGGCCTACCAGACCCTCCCAGTAAAGAAATGGACTCTTTCTGGGCTCTGGAGGGCTTCTGGAAGGGAAAACTGGCTTACTGGACTTCCAGAAATGGGTCATTTCTGGCTTCCGGAGGCTTCAGGGAGGCCTGCTAGATCCAAAACAGGGTGTTGGGAGGAATCGTATGCATGCATGGGGGAGGGGCACCACGGGGTTGGTTTCACATGCATGTGCAGTTGTCGGATATGTGAGAGTGGGACACAGGGGGCATTGCATTATTGGTTTCTAGATGCAATTCAAAGTGTTGGTAATGACCTATAAAGCCCTAATTGGCATCAGGCCAGATTACCTATGCCACCGCCTTCTGACACATGAATCCCAGCGACGCGTGAGGTCCCTCTCCAAGTCCCGTCAGCTAGACAACATCGCTTGGCGGAGCCCAGGGGAAGAGCCATCTCTGCGGGGGTTCTGGCCCTCTGGAATTAGCTCCCCTTGGAGATTCGTGCTGCTCCTACCCTGCCCGCAAGAGTCTTAAGACTCATCTATGCCACCAGGCTTGGGGTAATTAGACCCTAGCCCCCTGCCAATGAATGTTATGTATGATTGTTGTTTGAGTGGGTATGATTGGTTTTTTAATAATACTGGGTTTTATAGATTAGTACACTTACTTTTAAATTAATTGGATTTAGATGACTATATTGTACTGTTCTTCTTTTTTATGTGTTGTAAGGTACCCTGAGTCTTCAGAGAGGGGTAGCATATAAATTCAAACAAACAAACAAACAAATAATGGGTGTGCGCGTGATAGCTTTTGGCACCTGAAGAAAAAAATATTAGCCATCACTGCTATATAATATACAAGTAAAACAATAACTTTTGGAAATAAGATTGAATTCCAAACCACCAAAGCCTTATCAGATCAAATGGATAAATACAAAATCCTTTATATATTTTCTATATCAACTTGTTTTCATAGCAGGTTGGGGGGGGGATCCTTCTAGTTGCAGTACCTAAGAATAATAGTAAGAAGAACAACTTTAGGTTTCATGCATCACTTAATTTCTACATTGTTGTGCTTGATACCAGTTTTGTTGCACACATTACACAAACACTGACAAACTTCAGAAGCCTTTCTATTACCTTCAACACCTTTTGATAAGCTGTCAGCTTTCTTAAAACTAAATTCACAAGGGAATATCTTTCACTATAGACTCTAACAGGGAAAGAGTCAAAAGTGTCCACAAAGAATACGTCTGCTCTTCTAGTGATAGAACTACTATTGTTACTTATGATCAATCCTCTTTGGATTTGTTCATTGTGGCAACAGTGTGCATTCCTGTTTTGCTTCTATACTGTATGTGATTCTGACACAACAAACAATTATGAAGAGAAATTTATAGTGCTTTCTTTTGCTCCGTAAAAGAGATCTGTTGATCAAAGTAGTTTAGCTACAGTGACTAACATTTCTTAGACAAGCTGAAAATTATAGACACGTGAGATTTAGAAAAAACAGAGAGGCAATGCCATGAACATAGGACTGTGAATTACAAGGAGGAAAGAATATGCACCAGGATGAAGTAAAGGGATATTCTTCACAGCAGTCATGAATCTATTTTTATTTTTATTGGCGAAAGAATATAAAAGTATCCATTCCACCTCTTCTTTCAACAGTATTAATTGTGGAAAGCTGTTCTGATTGATGATTGATGCAGCAATTTCTGTGATAATAGTGCTTAAGCAGATATTTAATTTAAAATACAGTAGTACCTCTAGATACGAGCTGCTCCACATGCGAGTATTCCAAGTTACGAGCCACGAGGGGAGAGAAACTTCTGTTCCAGACCCGAGCTCAAATTCGGGATACGAGCTGAGCGTCCACTATGTGGCGCAAGAATCCTTGCTTCTGGTTATCTCGGAGGGGAAAAACAAAGTCTAAAGCCATTTGTTCCAGATACGAGTTGTTCGACATACAAGCTCCCTTCTGGAACGAATTAAACTCGTATCTAGAGGTACTACTGTACCTCATTTTTTAAGACGCACCTTAGTTTTGGGGGAAGAAAATAGGAAAAATAATAATTTACCTACCAGGTATCCATCTGGCTAGTCTTTAGTTTGGTCGGCTTCAGCACATTAGTTTGCTGTTTTGAACCCACATGCTTGCTTTTTATCCCCTGGTTGGGGATAAAAAACAGTTCCTATAACACTTCACTCTCTCTTCAGAGAGAAACAGTGAGAAAATCAGGCAAAGGGACGCTTAGCTAGCAAAGCACAGATGATTGCTTCACTGTTAGCATCTCATTAGGACTTAAAAAAAGCTTAGTAAATGCTACATTCGGCATATAAGACGCACCCAGATTTTCAGCTTCTTGAGTGGGGGAGGAAGGTGTGTCTTATACTCTGAAAAATATGGTATTAACTTGATTATATGTACCACATTTATGGTATATTAGTCTGACAGAAGCTGTTTGCAAGGTAAGCCCAGCCCTTATTGTGAAGTAAATATATAAGTAAATATATGTTTAGGTATGCCCAAATTAGACATGAGTATACCTTCTTTGTGAGAAGGGCAAATCTCCAGGATTAGTTTTTAGGTTGTCTGTATTATTCCATCAGTTGTTTTTTATACAGTACAGTAGTACCCCTAGATACGAGCATAATTCGTTCCATAAGGGAGCTTGTATCTCGAGGCAACTCGTATCTGGAACAAGTTGTTTTTCCCCTCCGAGATAACCAAAAGCAAGGATTCTTGCGCCACCTAGTGGACGCTCGGCTCGTATCCCGAATTTGAGCTCGGAACTAGAACAGAAATGTCTCTCCCCTTGTGGCTCGTATTTTGAAATACTCGCATGTAGAGCAGCTCGTATCTAGAGGTACTACTGTATCTGGTTCTCCTCCTGTTTCACTTTAAAAAATTAGTAATTATTTCACTCAATGGGGATCTTTGACTGAAATAAACTTTAACTACTTGTTCATTAGATAATTCATTATTGTAATTGTTGCCCAGTCACAGTCATGCTTACTTTTTAGCAATTCCTGTTGACTTCATGTTGATGTTTCCTATATAAAATGCGACATTATCTGCTCAAATGAAGTTTTCAAGTCTGGGGAAAAAATCTAAGGGATATTACATTTATATGAAGTTAAGGGAGTGTGCTAGTTAGACTATCACACATCATTTTTTCTATGAACAAAAGCATTTTCTGGAAGACATTAGAGCCACTCTAATATAACTATTATTGCAGTCAAAGGTTAGCAATAGTGGATGACAAGGTTGTATTTCTGGGAATATTTTCCACTATTAGAAATCTCACTGAGAAATGCTTGAAACAATCCAGTTGACCCAGAAAACTGGTTGACAACCACTCATTCTGGTAAATTTCATTTTAAAAATGAACAATCTACTAAAAGATGCTTTCTGTCTTTCGTTCTAATTTAGTAACACAATAGGACTATGAAAATGTATAAGAATGATCTTGCTGAGAAATATAAAAAAGGTAATCTATCATTCAGATTAGAAATAACTACCCCCCCCTTTTTTTTTTTGCAGTACAGTACCAGGCTTTTCAAAAACCAGACAACAATGAATCTTGCCATTTCACTGTGCTTTCTTTCCATTGCTTTTATTTCACTATTGCCTATAGGTGTTAAATTATATTACTCTGTTGGTCAGTTAAATGAACTATATTGGTAGTGTGCAGATTTATTCGTTTTATTCCACAGCTTGTTTAATGATTTATAATCTTTTAGTCTTTTCAGCTTGGATATTGTAATATCGTAACAGTTTCTCATATAAAGTTGGCTGCTCAGAAAAAACTTTCGTATAGCCTGGTTTGTTGTACTTCCACATTCAAAACATGTTGTGTTCATTCTTTTGGCTTGTTCATTTCCTAAAGAAAGGACAGCCTCTTGTGAAAAGCCATAAAAGTGCAATTTATCACTTCCATCTAGCACTAAATTAATCTGCTAATATCACGGGGCTCAATCCTATGGTTAAAAAATAATAACTTCAGCTGATATATGAAGAAAAATAGTCATTGATCCCCTTTCACATCAGAAAATAACATTAGAAATATACAGCATGGTACTTGGGAGATAAACAAGCAACAGCTTTTAGATTAAAAGCAAGGATAGGGAACTAACAGCCCATCAGATGTTGCTTGCTCATACGCTCACCACTGATCATGATGATTGTTGCTGCTGGGAGATAGAGTTTCAGTCATTCCCAAATGGCTACGCATTTCCTATCCATCAGAAAATTACAGTGATAATGCCATTATGATTATAGAATAATACCACAATATCAGGAAGTGCATGAAGTAGTTACAGTGATAAATCAGTGGTGAGGAAACAATTACTGCTGATTTGAATTTGGGAGGAAAAAAAGTATACTCATTCTCTGTGAAGGAGGAAAGAAACCATTTGACTGATGAGCTGTAATTTCTTGAGGATGGTTATTCTGCAATAGCAGAATTCAAGATTTTGGATATGGATTTCAGAAAGACAAAGTTATTGATTCACAGTATATAGAAGTTTGTAGCAATTTCAGATATAAGCCTATTACAATGCAGATTGAAACTGAAGAAAGATTAAATGTTAAACTAATTCCCCCAGGTCTTTATTGTTTATTGCCTAAAGACAAATGAGAGACACAAAATACACGCTATCAAAATGATTATTTTGCTTTTCAACATGTAGTGTTTTTAGGTCAAACTGCTAAGACAGAATTTCTGTAAAATATAGAAGGGCACTTAACTTTGCCATACATGAGTAAGCGGTAACAAATATTAGTTTAGCAATTTTGTTACAGTGTATGCAGAGCTTTTAAGAAGTGGTAACTACGGTATTATAATTCACTACTGTTTAAACAATAGCGGTCAAACTTTTGCTAGAGGCCAAATCAAAGAATAACAGATATCAGGTTGAAAACATCTTAATAATGAAATTCAGTCCTTAAGAAATATTATCATTACCTGATCTCAAGCATGGAAAGATTGAAGACTTCTGTGGTGATCTATAGTTTCACAATGAATTAGCAAAGATATTTGATCCGTGTGTGTGTGTGAGAGAGAGAGAGAGAGAGAGAGAGAGAGAGAGAGAGAGAAGCTCATATAGATTCTTACACACTCAGGGGCATTATTTGTCTATATGTGTAATTATGTGTCTGGTTGTGGGTGCTTGAGAGAAAAAAGTAAAACTTAGTTACTAAATAAGAAATGGGTATAAACTGTACTCCAAAGTAAGCTTTGTGTGTTCCAGGTTTCATAACAACACTTAGTTGACACCAGGGATGAAATGCTTCTGGTTTGCTCGTGCCTGTCAGTCGTTGGAGAGCTGATCATGAAGACAATGCAAGGCTCCGCCCACTCACCCAGATACTGTACTGCAATTTCGATTCTTTTTAACCTCTGCATTTACAGAGAATGCTTTGCGCATTAACAGAGGGTAAAAGAACCCAAGTGGTGGCATCTGAGTGAGTTGGCCTTGCACTCCCTTTGCGACTGTCTCTCCAATGACAATGACAAGGGAACCGGGAATATTTCACCCCTTGCTGACGCTCAATTTTTTTTTCAAAACATTCAGATTATTTCAAATCTCAAGAAACTGAAACATGATTTTATCATACAATACTATGCACATCTCTTATCACTTATCAGATTCTTGACAAATGTATTTTTTATTTTATGTACATTAAGATCATATGCACCAAAGACAAATTCCTTGTGTGTCCAATTACACTTGGCCAATAAAGAATTCTATTCTATTCTATTCTATTCTATTCTTTAAATCAATCACTAATTCTAAAAGTTGCTTGTTTATTTCATGAACTGTCTTTTTCCCACTACCAATGGAGGCACTATCATAACCCCAACTATGACAATGTTTACCCTCAGATGATGAAAAAATTATCTTCGGAGTCTTCGGAGAGGGGCGGCATACAAATCTAATAAATTATTATTATTATTATTATTATTATTATTATTATTATTATTATTATTATTATTATTATTATCTTACACCTTACAAATGTGTAATAATGAGTATAATATATTCAATATATTCACCTAGGGCTAAGGATATAAAAACAGAGGGCAGGGCTTCCAGGCAAGGATTATAAACCAGGCTTCAAATGAGAGAAGGCATGCCTTCCAGACAAGCTTCAAAACAGCATCTGTCTTTTTTAGGAATACAGTTGGCAGATTTTTGCCAAATTTGCTGTGAAATACTTCTCTTGGCTAAGATTATCTTCTACTTATTGTTATTGTCCCCTAAGGTACAGTGGATTCTGTAGTAGGAAGATTTTGGATCGGTTAATGTACTTACAGCTTAAATCTTTATTGTGTACTAGTAGAAAAGAACAAAAAAACCCTGTTAGAATAAAGCTTTCTTTCAACTAAAATAGTTTTATTCCCCATTTTCTTTTTTCCCCATGTTTCAAATCTAATATAAGCTATCCATCTGGTTAACCAAAAATTAAATACATATTGTTGTGGTTGGTTCTGGGCCAGCTCCTGCTCCAAGGACTGTGGAGGTTGATGTGGGAGAATCCTCACATTATCAGAGGCCAGTTTTATTGCCAACAGCTTCAGACAGTGAAGCGTCTGTATCAGGGGAAGCTTCTGGGAGTGAAGCAGCATCGGATGAGCAGAAAAGTACAGGCAGCCCATTAGCTAATTACCCCATTATTGAATCATCATCATCATCATCATCATCATTATCATCGGTAGATTCAGAAGGGGAGGCATTCATAGATGTTCGCAGATGCAGGTTGATGTCAAGGAAGGAACAATTGCGCAAGTATTATAGGAAATAAGAGAGAACACCTGTGGCTGAGGCAATTAGGCTAATGGGACTGCTGATTAATTGCCAGCGTTGTTGCCTCTTGGAGTGGGAGTTTATCCGTTTTATGAGAGAGAGAAAGAGACCTGTGGTTTTGCTTCGGAATTTACAAAGTCTTTTGTGAACTGCTGCAGGATTTTCAAGGACCTTGTGGAACAATTCACAGTTAAGTTTCAGCGTGAGAACTCTTGAAGGGTGGTGGCTGTGACGTCATCACAGCTGCCTTTTATCTGCTTTGCTTTCGTTTTATGTTTTTCACAGCATTCAAGGATTGTGGTGTATGGGAGAGCACTTTGGGTGATTAAAAGTGTGTTTTGGACAGTATTTTCCTTTTGATAAATCAACTTTGTTTACTTTACAAACGTGTGTGTTTGAATTTCCACTTTGGACTTAATTGGTGGTTTGTAACGTGAAGCCCGGCATAACACATATAAGTATCAGTGCAAAGATCTTTTATTTAAAACATCAGTCTGTATTTTAAAGCATCACTTCAATATTTTGAATTTCTTACTATACGTATGTATCTAATATGTATACACTGTAATATACACATTAGATAATACTGAACTTCAGAAAGGTTATATTCAAAAAATAAATAATCTTACACTACTATAAGTATATTTACCTTAGGAGATTTATATCAACTAAAAGTAATCTAATAACATGCTTTTTTATGAAAAAGTTTTTTTATTTATAAAATATAGCATATACATCACAACAGAGGGGTAACAAAAAAGAAAAGGTACATGACGATCTATTCAGTATTTACATTGGTTGTTCCCCCCCCTATTAATTTTCCAATATCTGTTTGAGTTTTAATTAATTAATAATTTCTCCTTCAGTCTTTCTAATCTTTCATCTTGATTCTCCTCTCTATCCAATTGTTCCAGGTTTCAAAAAAATCTATATCTAATTTGTCCTTTAACTCCGTCAGCCTGTCCATTTCTGCACGTTAAGATTTTAAATAGGATTTCTACTTCTGTAGGAGCATCTTTATTTTTTCATTTCTGGGCATATGCTATCTTTGCTGCAGTTAAAATATGTAATATTAAATATATATTCTTTTTCTCATATTTGTCAATATTACCAACAATAATAATTTGGGTTTCAGATTGAGTTTTATCTTTGAAATCTCTTCCAGCCGTTGCCTAACTTTCTCCCAGTATTCCCTTGCGTTTTGGCACTCCTACCACATATGATAATAAGTTCCAATATTCTTTTGGCATTTCCAACATGTTCCTGATATATTTTGGTTCATTTTGGCCAGCCTTACTGGTGGGAAATGCCACCTATAAAACATTTTATAGAGGTTTTCTTTGTAGGAGGTAGCCAATGTCAATTTTCTATTTCTTTGCCATAAATCTTGCCAATTATCTAAATTAATATTATATCCAAAACATCTACACCATTTTAACATTCTCTTTAACTTGTTTCTCCCATAATGCCTGTTCTAATAGATAGTAATATGTTTTTTAAATCATTTTTTCTTCTGTTACTAAAATTATTCTAACCAGTCCTGTTGTTTCCATTTTATACCTGGTTCCTTTTTATCCTTCATGCATTTTGTTTGTTACTTGCAAGTATGCCCACCACTCTAATTTTATACCTACTTCATTTAATTCATACCTTGTTTTTAACTCTTCTTTTACATCTAACAATTGTTTATATGTTATTATATTTCCTGATTGTATAAAATTTGGGTATACATATAACTCCAACATGGACAACCAATTTGTCTGCGTATAGTGTTGTATTTTTATTTCCTTCCAACTTCAATTATATGTTACATATGTAAAACATTATGTAATGTTTTTGGAATTAGTGGTGAACTTTGTATTTTTCTTCCCATAAAATGGCATGCCATCCAATTTGTAGGTCGTGCCTTTCCAATTTCAATATTTTTTTCATTTTTTAGCTGAATCCAATCTTTAACCCAAATTAGCATAGTGGCCTGATACTACTTTTCCCAGTCCAGGAGGCCAAATCTGCCCCTCTCCTTTGAATCTTGTAATAATGTCATCTTAATTCCTGCTTTTTTCTTTTGCAATATACATTTTGATGTAATTTTCTTCAAATTTTGAAAGAAACTCTTCTCTAATTTTATCGATACAGATTGAAATAGAAATAATAATTTAGGTAGAATGTTCATTTTTATTAGTGCTATTCTTCCCATAAAGGAGAGTTGCAGATTGACCATCCATCTAAGTATTTTTTAATTTGATTGATTAATTTTTCATAATTATCTTTTTTCAACGTGGCACACCTTTATGTTAATAGCATCCCTAATTATTTCATTTTCTTTGTCGTTTGTATTCCCAATTTTTCTATTAATTCTAATTCCTGCCATTTGGTCATGTTTTAACTATCATTTTTGGTTTTTTTATTATTAATTTTTAATGCAGTCAATTTTCCATTGTCCACCAGTAGTCTATTTCCTGATTTTAATGGTTCTTCAATTACGAATACAAAATCATCTGCGAATGCTTGAATTTTATAAGTTTCTCCCTTTATTTCCATACCGTTAATTTGCTTATCTGCTTAATTATTCTTAATAATACTTCCAGTGATAATATAAATAGTAGTGGTGAAAGTGGACAGCCCTGCCTTGTTCCTTTTTGAATTTGAAAGCTCTCAGTTACCTCATCATTAATAATTACTTTAGCTTTTTGACATGAGTATATAGTGTCATGGGGAATCGTCTAATATATCAACTTCATATTTACTTTAACAAATAGAGACTATTTTAAAAACATAATATGTGAATCTCCTTGAATATTCTTAATGTCCCTAACAATGTACAGATAAAAAGAAAACCAAACCATTATTTTAAGATTAAATGGAACCAGGTGGCAGTTTAAGATAATTGCCATAGCAAAGAAAAAGTGTACGTATCAGTGTACCTTCCCCGACATTAAATTAAACTAGACAAGAAAATAAAATCAAAGTAATATGGGATATTGAATTAATTTGCCTTCAAATATTAAACGTAATGAATCTTTTTATTAATACTAAAGAATTTAACTTTATTACATTGCTTAATTCATTTTATATTTTAATGCTCCTGCAAACAACAAATGATGCTCTAATCTATTGAGAGTAATATAAGCAAATGGGATTAAAAATTGTACTTAGAGGAGATTTGAATTTACCAACTAAATCTCTGCATTATGGGTAACCTTCATGGTAGTTTCCTACAATGAATTAAAAATCCTTCTTTAGTTACTCTTGGTTATTAAATAATAAGAAATCATCGCTGCTCATATATTGAAAGGAGCATAAACCTAACCAGTCACATTGGGATTTTGTTTTGTTTTGTTTTGGTACAAGGGAGGTAAAAGAAAAAATAACTTGAATAACTGATAGTGTGAATTAACAGAATAACAAAGCTTGAAACGATCATGGAGACCTTTCAGTTTCAAGCAAAAAACCCTTATATCATTCCCGAAAAATGGTTATCCAATCTCCTTCTAAACATATCCAGTGATAGAGCACCTTCAATTTTTGGAGACAATTTATTCCACTGACAAAGTATTGTCACTGTCAGGAAGTTTCTGCTTTGTTCTAGTTTAGATCTCTTATTAATAATCTCTATCCATTTCTTCTTGTCTACCTCAGGTGCTTTGAAGAATACAATGTCCTCCTTTTCTTTGTGATTACAGTATTCCTTAAATACTGGAAAAGTGCTATCCTGCTGGTTATTCTTTTTGCTAGACTGGACATACCCATTTCCTGTTCATGCTTTAGTCCCCAGCATCCTAATAATCTTTTTTCCCTCTTCTTTGCACTTTTTCTAGAGTCTCAACAGCTTTTTGTTATCTTGGTGACCAACATTAAATGCAGGATCCCAAGTGCAGTCTTACCAAACCAACATAATGTGGTAATAAAACTTCATGTGATCTTGATACTATCCCTCTGTTGATATAGCCTAGGACTGTATTGGTGCTTTTGGCACCTATAACTCATTTCTCGTCCATATTTAAGTGATTGTCCAGTGGAATGCCTAGATCTTTCTCACAATTACTGCTAAGGTCCCACCTATTTTATAACAGTGTTTTTTTATTTTTCTTGCCTAAGTATAAAGCCTTACTTTTATCTTACTTTTATTGAATTGTATGTTGTTAGATATGGCACAATGTTCAAATGTTCTTCTTGGCTATTCCCCTCAGCTTGGTGTCACCTGCATTTATGAGTTCTACCCACTCATCTAAATTGTTCATGAAAATATTGAAGAATACTGGGTCTACAGTAAGACAGAAACTTTGGTTCTCCATTGCTTGCTTCCTTCAATGTAGACACAACTCCATTAAGGAGTTGCTTCTATCATCTTCTTGCCTCCTAGATGTTTGAAATGGATATACCTAAAAAATTATATTTTTAAATAAAAATCAGAGTGCAACTCTCAGGCTAAGCATGAAACCAGCCTCACTTCTCCAGAATTTATTCCATTATAACAGCATTACTTACCCTTCTCTTTTTGTCACTACAAATATTATCTTCTGCAGTCTGTTTTTCAGCAAGCCCAAGTTATACTTCAAAGGAGATCTACTACTGCAGCTGTTTTCTCAAAATCTTGTCAAGCTTTCAAAGAAAGAGCCTTCAAGGACTGCCTTATAACTGATGAGGATGCAGAAATTCTTCCCAATGGGTATGAATCATTTACATTTTAGCAGCTAATCATTCAGCAATTGTTGACTCTGCTGGATGTAAAACATTATTTCTAACCACTTTTATCTACCGACTGCGGTCACTGTGCAGGGATGCATCCCAGCAATCTGCCACAGAGAACTAATGGAAAACCAATCTTGACTGAAAGGTGAACCTACAACTGTAATTAGGGAACCTGTGACTAGTGAAATTAGCACTCGTTTATATATGTCATACACATGAACCCTTGTTGACATCTTGAGGATAGGGAAATGTATCTGCTAATCAAAACATGTAATTATGTTCTATGAAGCTGAAGTAACACACTGAGCCATTGAATAGTGTGGTGTTAATGAACACAGAATTCATTCATCCAATCACCTCAAGCCATTCTTTTATGCTGTTGTCTCATCTACATACCAACAGAGAATATTAGGAAACTAAAGAAGTCATATACCAAAAAAAGGACAGCAAACAGACTTCCAGGTATCCATTCAGTAAATGCTCATCTGTTATGAGCAAGGCTGCTTTTCTCCCTGAAACAGCAGTAAATAAAATAAAAGAGTAAAATGCTGGCTATCTAGTAAGCTACAGGGGGTGGACATAAAAATGGAAACACCTTGAAAAATCATCAAAATATATTTTAATATGGTGTTGGCCCATCTTTTGCGGCAAATACAGCCTCAATTCTCTAAGTATTGATTAATACAAATTGTGAATTGTTTCCAAAGGAATTTTAGCCCATTCTTCAGTTAAAGCACCTTCCAGTTATTTTAGAGACGATGGTGGTAGAAATCGACTTCTTATTTGAATCTCTACAATCGACCATAAATGCTCAATAATGTTGAGGTCTGGTGATTGTGGTGGCAAGATGAGATGCTGAACTTCATTGGAATGTTCCTCATGCCATTCTTTAACACTTCTTGCTCTATGGATTGGTGCATTATCATCTTGAAAGATGGCATCCCCCTCTGGAAACAGTTCTTGAACCATAGGATGAATTTGGTCCGCCAAAATTCCTAAATAGTGACGGCTGTTAATTCTTCCATGAAGGGAAATCATTGGCCCGGCAGATTTCCAAGAAATAGCACCCCAGATCATTACTGAACCCCCACCATGTTTGACGGTTGGGAGAAGGCAGTCTGGATGAAATTATTCTTCTGGATGTCTTCAAACATAAACACGGCCGGAGGTTGGAAAAATGGTAAACGATAATTCGTCAGAGAAAATCACATTTTGCCACTGCTCGAGGAACCATTTCTGGTGGTTTCTACACCACTCTAAATGCTTTGAAATATTTGTCTTTGAGAGCAGAGGTTTTCTAATTGCAGCTCTTCTGTGGAATCCAGATTTGTGAAGCTCCCTTCAAACAGTTTTTGTAGAAACTGGGTTCTGTACATGTCTATTGAGCTCTGCAGTGATTTTAGGAGCTGTGGTCTTGCGATCCACTCTAACAATTCGCTTTAGAGTCCGACGGTCTCTCTGAAACAACTTCAACTTTTGACCAGACCTGTGCTTGGCTGAGGACATTTTCCCTTCTCTTTCAAAAGCAGTCATTACTTTTGAGACATTACCTCTTGAAACGTCAAACATTCGGGCACTTTCTGTTACACTTGTGCCTGCCATTCGAGCACAAACAATTTGGCCTCTTTGAAAGTCTGAGAGGTCAGCCATTTCTAGAAGGTTATAACCAATTTCCTTAAATTTCTGTATTAAAAAAAAGTAGTTTAAAAAAACATCAAAAAACAGAATTAAAAAAAACATTAAAATATGTCAAGTTTTGAATGATTTGAACATGTTCAAACATTATGCCAAAAAGTCAAATGTTTCTACCTTTTTGTCCATCCCCTGTATCTATTTATCTTATGTTCAATGATCTGAATTATTCTTATGCAATTAACTTATAATATGTAAACTTTATAAATGATAAATGAGATATAATCCTGAAATTCTGCCTATAAATAAATGTATACCACCAAGAAAAGAAGCTGTTCTAGCATTTTCCCCATTATATCTTATTTGAAAGGAAATAAGTAGTTTCATTCTAAAGTGATTTAGCTTCATGTAGATAAATTACAGTTTTGCAACACATCTAATAATTAGGAGTAATACATTCTCTAAAAGGACATATATGATTTGATCTGGAGGTTAAATGTTTGAAAAATTAAATCTAGCCTTTACTAATCAGGGCTCCCCAGAAAGCTATTGCTTGTACAAGTTGGGGATTCGGAGAGACCACTCAGGGGGTGTATCCAAGGCGGAAACAGAAAATGTGTCCCACTGAAGTTTTGATCAAATGTCAATTGTGACCTCAGGGTGCTGACTGCTGAGGGTGAATTGGAGGAGTCAAATCAAAGAGAAACTTGCACTTATACCAAATGATTGTTCATCGTTTAAAAGCCACAAACCGAACCATACTCTATTATAGATTAGCAATTATCACTCCATACTATGATTATCATAACATATATTATTTATTATTTACCTTTTGAGCATTTTTTTTACATTTTCTTTTTGCAAAGCAGTAGAGTGATTACCGAGCTATGAATGCCAAAATAAGAAAAACTTCAATTTATGTCATTAATAATTTAAAGCTGTCACCAATTATTATAAACATCCAAATAATAATTAAGGGGAAATACTGTACAGAAAAGACTAAGCATCCTGCTAACATATGTTTAATTATTGAAGCAAAGAGTTAGCAAGAGGATTGCTGCATCAATCTGTTTGCACATGGATTCAGATGCTTGTGTTATAATTACTCACAGCTGTTGGACTTTTAAAATCATATTAGCAATTTAATTGAAAAACTTTCCAACTATATTTGAAGCCTAGTGAATAGGTGGATATGGATACATGTCCATCCAACCATCCATTCTTCCTTCCAATGATAAGTGCAGGCTTCAACAATTTTTTTGTAAAAAAATGTTTGACTTTCTATTATGTCACTTCTAGGATTACTAAATCAAACCAGTGTTACTGAGTTTTCTCCTAAGTCAAAAACTTTTATAAAGCAGGCAATAAGATAGAAAATGCAACCTAGTCTAAGACAAAAAATGTACATAAAAGGAAAATATTGTTTCTTATATGGTATTTATGTAACAGTTCTTCTAAGTTTTGTGTAATTCTCAAAAATCAAAATCAAATCCAAGTTAATATTACCGGTATCAGTTAATATATATGCACTTATATAGGATTAGATTTGGTTGGATATCCACAGGATCTCTTTAAATCCTTGATTTCTAAGATTTCTCCTATCAGCTTCAGCTGCTCTGGAAAAAATGATTTAAAAACTGACGAAATATGCTGACATGCTGCTAAGAACTGCAGTGGTTAGAAAGCAGTACTGCAGACTACTTTTGCTGACTGCCGGCTGCCCAAAATTTGGCAGTTTGAATTTCACCAGGCTCAAGGTTGATTTAGCCCTCCATACTTCCAAGGTGGGTAAAATGAGAACCAGATGGTTGAAGGAACATGATGACTCTGTAAATTGCTTGGGGAGGAGGGCTCTAAAGCACTGCAAAGCTTATAAGAATAAGTGCTAAGTGCTATTGCTAACATAGAGTCCTAGACTGCACATTTAAATTTTTGTGGAAATAGCCACAAATATTGGTTATTTTCATTCCCCAACAAGAATATTGCCTGATTACATTCATTTGGATGCTCCTCCTACAAGGGTTCAGCTTTAGTAACAAGACCAGGGAAGGGCTGCCCATCCCCGACGCTCCCAATGTGCTCCTGGTGGCGCGCACGAGAGAGAGTGTCCAGTGCATGCGGGCATGTGCATCGGCATGCGATTTGGCTTCCTGCGTGAGATTCAGAAGCCAAATCTCACATGAGGATGCTCATGTGCAAGAGATTTCATCACTTTTTGATTATTTCTTTGCTTCTGCGCATGTGCAGAAGCAACCCCCCCCCCCCCAAAAAAATTGGTAACATTGTGCATGTGTGTCCTTGTGCAAGATTTGGCTACCTGCAAATGTGCAGAAGCCAAATCTCATGGCAACACGCGTGCCCGCCACTGGTGAACTGGAGCTGCGTGCACAGTCCCATTTTTTTCACAGGGACTGAACAGCTGACCGTGCTGGCTGTAGCCCAATACTGAACAAGACATTATTCAATATAAAGAACTTGGCAGTACAGTGAACCCTCGAGTTTCGCGTGTTCAAGTATCGCGAAAGGGCTATTTCGCGAGTTTTCAACCAGGAAGTAAACTCCACCATCTGCGCATGCGTGCCCTTCCACGCATGCATAGATGGTGGAGTTTCCCCGCCGGGCAGAGGCTTCCCTGGGTCTTCCCCCTCTTGCCCCCGTAAGACCCCAGCGGCGGCACGAGCAACGGCGTGGGCGGGCGGGCGGCACGCGCTTGGGGACATCCCAGCTCCGCTCCCCAGCTGGGGAAAGCGCGCGCGTTTGGGGACTCCCTAGATCCGCTCCCCAGCTGGGGAGCGGATATAGGGAGTCCCCAAACGCGCGCGCTTTCCCCAGCAACGCGCGCGCGGTGGGGACTCCCTAGATCCGCTCCCCAGCTGGGGAGCGGATCTAGGGAGTCCCCAAACGCGCGCGCTTTCCCCAGCAACGCGCGCGCTTTCCCCAGCAACGCGCGCGCGGTGGGGACTCCCTAGATCCGCTCCCCAGCTGGGGAGCGGATCTAGGGAGTCCCCAAACGCGCGCGCTTTCCCCAGCAACGCGCGCGCGGTGGGGACTCCCTAGATCCGCTCCCCAGCTGGGGAGCGGATCTAGGGAGTCCCCACCGCGCGCGCGTTGCTGGGGAAAGCGCGCGCGTTTGGGGACTCCCTAGATCCGCTCCCCAGCTGGGGAGCGGATCTAGGGAGTCCCCAAACGCGCGCGCACCCCAGGCGCGAGCAACGGGGTGGGCGGGCGAAGGGCGGGCGGCAGTGGAAGCAAAAACACCATCTGCGCAAGCGCAGATGGTGTTTTTACTTCCGCACCGCTACTTCGCTAAAAATCGATCATCGCGTGGGGTCCTGGAACGGAACCCTCGCGATGATCGAGGGTTCACTGTACAACCAACCTCATATTACTAACTGACTCTCCATTAACAAACTACAATTTGAAATCAGGATCTGCATTGACTTCCCAGTGAAGGATAAATATACTTTAAAAAACTGATGACTCCTTTAAATTCTCAAAAGCAATCATTATGGAATCCTATGCCAGACTTTCTCTCCATTAGGAATATTCAACTAAGGACAATACAATTTTTGCATTCTTTGAAACCAAGACTGAGAAGCTTTAGACAGAGTAGCATGTTGATATTCATTTTTTTTCCATTCCCCCAAATAAAAATACAACATGTTAGTCCCATTTATGCATTTAGGTAGCTTCTATCAGATGAAAGTAGTGCAGCCTTTTCTATATCAGAGATTGGACCCTATGACCCTGACAGCAGTTGCTGGGACTCTTATCCATTCTAGCCAACATGATCAAGGCTAATAGGGGTCATTCTCAAACTTCTGGAATATCTCCACTTCCTCCTAAATGAAAAATTCAATTATAATGTGACATGCTTTTTTCTCACTCCATTGATTAGTTTCTAGTTAGTCTTTCCAGAAGTTGATCTTTGCTTTCTATGGGACACTCAGAAAGAATCGTAATTGTTAGGAACTAAGAATTATCCCCAGACAAAGGTTGTTTGTATGACACTCTTGTCAATAAGCAGTTAACCCTGGAACAGTTACTCTGAATAACTGTATTACTTTATTATTATTATTATTATTATTATTATTATTATTATTATTATTATTATTATTAGTCATCTTGCTGCTTCTATTACCCACTTCAGCCTCTATCCATTCTGAGAAATTCCAGTTTCTTATTGGAACTATGATCTAAGAGGTTTACAGGATTGCACTAGGATTACCCATTTTTACCCAGGTATATTTCCACATGGCCATGTTACCAAGATTTCTGCAGAGATATAGTTGATGTGTGGTGTTAACTTTGAAATTTTACATGGATAATTAGAAATTTAAAGGTACTTCCCTAATGTATTCCTTTATATAATTTAATTTAATTGATTTGAATGGACTGATTGAGGGTTTTTTTAATGGTTGTAATATTTGAAAGAAACAAAACAAGCATGTTTAACATTCAGTGTGTTTTGAAAAGTACTGGGAAGCAGAACTTTTATATGAGACTGAAAGATATTAGTTAACCAAAATTGGCTGTACAGTGATCCCCCGCTCGTTGCGAGGGTTCCGTTCCAGGAGCCCCCGCAACGAGCGGGTTTTCGCGAAGTAGCGATGCGGAAGTAAAAACACCTTCTGCGCATGTGCAGATTGTGTTTTTATTCCCACAGCGCTAGCGAGGAGCCGAAGATTGGGGGCGGCACGGCTGTTTGCCGCCGGCATGGAGGGCTTCCTAGCAGCCCCCCAAACCCGGGTTGGAGGTCCGAGGGGCGCTGGCTCTCGCCGCTTTCGAGCTGAATCCGGGAGCGAATTCGCTCCTGGATTCAGCTCGAAAGCGGCGAGAACGAATGGCAAGGAACGCCTTTTCTACGCCGTTCATTCTCGCCGATTTTGAGCTGAATCCAGGGGCGAATTCGCTCCTGGATGCGGCTCGAAAACGGCGAGAACGAATGGCAAGGAACGCCTTTTCTACGCCTTTCATTCTCGCCGATTTTGAGCTGAATCCAGGGGCGAATTCGCTCCTGGATTCGGCTCGAAAGCGGCGAGAACGAATGGCAAGGAACGCCTTTTCTACGCCGTTCATTCTCGCCGATTTTGAGCTGAATCCAGGGGCGAATTCGCTCCTGGATTCGGCTCGAAAGCGGCGAGAACGAATGGCAAGGAACGCCTTTTCTACGCCGTTCATTCTCGCCGATTTTGAGCTGAATCCAGGGGCGAATTCGCTCCTGGATTCGGCTCGAAAGCGGCGAGAACGAATGGCAAGGAACGCCTTTTCTACGCCGTTCATTCTCGCCGATTTTGAGCTGAATCCAGGGGCGAATTCGCTCCTGGATTCGGCTCGAAAGCGGCGAGAACGAATGGCAAGGAACGCCTTTTCTACGCCTTTCATTCTCGCCGATTTTGAGCTGAATCCAGGAGCGAATTCGCTCCTGGATGCGGCTCGAAAGCGGCGAGAACGAATGGCAAGGAACGCCTTTTCTACGCCTTTCATTCTCGCCGATTTTGAGCTGAATCCAGGAGCGAATTCGCTCCTGGATTCGGCTCGAAAGCGGCGAGAATGAACGGCGTGGGCGGGCGAAGGGCGGGCGGCAGCGAGGAGTTTGCGTGGGCGGTGGGGAAACTCCTCGCTGACGCCAGCAAGAGGGGGAAGACTCAGGGAAGCCGCCCAGCAGCTGATCTCCCGGTTGCCATCTACGCATGCGTGCCCACGGGCACGCATGCGTAGATGGTATTTTGACTTCCGGGTTGAAAAATAGCGAAGTACCCTGTTCGCAATGGTTGGGGACGCAATAAACGGGGGATCACTGTATATGTGAAAAATAAAGGCATGTGTAAAAGTGAATACAAATCATATGTTGTAATGAAACAAACAGTAATTATTTAATAGGAATGGTCTCACTTGTGCATTATGTATCTTTTTCTTTATAAAAACAAATATTTTTACAGAAGACAGTTGTTGCTTGGGGAATTTATATTAAGAGTGTATTGTCTCTTTATCGCCTATTGCTACAAGTTGGAAAATATATCTTCTTGAAATAGCTATGTATTTCAGCATAGGCAGAACTACAGTATATGAAATAATGAATTTTTAAAAAAAGGAAACTAGTGATGAAACATTTTTAATATCACATATTATGGCTTCAGGTCCTCAGATCAAGAACTCTTTAAATATGTAGACCTTGGTTGAGTCAATCCATTCCCTGGCCTTCTCCTTCTTCTTCCCTTCTCCTTCTCCAGGCTGACAAATCAAGCCACAAACAGCTGGCTTGAAAGGTCTTACTATACCTTATGTGGAGCAGCAATTGTCTCACAAAACAAAGATCAGTGAGGGGGAGGGGGATAGGGCAGACAGCAGCATAGGGCAGTACAACCAAAAGGGCAGAGATGGGAGGAGATAGACAAATGGGGAGAGTTCAAGCATATGATGCAGTTGTAAATGTGGGAGGGTTGATAAGCAACTGAATGTTGATGAAGTGACTGCAGGGGTACTACAACCACAGTAATTTCAAAGACTGGTCATAATTACCATTTGTTTAGCACCTTTGTAAGTTTGAACCTAGTATCAATATCCAGGAAGATACTGGAAAAGATAATTTGAAAAAAACCCAAAATCTGTTACCACCTAGAAACAGTAAAGTAATAATTATGAGCCAACACAGGTTTGTTAAAAACAAATCATGCCAAACCAATTTTATTTTATTCTTCAACACAGTGACTAAATGAGTAGATCAGCAACATTCTATAGACGTATTATACAGTGCCTAGACTTCACTAAGACAAAGTAGACCATAACCTACTTCTTCAAAAGTTAGAGAAAAGTGAGGTAGACAACCTCACCATCAGATAGATCCACAACTGGCTGACAAACCATACTCAATCGTCCTTAATGGGTCTCAGTCCACATGGAGAGAAGCAAGCAGTGGGGTACAAGGCTCTGTCTTAGACCCAATACTATTCAACATCTTCATAAATGACCTAGATGAGGGAATACAGTGATCCCTCGATTATCGCGAGGGTTCCGTTCCAAGACCCCTCGCGATAATCGATTTTTCGCGATGTAGGGTTGCGAAAGTAAAAACACCATCTGCGCATGCGTGCCCTTTTTCCATGGCCGCGCATGCGCAGATGGTGGAGTTTGCGTGGGTGGCGGGGAAACCCAGGTCTTCGTCTGCTTGCTGCTGCTGCGGCCGCCCAGCAGATGATCTGCTCGGCGGCAGCAGCGAGGAGCTGAATCGGGCTTTCCCCTTTGCGTGGGCGGCGGGGAAACCCCGGTCTTCGTCTGCTCGCTGCTGCTGCGGCCGCCCAGCAGCTGATCTGCTCGGCGGCAGCAGCGAGGAGCTGAATCGGGCTTTCCCCTTTGCGTGGGCGACGGGGAAACCCCGGTCTTCGTCTGCTCGCTGCTGCTGCGGCCGCCCAGCAGCTGATCTGCTCGGCGGCAGCAGCGAGGAGCTGAATCGGGCTTTCCCCTTTGCGTGGGCGGCGGGGAAACCCTGGTCTTCGTCTGCTCGCTGCTGCTGCGGCCGCCCAGCAGCTGATCTGCTCGGTGGCAGCAGCGAGGAGCCGAATCGGGCTTTCCCCTTTGCGTGGCAGCGGGGAAACCCCGGTCTTCGTCTGCTCGCTGCTGCTGCGAGCAGCGAGCAGACGAAGATCGGGGTTTCCCCCGCCGCCCACGCAAAGGGGAAACCCCGGCTCCTCGCTGATGCCCCCGCTCGCCCGCCCGCCCGCCAGCAAGAGGGGGAGAGATAGAGAAAGAGAGAGAAGGAAAGAAAGAGATGAGAGAGGGAGGAAGAGAGTGTGAGAGAGGAAGAAGCAAGATAGAGAAAGAGAGAGAGAAAGAAAGATGAGGAAGGAAGAGAGTGACGTCATCGGGTGGGAAAAATCGCGATATAGCGTTTCGCGAAGATCGAGATCGCGAAAATCAAGGGATCACTGTAGTAGGGAAACTTAGCAAATTTGAAGATAACACTAAGATGACAGTCTCGAGTGTTGAACCCTATCCAACAAAATGAAATTCAATGTAGATAAAAGTAAAGTCCTACACCTAGATAAGAAAACCCAAAAAGTGTAGATATAAACTGGATGAAACCAAGCTTAATATCAGTGACTGTGAGATGGATCCTTGAGTCCTAATGGATAACCAGCTAAACATGAGTCAGCAGCAGCAGCCAAAAAACCCAATTGCATTAACAGAGGGATACAATCTAAATTATGTGAGGTACTAATACCACTCTATAAAGTCTTAATTAGACTGCACCTGGAGTATTGTATCCAGTTTTGGTCACACTACAAAAAAGACATTGAAACGCTAGAAAAAGTGGAGAGGAGATCAACCAGGGTGATCAGGGGACTGGAGACTAAAATATATGAAGAACAGTTGCAGAACTAGAAATGGATAGTCTAGCAAAGAGAAGTTTTCTACCAGGAGATTTTTAAGCACTTCATGCTTCTTTCCACAGGTGAGCTTTATGGGGTTGCTGACTTCATTTTCCAGCAAGACTTGGCACCTGCCTACACTGCCAAAAGCACCGAAACCTGGTTCAATAACCATGGAATTACTATGCTTGATTGGCCAGCAAACTCACCCAACCTGAACCCCCCCCATAAAAAAACTATCGGGCATTACCAAGAGAAAGTTGAGAGACATGAGACTGAACAATACAGAAGAGCTGAAGGCTGCTATTGAAGCATCCTGGTCTTCCATAACACCTCAGCAATACCACAAGCTGATAGCATTCAATCCCACATTGCATTGAGGCAGTAATTGCTACAAAAGGGGCCCAAAGAAAGTACTGAGTACATATGCATGTTTATACTTTCCAGAGATCTGATATTATTATTATTATTATTATTATTATTATTATTATTAATTAGATTTGTATGCCGCTCCTCTCCGTAGACTCGGGGCGGCTAACAACAATAAGAAGAACAGCATATAACAAATCTAATATTAAATTAAGTAAAAAACCCTTATTAAAAAAGAAACCAAACATACATACAAACATACCATGCATAAATTGTATAGGCCTGGGGGAAAGGAATATCTGAATTCCCCCATGCCAAGCAGGGTTGTTGACAGGCAGCTGGGAGGAAGGTACATGAGCAACAAACCCACCTGAACCCCTAAGTCCAACTTCATCAGGAGGGACTCATAACCCGCAATCTCTAGAGCAACAAGTCTACGCAGGCAGAGGCTCTCCCTGGCTATAATAGCCACTCCTCCCCCCTTCCCTGGGGTCGAGGCTGGTGCCATATCTGAAACCCGGCTGGGCAAATTACAGAGAGAGGAACTTCTCCCTCTAGGCCCAGCTAGGTTTCAGTCACACATGCCAGGTCGGCCTCCTCATCCAGGATCAAATCCCGTATGAGGAGAGCTTTATTTACCACCGACCTGGCATTGAGTAGCAGCAGCCTGAGCCCAGGGCCAGAATTACACTCATCACCAGTGCCCTGGGTTTTTCTCATGGAGCCAGAACAAGGGATTGTTATTAAGCAGCGATCTCTCGTTCTCCTGGAATGGCTAGCTCTGTGGCTCCCGCCATATCTGCCTCTCCCCAGAAGCACCGGAATATTCCGACCCTCTGCAACCCCAGAGATTGGTGCCCACTCCCCTCCCACATCTCCAATGTCAGGTAGGCCAGTTAAATCATTCGTACCATTTCCATTCATCTCATCCATACCAAATTCCCACCTACCCCACCTATCCCACCCATAGCAATCACTCCTTTCATACATATTATCACACCCACCCCAATTATCCATCAATTTAAAAAAAAAACCTATTTACTCTAAGATTTACTCTAAAATTGATATTAATTAATATTAATCAATATTTAAAAGTATATAAATTAATTATTAAAAAATATTAAAAGCATTAGAAATATTTTAAAAATATTAAAATACAGGAGATAGACCAGTACATTAATCAATCCTTCAAAGAAAGAAAGAGACAGCTGAGATACAGTTCTTCCCACTGGGGAGGGGGTGAGTACAGTAGGTTTTCTCTGGGAAAGAGGAAAGGGGGAAAAGGACTGTCTTCCAATAGTAAAGGGCCAAGGGAGGGGGGAGAGGTTCACTTCAGATTCTGGCTCAAGCTTCCAGTTAATCCACATAATAGTCCATAAAATCTTGGTGGTTCATAGAGTCTTAAAAAGGCCACGATGTAACTGGCCACTGTCCTCGCCAACTCCTTTTCCAGAGGCCAGTCCTGGCTGCTCCATTCCGCAGATCTTCCAAAACTGGTCACTTCCACAGGCCAGTACCCCAGGTCTGCTCACTCTCATCAGCAGGATCCCAAAAACATCGGGCCATCGAGCCGCCTTCAATCTCATCCAGCAGCCTTCGATCTTCAGTTTGGTTTCCATCCGTTTCATTTCCGCTCAGCTCTGCATACACATGCTTATGCTCACCTCGCTTCCACTCAGTCGGATCTCCATCAATTTGACTGCCAGACCACTTCAGCTCCCACGATTCCAGTACGATGTTACAACAGTATCCTCAACACAGCCACGGAGCCCAGACATGGACACAGTTCCCCATACCTTTCCAGGCGCACTTCAGGGATGGAGGCGGAGACTGGGGTGGAGGCGGTACTCGGAGCCAGCTGCCATTTTCCACTCAACAGCTGATCTAATCAAACTCTCCTTCTCCACTGCCACCTCAATGCCTCACGTCCCCAGCCAAAAGAAACTCAGGTGGTAAAGGCTCACCACCAAGTTTGCCCCAAGCCTCACCCAGCAATACAGCCATGGAGCACTGCAGTAAAATGCTTCAGAGATGGAGACGGAGGCAGAGACGGAAGTGGAGGTGGCGCCCAAAGACAGCCGCCATCTTCCGCCCAGCAGCTGATCTCACCAAGTTCTATGATCTCACCATTGTTCTATGTACAATCCTTGTTTTACTGATTGCATGTAATATTGTAATTTTTTGAGATGGTGGATTTGGGTTTTTCATGAGCTTTACCCCATACTCATCACAATTAAGACAAATCATGGCTTGAACTATCTTGCCTTGCATGTAATCTCACATATTACGTTTCACCTTTTCAGTTGTATCACTGAAATAAATGAACTTTTGCATTATATTCTAATTTTTTGAGTTTCACCTGTACAAGGTCCCTTCCAACTCTGTTAAACTGTAAACTGAACCATCATGGAACAAATGAAAGTTAAGCAAGGGTTACCTGTATCACCATGTGTGCATACACAGACCACTAGAAATACAGTTATCAAATAAATATAGTAGCTAAATTCTAAAATCTAAATTGTATTTGCTCATTGACAAAAAAGTATATTCACAGACCCCCCCCCCTAGTAATTAATTCATAAATATATCAGCTGTCTATTTACTACTGATGAAAATATCTAATTTAATACATTTCAACCTTTATCATTGTCTTTTGTCCACATGCTCAATAGCCACTAATCACTGCACCTATTCCCTTACACTTACCCATATAGGGAATTCTGCCAATCTTATCTGAGCCAGTGTCACAGCTATTCTTCAAACCAACCAACAGGGTATCTGTAAACTATGCTGAAACTACCCTGTCTCACAGGGATGAGCTTGTCATTTTAACAACCATAGTCCCTTCAGAATAAGCTGCAGGTCTTTATATCCCAGTCAGATCTCTAAATCAACTTGTCTCTTTTTTTCAGACAATTCAGCCTACCATATTCACAGCTGCCAAATCATTCCAATGCTAAATTAATATTTAAATCTTGCATCTGAATATTTTATCTTCTACATTCATAATTTGTAATTCCACAGGGGGGGAAATTATGTGAACTTTCATCAAGCTCTTATAAATTTTAAAAAGGCTTGATACATGATGCATACACGTTTTCTGGGAATATGGCCATTTAAGTTGGACTTCTTTGGGGGAGTGGAAGTGAAATTATATTTTAATTATGATAGCTCATGAGGTCAATTCCTAGGTGCTTACTATTCAGAATATTTTCCTGTATAGTAAATAAATAAAGCAAAACAATGCCCCATCCAAGTGCCAAATTTGCTGGATTCCGAAACCGTGACTCAAAAATCTATCAGCTTCTTAATTTTTGGTCATTGTTATGCTTCTCCAGTTGCATCTGAAGTCTTTGGTTCAGTAGGGACATCTCAATTCACAATGAAATTTGCTATTACCTGTAAAGCATGAACAATGTGCTTCTGGGTCAGTGCCATACATAGAACAGTTCTCAAGAGCAGATATCTGTAGGGAAGATTCTTGGCAAGCAATGAACTCATAATCAGAATACAGAACTATGGAGAATCTGGCAAAGAAGCAGAATTCTATTTTCTAAAAATGAAGAAAAACATCTGAATATAGAAGCCAAGACCAAGGACGTAATAAAGTGCAGGCAGAATTCTGCTTGACTGAGTCCAATCCTGGTACCAAATAGTAAGCATTACTGTCAAATACTTTTGAGTAAGTATTTTGGTGAATATGTATTCTAAAACAATAAATACAATTTATACTTTGCAAAGCAAACAAGTATAATGTGTCCAATATTACTTATTTTTCTAGCTTTATAGGAAGTTGACATTTGTCATTGTAAAAGCACATTATATTGATGGGATCTGTTCTTGCAGTAAGGAAAATGGCCTATATAGTGGTACCTCATGATACGAACCCCTCGTCTTACGAACAACCCGAGATACGAACCCGAAGTTCAGAAATTTTTTGCCTCTTCTTACAAACTTTTTCCTTCTTACGAACCCACCGCCGCCGCCGAGAAGCCCCGCCGCCCGGCTGTTACCCTTTGAAACAGCCGGGGGTCTTCTCAGCGTCCTCCTGAACCCGAACGCCAAACCCGAACTTCCGGGTTCGGCGTTCGGGAGGCCGCCGAGAATCCCCCCAGCTGTTTCAAAAGGTGACAGCCAGGCGGCGGCGGTTTTTTCGTTGCATGGATTAATTGATCTTACATTGTTTCCTATGGGAAACAATGTTTCGTCTTACGAACTTTTCATCTTACGAACCTCCCCGGGGAACCAATTAGGTTCATAAGATGAGGTATTACTGTATTACAATTTTCATAGACACTGTAAAGAAATATTATAGAAAATGCAAAGATGGATTAAATGTTGCACATTAATCCAGCCGATTAAAAAACAAGTGCATGTCTTGCTTACATGGTTTTTTTTTTTCAAATAATTTGTACGTTTTTCACTTCTTGACCTGCAAATATATTTAAAACAACTTTAATCAATTTGATTTTTAAGGCCACTTTAAATATTAAAGCAGTACAGTGTGTGGTATTGCACTGTGGACAACAAATCCATAATGTGGCTTTACTTTGGGTTTATTGGTTTGTTACACTGATAATGTGCCATCCTTTCAGATGTTTAAGATGGTATCTTTAAGATGCTGTTCCAGATTTTCCATATAACCGCTCTATAAAGACAGAAGGGGTATCTTACTGTTAGGTAAAGAACTTCTGTGACTGGGAGAAGACTTGAATTGAATTTTTTCTAATATTACTACAACTTTTTAACTGCAGTGAATTTCAGTGTGATGTGTGAACCCAACCATTGTGGCTATATATTGCATTTGATCTATGTTTTTAGTCAATAAACAATGGTTTCAAAATGGTTCGGTTTCATATTTGTTTACAACCATCAAGTGTATTGTCTCTCTCTGTGTGCGTGCATGCATGTATCAATATATGCATGGGTATGCACAGTACAGTATATATCTGTATATATATATCTAATGTGTGTTCTGTTATGTATATATCTAACAGAATAATAGAATTAGAAGCAGCAGTGAGTTGTTCCCGGTTTAGTCCAGTTCTGTGAACCAGTAGCACTGGCAGCGTGATGCCCTGCCCACCTATTTGGGATGGGTGGGCATGCACACAAACTGGTAGAAAAGGATTTTAGGACTTACTACTGGTTAGAAGGGACCTTGGAGGATTTCTATACGTGTTTGCATTTTTCTTTACACATACAATCTCAAACTATATCTTATTGCAATGTCATATTCCTATTCCAGAATAATGAGGAGACATTATAATCATTGTGCAAAACTAAACCATGCAGCTATTTTTAAAGCATATCACAAACTAATGCTCTCTCTCTCTCCCTCTCCTCTCTCTCCTCTGTTAGGAAGTTAACTAATCTTCATTGATGTTTATGAATTGTGTGAACATGCTACAAACAAAATGTACAATATACAACCCACATGAAGCAATGAAATCTGCTTTCAAAAGAAAACTATCATCAACAAAATTATTTAGTATTCATCTCTTTCTTTGATAGAATATTTTAAGAATTATTCCAATTTAAATGAGATGACTCTTTCAAAATATTCTTTCACTGCTACACAATGTTTCAAATTCTATACAAAAATAAAGTGCTTCAGAGCACTTGTTTGTGATTCCTTTAAATAACCTACATCCTTTCTTTAAATTCCAGGAAAGACTAGCAACAGGTACCATGTTTGCATCTCCATAACCTGAAAAAGGTTTTTCAGTAGTCAAGTGTGAAACATTGCACAACTCCATTATATTAGGATGGTACTTGCACTATCGTAAATCCACATGAAAGGACAGACTCAACTTCATCAAATGTCAGAAATAATTCAAGTTTGAGAAAAACACAGTCATCAAACTATTCTCCTTCTAATCAATTATGTTGTATTCTTGGAGACTGCCAGGAGGTCTTCATAGTTTTCTTGGCAAGGTTATTTGCCATTGCCTTCCTCATAAGGCTGAAACAAAGTCAGGTTACCTAATTGATTTTGTGCAAAAGTGGGATTGGAACTCACTGTCTTCTAGCTTTAAAGGTTAATAGTACTTTAACCACTACACAAAACTATATCTTTTTTAATTGCTTACTGCATGGCTAATGATCAGCTCAATGAAAAGTCATGCTAGCATAATATATGCATTTGAAAAGTTGTCTAATAAAAAAAAATCATATCAGCATGATTACAAACCCATTCAATACAGCACTATCAAAAATGTGCACAAAAGCAGTATAATCAACTAAGGATAGGCTAATGAGCAAAAAGCTAAATCTGATGAAAGTATTACTGAATATTATCTGAAGAAAATATTATCTGAAGACCAAAAGAAAAATAATTGCTTCAATATGTGCCTTCCAAACAGAAGTAAAATTGTCATTCTGTCGACATTTAGATTTATTGGAAATTGCTGATCAGACTATCATACTTAGTTCTGTTGAATAGGGTAAAGGAAGAAATAAAAATAATTGGTTAATTTAACTCTCCATCCAGTTCTCATTCAACTTCTCTCCAATAACATGTCCTACCACTTAGTAATTTCCCAACTTTCAGCTCTGTGGTGGGGGGGAGAAGAGAGCTTCTTCTTACATAGATACTCAGGAATCATTCCCGGAGAGACTTTATTATTTCAATCATTCTTGATTAGGAACAATTAGGAAGGACGTTCAAGAATATAAATCTGATTTTTCTTTATGCATGTATTCTGTAATTGAATCATGAAGTAAATTGGCTCTTGGTTGATAATCTGATTTTGCTGGGATATTTATTTCTATTTTTATGTGATTTTGTTTTTCATTTAGAGATGTTTTATTTGTTCCTATTTATGCCTGTTGGATTTTGAAGATTATACCATATATGTATTAATTGTACAACCTATCCTACAATAAGCCACCAGGAGTCTTTCTGATTGTAGCAGGATATAAATGTATTAAAACAAACAAACAATGAAAACAATTGTTATATGTTATGATTTGCATTGTGATGTGTGAGTGAAAGCTGGAAAAGGAGATGGGAACCACAGTCCAAACAAGAATAAATGATATAGAAACTTACATAACCTACACATAAGAATCAGTATCAGGCTGAACAAAATAAACTAAGTTTGAGGTGGTACACGTCAAAGCAAAAGATCTTTTGGATTACTGCTGCTTACTAGGAGCAAAAGTGGACTTGTATGATCTTCAAAGGTAAACTAGCATTATCTAAATGCCACAAGAGAAGGAGCAGTACATGGAAGGCTGTAGATGAATACTGGTCAGTGTGACTAAATAATTATGCTCCATTTCTTATTCTGATTTGAGCTTTCTGCCAGAAAGGCAGAAAGACATTTTCTAGCACAGCAGTGCCCAAACTACGACCCGCGGGACGGATGCGGCCCGCTGAGGTCTTTTAACCGGCCTGCAGCAGCGCACAAGATTTTACCGATCGATATAATAAACTCCCGAATCTCCTGTCCACTCACCGCGGTCAGCTGCTGAGCAAGGAGGAAGTGGAGAGCCAAGGGGCGGGGAAGAAAGTGGGCCTTTCCTTTTCTTTGCCGCCTTTAGGGAGAGAAACTGTTGCTGCCCTATGACAGGCCTGGCCGGGATCTCGCGAAATATCGTGAGATCCCAGCCAACAAGATGGCAGCTGCGCCAGGGACCATGTTTCCCCGGCACCACAGCAAATCCGGCCGGAGGTGACTCGCCAGCTGGGCATTATAACTGAAGTGGTAAATACTTTTCTGGATTGGACAGTATGACTTTTGTGGGGTATGATGAATGGATAGTAGATTTTAATGGGTAATATTTTGTGATATTTAAACAGAACTCCAAATCAAATAAAAAATAAAGGCAAATCCCACAGACACATACTCAAAGACCTATAAATTATTATCAATTTTACATCACTATTCTGAATACAACAGTTAGCTAAGATAGATAATAAAGAGATGTAAGAAGTAGGATTTGTAAAACATGAAAAGTTCTTAAGTAGAGGTATCACTGTATCTCATTTTCTGTACTGCTATATTTGGAAGCTAAGAGAGAGAGATTTTGACTTTTGTCTGGAATAAGAAAATCAAATATTGCAGAAATGTCCTTATTCACTGATATATTTGTGAAGTAGACCCAGAGACAGGGTTTGAGCAATCGGTACTTTTATTCAGCTCAGAGAATAAGTGACAGCTCAGCAAGGTAAAGTGACGATTCAGCGAGTACCGACTGGCTCTGCAGGGAGAAGCCGCTTCTTTTATACTTTTGCGGTTCCCGCCAAAGCGAGAGCCGGCCGCGTCTGAGCCAATCAGGAGCGACTTCCTGCTTGGGCTCAGACAGCGCTGGAAAAGAGGAACAAACTATTTACAGCGTTACAAGGTAGCCATTTCAGGATACAACACCCCTCCCCTCATAGTTGGACCCATCCATCAAGAAAGCCACGTGACGAAGTCGTCCAATCGGTGAGGCCTTCGAGACTCTCGCGCTGACCTGCGCAGTCCATTTTCTCCTTCGCCACTGACTGTGGAGGATGGCTCGCCGCTGTTCTCCCGGTGCGGCGGACTAGGCCTGGCGGGCCCAACGAAGGCCTCGGAGGACGAGGATGGCTCGGCGTCGCTGGATGGTTCCCCCTGGCCCGATAAGTCTCTCTGCGTGTTTCTTAGTTCGGGCAATGTATAAAAGTCTGTTGAGGGGGGAGAGTCCGAGTCAGCGGGTTGTTGTAATTGGTTTTCAGTTCGTTTCCGAATGTGGTCTATGTGTCGTTTCCACAAACGACCATCCTCCAGTTTAACAATATAAGTCTTGGGTGCATTTTGCTTAACAATAATTCCCTTCATCCAGTTTACATTTCCATCAAAGCATTTTACATATACATTTTGACCCAAATACATTTCTCTTTCTGGTTTTATGCACATTTGGTTATTATTCAAACAGAACCTTGGGTTTAACCTGTCTAGTGGTGACCTCAACTTTCTCCCCATCAATAACTCTGCAGGGCTTACATGTGTGTGCGAGTTAGGGGTAATGTGCTGGGTTAATAAGAATTGGTCCAAGTTCTGTTGCACATCTCCAGGGCCTGACCTGTGCAATGCCTCTTTAGCCACCCTTACGTAACGTTCTGCCAACCCGTTAGCCCAGGGCGAGTAAGGCGAGATGAGGGCATGTCTGACCCCCAGGCCATCTAGGAATAATTCGAATTGCCTGGCTGTTAGTTGTGGTCCATTGTCAGACACCAATAGATCAGGGCAACCATGGGATGCAAACAGTCTGCTCAATACCTTGATAGTGGCACTTGTGGTTATGTTGTTCATTGCTATTATTTCCAACCATTTGGAGAAAGCATCAACCACTATTAGGAAATACTGAGACCCCACTGGGCCAGCAAAATCAATGTGGATCCTAGACCAAGGGCCAGCAGGCTGTTCCCACTCAGCCGGAGTTGTTTTGGGGGGATTGGGCCTAGACTCTTGGCACGGGTCACACTTTGAAACCCAACTTTCAATATCAGCATCAAGCCCTGGCCACCATAAATGCCCCCTTGCTAGGCTCTTCATCCTGACAATCCCAGGATGGCCCACGTGTAACATTCTGAGTACCTTTTCCCTTAGGCGTTTGGGGATGATCACTCTATCCCCCCACAGCAAACAACCTTTTACATATGACAATTCAAGCCTTTTGTTCTTAAAATCACACAATTCAGGTTTAACAATATCATTTTGCCATCCCTTTAGAACACAGTTCACTACTTGTTTCAGGATTTGGTCTTGCTGCGTGTGTGCAGCTACCTCTTTTGCTGTGGTTAGTGGGTTTTCCTCGAGTTCTATCATTAGCACGTCTGTGGTTGGAACAGGGTCTTCTACCAAGTCTGCTATGGGGCATCTGCTGAGGCCGTCTGCATGATTGATTTCCTTCCCCCCCTTGTGGGTGAGCTCATACTGATACCCAGAGAGGAAAAGGGCCCATCTGATTAGTCTTGGAGACATAAAAGGTGGAGTGGGCTTGTTGGGGGCTAGCAGGCCTAGTAGGGGTTTGTGGTCAGTGACTAGCTCAAAATTTCTTCCAAAAATGTAATTGTGAAACTTCTTTACCCCTGCCACTAATGCCAGAGCCTCCTTGTCTAACTGGCTATAATTTCTCTCTGTGCTGGTCATGGTTCTTGAAAAAAATGCTATTGGGGCCTCTGTCTGATTAGGTAGAACGTGAGCTAGGACTCCTCCTATGCCGTACGGCGAAGCGTCGCACGTGAGCCTAATGGGTAGTGAGGCACTATATTGGACTACTACACTTTTAGAAGTTAGTAAATTTTTTATTTGAGCAAAGGCTTCACGTTCAATTTTCCCCCATGTCCAGCGGGCTTCCTTCTGGAGTAAACGATGGAGAGGCTCTGCTACTGTTGCCTTCTGCTTTAAAAAAACGGAATAAAAATTAAGGAGGCCCAAAAATGCTTGCAACTCACTCTTATCTCGTGGCTCTGGGGCTTCTCTAATTGCTCTCAGCTTCTCAGTTGTGGGGTGGATACCTTCCTTATCTATTTTATATCCTAGGAATTCAATACTGTTAGTTCCCCAGACACATTTATCAGGCTTGATTCGTAACCCTTTGTCCTGTAGCCTCTTAAGTACTTCCCTTATTCTTTTGTTCACTTGTTCCTGGTTTTCCCCTGCAATTAAGATGTCATCAAAATATGGGATGGCCCCATTTACCCCTGACAATAGGCGTTCCATGATGCTCTGGAATATCCCTGGGGCTATGCTCACCCCAAACTGTAACCTCGTGCATTTGAAAGCCCCCCTGTGCGTTACAATTGTTTGAGCGTTTGCTGTTTGTTCATCGACCGGAAGTTGCTGGTAAGCCTGCGCCAGGTCGATCTTTGCGAACCTTTTCCCCTCCCCCAGGGAGTGTAAGAGTTGTTGCACAACCGGAATGGGGTAGGGGTGGTGTTGGAGTGCCTTATTCAGGGTTGATTTGTAATCAGCGCAAACTCTTAAGGAGCCATCTGGCTTCAGGGGTGTCACTATGGGAGTTTCCCATGGCCCCTGTTCCACAGGGACCAAGATACCTTGACTAATGAGTTTGTCCAGCTGTAAGTCTAGCTTGGGGAGAAGCGGGAGGGGAACCCTGCGAGGTTTCAGTCTAACTGGTGGGACCTTGGGGTCAATAGAGAAAGATATGGGGGTTCCCTTATACAATCCTAAGGTGGGGCTGAACACTTCAGGGAACTCTTTCACAAAGTTAGGCATAATATCACAGTTTACATTACACACACCCGAAATTTCAATCCCCAACGGTTCCATCCATGCTAGCCCTAGCAGGGAGTGTTTGGCCCCCGTCACAATAAGCATGGGAAGGGTAGATTTGACATTCTTAAATACAATAGGTACATTTGCAGTTCCCAGGACCGAGATTACCCCCCCTTGGAAGTCTCTGATCACCAAAGAGGTTTGAATTAGGTCAGCCTCAGACACATTAGGCATATATAGCTTAAATTTTTCCCAGGGCATGATGGTATATCTCGAACCCGTATCTAGCTCCATTGAGCAAGGCTGGTTATTTAGCAACAACGAGATAACAATTTTAGCCCCCTTTTTGGTTGCCGTGTTATTCACGGAATATTGAGAGTTACCTCTATTGTAGTCTCGGTTAGCGGTGGGGTAATTCCTTTGACCCGAGTTGCGGAACGGTCTCCTTTCTCGCGATTGGGGGGGGTGGTTTTGGGGTCGCTGGTATTGTTGTGTGGCAAAAGTTTCTTCTGGTGCCGTTGCCCTGCATGCGATGGCGATGTGGCCTCTCCGGTTGCAACGGCGGCAAGTGGTGTCGCGGAACGGGCATCGATGGCGCTGGTGATTTCCCCGGCAGCCCGCGCAGGGGGCTGGATGAGTAGCTCTAGGGTGTCTCGGTTGGTCTTGCAGGAGGAGGCAGTCGTCCCCGTTGCTAGTTAGCTGGCCGCGGACGTCTGTTCCCATGGCGCTGGGAGACTCGGCGTCGATTTTGGCAATGGTTTCTCGCCTTCCGTGCTCTTTTAATTCTCTTGCCGCTGCGTCGGCTGCTTCCGCGGTTTGCGCTAATTTGATTACGGTTTGTAGAGTCGGCTCGTCTTCTGTGAGGAGTTTACTTCTCACTGTGTGGTTCTTCATGCCGAAAATCAAGGCGTCGGTGAGGCGAGCTTCCGGATCTTGAAACTTGCATTGAGCGAGTACCGTTCGAAGCCGCGTTGTGAATTGGCTTATCGACTCGGTTTCTCTCTGAGCCATCATGTGAAATTGATGCCGGTAAACCACGGCTGGTCTGGTTGGTTTAAAATGGCTCGCTAGTTTCTGTTGAAGGACGTCCCACGCTGTGGCTCTTGCTTGTTCTGGTTCGGTGAGAGTTTGGGCAAGTCTACGGATCTCTGCGCCGCAGTAGTTTAGAAAAATAGCCCGTCTGCGATCGGCTCCGGCGTCCTGCATTCCCGCCGCCTCGAGGAATATCTCGAAGGTGGCCATGTACTCGTCCCAAGTCATTTTCTCGGCATCGAAAAGTTCTGGAGCCTGGCCGATCTGGATTTTGTCCATGTTGCACGCGAAGTTCTTCCGTTCGTTCGTCGCCAGTGAAGTAGACCCAGAGACAGGGTTTGAGCAATCGGTACTTTTATTCAGCTCAGAGAATAAGTGACAGCTCAGCAAGGTAAAGTGACGATTCAGCGAGTACCGACTGGCTCTGCAGGGAGAAGCCGCTTCTTTTATACTTTTGCGGTTCCCGCCAAAGCGAGAGCCGGCCGCGTCTGAGCCAATCAGGAGCGACTTCCTGCTTGGGCTCAGACAGCGCTGGAAAAGAGGAACAAACTATTTACAGCGTTACAAGGTAGCCATTTCAGGATACAACAATTTGTATCTATCTTTCTATTATCTATCATTTAGAGAACTTTATTGTTGAACTTGCCAATGTTATTTGCCAATGTTATTTCTTTAAAATAAGCAAATGGCTTATTTTAGAGAAATTGCCAATTGTTAACTTAGCAGTTTATACTTAGGAAAGTGTGCATTTTGTTTTTGAGGCTTAGTCATCAGTATTTGGGTCCTGAACACTTTTTTTTAAAGCTTCGAAAATGGCTTCTTTTATTTGCTGTAACTGATTCAGTTTTGTTTCACCTGCTACTTTAACATAATCTGTCTCAAATAGCAGTTCTCTTACAAAAATACTGTTATCTAAAACTGTTCAATTTATTTTATGCAATCTCCAAGGAAAATATATTAAAAGTGAAGAATCTGCATATTCATGAGTCATTGTTGCTGGCAGTCACATATGTTTAAAAAGTATTTTACAGCTTGAATTCTAAAGAGATTGCATTAGGATGCTATTTACTTTACCACAATCATAATTTATCTTTATTAATGCAAGCAAACCGGGTAAAATTGCAAAATAAATAATGTTTATGTTTTCGAGCAAGTTTCGGTAATACTGCGTGTTGATTGTGTAAGATTCTGAATAAGAGTTAAGATAGGAAAACTGTCTAAATTGTTAATCAAATACTGTATATTTTAAATGTTCAAATAACAGCCTCATTTCTCTGTGCTTGTTCACATTTTAAAATGCTGTTTTGAACTCTTCTGTAAAATGTAAAATGTGGACAAAATTCAAATCAATAATTTTAAAAAATAAGGATGCACATTTATTTCAAGCAGTTTGAGAGCTATGGAAAGCACAATCTCTAGATTTTTTAAATATAAAGTACTGTTGCTGTATGACACTTTTATATACAGTAGTACCTCGTGATACAAACCCCTCATCATACGAACTTTTCGAGATACGAACCCGGGGTTCAGAAAGTTTTTGCCTCTTCTTACGAATTTTTTTTTGTCTTACGAACCTGCCGCCGCCGATAGCAAAAACGGCACTGCGCTTGGCGCCGCAGCCTGGCTGTCACCTTCTGAAACAGCAGGGCGCTTCTGAGCATTCTCCCGAATGCCGAACCCAGAAGTTTGGCAAAAGTTTGGGTTCAGCGTTAGGGTTTGGTAGAACGCCGAGAAGCACCCGGATGTTTCAGAAGGTGAGAGCTGGTTGCCGCCGCCCAGCAGAGCGCCGTTTTTGTGATCAGCGGCTCTGTCAGCAGGTCGGGAGGCTCCAACTGAGGTGGGGAATCCCAATAGGGAATTCCAGGGGCGGAGCTTTGACATCACAGAGACATCCTTCCTGGCCAGCCAAAACGTGGACTCCAGGAAGGAGGTCTCCGTGACATCAAAGGTGTTGGAGGGGAGAGAGAACGGTGCGTCAGAGGAACTCTCCTCAGCCGCCCCATCTCACTGCCACTTTCCCCTCTTGCCCGTCGCTTCCTCCGCTTGGAAGTGAGATGAGGAAGCATTGGACGAGGGGATTTCCCCCATCTCGCTGTCAAAATGTGTCCATGGGAGACCCATCCATCCATCACCCACTGCCCCCTCCTGCCAGAAGCCCACAAAGAGCCAAAGCTGGGTGTGGAGAAAGGCGAATCTTTCAGCTCCTGGATGGACCGGAGAGCCTGGAGACGTCACCTTCCCGCCCGCCCTGCCGGTCGCCCTCCCACCCTCCGCCAACAGCGCCTGTCCTGCACTGAGGCCGCCCGGGAGCCACTGCTTCCAGGAGGGTTCCCCTCGCTAGCCTCCTCTAGATCTGCCATTCAAGGCTTTGGTAACTTTGGAGGATCCCTGCCCAGCACACGCGCACTCTCCCAGCACAACTTGCCCAGAGGATTTTTTTCCACCTCTCACGATCCCTCCAATGCCCCAACCTGAACTTTAGCTTGCGGGAGGAGGTGGGGTTGGCTCCTCACCACCCAAAGGCGAAATATGATTTGAAAATCTCTGGTGTGCAAAAACCTTGGGGAGAGCATGACTTGGTAACGTGGGGAGGAGGATGAAGAGACGAGCTGGGAGGAGGAGGAGTGGGAGGAAGGCAAGATCTGTGCCCAACACCCATTGGGAATGCGCAAACCAAGGGTTCTCAGCCAAGACTTCTGAAAGAGACCGAGCTTTATGCAATCTCTCTTGGGATTAAAGGAGCGGGCGCCCGTACACAAAAAGAGGCTCTAGAAACACACTCTCAGTATCGGAGCTTCTTTCCTGAGCCCGAGATATCAAGGAAGAGATTTGGAGGTGTGGGGAGGAGGTGGGTGTGAGTGAGAGAGAGAGAGAAAGGAGAAGGATCCTTTCTCAGAGTCCATAGAAATCTATAGGCTTTTATAAAAGAATCTCAAGGGGGGGGGAATGGCAATGAAAAGAATCCAGAGCCCTGGAATAAAAGTCAAATGCCATCACTCTACTAAACAAATAATTCCCTCAACACTGTCAAACTTTTTACTAAGTCTGCACTTCTATTTCTACTAGTTTTTCTCTCATCATTCCTATCATCCTTTTCCTCCCACTTAGGACTGTACGTCTGTAACTTGTTGCTTGTATCCTAAGATTTTTATTAATATTTATTGTTTCTTCATTGATTATTTGACCCCTACGACAATCATTGTGTTCTACCACACGATTCTTGACAAATGTATCTTTTTCTTTTATGTATACTGAGAACACCAAGACAAATTCTTTGTGTGTCCAATCACACTTGGCTAATAATGTTAATGTTTAATGTTTTTCTCCATGTATTGCAATATATTTATATGTGTTTTCTGTTCATTTTTTCTTTGTATCTTTTTCTTTTTTGTCTATAATAAAGCAACAAAAAGTGTACATTTTCTACCTACAAATGTGTCATTTCCTTAAAATGGTATTTCTAGTGTTGGGAGTGACAACTTTTCCCCTAGAGAGAAAGAAACAATCTCATGGTCATTCTTTTTTTTATATGTATTAATCTGAATCCCAGATAGAAATCTGTTTGATTTGGGATTTCATCATTTTATTTATCCCCACATTTTTAATTTTAAAATGTCCTTCTTTCCATTGCTTATTCTAGAAATACTGTGGATATGTGAACTTTGCATATGATTCCTTCTTTATAACTTTATTTCTTTTATGTACATGTTCAGATAAATATTTTTATACTTTAAAAAAACCACATATACACTCTGAAAGAGGAAAATTTACATTGTTTTTATATATTTACACACATACACACACACACACGTTACATATACATAATTTACATATTTACATATGTATGTATGTATGTGTGTGCGCATACATATACATATACACATACATACATACATGCATGCATGCATGCATACATATCAAACTTTTGCGGCAAATATAGCCTCAATTGTCCGAGGTATTGATTCATACAAATTGTGAATTGTTTCCATAGGAATTTTAGCCCATTCTTCAGTTAAAGCACCCTCCAGTTCTTTTAGAGACGATGATGGTGGAAATCGACTTCTTACTTGAATCTCTAAAATTGACCATAAATGCTCAATAATGTTGAGGTCTGGTGATTGTGGTGGACAGATGAGATGCTGAACTTCATTAGAATGTTCCTCGTGCCATTCTTTAACACTTCTTGCTCTAATTCCTAAATAGTGATGGCTGTTAATTCTTCCATGAAGGGATATCATTGGTCTGGCGGATTTCCAAGAAATAGCATCTCAGATCATCACTGAACCCCCACCATGTTTGATGGTTGGGAGAAGGCAGTCTGGATGAAATGATTCTTTTGGCTGTCTCCGGATGTAAACACAGCCTGAGGTCGGAAAAAGGGTAAACGATGATTTGTGAGAGAAAATCACATTTTGCCACTGCTCAAGTGACCATTTCTGGTGGTTTCTACACCACTATAAACACTTTGAAACATTTGTTTTGAGAGCAGAGGTTTTCTAATTGCAGCTCTTCCATGGAATCCAGATTTGTGAAGCTCCCTTCGAACAGTTTTTGTGGAAACTGTGTTCTGTATGTGTCTATTGAGTTCTGCAGTGATTTTAGGAGCTGTGATTTTGCGATCCACTCTAACAATTCGGTTTAGAGTCCAACGGTCTCTCTCAGACAACTTCGACTTTCAACCAGACCTGTGCTTGGCTGAGGACATTTTCCCTTCTCTTTCAAAAGCAGTCATTACTTTTGAGACATTACCTCTTGGAACACCAAACATTCAGGCACTTTCTGTCTACTAGAGCCTGCCATTCGAGCACCAACAATTTGGCCTCTTTAAAAGTCTGAGAAGTCTGCCATTTCTAGAAGGTTATAACCAATTTCCTTAAATTTCTGTAAAAAAAAAAGTAGTTTAAAAAACATATCAAATGACAGAATTAAAAAACAAAAACAAAAAAATCCATTAAAATATGTCAAGTTTTGATTGATTTGAACATGTTCAAACATCATGATGTCAAAAAGTCAAGTGTTTCCATATTTGTGTCCACCCTCTGTTATATATACAGTGATCCCCCGCTCGTTGCGAGGGTTCCGTTCCAGGACCCCCCGCAACGAGCGGGTTTTCGCGAAGTAGCGCTGCGGAAGTATGTGCAGATGGTGTTTTAAACTTCCGCAGCGCTAGCAAGGAGCCGAAGATTGGGGGGCGGCGCGGCTCTTTTAAAACATCGCCGCCGACATGGGGGGCTCGCTAGCACCCCCCCGAACCCCCAACCCTCAGCGGCGAGCGAGCGAGCGAGCAAAGCCAAGCCGGCAGCAATGTCGCCGCCGCTGCAGCCAACGCGCTTCCGATCTTCAGCGGCGGCGACATTGCTGCCGGCTTGGCTTCGCTCGCTCGCCGCTGAGGAGCCGAAGATTGGGGGGCGGCGTGGCGAGCGAAGCCAAGCCGGCAGCAATGTCGCCGCCGCTGCAGCCAACGCACGCTACGATCTTCCGGGCCAGCCAGGCTCAGCGGATCAAGCCCGGCTCCTCTCGGCCCAGCATCCCGGGCCAAGCGGCTGCCTTCCGTGACTGAGCCTGGCTGGCCCGGAAGATCATAGCGCGCGTTGGCTGCAGCGGCGGCGACATTGCTGCCGGCTTGGCTTCGCTTGCTCGCTCGCCGCGCCGCCCCCCAATCTTCGGCTCCTCAGCGGCGAGCGAGCGAAGCCAAGCCGGCAGCAATGTCGCCGCCGCTGCAGCCAACGTACGCTACGATCTTCCGGGCCAGCCAGGCTCAGCGGATCAAGCCCGGCTCCTCTCGGCCCAGCATCCCGGGCCAAGCGGCTGCCTTCCGTGACTGAGCCTGGCTGGCCTGGAAGATCGTAGCGCGCATTGGCTGCAGCGGCGGCGACATTGCTGCCGGCTTGGCTTCGCTCGCCGCTGCAGCCAACGCGCGCTACGATCTTCCGGGCCAGCCAGGCTCAGTCACGGAAGGCAGCTGCTTGGCCCGGGATGCTGGGCCGAAAGGAGCCGGGCTTGAAGATCGCAGCACGCGTTGGCTGCGGTGGCAAGGGCTTGCGATGGAGGGTGGAGGAAGCGGCCATGGGAGGGCGAGCTGCCTCAGGGAGGAGGATCGGGCGGGACCAGGTGGGGGCTGGAATTTCTCCGCCAGGGCGAAGGGCGGGCGAGCGGCGAAGGGCAGGCGAGCGGGTGCTGGGGAGGGCTTCTCGCCCTCCCGCCAGCAAGAGGGGGAGCGAACGGCGTGGGCAGGCGAAGGGCGGGCGAGCGGCAGCGAGGAGTTTGCGTAGGCGGTGGGGAAACTCCTCGCTGATGCCAGCAAGAGGGGGAAGACCCAGGGAAGCCGCCCAGCAGCTGATCTCCCGGTTGCCATCTACGCATGCGTGCCCATAGAAAAAAAAGGGCACGCATACGTAGATGGTATTTTGACTTCCGGGTTGAAAAATCGCATATTACCCTGTTCGCAATGGTCGGGGACGCAATAACCGGGGGATCACTGTACATACCATTTTAATCCTTCTGATCACTGGGCACACCAACCACACTGTATTTCAAGATGTTTCAGTAACAATAACATAGGTTCAATATCCCTACACAAATGTCTATTTTATGTACTCCTTAAGCTCAGTGTTAGTTCACCAATATTCATAGTTGATTATACTGTTTTAGAGTGAAATAAATAAGAAGGAATCTGTCTGAAGGCTAGAAATATCTGCATTATGCTAGAACAGGGGTCCCCAAACTTTTTACACAGGGTCCAGTTCACTGTCCCTCAGACTGTTAGAGGGCCGGACTATAAAAAAAACATATGAACAAATCCCTATGCACACTGCACATACCTTATTTAAAGTAAAAAACAAAATGGGAACAAATACAATATTTAAAATAAAGAAGTAATAAATTAAGTAATAAAGTAATTTATACTTCTTTATTAACAAGTAAATTTAAACTTAAATCAACAAGCTCCCTCCATTTCTCCTTCCTTCCTTTCCACTTCTCACTTCCCTCTCCCTGTTTTTTCCTTCTCTCTCATTTGTTTCATTTTCCTCTCCCTTGTTCTTTTCCTCCATCATTTTCTCATTTTTCTTTCTCTTTTTCTTTCTCTTCCTCTCACTCTCTTTCTATCTCTCCCTCTTTCTTTCTCTCTCCCTTCCTATCTTTCATCTTTCTTTCTCCCTCTCTATCTCGCGCTCTTTCTTTCTCTGTCTCTCTCTTTCTCTCTCTCTGTACCTCTCTCTCTCTCTTTCTCTCTTGCTTTCTTTCTCTTTTCTCTCTTTCTCTCACTCACTCTCTTTGTATCTCTCCCTCTTTCTCTCTCTCCCTCTTTCTTTCTCTCTCTCCATTTCTAGCTCTCCTCTTCCTTTCTCTCTCCCTCTCTATCTCTCCCTCTTTCTCTATCTCTCCCCTTTCTCTCCCTTCCTTCCCTTCTTCCCTCCCCTTCCTCCTTCCTTCCTCTCCTCTTTCCCTCCCTCTCTTTCCCTTTTCTTTCTTTCGGTCCACTTCTCTCTCTCTCCGCTTCTCCGGTGGGCACCGCCTCCGTGCCGTCCCCTTGGCTCTGCCCCCAAGGCAGCTGCCATTGGTGCAACGACAGCGGTGGCTCCTCTTGGACCAGGCCCCACCAGCGGATGCCGCTTTCCATGCAACTCCAGCCTTCTCTCCTCCCCCCAGCCGGCGCAGCCACCTCGCCACTGTCACAGGTGGCGGGGACCACCCTGTCCACCTTCAGGGCCTCTTTGACAGCCCTTCCCGGCAGAGGCGCCACGTCTCCTTCCCCACCGGCTCCCGCCGCCGGCACGTAGCTCTGCTCACCCGAAACCTGGTGTTGACACTTGAAAGTGACCCACTTTCCTGCGCTGCTTTCCTGGGCAGCAGGCTTTACTGGCCAGCGCAGGGCAGCCGCCATGACAGCAACAACAACGGCACCGTGGTAGCCACTGATGCCGAAAGCCCCAAGCCCGGGACCTCCCACATGTGTTGCATGGCTGAGATCCAGGTGAGGGTGTGGTCCCCTTCACCTGGATCAGCATGGAGCTATGCCCTGAGTTGCCTAGGAAGTTTTTGTTACCTCATTTCCACCCCAAATGTTCTTAGTTGACCTCTGCGGGTCCCATTTTAGTTTTGAATTAAATAAGTTTATTTAATTAATAAAAATGACCCAGTTTAAATCCAGCTGTGTGTCTGTGTTGTTACTCCGCTTCCGCTGCAATGTGCCTGATAGCATAGAGAAGGTAAACCTGTTACCAATCTGTTGCACTGTCCATACAGGGTTTTTTTTTTGTGTGATAACTAAGAAAGAACTGAAAGAAGACTGGTGAATATCTTGTGGAGGGGGAAGGAAAGTGAAATGAAACTGATGAAGTTGAAATGCGTTAATATAATGGCAGGAAACAACTGGATTCAAAAAGAAGTTGAAAATGGCTAACAAGGAAAACTAGACTTCTTAGACTCCTGAAGAAATGCATATGTCTAGGTGATTCACAATATCTAAAAGGAAGAGGCCAACAATTGGCAAAGAGGTTGGTATACCCAACACAGTTTTTCAGAGGAACAAAATCCCAAGAAGAATATAGGTGAACTAGTCACAAGAGGGTACCAATTAAGCTAAATAAAACCCTTGATTAACCCTAAGGGTAATTTAGAAATAGATATTCTCTTAGCAACAGCTTAAGATAGACTTACGCTGTAACAGTAGCTAATGTATTATTGCTGCTAGCTAGGAGATACTGGTAATTAATCTTAGAATAGTAGACGATGAAAGCCATTTGCAGCATTCCAACTTCTTTGAAAGCAGGCACGAGGGATCTGTTTCTATGCTTTTTCTGAATCTTATGTGAGTAGTTATATAAAAGTATCAATCTCTCATGGAGACTAATATTTTTTTATATTGCGTATGTTACACATAAATAATCAAATAAATTGTACTGATGCCAAGAAGGTTCTTGTACAGTGTCTTTTTTTCTGAGTAATCTTAAGAGCCGTCTCAAAATGTACAAGATTCAGCCATATTTGCACACCTGTTGATATCTTCACAAGCTTAATCTGAATATCAAGTTCTGAGTTTCATATAAAGCCTGCAGATGATTCAAGAGTAAGACAGGACAAGTAATTCTATTTCAGAGACTTAATCTGTACTTAGATATAACATCAATATTCCTTTATATGTCCTTTCTGTGGTCTGATCCTTAGTACAGTTATTCAACCAGAGAGTCTCAATCTGATTTCATATAACTAGAATGAATCCATTAGTGATGGGGCATAAATTTAAGAGTCATAAGAGTTTAAAAAAAAGACTTTTTATGGAAATATTGACCATTAAACCTTTTTTATAGAGGCAAACATTTATTTATAGAGGCAATATTCTACTTAAATTTAAGGAAAGTGTAAATCCCATAACAAAACCATCTACTGGGTACAAAATAAAACCATCACAATATTTATTGTAGCCATCAATCATAAAACTATAAAATAGACTTCCTGTAATCGCATTTTTTTAAAGAAAAAAGTGTACTAAATTACAGCTTCTATCCATCAGTGTTCTTCCACCAATAAAATCAACATTATCAGGAGATTAAATGTTCTCTCTTTCTACTATCCTTCATATCCCAAAATCTCTTTTGTATTTTTCCGACACAAATAATGAACCCAGAGGAGATTAGGACCATACTGATCCTATTAATGTTAATTGACACTATGACCCTCTCTATATATTTTAGAAATAAAGTTCTTGCAGTTTCCAAACAGCAAAAATTTCAATTGATTGTTTAGCATTTCAATGTAATTGCATTATAAGGTCACTCAAATGCTATGATATGAACCCACAGCAAAACCACCAGTATGTGTCCTCTATAAGATAGACAGCATATGATGCAACATTCTTGCCTTTTTCCTATTATTTTCAAACTCAATTAAATACATCTATGATGTCAGGTTTTCATGGAAAATAGATTATGTTATGGCATTTCACAGGTAATGAAAAAAATAAATACCACTTTATCACAATTCCAATACGCATTAAGCAGAAAGTTCTCACAACAATACCCTTTTTTTACTTCTCACTGTACAAATCAATTGTAAGTGAAATTCTAACTTCGACAAGCTGAGGAATAAATGTAATTATTTGGTTCCTACTTTCTTTGATAAGTGTTAGATTTGTACCTGCCCTATAGCTAACTGATAATGTGAATTCTTGCAGTGTTCACTACTGATTCTTTGCCCAGAAGCCCAATAAGAACCAGGGCTACAATAAAAAAGTGACACATATTGTATGGTAACTTATTAAGATGTTTTGAGTAAATGAAATGATTACTCAAACTAGAATAGAGATTAAATTACATTAACACATTTCCTCTCAAATTTGGGGGCAACTCTCATCAGAATTGTCTACTTCTTACTATGATACAACGACAAGGCAAGGTTGAGATGCCTAAATGCTTTGAGATGTAGAGACTTTGAGTATGCTGAACTGACGCTTAAAAGATCTAAATAAAAACTACTTCAGAGAAGCAGTCAATAGAAAAAATATATACTTTATTTAGGAAATGTGAAAGCAATTTCCCATTTTACCACATTTATTTATGAGTGTACAAAATACGGTATACAGTATATTGCCACTTCTGTTAAGATTACAGATCCATGTAAACTTGACCCACATCACTGCTTAAGTACATAGTACAGATTCGGTTCTATTATCTTTTCCTCTTTTTTTAATGGCAGGAAGATTTATACATAACTATCTACTGCTTTACCATAACATTCTTAGAAAATACTGATTGATCCACATTGCATTTACTCATAAACCATATAGTTTCTGTAAATGTATCTTTAAAAATTCTATCAATAATAATAATAATAATTTATTATTATTATAATATCGGAGCGGCTCACAACAATAATCCAACATATACAAATATAATGTTAAAAAACAATTTAAAACCCATTATTATAAAAAAGAAAACAATCACACAACCTAACAAACCATACATAAAACCATAGTAGCTGGGAGTATATTAATTTCCCCTTGCCTGGCGACATAGGTGCGCCTTCAGGAGCTTTCGAAAGGCAAGGAGGGTGGGGACAGTCCTAATCTCTGGGGGGAGTTGATTCCAGAGGGCCAGGGCTCTTCCCCTGGGTCCTGCCAGACGGCATTGTTTAGTCGACGGGACCCGGAGAAGGATAACTCTGTGGGACCTAATCGGTCACTGGGATTCGTGCGGCAGAAGGCGATCCTGAAGCTATTCTGGTCCGATGTCATGTAGGGCTTTATAAGATCATAACCAACACTTTGAATTGTGACCGGAAACTGATTGGCAACCAGTGCAAACCACGGAGTGTTGATGAGATATAGGCATATCTGGGAAAGCCCATGATTGCTCTTGCAGCCGCATTCTACACGATCTGAAGTTTCCGAACACTTTTCAAAGGTAGCCCCACGTAGAGAGTGTTGCAGTAGTCGAATCTCGAGGTGATAAGGGCATGAATGACCATGAGCAGTGATTTCCTGTCCAAGTAGGCGAACCTGGGCAAACGTCCTTCTCGCCACAGCCGAAAGGTGGTGCTCTAATGTTAGCTGTGGATCGAGGACGCCCAAGTTGTTGACCCTCTCTGAGGGGGTCAATAACTCCCCCCCCAGGGTAATGGACAGACATATGGAATTGTCCTTGGGAGGCAATACCCACAGCCATTCCGTCTTGTCAGGGTTGAGTTTGAGTCTGTTGACACCCATCCAGACCCCAACAGTCTCCAGGCACCGGGACATCACTTCCACTGCTTCACTGACTGGACATGGGGTGGAGATGTAAAGCTGGGTATCATCAGCGTACTGATGATACCTCACCCCACTGCTATGAATCACCATGTGTTTATTGGTTCTCACAGGTATTGGTATTGAATTAAGACAATCAAAGAATTGAACTGGCCAACTGAATTGGCTCATAGATATTAAACTTATTCCAATAGAAATCTTTCCAATGTTTGAATCTTCTTAAGTTTTAAGTGATGGCAGACAGCAAGGGTGAGAATCTGCTTCAAAATTCAGGAGAACTTCTGTGAGCATGTTCAAAATTTAAGTTTCCCAACTATATAATAAGGCATATGCCACGCTTCCTTTTGCATCACAATGGATCAATCACTTATCCCGTTAACAGCATTGAAAATCTTTTCCTGGCCTTTAAAAAAAATACAATACAAAGTTCTGATTAAAGAATGGCTGATAGCAAGTCAAACTATAAAATGCCATTTTGGCTTGTCGAAAAACACTTTTTTTTGTTTGCTGATCTGTTGTTTCAAAGAAATAAAAGTGATGTTTCTTTTTTTCCCCCTCTGCTTTTTAAAAGGACAAGATAATGGGGTGCCTGCACTTTCTCTTCTTTTAGTGGTTTTCTTAACTTAAAGCCAACCTTCAATGAATTCTTTCCTTCACATGTTTTCTGTTGTTGTCAAGCCCACATGCATGCACCTTTTATATTCCAATATAGCAACTCAGAAAACATGATCACACTGTACTAAGATACTCCATAAGGTTTTGAAACAAGAGAATACTTGAGTATAAAAACTTATAACATCAGCAACCTTTGTTTCACTGATCCACCAGACAATAGGAAGGAAAGGGAAGGGAAAAAAGGGAGTTTTGGAAAAGAGTTTTCCAAGCCTATGCTATATAAAAATTTCTCATTATTTTCTCTTACCAAGGTTGGCTTTGTGCCCTTCCTGGAAAGAGGAAATAAATAGATTCTTGCAACTCTTATTATGCATCACCCACTCCGTCAATTATCACCTAACTTCACCATCACTGCCAAAAGGGACAATAGCCAACCACTGAAGAGACTCCCATAGTCTTCCTGTTCAAAATTGCCCATTGGAGGTTGAGAGGGGAGTATGCTGACTTTACGTAAAACAATGTTTTTAATAAGAAAATCGAACTGCAAGGAAGACAGTTGAAACTTCTTTTATTTACAATAATGTTCAAGGCAACCTGGGATAAGAATTCATTAGAGCAAGGGAAATACAGAAAAGTTACTCTCTGCCACCCTCAATACACAGACAAGATTAGCAAGCTGTACAACAGAAATCAGAGGCATCTGCATGATCTATACAAACATGGAACATGCCTTAAGCATCCATTTTGTTTAGACAAAAAAAAGAAGAGAAAGTAAGGGAGGGAGGGAGGGAGGGAGGGAGGGAGGAAGGAAGGAAGGAAGGAAGGAAGGAAGGAGAACAAAAGTGTAGTAAGGGAGAAAGAAAAAGAAAGATTCCAGTCCAACACCTTGCTCCAGCAGGAGACCTTATATCATCATGGTTGATATAATCTCTACCACAGAGGAGAAATTCTCAGAAAAGGGTAGGAGTTTACTAGACCAGGCTGCCATGCAGAAGAAGACAGAAATAGTCTTTGATTTATGACAACAATTGGACCCAAAATTTTGGTTGTCAAGCAAGAGCGTTGTTAAAGTGAATTTTGACGCATCTTTCTCAATCTACCCTCCAACAGAGGATGTCAATTACTGTGGGCCAGATTGAAAATTTGAGAGCAAAGGCCTGCCATATTACTGGTGAGGGTAAGGGTACCTCTTGACTTATTGTATGTTCACCATTGAGTCTCAAATCTCCATTGCAAAGTGAGACAGCTGTTCACTCAATTTTATCCCACTTTGTGACCAGTCTTGCCACCGTTATTAAGTGAGTAGCCACAGCTTTTAAGTGAATCTGGCTTCCCCAAATCTCTATTGTAAAGCGAGACAGCTGTTCAGTGAGCTTTCTCCCGATTTATGACCACTTTACAGCTTTGCAACTACGTCCATAGGGAACCCAGATTCACTTAGTGACTGTGTGTCTGGCTTAGTGACCATTCAAATTACAACAGCACTGGAAAAAGGGACACGACTGTTTTTCAAAATTTAATGACCATTGCAGAATCCCCATGGTCAGGTGATCCAAATTCGGATGCTTGGTAACTGACTCTTACTTATGATGGTCTCACTGCCCCAGAGTCACACAATCCTGATTTTGGGACCTGACCAACAAAGTCCCCGGGGAATCTGGATTCACTTAACAATCATGTGACTAACTTAGGAGATGCAGCTACTTGCTTAACAATGGTGGCAAGACCAGTTGTAAAGTGGGTGAAAGTTCACTGTACAGCTGTCTCACTTTGCAACAGAGATTCAAGGTGGACATAGAGTAAGTCAAGGGGTATCTTTACCCTTCCCTTACTTGTTTGTCGATTACCGGTAATCTGGCAGGCTTTTGCTCTCAAATTTTCAATCTGGCCCACAGTGATTGACATCCATTGTTGGCGGATGGATTGAGTAAGATGCACTGAAAGTCACTTTAACAACGTTCTTGCTTGGCAACCAAAATGTTGGGCTCAATTGTTGTCATAAATCGAGGACTATCTCTGCCTTCCTCTGAATGGCAGCCTTGCCTAGTAAACTCCTACCCATTTCTGGGAATTTCTCCTGTTTTACCCCACTTAGCAGTAGTGATTGTGAGAGAGATCTCGGAGTCTTGGTGGATAATCAACTAAACATGAGCCAGCAATGTGCAGCAGCGGCCAAAAAAGCCAACACTATCCTAAGCTGCATCAATACGGGAATATACTCAAAGACCAGGGAAGTATTAATAGCACTCTACTACGCCCTGGTCAGAGCACTTGTGGAGTACTGCATCCAGTTTTGGTCACCACACTTCAAAAGAGACATTGAAACTCTGGAGAAGGTGCAGAAAAGAGCAACCAAAATGATTAGGGGACTTGAAACCAAGACTTACCAAGAAAGATTGCGGGAACTGGGCATGGATAGCCTAGAGAAAAGAGAGGACATAATAGCAGTCTACAGGTACTTGAGGGGTTGCCATAGAGAGGGGGGTCACATTATTTTCCAGGGCACCAGAGGGCCGGACGAGGAACAACGGTTGGAAGCTGACCAAGAAGAGAGTAAAAATGGAAATAAGGAAGAACTTCCTGACAGTCAGAGCAATCAACCAATGGAACAGCCTGCCTGCAGAGGTTGTGAAATGCCCAACTCTGGACACTTTCAAGAGGAGATTGGACTGCCATTTGGCTGGGGTGCTATAGGATTTCCTGCTCAGGCTACAGGGCTGGACTTGATTACCTACATGGTCTCTTTCAACTCTAACAATAAACAAACAAACAAACAAACAAACAATGGCTCTAACACAAGATAGGTATCCAGCAATGTTCCAGCCATCTGCTGGCTGTTTTCAACACCTTCAACTCCTCCATGAACCACAGAGAATACCAAGAGAGGGCACATGATCCTGTCCAGGGCTCTGAACCACCTAATTGCTGCTAGATCTTCATAGTTAATTATTCTCAGTAAATCCTATAAACAACAATCTTTCTTCTAGGAAAATTTTCTGTGATTATGTTGCTGCTCTTCCATCATCCATCAAAGCATTGCAAACTTAGACAAGAGAAGTTACATGGGAAGTACAATTATTTTCTATGTTTTAAAGAAATGCAATGTTTTAATGCAGAAAAACATCTAGTTTTAAAGTAGAATTTACTCCATGAGCCAGGATTGTGCAATTTATTGAATATAGATTGTTGATACAATGCTTGTGTAATATTTTAGAAAATTGTGTAAATTTGATTTGATTCAAGATGTGCAATAAAGTAGATCCAATTTTCTTAACCCTGTTTAACAATTGAGGTTTCTGATTTGAAAGCCTCTGCTCTGATTCAGTAATTTGATCTTAACTATCAATTTGGAAAAATCAGTTCCGTTTGCGGATTTGATCAAACTACCTTCAAATCAAATCTCTAAATTAAATATTTTCCACACCTACCAGCAATTCAATGTTTCTGCACTGCTCAAAAAAATAAAGGAAACACTTAAACAACACAATATAACTCCAAGTAAATCAAACTTCTGTGAAATCAAACTGTCCACTTAGGAAGCAACACTGATAGGCAATCAATTTCACACGCTGTTGTGCATATTCAGTGCTTCTTATTAGTTCTGAAAAATCATACAAAATCTGAGTAACTAATATAAGAAAATAGGTTTTCAAAATATCTTCAAGGGTGATGATCAATTTTATTAAATTAAAATTTTGCCTCAATCTTTCCTTGGTGGAAATTTGGTTGGTTCTTGAAACCTTAACCCAAATGACATCTACCATCATCCAGCCTTTAAATGAGTAAAAGGATATTGATTTTAGAATTGAGTAAATGGAACAATTATGGTTTACTTGTTAAAAGACTGCAATCTAGACAAAATAGGCCTGTACATATTATTTCAATATTTAAAAAGCAAATGCAAATCATGTTTAGCTTGAATAGGAATCCATACATGATTTTTTTTCTCTTTGAGATGAGACCCGCATGTATTCCTCTTTCCTCTGCACTTGCAGATAAATTAAATCAATCTTAGAGGTCTCAGATTCTTTAACAATCTTATTTAACATAACAACTGGAATCCCCTTTATTGCATTAAGCACATTGCCCAGTACAATATTCTTGTTTCAGTGAAGACAGCATTTTAAGTGGGCAATGGAACCTCAAAAGACTTGACATTTCTATTCACCAAGTGAGGACATGCAGTTCTCTATTTCAAAGAAGAGCTGTTCCTTCAAGGCATGGTAAACTAGCAAAGAAAAAAAAAGTTTCAGGAAACACTAGCTAACCTATAAAATCTTTCTTTTTCAAATATTTTTTGGGACAGTTTGTCTGGCTTCTGCAAGTCACAAAGCAACACGCCTTAGTCCATTAATATGACAGGTAGTGTTCTTACTAACAACTGCTTTTTACTCCTTTTGACAAATGCGTGCTGTGCCATAGTTGATGTTTGTGTAGTAATTAGGACTGATGGATAGGGACGCAGTGCTGCCGAAAGTGCCCCCCCTATTTAATGTGAACGATTTGTCAAATGTGCTACAACTGCATTGCTGACAGGCACAGCCAAGAAAGCACTTTGTCATCTTTCCACCAACCAAGGTCACTCTGGCAGGGGATAGAAGGTTCCACCAATGAAATTTTCATGTTTATTGGTGATGTGCATGGCCTATTTTCAAAACTTGTTTATTTCCTTTTCAATGGCGATTCAAGTCTCCTCTGAGAAACTTGTTTTGCAACAGACATCTGTGAGGCTTTTTCGTTTTGGTTTTTTTTAAACATAAAAGGCTATATGAGTAAACACGGCTCTTTGGGAAACTACAGATCCATGAAAGAACACATTGCTGTTTCTATGGAAAGAAAGCTTTGATTAACATTTAAGGTTAAAATATGATCCGTTATGAATAGTAAATATAAGTGATTCACAGGATGAGAAGAGGGGTGGGAATGTGGAATCACTTTGTAATCATGGGCCCAAGTGAGTAAGTTTTCAAAAAACGGAATAAAATGCCAACATGAACATCAAGCCCAACTGTCTCAATGCTACAGTATAAAAATAAGCACGAATCCCAGTAATTTAGCAATATATGCAGATTTATCTTTTATTCTAAGTTAACGTTGCTAGTGAAAAATTGAACAATTTTATGCAAATGTTGGTAACAACATCACTATTAAAAATTAGAGACATTCAAACCAAAATTGCACTATAGGTAATTTATGATCCAGCAAGTGTTTTGATAGATAGATAGATAGATAGATAGATAGATAGGTAGGTAGGTAGGTAGGTAGGTAGGTAGAGGGGGGGAGATGGATAGATAGATATATTTATTCATAGATTTTCCTGAAGAAGATGAGTGGGACCTCACCTACCTACCTACCTACATACATACATGCATACATACTGTACATACATATATACATGTGTGTGTGTGTGTTTGTTTGTTTGTTTAATCTATTAGCTGTTCAACTCCAATGGGCTCATTCATTGAAGACTTTTGGAAGTCTTGATTAATGGTCACTTCTTAAGGAATGGTTATCATATGGTAATTAAAAGCGTTATTTCATGTTAAATTTGAATCTTTGTATTACTGATCAAAACCAAACAGCAAGACAATTTTTAGCTAACGTCTCAATGTTATTTAAGCTGTGTAGATTCTGAAATGATTTAAATTATCTGGCTAGGTTTTGGCAAATCACATCTTTTGTCTTCAGTTCTCATAGTGCTGTGGAAATGACAGTGTTAATATTTCTGGATATACAAATGAATTATTCTCAACATGCATGAAAACAAGTTATTTAAGTTTCAGTATTATTCTGTAACATGTAGATATGATTGACAATAAAGGACTATATTTCTGGGCACTTGTGCAAATCAGCCAGTAAAAAATAGGCATAACTTTTGTTTTTACAATTTTTTTTAACAAATTACAGTTCTATACACTGAATAGAACTGGCAAGTAGTTGGTTTGCTTTTCATGTCCAACTAGCCAGAATGGCCAGTTAAATCACACTGCAAATATTCAGCTGTGTATACTTTGCTTCCTTCCATATTATGGTCTACTAGAATAAAAGACCATCTGAATTAATTTGTCCCAACTTTTGCACAATAAAATATATTATTTTAATTGTTTAACAAATCTTTTTTTTTTAGTTTTATAGGAAGCATACTATGAAACACCAACATTCAATGTCGTGTTAACCCTGAGGAGATCCACATTTGGTTCTATCTATATCCACAAAACTTACTGGGTTTAGTCAAGGACTTACAAAACAAGTACCAGAGGTCTTCAAACGTGGCAACTTTAAGATTTGTGGACTTTAACTCCCAGAACTCTCCAGCATGGAATAGCTGGCAGGAGAATTCTGGGAGTTGAAGTCCACAAGTCTTAAAGTTGCAAAGTTTGGGGACCCCTAATTCTGTACCCTAGCATGCTCCTGTATGAAAACAGAGTGGATAGAGGGAGAAAAGGAAGAAAACTATTGTGCATGTAACCAAGCTAAATATATATTGTGGAATAATATGGCATTGCTCATAAAATCACATAAAAATGATTTCATATTACTGTTATTTTAAAAAAAGTTACAGAACGGTACATATGAACAATCTATTTCAGTTCTGAAGGGGATTCTGCAGAGGAAAAATAAAAACAGCATGAATCAGCTGAGGATGATATTAATGACAAACACACACAGGTTTTATCTTAAAAAAAGAAAAGAAATATTTACCAACTACCATGTCACTAAATCTAACTGGTTAATTAAAAAAACAATTAACAAAATCAGTTTCAAAGCAGAAGGAACAAGGATATATTAAAATGTTCAAATTATTTAAAAATCAAATGACATTTTAAAATTGAAATTAGCATATAACCCAACAGAGTTCCATCAGAATTTTACTGTAGAATAGTAAAAAACAAAAAATTAGAAATTAGAAAAATGCAGATCTATAGTTTAGGTGTATGAAAGATGGAAAAGCTTAATACACATAAAATACATACACATAAAAATCTATTTTTTCATTAGTTAGTACACTGGAATGTACTGGATGAATCATAGAGCATATTTTCATAGACATGTTTGTCAGTTAATGTTATGTAGCATCATCTTAATTCAGTTAAACTTTAAGTAAGTGCATAATTTAAAGAAATGTTATTTACCTTAAGCCAACTCACAAGCTGATTGATAATCTACTCACATGCTGAGATCAAGGACATTGTTTCAATCATGCTTATCAAATATTCAAGATTCATATTTCTGTGCTTATAGATTTCTTGCTAAAGCTGCTCACAGCTCAGGAAATGATATATTGAACTATCATATATATCAGACATTTTCTGGCAAAATGCTTAATAGTGCTCACTAAATATTAGAAGGAACTTTCAAAATTGCTTAATGGGCTATGACTTCAGTCAATGAGTAGATTTTCTTCATCCATATAGCGCTTTTTTAAAGAAAAAACCCTAAGTGCTACCCATTACTACAGAAAGCAGTAGAAAAATAAATATTGTCTAAAGAAAAGTACAGTCCATTTCACCTAAAATCAAGATACTTATTTTTAAATTACCGTTCTATCCTGAAGTAGATGTGCAATGTGCTTTAGAGAAAAGTACATATAAAAATAATTATGCAGATACACGGAAATATACACACACACAGTGAGATTTAAAACAGACAAGAGTGTTAAATAATTATGAATTAATAACCACATCAATTAAAATATTTTTAATACAAGAAAGGATTTTGAATTGTTTTACCTAGGTGAAAGTGGGAGTCAGACCACAAATATTAATGGCAAGTTTGCCATTTAATTCTTAGAACATCCAACATTAACTTAAAAGAGCACACAGTTCTGGGAAATATTACACTGAGTTTGTTGGGTGGGGATCATTAACCCAACTTAGCAAACTGAGGGAAGGAATTCCACAGGCATATTAAAGAAATAATGTTTTCATCTCATTATGTCTATCTTCATAATTATAAGAAATTCGTCACCTTCCAAATGAATATGACATATAATCATTTTTCCTGCATATTTTCTGAAGCAGGAAGCCTAACAAGGTATAAATGCAGCAGAGTAATTTAGGTTATTTGCACTTCTATCAAGTAGAGCTAGAGTGATGTATAAAAGAAACAGAGGTAAGCTAAAAATATGTTTAAATGCTTAATTCATAACCAAATAAATAACTGTTCTCTCTAAGGAATGGAAGAGCAAGTATATTTAGATCTCCTGTCAGAGCAGAATGGAGCTTCATGGGTAAAAACAAAAATATCAATCACAGAAGCATCCACTTCTATCTCAAATGTCATCGCAACTTAAGGAACATTAATTCCTACATAAAGAAACATGTGCAAATACTTATCTTGCAAAGTTATCACAGAGTTTGAAATATACGGGGGAAATATCCACTTCATATGCACATGCATTTAAATCGCATTCTCCTAAACAGCTGTTCTGTATTTTTAACTAAGATACATCCTTATTCACACAATCAGTCATGCTTTCTATATTTATCAAGGCTTTGTTTAGAATACCTACTAAATTGATGCCCCATTTATCTTATGGTTAATATGATTCAAATTAGAATGCAATCTAATATCATCCCAATACATTTATAATGTCAACCAAATACACTTATTTGAAATGCCTCCCATAACAACATCAATCATCTGTCTTAGCATGCATTTATAATACATAAAAAGCTGGGAAAATATACAACTGATGATGGGTTTAGAGTAGTGAAAGTCATGGAAGTACAAGGGTAAAATGTGCATCATGATGACACATGCTTGATGATGCTGTCAAGTGGCTGCTAGGATTGCAGATTTGCATCACAACAGATATCAGACCATAATTGTGGCAAATGCATAGCAACTTTGCATACGTGCCATCATTTTGTCATTATCACAGTTTGCTACAGCTACTATTTTCACTGGTAAATAGTATACATGGTACTAAAGCAGGGTTTTTTAATTATTCCACATAACGTAATAAATCAAAATTATATACAGATGTATACATTTCATTAATATATCAGATACTCGTAAGAAATTATCTTGTGGGAGAATTGCCAAAAGTTTTAAACCTTTGAAAAAAATGTAGCAAATGAAAGTAACCCTGCCACTCTCATAAAACTGGTAATATAGCTGCTCCGAATCCTCGGAGAGGGGCGGCATACAAATCTAATTAATAACAATAATAATAATAACAATAACAATAACAACAATAACAACAATAATAACAACAACAATAACAACAACAATAACAATAACAACAATGACAACAACAATGACAATAACAACAATGACAACAACAATAACAATAATAATATAATTATTCCTTTAGTCACAAAAAGCAGGGGTCCCCAACCTGTGGACCACAGCCTATAGCCATGATGTTGCCAATTTGCAATCCGGCCATGTGAGTGATGGGCTGACATGCACATACACAGCCCGAATCACACAAGCATCAGGTGCCGGTGCTTGTATCCCCACTCATGTGGGAAGTGGACATGTGTACCCCCTGCTCACACAAAGCTCTCTGTGTGTGTGTGCGTACACCTGCCCCTCGTACAAAACCATCCCCCCTTTTTCTTCTCCTGCACTGGGCCGCCAACCTGGAAAGCCTGGAAACATAAAGCATTTGCTTCAAACCAATATTCCATGCATTCTTAGTTTCAACAGTAACCATCCACTGTCACACAAAAAGGATTGCACAGAAGACTATATGGTAGGATGAGAACCAACTGGAATATCCAGCAAGCTAAACAAAAGGAAAGCATGACCCTATGCGAACAATTGGATACCCACAAGCACTTCTTACAAAATGTGTATGCAATACACAAGGCAGGGAGGGAGGGACGAAAGGACGGAAGGAGGGAGAGGGAAGGAAGGAGGGAGGGAGAGAGGGAGGGAAGGAAGGAAGGAAGGAAGATAAGACAACTATATGACACTCCCTGCCATATATAAAAATTTCAGAACTAATAGAATGCAGCTTCCAAGATCTTCAAGTGGATATTGCCATTGCCCTGAGGGCACCATGCAAAGACAAATCATTCATCGCAAAGATTGCTTGGAGGTCAGAGATATTCCTACTATAATCTACTGGATCCCCTGAATGGGTTGTCCCTTGGCTACAGGGAGGAAGCTAACTATCAGACTGCAAGAACACAAGTGAGCAGACAGATGTGGAAACACAAACTTATTGGTAGCCTCCCTAAATAAGAACATACATGCAATCAATAAAAATATACATTCAATTTCACAGCTACTAAAATGTTGGTCAAGCAGCTACAAAGATAGCCAGGGAAATAATTGAAGCCTGGGAAACAGGCCCCTTGTCAGTTAACAGCAATGCTAATTTATCACCAGTTTATCAGGTACTTAGGAGTCAATGACTTAATAGCTGGCCATCAACACCCAATCAACCAATAAAAAGCCACACACATCTAGGCACCACATAAATACCATGCATTGAACATTTCCAAGCACACATTCTGGTAGAGACGTTCCCTGGGGAGAGACTCCAGCATGAGTCCGAAAGCTCGGAAGATTAAACCTCTGGTCCTGGTGTCCAAACCTGGATTGGATCCTGCAAATAAAGCTCTCTTCCCTAATACAGTGGTACCTCAAGATACGAACCCCTCATCTTACGAACAACTCGTGATACGAACCCGGGGTTCAGAAAAAAATTGCCTCTTCCTACGAACTTTTTTCAAGTTACGAACGCGTTCGGAGGCTCCTGGGAAATAGGAAGGAGTGGGGCCAATTGAAATTCTCCCATCTGCAGCGTCATCGGTCTCCGGGCAGACTCTCCCTCAATTTCGCCCGAGGGAGAGTCTGCCCGGAGACCGATGACGCTGCAGATGGGAGAATTTCAATTGGCCCCACTCCTTCCTGGAGGTTGCTAATTCCTAACTTCTAGGAAGCCCCATTCTGGGCTCAGCAGCCTTTCCATGATCCCTTCCCTTGGCGCAGAAAAGGAACCGGCGGGGAATCCCACTGCCTGATCCAAAGGGATTCACAGGATCTTCCTTGGAGGGGGGCGGGAAGGACCTCAGGAGGGGAGGGGTGAGGCAGGGCGGGGCCAGGCAAGGGAGGCCAGAAGGAGGGCTACCGGCTGTTTTAAAAGGTGACAGCCGGGCTTGGGGGGCTTCCCAGCAACCCCCCCAGCCCGGCTGTGACCTTTTAAAATGGCCGCGCGGCTTCCCAGCCATCTCCCGAAGCCAAACGCCAAACCCAAACTTCGGGGTTCGCCGTTCGGAGGCTCCTGGGAATCAGGAAGGAGTGGGGCCAATTGAAATTCTCCCATCTGCAGCGTCATCGGTCTCCGGGCAGACTCTCCCTCGGCCGAAATTGAGGGTTCGGGGGGTGCTGGGAAGCCCCCCAGGCCGGCTGTGACCTTTTAAAACAGCCGTGCGGCTTCCCAGCTGTCTCCGAACGCCTAACCCAGAAGTTCGGGTTTGGCGTTCGGCTTCGGGAGACAGCTGGGAAGCCGCGCGGCTGTTTTAAAAGGTGACAGCCGGCCTGAGGGGCTTCCCAGCACCCCCCGAACCCCAAACTTTTGCCAAACTTCTGGGTTTGGGGTTCGGGGAGGTGCTGGGAATCCCCCCAGGCCGGCTGTCACCTTTTAGAACAGCCGCGCGGCTTCCCAGCAGTCGCCGAACGCCGTTTTTTTGCGGGGGGTTTTTTGGTTGCACGGATTAATTGACTTTACATTGTTTCCTATGGGAAACAATGTTTTGTCTTACGAACCTTTCGTCCTATGAACCTCCTCATTGCACCAATTAAGTTCGTATCATGAGGTATTACTGTACAAGTATGTTAATATTGCAGACTTATAGTATTGTAAGTGATACTGATATATAAAACTTTTAATTAAGCGGGTACAATGAATAAACATAACTTTGAATTTCAGAAAACACTGATCTCATTGTTGTCTTGGGTGACATCTCTGAAAAAAAATCAGATGCTCAGGTGTGAAAATGAGCGTTGACTCACCTGATACGCTCTTTCTCTTGGTAGAGGAGTCGACAGTCAGGATGGGTTGTACTCGCTTGTAAGAGGCGTGTCCGAGTCATAGAAGTATAAAAAGGCTGGATCCGCCCACAGACCCAGTTTTGATGACGTAACTGAAAACACTGACTCGGAGTGGCAGCACAACTCAGACTCCTAGATTCAACTAATTCCAACCCCCCCCCCTGAACTATGTACAGGAAAACTTCTTCAGCTCTACATTGAAGAGGATAAAAAAACAAGGAAAGAAGAAAAAGGTAGACAAGGGGAGGGAACTGACTGTCGACTCCTCTACCAAGAGAAAGAGCGTATCAGGTGAGTCAACGCTCATTCTCCTTGGAGGGAGGAGTCGACAGTCAGGATGGGACATGTCAAAGTTATTGTCCCGAGGGATGGGCAACTTCCACTACTTGTTGTAGGACCCTCCGCCCAAAGGCCGCCTGTGCTGAGGCAAATTTATCGATCTTATAGTGGCGGATAAAAGGAGTGAGAGAGGTCCAGGTAGCCGCCTTGCATAAGTCCTCCAGGGGGCATTGAGTGGCCCAGGCCGCCGAGGAAGCCGCACTCCTAGTGGAGTGTGCGGTTATGCCTAGAGGCCTCTGGACGCCCTCCACGTCATAGGCTTTGGCAATGGCCCCACGGATCCATCGACCAATGGTGGACGAAGAAGCTTTGAGGCCGATCTTTTGAGGGGATAAAAAAATAAACAGGGCCTCAGATTGCCTGATGGGCCGTGTTCTTTTCAAGTAAACACGAAGAGCTCTCCTCACGTCAAGCGTGTGCCATCTGCGTTCCGAAGGGTGAGAAGGTCGGGAGCAGAAGGTTGGTAGAATAATGTCCTGACTCCGGTGAAAAATCGAATTGATTTTGGGGAGGAAGGACGGGTCAAGGCGGAGGACTACTTTGTCTTGGTGAAAAAGGCATAGGTCCTCTCTGACAGATAATGCTGCTAACTTGGATATCCGTCTGGCCGTTGTGATGGCAATTAGGAAAGATACCTTGAAGGAGAGATATCGTAGAGAAGCCTCTTGTAGAGGCTCATAAGGAGGCTCTGTTAACGAATACAACACCTTTGGGAGGTCCCAAGTGGGGAAACGGTGGACCACAGGGGGGTGCGAGTTGGAAACGCCCCTGAGGAATCTGGACACCAAAGGAACATGAGCAAGGGATATCCAGGTGCCACAAGCGATGATGGAGGAAAGAGCTGCAGTTTGCTGCTTAACGGTATTCGGAGAGAGACCCTTATCTAGGCCGTGTTTTAGAAATTTAAGGACCTTTGAGAGGGGAATGCGAATTGGAGACAATCCTTGGAACTCACACCAGGAGCAAAAGGTTTTCCAGGTTGAGGAGTAAATACGCTCCGTGGAAGGTTTGCGAGCCTTATGAATATAATCAATGACATCGTCGTCAAAATCCTGACTCCTCAGGACGCTCCGCTCAAAAGCCAGGCGGTCAAGCGGCACCTGCCTGGGTCCGGGTGCAGGAGGGACCCCTGGGAGAGCAGATGAGGATTCACTGGTATTTGCCATGGCTCCATCACCGACAACATTTTTAAGTCCGCAAACCAGGGTTGCCTGGGCCATAAGGGAGCTATCAATATTACCTCCGCTTGCTCCTCCAATATCTTGTGGATGACCTGGGGGAGGATAGGTAATGGAGGAAAGGCGTACAGTAGTCCCCTGGGCCAGGGGCAGTGGAGGGCATCGTAGTTCTCCGCCCCCTGGGACGGGAAGTGGGAGAAGAAGCGGGGAAGTTGGGTGTTGAGAGGGGAAGCAAACAGATCTATTAATGGTTTGCCGAACCTCATTGAGATTTGCTGAAAACTCTCGGATCTAATTTCCACTCCGTTTGCTTTACTGTTGCCCGGCTGAGGGCATCCGCCTGTATGTTGTCTGTCCCCGATATGTGTTCCGATCGGAGAGAGGACAAGTGTCTCTCTGCCCAGAGGCCGATCTTCTTGGCCTCTAGCATCAGAGTCCTGGACCTGGTGCCCCCTTGACGGTTGATATGTGCCTTGGTGGCCATATTGTCGGTCCTGATGAGGACGTCCTGTCCGGCAATCAGGTGGCTGAAGCTCTTGAGGGCCAGGAAAACTGTGTGTAACTCCAGCCAGTTGATGGGGCAGGAAGACTGGCTTGTGTCCCAAAGGCCCTGGGTCTGCTGCTGGCCGCAATGAGCTCCCCATCCTGACAGACTGGCGTCCGTGGTGATGGTTACGGTGGGGGAGGATCGGAACAGGGTGCCGTCCTCGATGGCTCCGGACTTCCACCACGTCAGGGATCTTTGGACCTGTGGAGGAAGATGGGTTCGTCTTGCCAAGTGGGCCTGTCCAAGCTTTTGGAAGGGAAGTAGAAACCACTTGGAAAGCAGGAAACCATCTTCCCTAACAAGGAAGAAAGGGAGGAGAGGGTGGGGAAAGGGTCGCCCTGGATTAGGGATGCCAACCCCCTAATGCTACTTATCCGCTCAGGGGAGAGACTTACTAGCCCCACTGAGGAGTTGATAACTGTACCCAAATGAAGGATGGAGGTAGCAGGGGTGAGATGGCTTTTCTGGATATTAATAGAAAAACCGTGAGCCGTAAGGACCTCGACAGTGGTCTTCAAGTGGTCCTGAGCTAGGCTAAAGGACTTCGCTAATACCAGGATGTCATCTAAATAGAATTGAAGACGAATGGGTATAGATCTAAGATGGGCAGCTAAAACTGATAAAATCTTGGTGAAAACCCGGGGGGCTGAGGATAGGCCAAAAGGAAGGGCCCGGTACTGAAAATGCCTTCCGGCATAGGAGAAACCAAGGAACCTACGGTGTTCCTTAGCTATGAGGATATGTAAATAGGCTTCAGTTAGGTCCAAAGAGGCCATGAAGTCTCCCCTTCTGATGCAGGCTAAGATAGTTTTAAGAGAGTGCATCTTAAACTTGTGATATCTTATATACAGTTTAAGGCGTTTCAGATCCAGAATAGGTCTCCAGCCCCCCGAGGATTTGGGGACAAGGAAGAGAATAGAATAAAAACCTTGGCCCTGAAATTCAGGGGGAACGGGCTGAATGGACCGAATGTCTAACAGGTGCTGTATGGCCTGGTCCATTAGAGCCCTCTTAGAGGGATCTTTGGGAATAGAACAGGCAATGAAGAAGGAGGGGGGAGGAGAAAGAAACTCCAAATGTAAACCCTTTGCCACTGTATTGAGAACCCAGGAGTCTGAGGAAATAGCAGACCAATGGGAGGCAAACTTAGCAAGGCGACCACCGATGGGAACTGAGAGGGGATCAGGGTGGGGGATATCACCACCTACCTCTTCGGCCCTGACGGCTACCTGCAGATCCGCGAAAGGGACGCTTGGTTCCTCTGCCTCTAGAGTTCTTGTCCTGGTCATTGCGAGGTTTGTAGCCCTGTTGAGCTGAGCCTCTGTAGTAGGAGAAGGATTGATCCGCCTGACGAAAAGGTCGACGATAGTAAGGAGATGGACGCTGAAAGGATTTCTTCTGGCTCGAGGGTAGGATCTTCTTTTTGTCCTTAGAGTCGATGAGGAAGGGCTCCAGGACATCGCCAAAAAGGTTCTTACCCTTGTATTCTGCTGTAGCAAAACGCCACTTGTGTTTAATATCCACTTGCCACTTCTTGAGCCAGGTCATCCTCCTGGCCGCTATTGAGGCCATGGTTTTGGCTGCAAACCGTGAGGTATACAGACTAGTGTCTGCAAGTAGTTGACAGGTGGCAAACATCTTGTTCAGGCTTTGTTGGGCTGAAATGTCAGAAGCCGGAATCAATTCCTGCAACTGTCTGACATAGATGAGCATGGTCCTAGCGAAAAAGGAAGAGGTTGTAGCTCCTTTGATAGCCCAAGCAGCGGATTGATGACTCTTCTGTAGGAGCTGATCAATTTTACGGTCTTCTCCCTTTAGAAGATCCTCCTCCTTTCCCGGTAGGTTCTCTGAGGAATGCAGGGCAAGAACTGAAAAGTCTATAGCAGGGGGTTCCAGGAAGGAAGCGAGCTCCGGAGCTACATTAAAAAAATCTCTTCTCTAGATTTGAAGGAGCTGGACCTGCCGCCGGGTTTAGGCATTGTTTAGTAATTGTCTCTACGAAAAGGAGCGGAGCCGGTATTATGTCTTGCTCCTCCATGTAAGGATTCCACAGGGTCTCCACCTGGGAAGCGGAAGGTTGAGTTTGAGTGGGTGGAGTTGTGAGACCAGCAGTTGAACGAGCCTTCAACAAAATGGTAGAAAACAACTCTGCTGGGAATAAGGCTGCTGATATACGTAAAGCTGGGGAAGCTTCTTCGTCCTCAGACAGACCGGCATGACCCCCCTCTGGAGGTTCCTTGTCAGAAGAATCCAACTCCTCAGCCGAGGAATCAGACCAAGAATCTTGGGTAGGTCTGAGGGTAGAGGCCGCAAAGGAAAGAGGGGCCACTGGGGGCGCTGGTACTGGTCTAGAGGGAGTGGTAGTGGGTAAGGTGCTAAGCTTAAGTTCGATGCTGCATTGAATTGCTGAATCAATCCACCTCTGGATAGCTGCTGCATCAAAGGTTGTTGAAGAGGAAGGGTGGACTTCTGGGGGAGGCGTCGCCTGAGGTATCTGTTGAGAGACCTCTGAGGGAGGACCAGGTTGAACTGGAGGTGCAATGAAAATCGTAGGAGAAAGGGGAACTGGGGGTCTAGAAGTGTCTGGGGTCAAATTTTGATTTTGTAAGCCAGCTGGACCCCAAATGCTAGCAGCCAGAGTTACAGCGGACCCAGAAGGGGAAAAGGTAGCTGGAGCCTGATTAGGAATTCTGGGAGTAGGGGAAAGAGCCCTGGCTGCTTTCTCATGAAGACGTTGTAGAGTAAGATCCCTACGCCTCTCTGCTTTTGAGGGTTGAGGAGGAGGGTCCCTGTTTTCTGGAATAGGGGAAAGGAGATCAGAATCCACATGTAGAGGCCTGACAGATTTTTTGGTTCTTTTCCCTCCTGCTTTAGCTAGGTCTGCCATGGCAAGATAGCTAAGGAAGAGGGAAAGGGGAATAAAAAGTAGAGGAAAATTTAGCAAGACAAAGTCCCCTGCAGGGGTCTGTGAGGATAAAACAGGAAACTGTTGAAAATGTGTCTTGCAAGGAAGGGCTAAATATATATATATATATGTTGAAAAATAAATAACCTAGCCCCTAATTCTGGAAAAGGATGAATCCTTAAATAGCTATCTCCTTCTTAAGCCTGGTCAAAAAACAGTAGAAACCCAGAAACTTGGGCAAACTACTGAGATCGTTGCAGGATTTGGCCAGAAGATGGCGCCAAAGACCTTAATAATACTGTATAGCCGGCCGAAGCTGAGTCACTAGAATAGCAATTAACGCCTGATAAAAAAGCCGGCAAATTTTTTCTCCTGCGTCATGAAGTATCTGCGTCTTTTAATTCTCTCCCAAGACTCCTGGAAAACCTGGCATGGAGTCAGAAAACTCTCTGGGAGGAAAAGAAAGGTAAAATAGAATAAACCCCTTTTGTTTTGTTTTTTACCAGAACTGTAACCAGCTCCAGGGGGAATTAGGGGCCACTGTGAGGAACTCACACGTTGTGCCTAGGAGGAAGGAACGTTGGCAAAGGGGGTCAGACTGTAACCAGTCAGGATCCCTCACCAGGCTTATGGCTTGCCTGCGAGTGGCTCCAAGGCAGCCCTAATGGCTGAAGGAGACAATAGGAGCCAGTGGGGGTGGGGAGGACCCAAAAGCCCTACCCCCCCGCAGATAGAGCTGTACCAAAAGGTCACTGCACTCTACTGCTTCCTCAGGACCAAGTTAAACTGATTAAAACTTGGGATTACTAACCTAATGAAGATTATTTATAAGGAGTCACAGACAAGATAGGTTGTGCTGCACGAGGTGTCTCTGTTAGAAGCGAGTCAAAAAAACTGGGTCTGTGGGCGGATCCAGCCTTTTTATACTTCTATGACTCGGACACGCCTCTTACAAGCGAGTACAACCCATCCTGACCGTCGACTCCTCCCTCCAAGGAGAATGTGCTGCTCAGACATGACACTTTTCCACACACACCCAAAAAAAATTAGAGGGAACATTGATCCCCTCCCTTAAATGATGCCTCTAATATGACATCAGTCATGACCTTTCAAGGGCTGCCTCAGTCCTTTAGAACAGCCTGCCATCAATTGGATCGCTAATATTTTAGTCTGCTGAAGGACTGCAAAGACCTGGTTCTTCTTCAAATATTTACTAGGCTGAAGGAGATGACCTGTGATAATGTTTGGCCTGAGGCAAAGGGTAACTTTGTTTTTAACTCTATGTTATAATTAAATTATTGTGTATTATTGTAACCCACATAGATTGTATGAAGTGTAGGCTACCATATAACCCCTGCAAATAAATAAATAATAAATGAAAGTGAGTGACAATAAAGTGTAAGATGATGGCAGTCTCAGGTCAGATGGCACTCAAAACGCCACTGTGGAAGAGCTTAGCATCTTTCAAACGATTAGTGGCCTTTATGATACAGCTAGATTAAAACCTTTCAGATGTCAAGTTGCTGATGTTGACATACAGGAAAAGAATATCTGAAACTGTAAACATACAACTACAGTGGGAAAAAGTAAGAAAGATGGACACAGGAAAGCTCAATACTGTACAGTGAAATTGGAAATTAATCAACAATGCATTGATATCATAGGCAACAGCAAATTGAAATGACCTGGATTTGGACAGTTTTAGTCTGAAGAATTTTATTTTATTACCTAGGACATAAAGAATAATGAAGGATCTGTGTTGCTGTCATAATCAGGAAGGAAGCTATTATTATAGGGATAGATAAGGCATCAACATCTTTGCTGCTTAGTCTCACATATATTACATTATCTGGTTATATTATCTGCTAGCTACCCAATATGATGCTCACAGGCACCAGAATTCAGACAAAAGCTTCTCAGAGTATATTCCTTATTCTAACCTGAAATGTTTAAAATATTGTTTTAATTTTAAATAAATGAATTTTGTATGCTGCAAAACAGAGCCTAGGGCCCCCCACAAATCATCATCTTGTTCAGACTACCTTAAATTTCCTGGGCATGTTCTTAGAAAATAAAAATGATGGGTAGCTATAACCTGAGGCTTTGTTCATAATTTTGCCAGCCTGCTTAGAAGAATTAATAAAGGCAAGCTTGAATTTTATAGTGAGTATTCAAGGAGACCCCTTTGTGAGAATGATCAACCACTTTGTGAATGGACAATCCCATGGTAACCATTTTATTTGAGTGCCTATTATGTTCTCAAAGTTCCATGCATTATTTGCTCCTTTTTGCTTACTTTGTTGCATGCAAAGGGAGAAACAAATTTTTCTTACTCTTTTTTTTAAATACTTGGACTTTGAAGCAAGCAGGCTATGTTGCTTAAAGCTGAAAAACAAAATACTAACTACAAATCATATTGAACAAAGATGTCATGGTGTCTGTTCTCTTGAAATCTGTGCACAATATTAATAATTTGTGAAGCACTGCAGCAAATAAATATTTACATGTGACAAACAACATATAATATTGTGTGGTTATGATCCTGAAGACTTAAATCATGTCTTCATGGTTTCTCATTCCTCAAATGCTACAAACTTCAGCTGCTTATGCAATTTGTCCAACTTTTACAACTGTTTCAATTATCCCAAGCTATTTTTTAAAATCTGAAAAAGTCATGATTTTTGTCCTTCATGTAAAGAAGACATTTTTAGAATTAATGTTGTTTATTGATCTTTAATGCCATTCAGATACAAGTACAGGTAATCCTTGAAGTATGACAGATCATTTAATGACCGTTCAAAGTTACAACACCCCAAAAATGCTATATACATGCCTGTTTCAAAATTATGAATTCTACAGAACCTACCCAGTCATTCCAAATGACCAGGTGGGTTTTGTAGAATTCATTTTCTTTGTAGAGGCACTGCAGCATGCATACCTCTCACCTCCCTCTTTCAGCATCACCTCATTAACTTATCACAGCATGACGAGGCAAAGTTTAATGTTTTGCAGTTACTGTTGGGCTGGGGAAGAGAGTTATTATAATGACTGAATGGAAAAGTGTATTATGAAATGGGATCTAAATAAACAGGACTCTGCTGATAAGGAGAATAAATAAGTAAGAGTTAAGAATTGAAGAGGATGTGCAGAGGAAGGAGAAACAGCTATTTTTTTCTAGGCCAGGTTTCATAAAACCCGATGAGGAAAAAGAAAAGGGTGTCACTGGAATTTTCCCATGTGGCCTAGCAAGATAGACCTACTTCTCTTTCCTTCCCCCTCCTCCTGAGCTCTGCAAATCTTCAGAAGGTCGGTGAGGAATTGTGAGGTGTGGAAATGGCTGTGGGGACCCTAAGGATTGAAAGAAGAGGACAGGGTATCTCAGGGATGGAAGTCCAAGCAAGGCATCCTGAAGCACCCTGTGTGCACTTAACTATCCACGTATTTGTTTAACATATGCACTGGGGAAATTTAAGACAAGGCTATTTCGCTTAATGAGTTTCAATTAACATTCCTGCCTTACAACTGAAATGGGCAGGTTCCATTATTCTCATAAGTCAAAAATTCCTGTATTACAAAAGGATTGGTATACAGTGATACCATGTCTTACAAACTTAATTGGTTCCGGGATGAGGTTCTTAAGGTGAAAAGTTTGTAAGACGAAACAATGTTTCCCTTAGGAACCAATGGAAAAGCGATTAATGCATGCAAGCCCAAAGTTCACCCCTTTTGCCAGCTGAAGCGCCCATTTTTGCGCTGCTGGGATTTCCCTGAGGCTCCCCTCCATGGGAAACCCCACCTCCAGACTTCTGTGTTTTTGCGATGCTGCAGGGAAATCCCAGCAGGGGAATCCCAGCATCACAAAAACGAGCGCTTCGCTGGCAACGGAAGTCTGGAGGTAGGGTTTCCCAGTGAAGGGAGCATCAGTGAAATTGCAGCATCACAAAAACACGGAAGTCCTCGAAACCCCACCTCCAGACTTCCGTGTTTTTGTGATGCTGTGACTTCGCTGAGGCTCTCCTCGCTAGGAAACCCTACCTCTGGACTTCTGTTGCCAGCGAAGCGCCCATTTTTGCACTGCTGGGATTCCCCTGCAGCATCGCAAAAACGCGGAAGTCTCGAGGTGGTGTTTCACATGGAGGGGAGGCTCAGGGGAATCCCAGCAGTGCAAAACTGGGTGCGCTGGCAACAGAAGTTCGGAGGCGGGGCATGCCAGTGGAGTCGGCTTGGGTTTTTAAGGTGAAAATAGTTTGTAAGAAGAGGCAAAAACAATCTTAAACCCCGGGTTTGTATCTCGAAAAGTTTGTATGACGAGGCGTTTGTAAGATCACTGTATATGATTTCCTAACTTAACCCTGCTGTTCTGTTTAAGAAAAGTAACAAATCTTATGTTCCCGGGTCACCCTGACCCGGACCGAAAACTCTTCATTTGCAGTGCTTATGTTTGGTCTTTTTGAAAGCTTTTTTCACTTGGAAAGTAGTCTGAACATTTCTGCACACAATGATATGAAAATTGAAATGAAAAAAGTAAATCTTATTGGTTTATTTTGCGGATATAATGCACGCCCCCCCCTGTTTTTGTGAATTTTTTTTCAATTTATGGATAGTTTTGCTTGCAAAATGCATTCTATTTTACTAAAGTTGGTATGGGATTGGTAGCTTGAACATTTCTGAACATAATGATATGAAAATTGAACTGGAAAAATTGATGCATATTGGTTTATTTTGTTGATGAAATGCACGCCCCCCCGTTTTTTTTAAATAGTCTTCACTTTATGGATAGTTTTGCTAGCAAAATACATTCTATTTTACTAAAGTTGGTGTGGGATTGGTAGCTTGAACATTTCTGAACATAATGATATGAAAATTGAACTGGAAAAATTGATGCATATTGGTTTATTTTGCACATAAAGTATGCCTCAATTATTTCAATTTATATAAAAATTATGCTGTTAATTTCAAACTTACATACTTTTTTTTAGTAAAATGGATTTGTTTCATAAAATTAGTTCTCTGGCTACAATGTGGTTGATTTTCAAAAGGATATTCCAAATATTTCTAGACAAATATGTATAAACAGTGACAATAATGGCAAACAGCAAGGCCGAGGGGGGGTGGCCCTTTTGTGGCAAAAATAAACCAATAAGAACCATTTTTTTCAGTTCATTTATATTTTTCTTATATTCAGAAATGTTCAATTTAGTATATCAAACCTTTTGGGGGAAAATTCCTTAGGGATTTGTAGCCTTAAAAAATAGAAATTGACACGAAATTAAAAAAGGATGGGGGGAGGGGCTTTTTGATCAAAATAAAAATATAAGTCTCAATTTTTCCAGTTCAATTTTCATATCATTATGTTCATAAATGTTCAAACTAGTTTTCCAGTTGAAAAAGTTTTCAAAAAGATCAAATTCAAGTACCTAAAAAAAATATTTTTGGTTCGGTCACATACGAACAGAAACAGATTCAAAGTTATGATTTTTTTTTGCCCAGAAAACAATTAGCCACCACCCCAAAAATATTTTTTGA